>NW_026262626.1:25750101-27000101 GCF_021869535.1 Mytilus californianus | reverse complement strand
TTTTTTGCAGACAGTATGGTCTGATACAAAGATTTTTCACTTTTTAGTGAAAAACTCGCATGCAATTTTAGCCTCAGCAGGCTTATATTTGAACCACTTGCTATTTAACATAAGAAAAGAAAGATACTATGTGAAATGAAACAGGTACAAAAGACATTGTGAAGTGCTTTTAATACAAATTTAGTGAAATCTTTATTATGGACTTCAACTTTTATGTACCTAGGTCCTCACATTTAACTTGATCCAAACAGGCCGTTACACGAGGGTCATTTATACAACACATTTTGCACATATTGTCTGAGATAATCTTATTTTCTGTAGATTCAGAGTTCACAAATGAGTAATACAACTGGGTTAAAGCATAGAAACACAAATATTGACACAGGAAAACCTGTCACATAGAAAGTCAGAATGCCACTTATGCATCAAAATTGAAAAAGCTTTGAAATGCTTATTTTGACCATATAATGCCAAAATGGGTAATTTTTGCAGAATTTCTATCAAATAAAAGTTTAAATCCTTTAGTTTCATGCTATCTGACAAATTGACACCATTAAATCATTCAGGGAAGTTGCCAAAGTACAGATTCTATATTTACTGATTTCGCCTCTTAGGTCCGAGTACACAGTTATTTCGTAGTGCATTTCTTTTAGACAATAAATGAAAATAAAAAAAATCCCACCTGCGCTTTCTCAATAATATTTTTACAGTGTGTTGTACTACTTTTGGGACAAATTATATCAAAATTATAGAAAACTTCATCGGCTCTAACTCAAAATATGGACAATTCTATGTTAAGGGGGTCTTGAAATCTTTTGACAGCTTCCGAAGTGCTAATTTTTAACCTTTTTCAGCTGGACCAAATCACTACTTTACTTTACAATTCATGACCCAAATTTTTTTACAGTGTAATTTCATCCCCCTACTTGCTATTTGAGGCATAAAACATGAAGGAATACATTTGGAAGGGGTACTAAAAAAATTGGCAAGCAACACACTGTCCACACTAGGGACTTTATTCGTGGACAACGAAAATCAAAGGACGATAACTGTGTACTCGGACCTAATAGGATAGAAAAATTTGACCAATCTTAATAAAACTTGGTATGACTAAAGCTTAATAAATTATGAGACTGCTGACAAAGTTTCATGGCAATAGGATATATATTATAGACAATATGATAAATTCTATATTCAACTTCGCGTGTTAAATTTTGACGTTTAAATTGAAAAATTTCAACTATCAACATTTGGGGCTTTAAAAATTAAAATATTGCAAAAAATTACATTTTAAAGGGCTTTATATATGACATATTATGTATTTAAAGCAATAGAATACTCATTTGATTTATCAGACTTATCACAATTATTTAAAAGTCAAATTTATATGAGCCTGTGCCAAAAAATGGAGGTTTTCCAATGAAGGGGGGCCTTACATGAAGATGTATTATTTTCCAGCAATTTTAAATTTGTGGAGTTTTTTGGTTATAAATAATCCTTACATATGTATTAAATGTACTTTAAATGGAAAGAAAAATTACAAATAGCATACCATATTAGTATAAAAGGGTCTTAAGCCAAGTAAGACTGAAAATAATTTAGGGTCAATTTAGGCCGTAGCACATATTTACATTTAAAAATGCATACTGAAGCTATAGGAAATAAAAATTTGTGTCTCTTTTATAATTTCTATACTCAGGTTACATGATACAATAAATCTGAGCATAAAGGGACTCTTGCATTCTACTTTTTTTGCAGACAGTATGGTCTGATACAAAGATTTTTCACTTTTTAGTGAAAAACTCGCATGCAATTTTAGCCTCAGCAGGCTTATATTTGAACCACTTGCTATTTAACATAAGAAAAGAAAGATACTATGTGAAATGAAACAGGTACAAAAGACATTGTGAAGTGCTTTTAATACAAATTTAGTGAAATCTTTATTATGGACTTCAACTTTTATGTACCTAGGTCCTCACATTTAACTTGATCCAAACAGGCCGTTACACGAGGGTCATTTATACAACACATTTTGCACATATTGTCTGAGATAATCTTATTTTCTGTAGATTCAGAGTTCACAAATGAGTAATACAACTGGGTTAAAGCATAGAAACACAAATATTGACACAGGAAAACCTGTCACATAGAAAGTCAGAATGCCACTTATGCATCAAAATTGAAAAAGCTTTGAAATGCTTATTTTGACCATATAATGCCAAAATGGGTAATTTTTGCAGAATTTCTATCAAATAAAAGTTTAAATCCTTTAGTTTCATGCTATCTGACAAATTGACACCATTAAATCATTCAGGGAAGTTGCCAAAGTACAGATTCTATATTTACTGATTTCGCCTCTTAGGTCCGAGTACACAGTTATTTCGTAGTGCATTTCTTTTAGACAATAAATGAAAATAAAAAAAATCCCACCTGCGCTTTCTCAATAATATTTTTACAGTGTGTTGTACTACTTTTGGGACAAATTATATCAAAATTATAGAAAACTTCATCGGCTCTAACTCAAAATATGGACAATTCTATGTTAAGGGGGTCTTGAAATCTTTTGACAGCTTCCGAAGTGCTAATTTTTAACCTTTTTCAGCTGGACCAAATCACTACTTTACTTTACAATTCATGACCCAAATTTTTTTACAGTGTAATTTCATCCCCCTACTTGCTATTTGAGGCATAAAACATGAAGGAATACATTTGGAAGGGGTACTAAAAAAATTGGCAAGCAACACACTGTCCACACTAGGGACTTTATTCGTGGACAACGAAAATCAAAGGACGATAACTGTGTACTCGGACCTAATAGGATAGAAAAATTTGACCAATCTTAATAAAACTTGGTATGACTAAAGCTTAATAAATTATGAGACTGCTGACAAAGTTTCATGGCAATAGGATATATATTATAGACAATATGATAAATTCTATATTCAACTTCGCGTGTTAAATTTTGACGTTTAAATTGAAAAATTTCAACTATCAACATTTGGGGCTTTAAAAATTAAAATATTGCAAAAAATTACATTTTAAAGGGCTTTATATATGACATATTATGTATTTAAAGCAATAGAATACTCATTTGATTTATCAGACTTATCACAATTATTTAAAAGTCAAATTTATATGAGCCTGTGCCAAAAAATGGAGGTTTTCCAATGAAGGGGGGCCTTACATGAAGATGTATTATTTTCCAGCAATTTTAAATTTGTGGAGTTTTTTGGTTATAAATAATCCTTACATATGTATTAAATGTACTTTAAATGGAAAGAAAAATTACAAATAGCATACCATATTAGTATAAAAGGGTCTTAAGCCAAGTAAGACTGAAAATAATTTAGGGTCAATTTAGGCCGTAGCACATATTTACATTTAAAAATGCATACTGAAGCTATAGGAAATAAAAATTTGTGTCTCTTTTATAATTTCTATACTCAGGTTACATGATACAATAAATCTGAGCATAAAGGGACTCTTGCATTCTACTTTTTTTGCAGACAGTATGGTCTGATACAAAGATTTTTCACTTTTTAGTGAAAAACTCGCATGCAATTTTAGCCTCAGCAGGCTTATATTTGAACCACTTGCTATTTAACATAAGAAAAGAAAGATACTATGTGAAATGAAACAGGTACAAAAGACATTGTGAAGTGCTTTTAATACAAATTTAGTGAAATCTTTATTATGGACTTCAACTTTTATGTACCTAGGTCCTCACATTTAACTTGATCCAAACAGGCCGTTACACGAGGGTCATTTATACAACACATTTTGCACATATTGTCTGAGATAATCTTATTTTCTGTAGATTCAGAGTTCACAAATGAGTAATACAACTGGGTTAAAGCATAGAAACACAAATATTGACACAGGAAAACCTGTCACATAGAAAGTCAGAATGCCACTTATGCATCAAAATTGAAAAAGCTTTGAAATGCTTATTTTGACCATATAATGCCAAAATGGGTAATTTTTGCAGAATTTCTATCAAATAAAAGTTTAAATCCTTTAGTTTCATGCTATCTGACAAATTGACACCATTAAATCATTCAGGGAAGTTGCCAAAGTACAGATTCTATATTTACTGATTTCGCCTCTTAGGATAGAAAAATTTGACCAATCTTAATAAAACTTGGTATGACTAAAGCTTAATAAATTATGAGACTGCTGACAAAGTTTCATGGCAATAGGATATATATTATAGACAATATGATAAATTCTATATTCAACTTCGCGTGTTAAATTTTGACGTTTAAATTGAAAAATTTCAACTATCAACATTTGGGGCTTTAAAAATTAAAATATTGCAAAAAATTACATTTTAAAGGGCTTTATATATGACATATTATGTATTTAAAGCAATAGAATACTCATTTGATTTATCAGACTTATCACAATTATTTAAAAGTCAAATTTATATGAGCCTGTGCCAAAAAATGGAGGTTTTCCAATGAAGGGGGGCCTTACATGAAGATGTATTATTTTCCAGCAATTTTAAATTTGTGGAGTTTTTTGGTTATAAATAATCCTTACATATGTATTAAATGTACTTTAAATGGAAAGAAAAATTACAAATAGCATACCATATTAGTATAAAAGGGTCTTAAGCCAAGTAAGACTGAAAATAATTTAGGGTCAATTTAGGCCGTAGCACATATTTACATTTAAAAATGCATACTGAAGCTATAGGAAATAAAAATTTGTGTCTCTTTTATAATTTCTATACTCAGGTTACATGATACAATAAATCTGAGCATAAAGGGACTCTTGCATTCTACTTTTTTTGCAGACAGTATGGTCTGATACAAAGATTTTTCACTTTTTAGTGAAAAACTCGCATGCAATTTTAGCCTCAGCAGGCTTATATTTGAACCACTTGCTATTTAACATAAGAAAAGAAAGATACTATGTGAAATGAAACAGGTACAAAAGACATTGTGAAGTGCTTTTAATACAAATTTAGTGAAATCTTTATTATGGACTTCAACTTTTATGTACCTAGGTCCTCACATTTAACTTGATCCAAACAGGCCGTTACACGAGGGTCATTTATACAACACATTTTGCACATATTGTCTGAGATAATCTTATTTTCTGTAGATTCAGAGTTCACAAATGAGTAATACAACTGGGTTAAAGCATAGAAACACAAATATTGACACAGGAAAACCTGTCACATAGAAAGTCAGAATGCCACTTATGCATCAAAATTGAAAAAGCTTTGAAATGCTTATTTTGACCATATAATGCCAAAATGGGTAATTTTTGCAGAATTTCTATCAAATAAAAGTTTAAATCCTTTAGTTTCATGCTATCTGACAAATTGACACCATTAAATCATTCAGGGAAGTTGCCAAAGTACAGATTCTATATTTACTGATTTCGCCTCTTAGGTCCGAGTACACAGTTATTTCGTAGTGCATTTCTTTTAGACAATAAATGAAAATAAAAAAAATCCCACCTGCGCTTTCTCAATAATATTTTTACAGTGTGTTGTACTACTTTTGGGACAAATTATATCAAAATTATAGAAAACTTCATCGGCTCTAACTCAAAATATGGACAATTCTATGTTAAGGGGGTCTTGAAATCTTTTGACAGCTTCCGAAGTGCTAATTTTTAACCTTTTTCAGCTGGACCAAATCACTACTTTACTTTACAATTCATGACCCAAATTTTTTTACAGTGTAATTTCATCCCCCTACTTGCTATTTGAGGCATAAAACATGAAGGAATACATTTGGAAGGGGTACTAAAAAAATTGGCAAGCAACACACTGTCCACACTAGGGACTTTATTCGTGGACAACGAAAATCAAAGGACGATAACTGTGTACTCGGACCTAATAGGATAGAAAAATTTGACCAATCTTAATAAAACTTGGTATGACTAAAGCTTAATAAATTATGAGACTGCTGACAAAGTTTCATGGCAATAGGATATATATTATAGACAATATGATAAATTCTATATTCAACTTCGCGTGTTAAATTTTGACGTTTAAATTGAAAAATTTCAACTATCAACATTTGGGGCTTTAAAAATTAAAATATTGCAAAAAATTACATTTTAAAGGGCTTTATATATGACATATTATGTATTTAAAGCAATAGAATACTCATTTGATTTATCAGACTTATCACAATTATTTAAAAGTCAAATTTATATGAGCCTGTGCCAAAAAATGGAGGTTTTCCAATGAAGGGGGGCCTTACATGAAGATGTATTATTTTCCAGCAATTTTAAATTTGTGGAGTTTTTTGGTTATAAATAATCCTTACATATGTATTAAATGTACTTTAAATGGAAAGAAAAATTACAAATAGCATACCATATTAGTATAAAAGGGTCTTAAGCCAAGTAAGACTGAAAATAATTTAGGGTCAATTTAGGCCGTAGCACATATTTACATTTAAAAATGCATACTGAAGCTATAGGAAATAAAAATTTGTGTCTCTTTTATAATTTCTATACTCAGGTTACATGATACAATAAATCTGAGCATAAAGGGACTCTTGCATTCTACTTTTTTTGCAGACAGTATGGTCTGATACAAAGATTTTTCACTTTTTAGTGAAAAACTCGCATGCAATTTTAGCCTCAGCAGGCTTATATTTGAACCACTTGCTATTTAACATAAGAAAAGAAAGATACTATGTGAAATGAAACAGGTACAAAAGACATTGTGAAGTGCTTTTAATACAAATTTAGTGAAATCTTTATTATGGACTTCAACTTTTATGTACCTAGGTCCTCACATTTAACTTGATCCAAACAGGCCGTTACACGAGGGTCATTTATACAACACATTTTGCACATATTGTCTGAGATAATCTTATTTTCTGTAGATTCAGAGTTCACAAATGAGTAATACAACTGGGTTAAAGCATAGAAACACAAATATTGACACAGGAAAACCTGTCACATAGAAAGTCAGAATGCCACTTATGCATCAAAATTGAAAAAGCTTTGAAATGCTTATTTTGACCATATAATGCCAAAATGGGTAATTTTTGCAGAATTTCTATCAAATAAAAGTTTAAATCCTTTAGTTTCATGCTATCTGACAAATTGACACCATTAAATCATTCAGGGAAGTTGCCAAAGTACAGATTCTATATTTACTGATTTCGCCTCTTAGGATAGAAAAATTTGACCAATCTTAATAAAACTTGGTATGACTAAAGCTTAATAAATTATGAGACTGCTGACAAAGTTTCATGGCAATAGGATATATATTATAGACAATATGATAAATTCTATATTCAACTTCGCGTGTTAAATTTTGACGTTTAAATTGAAAAATTTCAACTATCAACATTTGGGGCTTTAAAAATTAAAATATTGCAAAAAATTACATTTTAAAGGGCTTTATATATGACATATTATGTATTTAAAGCAATAGAATACTCATTTGATTTATCAGACTTATCACAATTATTTAAAAGTCAAATTTATATGAGCCTGTGCCAAAAAATGGAGGTTTTCCAATGAAGGGGGGCCTTACATGAAGATGTATTATTTTCCAGCAATTTTAAATTTGTGGAGTTTTTTGGTTATAAATAATCCTTACATATGTATTAAATGTACTTTAAATGGAAAGAAAAATTACAAATAGCATACCATATTAGTATAAAAGGGTCTTAAGCCAAGTAAGACTGAAAATAATTTAGGGTCAATTTAGGCCGTAGCACATATTTACATTTAAAAATGCATACTGAAGCTATAGGAAATAAAAATTTGTGTCTCTTTTATAATTTCTATACTCAGGTTACATGATACAATAAATCTGAGCATAAAGGGACTCTTGCATTCTACTTTTTTTGCAGACAGTATGGTCTGATACAAAGATTTTTCACTTTTTAGTGAAAAACTCGCATGCAATTTTAGCCTCAGCAGGCTTATATTTGAACCACTTGCTATTTAACATAAGAAAAGAAAGATACTATGTGAAATGAAACAGGTACAAAAGACATTGTGAAGTGCTTTTAATACAAATTTAGTGAAATCTTTATTATGGACTTCAACTTTTATGTACCTAGGTCCTCACATTTAACTTGATCCAAACAGGCCGTTACACGAGGGTCATTTATACAACACATTTTGCACATATTGTCTGAGATAATCTTATTTTCTGTAGATTCAGAGTTCACAAATGAGTAATACAACTGGGTTAAAGCATAGAAACACAAATATTGACACAGGAAAACCTGTCACATAGAAAGTCAGAATGCCACTTATGCATCAAAATTGAAAAAGCTTTGAAATGCTTATTTTGACCATATAATGCCAAAATGGGTAATTTTTGCAGAATTTCTATCAAATAAAAGTTTAAATCCTTTAGTTTCATGCTATCTGACAAATTGACACCATTAAATCATTCAGGGAAGTTGCCAAAGTACAGATTCTATATTTACTGATTTCGCCTCTTAGGATAGAAAAATTTGACCAATCTTAATAAAACTTGGTATGACTAAAGCTTAATAAATTATGAGACTGCTGACAAAGTTTCATGGCAATAGGATATATATTATAGACAATATGATAAATTCTATATTCAACTTCGCGTGTTAAATTTTGACGTTTAAATTGAAAAATTTCAACTATCAACATTTGGGGCTTTAAAAATTAAAATATTGCAAAAAATTACATTTTAAAGGGCTTTATATATGACATATTATGTATTTAAAGCAATAGAATACTCATTTGATTTATCAGACTTATCACAATTATTTAAAAGTCAAATTTATATGAGCCTGTGCCAAAAAATGGAGGTTTTCCAATGAAGGGGGGCCTTACATGAAGATGTATTATTTTCCAGCAATTTTAAATTTGTGGAGTTTTTTGGTTATAAATAATCCTTACATATGTATTAAATGTACTTTAAATGGAAAGAAAAATTACAAATAGCATACCATATTAGTATAAAAGGGTCTTAAGCCAAGTAAGACTGAAAATAATTTAGGGTCAATTTAGGCCGTAGCACATATTTACATTTAAAAATGCATACTGAAGCTATAGGAAATAAAAATTTGTGTCTCTTTTATAATTTCTATACTCAGGTTACATGATACAATAAATCTGAGCATAAAGGGACTCTTGCATTCTACTTTTTTTGCAGACAGTATGGTCTGATACAAAGATTTTTCACTTTTTAGTGAAAAACTCGCATGCAATTTTAGCCTCAGCAGGCTTATATTTGAACCACTTGCTATTTAACATAAGAAAAGAAAGATACTATGTGAAATGAAACAGGTACAAAAGACATTGTGAAGTGCTTTTAATACAAATTTAGTGAAATCTTTATTATGGACTTCAACTTTTATGTACCTAGGTCCTCACATTTAACTTGATCCAAACAGGCCGTTACACGAGGGTCATTTATACAACACATTTTGCACATATTGTCTGAGATAATCTTATTTTCTGTAGATTCAGAGTTCACAAATGAGTAATACAACTGGGTTAAAGCATAGAAACACAAATATTGACACAGGAAAACCTGTCACATAGAAAGTCAGAATGCCACTTATGCATCAAAATTGAAAAAGCTTTGAAATGCTTATTTTGACCATATAATGCCAAAATGGGTAATTTTTGCAGAATTTCTATCAAATAAAAGTTTAAATCCTTTAGTTTCATGCTATCTGACAAATTGACACCATTAAATCATTCAGGGAAGTTGCCAAAGTACAGATTCTATATTTACTGATTTCGCCTCTTAGGTCCGAGTACACAGTTATTTCGTAGTGCATTTCTTTTAGACAATAAATGAAAATAAAAAAAATCCCACCTGCGCTTTCTCAATAATATTTTTACAGTGTGTTGTACTACTTTTGGGACAAATTATATCAAAATTATAGAAAACTTCATCGGCTCTAACTCAAAATATGGACAATTCTATGTTAAGGGGGTCTTGAAATCTTTTGACAGCTTCCGAAGTGCTAATTTTTAACCTTTTTCAGCTGGACCAAATCACTACTTTACTTTACAATTCATGACCCAAATTTTTTTACAGTGTAATTTCATCCCCCTACTTGCTATTTGAGGCATAAAACATGAAGGAATACATTTGGAAGGGGTACTAAAAAAATTGGCAAGCAACACACTGTCCACACTAGGGACTTTATTCGTGGACAACGAAAATCAAAGGACGATAACTGTGTACTCGGACCTAATAGGATAGAAAAATTTGACCAATCTTAATAAAACTTGGTATGACTAAAGCTTAATAAATTATGAGACTGCTGACAAAGTTTCATGGCAATAGGATATATATTATAGACAATATGATAAATTCTATATTCAACTTCGCGTGTTAAATTTTGACGTTTAAATTGAAAAATTTCAACTATCAACATTTGGGGCTTTAAAAATTAAAATATTGCAAAAAATTACATTTTAAAGGGCTTTATATATGACATATTATGTATTTAAAGCAATAGAATACTCATTTGATTTATCAGACTTATCACAATTATTTAAAAGTCAAATTTATATGAGCCTGTGCCAAAAAATGGAGGTTTTCCAATGAAGGGGGGCCTTACATGAAGATGTATTATTTTCCAGCAATTTTAAATTTGTGGAGTTTTTTGGTTATAAATAATCCTTACATATGTATTAAATGTACTTTAAATGGAAAGAAAAATTACAAATAGCATACCATATTAGTATAAAAGGGTCTTAAGCCAAGTAAGACTGAAAATAATTTAGGGTCAATTTAGGCCGTAGCACATATTTACATTTAAAAATGCATACTGAAGCTATAGGAAATAAAAATTTGTGTCTCTTTTATAATTTCTATACTCAGGTTACATGATACAATAAATCTGAGCATAAAGGGACTCTTGCATTCTACTTTTTTTGCAGACAGTATGGTCTGATACAAAGATTTTTCACTTTTTAGTGAAAAACTCGCATGCAATTTTAGCCTCAGCAGGCTTATATTTGAACCACTTGCTATTTAACATAAGAAAAGAAAGATACTATGTGAAATGAAACAGGTACAAAAGACATTGTGAAGTGCTTTTAATACAAATTTAGTGAAATCTTTATTATGGACTTCAACTTTTATGTACCTAGGTCCTCACATTTAACTTGATCCAAACAGGCCGTTACACGAGGGTCATTTATACAACACATTTTGCACATATTGTCTGAGATAATCTTATTTTCTGTAGATTCAGAGTTCACAAATGAGTAATACAACTGGGTTAAAGCATAGAAACACAAATATTGACACAGGAAAACCTGTCACATAGAAAGTCAGAATGCCACTTATGCATCAAAATTGAAAAAGCTTTGAAATGCTTATTTTGACCATATAATGCCAAAATGGGTAATTTTTGCAGAATTTCTATCAAATAAAAGTTTAAATCCTTTAGTTTCATGCTATCTGACAAATTGACACCATTAAATCATTCAGGGAAGTTGCCAAAGTACAGATTCTATATTTACTGATTTCGCCTCTTAGGATAGAAAAATTTGACCAATCTTAATAAAACTTGGTATGACTAAAGCTTAATAAATTATGAGACTGCTGACAAAGTTTCATGGCAATAGGATATATATTATAGACAATATGATAAATTCTATATTCAACTTCGCGTGTTAAATTTTGACGTTTAAATTGAAAAATTTCAACTATCAACATTTGGGGCTTTAAAAATTAAAATATTGCAAAAAATTACATTTTAAAGGGCTTTATATATGACATATTATGTATTTAAAGCAATAGAATACTCATTTGATTTATCAGACTTATCACAATTATTTAAAAGTCAAATTTATATGAGCCTGTGCCAAAAAATGGAGGTTTTCCAATGAAGGGGGGCCTTACATGAAGATGTATTATTTTCCAGCAATTTTAAATTTGTGGAGTTTTTTGGTTATAAATAATCCTTACATATGTATTAAATGTACTTTAAATGGAAAGAAAAATTACAAATAGCATACCATATTAGTATAAAAGGGTCTTAAGCCAAGTAAGACTGAAAATAATTTAGGGTCAATTTAGGCCGTAGCACATATTTACATTTAAAAATGCATACTGAAGCTATAGGAAATAAAAATTTGTGTCTCTTTTATAATTTCTATACTCAGGTTACATGATACAATAAATCTGAGCATAAAGGGACTCTTGCATTCTACTTTTTTTGCAGACAGTATGGTCTGATACAAAGATTTTTCACTTTTTAGTGAAAAACTCGCATGCAATTTTAGCCTCAGCAGGCTTATATTTGAACCACTTGCTATTTAACATAAGAAAAGAAAGATACTATGTGAAATGAAACAGGTACAAAAGACATTGTGAAGTGCTTTTAATACAAATTTAGTGAAATCTTTATTATGGACTTCAACTTTTATGTACCTAGGTCCTCACATTTAACTTGATCCAAACAGGCCGTTACACGAGGGTCATTTATACAACACATTTTGCACATATTGTCTGAGATAATCTTATTTTCTGTAGATTCAGAGTTCACAAATGAGTAATACAACTGGGTTAAAGCATAGAAACACAAATATTGACACAGGAAAACCTGTCACATAGAAAGTCAGAATGCCACTTATGCATCAAAATTGAAAAAGCTTTGAAATGCTTATTTTGACCATATAATGCCAAAATGGGTAATTTTTGCAGAATTTCTATCAAATAAAAGTTTAAATCCTTTAGTTTCATGCTATCTGACAAATTGACACCATTAAATCATTCAGGGAAGTTGCCAAAGTACAGATTCTATATTTACTGATTTCGCCTCTTAGGTCCGAGTACACAGTTATTTCGTAGTGCATTTCTTTTAGACAATAAATGAAAATAAAAAAAATCCCACCTGCGCTTTCTCAATAATATTTTTACAGTGTGTTGTACTACTTTTGGGACAAATTATATCAAAATTATAGAAAACTTCATCGGCTCTAACTCAAAATATGGACAATTCTATGTTAAGGGGGTCTTGAAATCTTTTGACAGCTTCCGAAGTGCTAATTTTTAACCTTTTTCAGCTGGACCAAATCACTACTTTACTTTACAATTCATGACCCAAATTTTTTTACAGTGTAATTTCATCCCCCTACTTGCTATTTGAGGCATAAAACATGAAGGAATACATTTGGAAGGGGTACTAAAAAAATTGGCAAGCAACACACTGTCCACACTAGGGACTTTATTCGTGGACAACGAAAATCAAAGGACGATAACTGTGTACTCGGACCTAATAGGATAGAAAAATTTGACCAATCTTAATAAAACTTGGTATGACTAAAGCTTAATAAATTATGAGACTGCTGACAAAGTTTCATGGCAATAGGATATATATTATAGACAATATGATAAATTCTATATTCAACTTCGCGTGTTAAATTTTGACGTTTAAATTGAAAAATTTCAACTATCAACATTTGGGGCTTTAAAAATTAAAATATTGCAAAAAATTACATTTTAAAGGGCTTTATATATGACATATTATGTATTTAAAGCAATAGAATACTCATTTGATTTATCAGACTTATCACAATTATTTAAAAGTCAAATTTATATGAGCCTGTGCCAAAAAATGGAGGTTTTCCAATGAAGGGGGGCCTTACATGAAGATGTATTATTTTCCAGCAATTTTAAATTTGTGGAGTTTTTTGGTTATAAATAATCCTTACATATGTATTAAATGTACTTTAAATGGAAAGAAAAATTACAAATAGCATACCATATTAGTATAAAAGGGTCTTAAGCCAAGTAAGACTGAAAATAATTTAGGGTCAATTTAGGCCGTAGCACATATTTACATTTAAAAATGCATACTGAAGCTATAGGAAATAAAAATTTGTGTCTCTTTTATAATTTCTATACTCAGGTTACATGATACAATAAATCTGAGCATAAAGGGACTCTTGCATTCTACTTTTTTTGCAGACAGTATGGTCTGATACAAAGATTTTTCACTTTTTAGTGAAAAACTCGCATGCAATTTTAGCCTCAGCAGGCTTATATTTGAACCACTTGCTATTTAACATAAGAAAAGAAAGATACTATGTGAAATGAAACAGGTACAAAAGACATTGTGAAGTGCTTTTAATACAAATTTAGTGAAATCTTTATTATGGACTTCAACTTTTATGTACCTAGGTCCTCACATTTAACTTGATCCAAACAGGCCGTTACACGAGGGTCATTTATACAACACATTTTGCACATATTGTCTGAGATAATCTTATTTTCTGTAGATTCAGAGTTCACAAATGAGTAATACAACTGGGTTAAAGCATAGAAACACAAATATTGACACAGGAAAACCTGTCACATAGAAAGTCAGAATGCCACTTATGCATCAAAATTGAAAAAGCTTTGAAATGCTTATTTTGACCATATAATGCCAAAATGGGTAATTTTTGCAGAATTTCTATCAAATAAAAGTTTAAATCCTTTAGTTTCATGCTATCTGACAAATTGACACCATTAAATCATTCAGGGAAGTTGCCAAAGTACAGATTCTATATTTACTGATTTCGCCTCTTAGGATAGAAAAATTTGACCAATCTTAATAAAACTTGGTATGACTAAAGCTTAATAAATTATGAGACTGCTGACAAAGTTTCATGGCAATAGGATATATATTATAGACAATATGATAAATTCTATATTCAACTTCGCGTGTTAAATTTTGACGTTTAAATTGAAAAATTTCAACTATCAACATTTGGGGCTTTAAAAATTAAAATATTGCAAAAAATTACATTTTAAAGGGCTTTATATATGACATATTATGTATTTAAAGCAATAGAATACTCATTTGATTTATCAGACTTATCACAATTATTTAAAAGTCAAATTTATATGAGCCTGTGCCAAAAAATGGAGGTTTTCCAATGAAGGGGGGCCTTACATGAAGATGTATTATTTTCCAGCAATTTTAAATTTGTGGAGTTTTTTGGTTATAAATAATCCTTACATATGTATTAAATGTACTTTAAATGGAAAGAAAAATTACAAATAGCATACCATATTAGTATAAAAGGGTCTTAAGCCAAGTAAGACTGAAAATAATTTAGGGTCAATTTAGGCCGTAGCACATATTTACATTTAAAAATGCATACTGAAGCTATAGGAAATAAAAATTTGTGTCTCTTTTATAATTTCTATACTCAGGTTACATGATACAATAAATCTGAGCATAAAGGGACTCTTGCATTCTACTTTTTTTGCAGACAGTATGGTCTGATACAAAGATTTTTCACTTTTTAGTGAAAAACTCGCATGCAATTTTAGCCTCAGCAGGCTTATATTTGAACCACTTGCTATTTAACATAAGAAAAGAAAGATACTATGTGAAATGAAACAGGTACAAAAGACATTGTGAAGTGCTTTTAATACAAATTTAGTGAAATCTTTATTATGGACTTCAACTTTTATGTACCTAGGTCCTCACATTTAACTTGATCCAAACAGGCCGTTACACGAGGGTCATTTATACAACACATTTTGCACATATTGTCTGAGATAATCTTATTTTCTGTAGATTCAGAGTTCACAAATGAGTAATACAACTGGGTTAAAGCATAGAAACACAAATATTGACACAGGAAAACCTGTCACATAGAAAGTCAGAATGCCACTTATGCATCAAAATTGAAAAAGCTTTGAAATGCTTATTTTGACCATATAATGCCAAAATGGGTAATTTTTGCAGAATTTCTATCAAATAAAAGTTTAAATCCTTTAGTTTCATGCTATCTGACAAATTGACACCATTAAATCATTCAGGGAAGTTGCCAAAGTACAGATTCTATATTTACTGATTTCGCCTCTTAGGTCCGAGTACACAGTTATTTCGTAGTGCATTTCTTTTAGACAATAAATGAAAATAAAAAAAATCCCACCTGCGCTTTCTCAATAATATTTTTACAGTGTGTTGTACTACTTTTGGGACAAATTATATCAAAATTATAGAAAACTTCATCGGCTCTAACTCAAAATATGGACAATTCTATGTTAAGGGGGTCTTGAAATCTTTTGACAGCTTCCGAAGTGCTAATTTTTAACCTTTTTCAGCTGGACCAAATCACTACTTTACTTTACAATTCATGACCCAAATTTTTTTACAGTGTAATTTCATCCCCCTACTTGCTATTTGAGGCATAAAACATGAAGGAATACATTTGGAAGGGGTACTAAAAAAATTGGCAAGCAACACACTGTCCACACTAGGGACTTTATTCGTGGACAACGAAAATCAAAGGACGATAACTGTGTACTCGGACCTAATAGGATAGAAAAATTTGACCAATCTTAATAAAACTTGGTATGACTAAAGCTTAATAAATTATGAGACTGCTGACAAAGTTTCATGGCAATAGGATATATATTATAGACAATATGATAAATTCTATATTCAACTTCGCGTGTTAAATTTTGACGTTTAAATTGAAAAATTTCAACTATCAACATTTGGGGCTTTAAAAATTAAAATATTGCAAAAAATTACATTTTAAAGGGCTTTATATATGACATATTATGTATTTAAAGCAATAGAATACTCATTTGATTTATCAGACTTATCACAATTATTTAAAAGTCAAATTTATATGAGCCTGTGCCAAAAAATGGAGGTTTTCCAATGAAGGGGGGCCTTACATGAAGATGTATTATTTTCCAGCAATTTTAAATTTGTGGAGTTTTTTGGTTATAAATAATCCTTACATATGTATTAAATGTACTTTAAATGGAAAGAAAAATTACAAATAGCATACCATATTAGTATAAAAGGGTCTTAAGCCAAGTAAGACTGAAAATAATTTAGGGTCAATTTAGGCCGTAGCACATATTTACATTTAAAAATGCATACTGAAGCTATAGGAAATAAAAATTTGTGTCTCTTTTATAATTTCTATACTCAGGTTACATGATACAATAAATCTGAGCATAAAGGGACTCTTGCATTCTACTTTTTTTGCAGACAGTATGGTCTGATACAAAGATTTTTCACTTTTTAGTGAAAAACTCGCATGCAATTTTAGCCTCAGCAGGCTTATATTTGAACCACTTGCTATTTAACATAAGAAAAGAAAGATACTATGTGAAATGAAACAGGTACAAAAGACATTGTGAAGTGCTTTTAATACAAATTTAGTGAAATCTTTATTATGGACTTCAACTTTTATGTACCTAGGTCCTCACATTTAACTTGATCCAAACAGGCCGTTACACGAGGGTCATTTATACAACACATTTTGCACATATTGTCTGAGATAATCTTATTTTCTGTAGATTCAGAGTTCACAAATGAGTAATACAACTGGGTTAAAGCATAGAAACACAAATATTGACACAGGAAAACCTGTCACATAGAAAGTCAGAATGCCACTTATGCATCAAAATTGAAAAAGCTTTGAAATGCTTATTTTGACCATATAATGCCAAAATGGGTAATTTTTGCAGAATTTCTATCAAATAAAAGTTTAAATCCTTTAGTTTCATGCTATCTGACAAATTGACACCATTAAATCATTCAGGGAAGTTGCCAAAGTACAGATTCTATATTTACTGATTTCGCCTCTTAGGATAGAAAAATTTGACCAATCTTAATAAAACTTGGTATGACTAAAGCTTAATAAATTATGAGACTGCTGACAAAGTTTCATGGCAATAGGATATATATTATAGACAATATGATAAATTCTATATTCAACTTCGCGTGTTAAATTTTGACGTTTAAATTGAAAAATTTCAACTATCAACATTTGGGGCTTTAAAAATTAAAATATTGCAAAAAATTACATTTTAAAGGGCTTTATATATGACATATTATGTATTTAAAGCAATAGAATACTCATTTGATTTATCAGACTTATCACAATTATTTAAAAGTCAAATTTATATGAGCCTGTGCCAAAAAATGGAGGTTTTCCAATGAAGGGGGGCCTTACATGAAGATGTATTATTTTCCAGCAATTTTAAATTTGTGGAGTTTTTTGGTTATAAATAATCCTTACATATGTATTAAATGTACTTTAAATGGAAAGAAAAATTACAAATAGCATACCATATTAGTATAAAAGGGTCTTAAGCCAAGTAAGACTGAAAATAATTTAGGGTCAATTTAGGCCGTAGCACATATTTACATTTAAAAATGCATACTGAAGCTATAGGAAATAAAAATTTGTGTCTCTTTTATAATTTCTATACTCAGGTTACATGATACAATAAATCTGAGCATAAAGGGACTCTTGCATTCTACTTTTTTTGCAGACAGTATGGTCTGATACAAAGATTTTTCACTTTTTAGTGAAAAACTCGCATGCAATTTTAGCCTCAGCAGGCTTATATTTGAACCACTTGCTATTTAACATAAGAAAAGAAAGATACTATGTGAAATGAAACAGGTACAAAAGACATTGTGAAGTGCTTTTAATACAAATTTAGTGAAATCTTTATTATGGACTTCAACTTTTATGTACCTAGGTCCTCACATTTAACTTGATCCAAACAGGCCGTTACACGAGGGTCATTTATACAACACATTTTGCACATATTGTCTGAGATAATCTTATTTTCTGTAGATTCAGAGTTCACAAATGAGTAATACAACTGGGTTAAAGCATAGAAACACAAATATTGACACAGGAAAACCTGTCACATAGAAAGTCAGAATGCCACTTATGCATCAAAATTGAAAAAGCTTTGAAATGCTTATTTTGACCATATAATGCCAAAATGGGTAATTTTTGCAGAATTTCTATCAAATAAAAGTTTAAATCCTTTAGTTTCATGCTATCTGACAAATTGACACCATTAAATCATTCAGGGAAGTTGCCAAAGTACAGATTCTATATTTACTGATTTCGCCTCTTAGGTCCGAGTACACAGTTATTTCGTAGTGCATTTCTTTTAGACAATAAATGAAAATAAAAAAAATCCCACCTGCGCTTTCTCAATAATATTTTTACAGTGTGTTGTACTACTTTTGGGACAAATTATATCAAAATTATAGAAAACTTCATCGGCTCTAACTCAAAATATGGACAATTCTATGTTAAGGGGGTCTTGAAATCTTTTGACAGCTTCCGAAGTGCTAATTTTTAACCTTTTTCAGCTGGACCAAATCACTACTTTACTTTACAATTCATGACCCAAATTTTTTTACAGTGTAATTTCATCCCCCTACTTGCTATTTGAGGCATAAAACATGAAGGAATACATTTGGAAGGGGTACTAAAAAAATTGGCAAGCAACACACTGTCCACACTAGGGACTTTATTCGTGGACAACGAAAATCAAAGGACGATAACTGTGTACTCGGACCTAATAGGATAGAAAAATTTGACCAATCTTAATAAAACTTGGTATGACTAAAGCTTAATAAATTATGAGACTGCTGACAAAGTTTCATGGCAATAGGATATATATTATAGACAATATGATAAATTCTATATTCAACTTCGCGTGTTAAATTTTGACGTTTAAATTGAAAAATTTCAACTATCAACATTTGGGGCTTTAAAAATTAAAATATTGCAAAAAATTACATTTTAAAGGGCTTTATATATGACATATTATGTATTTAAAGCAATAGAATACTCATTTGATTTATCAGACTTATCACAATTATTTAAAAGTCAAATTTATATGAGCCTGTGCCAAAAAATGGAGGTTTTCCAATGAAGGGGGGCCTTACATGAAGATGTATTATTTTCCAGCAATTTTAAATTTGTGGAGTTTTTTGGTTATAAATAATCCTTACATATGTATTAAATGTACTTTAAATGGAAAGAAAAATTACAAATAGCATACCATATTAGTATAAAAGGGTCTTAAGCCAAGTAAGACTGAAAATAATTTAGGGTCAATTTAGGCCGTAGCACATATTTACATTTAAAAATGCATACTGAAGCTATAGGAAATAAAAATTTGTGTCTCTTTTATAATTTCTATACTCAGGTTACATGATACAATAAATCTGAGCATAAAGGGACTCTTGCATTCTACTTTTTTTGCAGACAGTATGGTCTGATACAAAGATTTTTCACTTTTTAGTGAAAAACTCGCATGCAATTTTAGCCTCAGCAGGCTTATATTTGAACCACTTGCTATTTAACATAAGAAAAGAAAGATACTATGTGAAATGAAACAGGTACAAAAGACATTGTGAAGTGCTTTTAATACAAATTTAGTGAAATCTTTATTATGGACTTCAACTTTTATGTACCTAGGTCCTCACATTTAACTTGATCCAAACAGGCCGTTACACGAGGGTCATTTATACAACACATTTTGCACATATTGTCTGAGATAATCTTATTTTCTGTAGATTCAGAGTTCACAAATGAGTAATACAACTGGGTTAAAGCATAGAAACACAAATATTGACACAGGAAAACCTGTCACATAGAAAGTCAGAATGCCACTTATGCATCAAAATTGAAAAAGCTTTGAAATGCTTATTTTGACCATATAATGCCAAAATGGGTAATTTTTGCAGAATTTCTATCAAATAAAAGTTTAAATCCTTTAGTTTCATGCTATCTGACAAATTGACACCATTAAATCATTCAGGGAAGTTGCCAAAGTACAGATTCTATATTTACTGATTTCGCCTAATAGGATAGAAAAATTTGACCAATCTTAATAAAACTTGGTATGACTAAAGCTTAATAAATTATGAGACTGCTGACAAAGTTTCATGGCAATAGGATATATATTATAGACAATATGATAAATTCTATATTCAACTTCGCGTGTTAAATTTTGACGTTTAAATTGAAAAATTTCAACTATCAACATTTGGGGCTTTAAAAATTAAAATATTGCAAAAAATTACATTTTAAAGGGCTTTATATATGACATATTATGTATTTAAAGCAATAGAATACTCATTTGATTTATCAGACTTATCACAATTATTTAAAAGTCAAATTTATATGAGCCTGTGCCAAAAAATGGAGGTTTTCCAATGAAGGGGGGCCTTACATGAAGATGTATTATTTTCCAGCAATTTTAAATTTGTGGAGTTTTTTGGTTATAAATAATCCTTACATATGTATTAAATGTACTTTAATTGGAAAGAAAAATTACAAATAGCATACCATATTAGTATAAAAGGGTCTTAAGCCAAGTAAGACTGAAAATAATTTAGGGTCAATTTAGGCCGTAGCACATATTTACATTTAAAAATGCATACTGAAGCTATAGGAAATAAAAATTTGTGTCTCTTTTATAATTTCTATACTCAGGTTACATGATACAATAAATCTGAGCATAAAGGGACTCTTGCATTCTACTTTTTTTGCAGACAGTATGGTCTGATACAAAGATTTTTCACTTTTTAGTGAAAAACTCGCATGCAATTTTAGCCTCAGCAGGCTTATATTTGAACCACTTGCTATTTAACATAAGAAAAGAAAGATACTATGTGAAATGAAACAGGTACAAAAGACATTGTGAAGTGCTTTTAATACAAATTTAGTGAAATCTTTATTATGGACTTCAACTTTTATGTACCTAGGTCCTCACATTTAACTTGATCCAAACAGGCCGTTACACGAGGGTCATTTATACAACACATTTTGCACATATTGTCTGAGATAATCTTATTTTCTGTAGATTCAGAGTTCACAAATGAGTAATACAACTGGGTTAAAGCATAGAAACACAAATATTGACACAGGAAAACCTGTCACATAGAAAGTCAGAATGCCACTTATGCATCAAAATTGAAAAAGCTTTGAAATGCTTATTTTGACCATATAATGCCAAAATGGGTAATTTTTGCAGAATTTCTATCAAATAAAAGTTTAAATCCTTTAGTTTCATGCTATCTGACAAATTGACACCATTAAATCATTCAGGGAAGTTGCCAAAGTACAGATTCTATATTTACTGATTTCGCCTCTTAGGTCCGAGTACACAGTTATTTCGTAGTGCATTTCTTTTAGACAATAAATGAAAATAAAAAAAATCCCACCTGCGCTTTCTCAATAATATTTTTACAGTGTGTTGTACTACTTTTGGGACAAATTATATCAAAATTATAGAAAACTTCATCGGCTCTAACTCAAAATATGGACAATTCTATGTTAAGGGGGTCTTGAAATCTTTTGACAGCTTCCGAAGTGCTAATTTTTAACCTTTTTCAGCTGGACCAAATCACTACTTTACTTTACAATTCATGACCCAAATTTTTTTACAGTGTAATTTCATCCCCCTACTTGCTATTTGAGGCATAAAACATGAAGGAATACATTTGGAAGGGGTACTAAAAAAATTGGCAAGCAACACACTGTCCACACTAGGGACTTTATTCGTGGACAACGAAAATCAAAGGACGATAACTGTGTACTCGGACCTAATAGGATAGAAAAATTTGACCAATCTTAATAAAACTTGGTATGACTAAAGCTTAATAAATTATGAGACTGCTGACAAAGTTTCATGGCAATAGGATATATATTATAGACAATATGATAAATTCTATATTCAACTTCGCGTGTTAAATTTTGACGTTTAAATTGAAAAATTTCAACTATCAACATTTGGGGCTTTAAAAATTAAAATATTGCAAAAAATTACATTTTAAAGGGCTTTATATATGACATATTATGTATTTAAAGCAATAGAATACTCATTTGATTTATCAGACTTATCACAATTATTTAAAAGTCAAATTTATATGAGCCTGTGCCAAAAAATGGAGGTTTTCCAATGAAGGGGGGCCTTACATGAAGATGTATTATTTTCCAGCAATTTTAAATTTGTGGAGTTTTTTGGTTATAAATAATCCTTACATATGTATTAAATGTACTTTAAATGGAAAGAAAAATTACAAATAGCATACCATATTAGTATAAAAGGGTCTTAAGCCAAGTAAGACTGAAAATAATTTAGGGTCAATTTAGGCCGTAGCACATATTTACATTTAAAAATGCATACTGAAGCTATAGGAAATAAAAATTTGTGTCTCTTTTATAATTTCTATACTCAGGTTACATGATACAATAAATCTGAGCATAAAGGGACTCTTGCATTCTACTTTTTTTGCAGACAGTATGGTCTGATACAAAGATTTTTCACTTTTTAGTGAAAAACTCGCATGCAATTTTAGCCTCAGCAGGCTTATATTTGAACCACTTGCTATTTAACATAAGAAAAGAAAGATACTATGTGAAATGAAACAGGTACAAAAGACATTGTGAAGTGCTTTTAATACAAATTTAGTGAAATCTTTATTATGGACTTCAACTTTTATGTACCTAGGTCCTCACATTTAACTTGATCCAAACAGGCCGTTACACGAGGGTCATTTATACAACACATTTTGCACATATTGTCTGAGATAATCTTATTTTCTGTAGATTCAGAGTTCACAAATGAGTAATACAACTGGGTTAAAGCATAGAAACACAAATATTGACACAGGAAAACCTGTCACATAGAAAGTCAGAATGCCACTTATGCATCAAAATTGAAAAAGCTTTGAAATGCTTATTTTGACCATATAATGCCAAAATGGGTAATTTTTGCAGAATTTCTATCAAATAAAAGTTTAAATCCTTTAGTTTCATGCTATCTGACAAATTGACACCATTAAATCATTCAGGGAAGTTGCCAAAGTACAGATTCTATATTTACTGATTTCGCCTCTTAGGTCCGAGTACACAGTTATTTCGTAGTGCATTTCTTTTAGACAATAAATGAAAATAAAAAAAATCCCACCTGCGCTTTCTCAATAATATTTTTACAGTGTGTTGTACTACTTTTGGGACAAATTATATCAAAATTATAGAAAACTTCATCGGCTCTAACTCAAAATATGGACAATTCTATGATAAGGGGGTCTTGAAATCTTTTGACAGCTTCCGAAGTGCTAATTTTTAACCTTTTTCAGCTGGACCAAATCACTACTTTACTTTACAATTCATGACCCAAATTTTTTTACAGTGTAATTTCATCCCCCTACTTGCTATTTGAGGCATAAAACATGAAGGAATACATTTGGAAGGGGTACTAAAAAAATTGGCAAGCAACACACTGTCCACACTAGGGACTTTATTCGTGGACAACGAAAATCAAAGGACGATAACTGTGTACTCGGACCTAATAGGATAGAAAAATTTGACCAATCTTAATAAAACTTGGTATGACTAAAGCTTAATAAATTATGAGACTGCTGACAAAGTTTCATGGCAATAGGATATATATTATAGACAATATGATAAATTCTATATTCAACTTCGCGTGTTAAATTTTGACGTTTAAATTGAAAAATTTCAACTATCAACATTTGGGGCTTTAAAAATTAAAATATTGCAAAAAATTACATTTTAAAGGGCTTTATATATGACATATTATGTATTTAAAGCAATAGAATACTCATTTGATTTATCAGACTTATCACAATTATTTAAAAGTCAAATTTATATGAGCCTGTGCCAAAAAATGGAGGTTTTCCAATGAAGGGGGGCCTTACATGAAGATGTATTATTTTCCAGCAATTTTAAATTTGTGGAGTTTTTTGGTTATAAATAATCCTTACATATGTATTAAATGTACTTTAATTGGAAAGAAAAATTACAAATAGCATACCATATTAGTATAAAAGGGTCTTAAGCCAAGTAAGACTGAAAATAATTTAGGGTCAATTTAGGCCGTAGCACATATTTACATTTAAAAATGCATACTGAAGCTATAGGAAATAAAAATTTGTGTCTCTTTTATAATTTCTATACTCAGGTTACATGATACAATAAATCTGAGCATAAAGGGACTCTTGCATTCTACTTTTTTTGCAGACAGTATGGTCTGATACAAAGATTTTTCACTTTTTAGTGAAAAACTCGCATGCAATTTTAGCCTCAGCAGGCTTATATTTGAACCACTTGCTATTTAACATAAGAAAAGAAAGATACTATGTGAAATGAAACAGGTACAAAAGACATTGTGAAGTGCTTTTAATACAAATTTAGTGAAATCTTTATTATGGACTTCAACTTTTATGTACCTAGGTCCTCACATTTAACTTGATCCAAACAGGCCGTTACACGAGGGTCATTTATACAACACATTTTGCACATATTGTCTGAGATAATCTTATTTTCTGTAGATTCAGAGTTCACAAATGAGTAATACAACTGGGTTAAAGCATAGAAACACAAATATTGACACAGGAAAACCTGTCACATAGAAAGTCAGAATGCCACTTATGCATCAAAATTGAAAAAGCTTTGAAATGCTTATTTTGACCATATAATGCCAAAATGGGTAATTTTTGCAGAATTTCTATCAAATAAAAGTTTAAATCCTTTAGTTTCATGCTATCTGACAAATTGACACCATTAAATCATTCAGGGAAGTTGCCAAAGTACAGATTCTATATTTACTGATTTCGCCTAATAGGATAGAAAAATTTGACCAATCTTAATAAAACTTGGTATGACTAAAGCTTAATAAATTATGAGACTGCTGACAAAGTTTCATGGCAATAGGATATATATTATAGACAATATGATAAATTCTATATTCAACTTCGCGTGTTAAATTTTGACGTTTAAATTGAAAAATTTCAACTATCAACATTTGGGGCTTTAAAAATTAAAATATTGCAAAAAATTACATTTTAAAGGGCTTTATATATGACATATTATGTATTTAAAGCAATAGAATACTCATTTGATTTATCAGACTTATCACAATTATTTAAAAGTCAAATTTATATGAGCCTGTGCCAAAAAATGGAGGTTTTCCAATGAAGGGGGGCCTTACATGAAGATGTATTATTTTCCAGCAATTTTAAATTTGTGGAGTTTTTTGGTTATAAATAATCCTTACATATGTATTAAATGTACTTTAATTGGAAAGAAAAATTACAAATAGCATACCATATTAGTATAAAAGGGTCTTAAGCCAAGTAAGACTGAAAATAATTTAGGGTCAATTTAGGCCATAGCACATATTTACATTTAAAAATGCATACTGAAGCTATAGGAAATAAAAATTTGTGTCTCTTTTATAATTTCTATACTCAGGTTACATGATACAATAAATCTGAGCATAAAGGGACTCTTGCATTCTACTTTTTTTGCAGACAGTATGGTCTGATACAAAGATTTTTCACTTTTTAGTGAAAAACTCGCATGCAATTTTAGCCTCAGCAGGCTTATATTTGAACCACTTGCTATTTAACATAAGAAAAGAAAGATACTATGTGAAATGAAACAGGTACAAAAGACATTGTGAAGTGCTTTTAATACAAATTTAGTGAAATCTTTATTATGGACTTCAACTTTTATGTACCTAGGTCCTCACATTTAACTTGATCCAAACAGGCCGTTACACGAGGGTCATTTATACAACACATTTTGCACATATTGTCTGAGATAATCTTATTTTCTGTAGATTCAGAGTTCACAAATGAGTAATACAACTGGGTTAAAGCATAGAAACACAAATATTGACACAGGAAAACCTGTCACATAGAAAGTCAGAATGCCACTTATGCATCAAAATTGAAAAAGCTTTGAAATGCTTATTTTGACCATATAATGCCAAAATGGGTAATTTTTGCAGAATTTCTATCAAATAAAAGTTTAAATCCTTTAGTTTCATGCTATCTGACAAATTGACACCATTAAATCATTCAGGGAAGTTGCCAAAGTACAGATTCTATATTTACTGATTTCGCCTAATAGGATAGAAAAATTTGACCAATCTTAATAAAACTTGGTATGACTAAAGCTTAATAAATTATGAGACTGCTGACAAAGTTTCATGGCAATAGGATATATATTATAGACAATATGATAAATTCTATATTCAACTTCGCGTGTTAAATTTTGACGTTTAAATTGAAAAATTTCAACTATCAACATTTGGGGCTTTAAAAATTAAAATATTGCAAAAAATTACATTTTAAAGGGCTTTATATATGACATATTATGTATTTAAAGCAATAGAATACTCATTTGATTTATCAGACTTATCACAATTATTTAAAAGTCAAATTTATATGAGCCTGTGCCAAAAAATGGAGGTTTTCCAATGAAGGGGGGCCTTACATGAAGATGTATTATTTTCCAGCAATTTTAAATTTGTGGAGTTTTTTGGTTATAAATAATCCTTACATATGTATTAAATGTACTTTAATTGGAAAGAAAAATTACAAATAGCATACCATATTAGTATAAAAGGGTCTTAAGCCAAGTAAGACTGAAAATAATTTAGGGTCAATTTAGGCCGTAGCACATATTTACATTTAAAAATGCATACTGAAGCTATAGGAAATAAAAATTTGTGTCTCTTTTATAATTTCTATACTCAGGTTACATGATACAATAAATCTGAGCATAAAGGGACTCTTGCATTCTACTTTTTTTGCAGACAGTATGGTCTGATACAAAGATTTTTCACTTTTTAGTGAAAAACTCGCATGCAATTTTAGCCTCAGCAGGCTTATATTTGAACCACTTGCTATTTAACATAAGAAAAGAAAGATACTATGTGAAATGAAACAGGTACAAAAGACATTGTGAAGTGCTTTTAATACAAATTTAGTGAAATCTTTATTATGGACTTCAACTTTTATGTACCTAGGTCCTCACATTTAACTTGATCCAAACAGGCCGTTACACGAGGGTCATTTATACAACACATTTTGCACATATTGTCTGAGATAATCTTATTTTCTGTAGATTCAGAGTTCACAAATGAGTAATACAACTGGGTTAAAGCATAGAAACACAAATATTGACACAGGAAAACCTGTCACATAGAAAGTCAGAATGCCACTTATGCATCAAAATTGAAAAAGCTTTGAAATGCTTATTTTGACCATATAATGCCAAAATGGGTAATTTTTGCAGAATTTCTATCAAATAAAAGTTTAAATCCTTTAGTTTCATGCTATCTGACAAATTGACACCATTAAATCATTCAGGGAAGTTGCCAAAGTACAGATTCTATATTTACTGATTTCGCCTAATAGGATAGAAAAATTTGACCAATCTTAATAAAACTTGGTATGACTAAAGCTTAATAAATTATGAGACTGCTGACAAAGTTTCATGGCAATAGGATATATATTATAGACAATATGATAAATTCTATATTCAACTTCGCGTGTTAAATTTTGACGTTTAAATTGAAAAATTTCAACTATCAACATTTGGGGCTTTAAAAATTAAAATATTGCAAAAAATTACATTTTAAAGGGCTTTATATATGACATATTATGTATTTAAAGCAATAGAATACTCATTTGATTTATCAGACTTATCACAATTATTTAAAAGTCAAATTTATATGAGCCTGTGCCAAAAAATGGAGGTTTTCCAATGAAGGGGGGCCTTACATGAAGATGTATTATTTTCCAGCAATTTTAAATTTGTGGAGTTTTTTGGTTATAAATAATCCTTACATATGTATTAAATGTACTTTAATTGGAAAGAAAAATTACAAATAGCATACCATATTAGTATAAAAGGGTCTTAAGCCAAGTAAGACTGAAAATAATTTAGGGTCAATTTAGGCCGTAGCACATATTTACATTTAAAAATGCATACTGAAGCTATAGGAAATAAAAATTTGTGTCTCTTTTATAATTTCTATACTCAGGTTACATGATACAATAAATCTGAGCATAAAGGGACTCTTGCATTCTACTTTTTTTGCAGACAGTATGGTCTGATACAAAGATTTTTCACTTTTTAGTGAAAAACTCGCATGCAATTTTAGCCTCAGCAGGCTTATATTTGAACCACTTGCTATTTAACATAAGAAAAGAAAGATACTATGTGAAATGAAACAGGTACAAAAGACATTGTGAAGTGCTTTTAATACAAATTTAGTGAAATCTTTATTATGGACTTCAACTTTTATGTACCTAGGTCCTCACATTTAACTTGATCCAAACAGGCCGTTACACGAGGGTCATTTATACAACACATTTTGCACATATTGTCTGAGATAATCTTATTTTCTGTAGATTCAGAGTTCACAAATGAGTAATACAACTGGGTTAAAGCATAGAAACACAAATATTGACACAGGAAAACCTGTCACATAGAAAGTCAGAATGCCACTTATGCATCAAAATTGAAAAAGCTTTGAAATGCTTATTTTGACCATATAATGCCAAAATGGGTAATTTTTGCAGAATTTCTATCAAATAAAAGTTTAAATCCTTTAGTTTCATGCTATCTGACAAATTGACACCATTAAATCATTCAGGGAAGTTGCCAAAGTACAGATTCTATATTTACTGATTTCGCCTAATAGGATAGAAAAATTTGACCAATCTTAATAAAACTTGGTATGACTAAAGCTTAATAAATTATGAGACTGCTGACAAAGTTTCATGGCAATAGGATATATATTATAGACAATATGATAAATTCTATATTCAACTTCGCGTGTTAAATTTTGACGTTTAAATTGAAAAATTTCAACTATCAACATTTGGGGCTTTAAAAATTAAAATATTGCAAAAAATTACATTTTAAAGGGCTTTATATATGACATATTATGTATTTAAAGCAATAGAATACTCATTTGATTTATCAGACTTATCACAATTATTTAAAAGTCAAATTTATATGAGCCTGTGCCAAAAAATGGAGGTTTTCCAATGAAGGGGGGCCTTACATGAAGATGTATTATTTTCCAGCAATTTTAAATTTGTGGAGTTTTTTGGTTATAAATAATCCTTACATATGTATTAAATGTACTTTAATTGGAAAGAAAAATTACAAATAGCATACCATATTAGTATAAAAGGGTCTTAAGCCAAGTAAGACTGAAAATAATTTAGGGTCAATTTAGGCCGTAGCACATATTTACATTTAAAAATGCATACTGAAGCTATAGGAAATAAAAATTTGTGTCTCTTTTATAATTTCTATACTCAGGTTACATGATACAATAAATCTGAGCATAAAGGGACTCTTGCATTCTACTTTTTTTGCAGACAGTATGGTCTGATACAAAGATTTTTCACTTTTTAGTGAAAAACTCGCATGCAATTTTAGCCTCAGCAGGCTTATATTTGAACCACTTGCTATTTAACATAAGAAAAGAAAGATACTATGTGAAATGAAACAGGTACAAAAGACATTGTGAAGTGCTTTTAATACAAATTTAGTGAAATCTTTATTATGGACTTCAACTTTTATGTACCTAGGTCCTCACATTTAACTTGATCCAAACAGGCCGTTACACGAGGGTCATTTATACAACACATTTTGCACATATTGTCTGAGATAATCTTATTTTCTGTAGATTCAGAGTTCACAAATGAGTAATACAACTGGGTTAAAGCATAGAAACACAAATATTGACACAGGAAAACCTGTCACATAGAAAGTCAGAATGCCACTTATGCATCAAAATTGAAAAAGCTTTGAAATGCTTATTTTGACCATATAATGCCAAAATGGGTAATTTTTGCAGAATTTCTATCAAATAAAAGTTTAAATCCTTTAGTTTCATGCTATCTGACAAATTGACACCATTAAATCATTCAGGGAAGTTGCCAAAGTACAGATTCTATATTTACTGATTTCGCCTAATAGGATAGAAAAATTTGACCAATCTTAATAAAACTTGGTATGACTAAAGCTTAATAAATTATGAGACTGCTGACAAAGTTTCATGGCAATAGGATATATATTATAGACAATATGATAAATTCTATATTCAACTTCGCGTGTTAAATTTTGACGTTTAAATTGAAAAATTTCAACTATCAACATTTGGGGCTTTAAAAATTAAAATATTGCAAAAAATTACATTTTAAAGGGCTTTATATATGACATATTATGTATTTAAAGCAATAGAATACTCATTTGATTTATCAGACTTATCACAATTATTTAAAAGTCAAATTTATATGAGCCTGTGCCAAAAAATGGAGGTTTTCCAATGAAGGGGGGCCTTACATGAAGATGTATTATTTTCCAGCAATTTTAAATTTGTGGAGTTTTTTGGTTATAAATAATCCTTACATATGTATTAAATGTACTTTAATTGGAAAGAAAAATTACAAATAGCATACCATATTAGTATAAAAGGGTCTTAAGCCAAGTAAGACTGAAAATAATTTAGGGTCAATTTAGGCCGTAGCACATATTTACATTTAAAAATGCATACTGAAGCTATAGGAAATAAAAATTTGTGTCTCTTTTATAATTTCTATACTCAGGTTACATGATACAATAAATCTGAGCATAAAGGGACTCTTGCATTCTACTTTTTTTGCAGACAGTATGGTCTGATACAAAGATTTTTCACTTTTTAGTGAAAAACTCGCATGCAATTTTAGCCTCAGCAGGCTTATATTTGAACCACTTGCTATTTAACATAAGAAAAGAAAGATACTATGTGAAATGAAACAGGTACAAAAGACATTGTGAAGTGCTTTTAATACAAATTTAGTGAAATCTTTATTATGGACTTCAACTTTTATGTACCTAGGTCCTCACATTTAACTTGATCCAAACAGGCCGTTACACGAGGGTCATTTATACAACACATTTTGCACATATTGTCTGAGATAATCTTATTTTCTGTAGATTCAGAGTTCACAAATGAGTAATACAACTGGGTTAAAGCATAGAAACACAAATATTGACACAGGAAAACCTGTCACATAGAAAGTCAGAATGCCACTTATGCATCAAAATTGAAAAAGCTTTGAAATGCTTATTTTGACCATATAATGCCAAAATGGGTAATTTTTGCAGAATTTCTATCAAATAAAAGTTTAAATCCTTTAGTTTCATGCTATCTGACAAATTGACACCATTAAATCATTCAGGGAAGTTGCCAAAGTACAGATTCTATATTTACTGATTTCGCCTCTTAGGTCCGAGTACACAGTTATTTCGTAGTGCATTTCTTTTAGACAATAAATGAAAATAAAAAAAATCCCACCTGCGCTTTCTCAATAATATTTTTACAGTGTGTTGTACTACTTTTGGGACAAATTATATCAAAATTATAGAAAACTTCATCGGCTCTAACTCAAAATATGGACAATTCTATGTTAAGGGGGTCTTGAAATCTTTTGACAGCTTCCGAAGTGCTAATTTTTAACCTTTTTCAGCTGGACCAAATCACTACTTTACTTTACAATTCATGACCCAAATTTTTTTACAGTGTAATTTCATCCCCCTACTTGCTATTTGAGGCATAAAACATGAAGGAATACATTTGGAAGGGGTACTAAAAAAATTGGCAAGCAACACACTGTCCACACTAGGGACTTTATTCGTGGACAACGAAAATCAAAGGACGATAACTGTGTACTCGGACCTAATAGGATAGAAAAATTTGACCAATCTTAATAAAACTTGGTATGACTAAAGCTTAATAAATTATGAGACTGCTGACAAAGTTTCATGGCAATAGGATATATATTATAGACAATATGATAAATTCTATATTCAACTTCGCGTGTTAAATTTTGACGTTTAAATTGAAAAATTTCAACTATCAACATTTGGGGCTTTAAAAATTAAAATATTGCAAAAAATTACATTTTAAAGGGCTTTATATATGACATATTATGTATTTAAAGCAATAGAATACTCATTTGATTTATCAGACTTATCACAATTATTTAAAAGTCAAATTTATATGAGCCTGTGCCAAAAAATGGAGGTTTTCCAATGAAGGGGGGCCTTACATGAAGATGTATTATTTTCCAGCAATTTTAAATTTGTGGAGTTTTTTGGTTATAAATAATCCTTACATATGTATTAAATGTACTTTAAATGGAAAGAAAAATTACAAATAGCATACCATATTAGTATAAAAGGGTCTTAAGCCAAGTAAGACTGAAAATAATTTAGGGTCAATTTAGGCCGTAGCACATATTTACATTTAAAAATGCATACTGAAGCTATAGGAAATAAAAATTTGTGTCTCTTTTATAATTTCTATACTCAGGTTACATGATACAATAAATCTGAGCATAAAGGGACTCTTGCATTCTACTTTTTTTGCAGACAGTATGGTCTGATACAAAGATTTTTCACTTTTTAGTGAAAAACTCGCATGCAATTTTAGCCTCAGCAGGCTTATATTTGAACCACTTGCTATTTAACATAAGAAAAGAAAGATACTATGTGAAATGAAACAGGTACAAAAGACATTGTGAAGTGCTTTTAATACAAATTTAGTGAAATCTTTATTATGGACTTCAACTTTTATGTACCTAGGTCCTCACATTTAACTTGATCCAAACAGGCCGTTACACGAGGGTCATTTATACAACACATTTTGCACATATTGTCTGAGATAATCTTATTTTCTGTAGATTCAGAGTTCACAAATGAGTAATACAACTGGGTTAAAGCATAGAAACACAAATATTGACACAGGAAAACCTGTCACATAGAAAGTCAGAATGCCACTTATGCATCAAAATTGAAAAAGCTTTGAAATGCTTATTTTGACCATATAATGCCAAAATGGGTAATTTTTGCAGAATTTCTATCAAATAAAAGTTTAAATCCTTTAGTTTCATGCTATCTGACAAATTGACACCATTAAATCATTCAGGGAAGTTGCCAAAGTACAGATTCTATATTTACTGATTTCGCCTCTTAGGATAGAAAAATTTGACCAATCTTAATAAAACTTGGTATGACTAAAGCTTAATAAATTATGAGACTGCTGACAAAGTTTCATGGCAATAGGATATATATTATAGACAATATGATAAATTCTATATTCAACTTCGCGTGTTAAATTTTGACGTTTAAATTGAAAAATTTCAACTATCAACATTTGGGGCTTTAAAAATTAAAATATTGCAAAAAATTACATTTTAAAGGGCTTTATATATGACATATTATGTATTTAAAGCAATAGAATACTCATTTGATTTATCAGACTTATCACAATTATTTAAAAGTCAAATTTATATGAGCCTGTGCCAAAAAATGGAGGTTTTCCAATGAAGGGGGGCCTTACATGAAGATGTATTATTTTCCAGCAATTTTAAATTTGTGGAGTTTTTTGGTTATAAATAATCCTTACATATGTATTAAATGTACTTTAAATGGAAAGAAAAATTACAAATAGCATACCATATTAGTATAAAAGGGTCTTAAGCCAAGTAAGACTGAAAATAATTTAGGGTCAATTTAGGCCGTAGCACATATTTACATTTAAAAATGCATACTGAAGCTATAGGAAATAAAAATTTGTGTCTCTTTTATAATTTCTATACTCAGGTTACATGATACAATAAATCTGAGCATAAAGGGACTCTTGCATTCTACTTTTTTTGCAGACAGTATGGTCTGATACAAAGATTTTTCACTTTTTAGTGAAAAACTCGCATGCAATTTTAGCCTCAGCAGGCTTATATTTGAACCACTTGCTATTTAACATAAGAAAAGAAAGATACTATGTGAAATGAAACAGGTACAAAAGACATTGTGAAGTGCTTTTAATACAAATTTAGTGAAATCTTTATTATGGACTTCAACTTTTATGTACCTAGGTCCTCACATTTAACTTGATCCAAACAGGCCGTTACACGAGGGTCATTTATACAACACATTTTGCACATATTGTCTGAGATAATCTTATTTTCTGTAGATTCAGAGTTCACAAATGAGTAATACAACTGGGTTAAAGCATAGAAACACAAATATTGACACAGGAAAACCTGTCACATAGAAAGTCAGAATGCCACTTATGCATCAAAATTGAAAAAGCTTTGAAATGCTTATTTTGACCATATAATGCCAAAATGGGTAATTTTTGCAGAATTTCTATCAAATAAAAGTTTAAATCCTTTAGTTTCATGCTATCTGACAAATTGACACCATTAAATCATTCAGGGAAGTTGCCAAAGTACAGATTCTATATTTACTGATTTCGCCTAATAGGATAGAAAAATTTGACCAATCTTAATAAAACTTGGTATGACTAAAGCTTAATAAATTATGAGACTGCTGACAAAGTTTCATGGCAATAGGATATATATTATAGACAATATGATAAATTCTATATTCAACTTCGCGTGTTAAATTTTGACGTTTAAATTGAAAAATTTCAACTATCAACATTTGGGGCTTTAAAAATTAAAATATTGCAAAAAATTACATTTTAAAGGGCTTTATATATGACATATTATGTATTTAAAGCAATAGAATACTCATTTGATTTATCAGACTTATCACAATTATTTAAAAGTCAAATTTATATGAGCCTGTGCCAAAAAATGGAGGTTTTCCAATGAAGGGGGGCCTTACATGAAGATGTATTATTTTCCAGCAATTTTAAATTTGTGGAGTTTTTTGGTTATAAATAATCCTTACATATGTATTAAATGTACTTTAATTGGAAAGAAAAATTACAAATAGCATACCATATTAGTATAAAAGGGTCTTAAGCCAAGTAAGACTGAAAATAATTTAGGGTCAATTTAGGCCGTAGCACATATTTACATTTAAAAATGCATACTGAAGCTATAGGAAATAAAAATTTGTGTCTCTTTTATAATTTCTATACTCAGGTTACATGATACAATAAATCTGAGCATAAAGGGACTCTTGCATTCTACTTTTTTTGCAGACAGTATGGTCTGATACAAAGATTTTTCACTTTTTAGTGAAAAACTCGCATGCAATTTTAGCCTCAGCAGGCTTATATTTGAACCACTTGCTATTTAACATAAGAAAAGAAAGATACTATGTGAAATGAAACAGGTACAAAAGACATTGTGAAGTGCTTTTAATACAAATTTAGTGAAATCTTTATTATGGACTTCAACTTTTATGTACCTAGGTCCTCACATTTAACTTGATCCAAACAGGCCGTTACACGAGGGTCATTTATACAACACATTTTGCACATATTGTCTGAGATAATCTTATTTTCTGTAGATTCAGAGTTCACAAATGAGTAATACAACTGGGTTAAAGCATAGAAACACAAATATTGACACAGGAAAACCTGTCACATAGAAAGTCAGAATGCCACTTATGCATCAAAATTGAAAAAGCTTTGAAATGCTTATTTTGACCATATAATGCCAAAATGGGTAATTTTTGCAGAATTTCTATCAAATAAAAGTTTAAATCCTTTAGTTTCATGCTATCTGACAAATTGACACCATTAAATCATTCAGGGAAGTTGCCAAAGTACAGATTCTATATTTACTGATTTCGCCTAATAGGATAGAAAAATTTGACCAATCTTAATAAAACTTGGTATGACTAAAGCTTAATAAATTATGAGACTGCTGACAAAGTTTCATGGCAATAGGATATATATTATAGACAATATGATAAATTCTATATTCAACTTCGCGTGTTAAATTTTGACGTTTAAATTGAAAAATTTCAACTATCAACATTTGGGGCTTTAAAAATTAAAATATTGCAAAAAATTACATTTTAAAGGGCTTTATATATGACATATTATGTATTTAAAGCAATAGAATACTCATTTGATTTATCAGACTTATCACAATTATTTAAAAGTCAAATTTATATGAGCCTGTGCCAAAAAATGGAGGTTTTCCAATGAAGGGGGGCCTTACATGAAGATGTATTATTTTCCAGCAATTTTAAATTTGTGGAGTTTTTTGGTTATAAATAATCCTTACATATGTATTAAATGTACTTTAATTGGAAAGAAAAATTACAAATAGCATACCATATTAGTATAAAAGGGTCTTAAGCCAAGTAAGACTGAAAATAATTTAGGGTCAATTTAGGCCGTAGCACATATTTACATTTAAAAATGCATACTGAAGCTATAGGAAATAAAAATTTGTGTCTCTTTTATAATTTCTATACTCAGGTTACATGATACAATAAATCTGAGCATAAAGGGACTCTTGCATTCTACTTTTTTTGCAGACAGTATGGTCTGATACAAAGATTTTTCACTTTTTAGTGAAAAACTCGCATGCAATTTTAGCCTCAGCAGGCTTATATTTGAACCACTTGCTATTTAACATAAGAAAAGAAAGATACTATGTGAAATGAAACAGGTACAAAAGACATTGTGAAGTGCTTTTAATACAAATTTAGTGAAATCTTTATTATGGACTTCAACTTTTATGTACCTAGGTCCTCACATTTAACTTGATCCAAACAGGCCGTTACACGAGGGTCATTTATACAACACATTTTGCACATATTGTCTGAGATAATCTTATTTTCTGTAGATTCAGAGTTCACAAATGAGTAATACAACTGGGTTAAAGCATAGAAACACAAATATTGACACAGGAAAACCTGTCACATAGAAAGTCAGAATGCCACTTATGCATCAAAATTGAAAAAGCTTTGAAATGCTTATTTTGACCATATAATGCCAAAATGGGTAATTTTTGCAGAATTTCTATCAAATAAAAGTTTAAATCCTTTAGTTTCATGCTATCTGACAAATTGACACCATTAAATCATTCAGGGAAGTTGCCAAAGTACAGATTCTATATTTACTGATTTCGCCTAATAGGATAGAAAAATTTGACCAATCTTAATAAAACTTGGTATGACTAAAGCTTAATAAATTATGAGACTGCTGACAAAGTTTCATGGCAATAGGATATATATTATAGACAATATGATAAATTCTATATTCAACTTCGCGTGTTAAATTTTGACGTTTAAATTGAAAAATTTCAACTATCAACATTTGGGGCTTTAAAAATTAAAATATTGCAAAAAATTACATTTTAAAGGGCTTTATATATGACATATTATGTATTTAAAGCAATAGAATACTCATTTGATTTATCAGACTTATCACAATTATTTAAAAGTCAAATTTATATGAGCCTGTGCCAAAAAATGGAGGTTTTCCAATGAAGGGGGGCCTTACATGAAGATGTATTATTTTCCAGCAATTTTAAATTTGTGGAGTTTTTTGGTTATAAATAATCCTTACATATGTATTAAATGTACTTTAATTGGAAAGAAAAATTACAAATAGCATACCATATTAGTATAAAAGGGTCTTAAGCCAAGTAAGACTGAAAATAATTTAGGGTCAATTTAGGCCGTAGCACATATTTACATTTAAAAATGCATACTGAAGCTATAGGAAATAAAAATTTGTGTCTCTTTTATAATTTCTATACTCAGGTTACATGATACAATAAATCTGAGCATAAAGGGACTCTTGCATTCTACTTTTTTTGCAGACAGTATGGTCTGATACAAAGATTTTTCACTTTTTAGTGAAAAACTCGCATGCAATTTTAGCCTCAGCAGGCTTATATTTGAACCACTTGCTATTTAACATAAGAAAAGAAAGATACTATGTGAAATGAAACAGGTACAAAAGACATTGTGAAGTGCTTTTAATACAAATTTAGTGAAATCTTTATTATGGACTTCAACTTTTATGTACCTAGGTCCTCACATTTAACTTGATCCAAACAGGCCGTTACACGAGGGTCATTTATACAACACATTTTGCACATATTGTCTGAGATAATCTTATTTTCTGTAGATTCAGAGTTCACAAATGAGTAATACAACTGGGTTAAAGCATAGAAACACAAATATTGACACAGGAAAACCTGTCACATAGAAAGTCAGAATGCCACTTATGCATCAAAATTGAAAAAGCTTTGAAATGCTTATTTTGACCATATAATGCCAAAATGGGTAATTTTTGCAGAATTTCTATCAAATAAAAGTTTAAATCCTTTAGTTTCATGCTATCTGACAAATTGACACCATTAAATCATTCAGGGAAGTTGCCAAAGTACAGATTCTATATTTACTGATTTCGCCTAATAGGATAGAAAAATTTGACCAATCTTAATAAAACTTGGTATGACTAAAGCTTAATAAATTATGAGACTGCTGACAAAGTTTCATGGCAATAGGATATATATTATAGACAATATGATAAATTCTATATTCAACTTCGCGTGTTAAATTTTGACGTTTAAATTGAAAAATTTCAACTATCAACATTTGGGGCTTTAAAAATTAAAATATTGCAAAAAATTACATTTTAAAGGGCTTTATATATGACATATTATGTATTTAAAGCAATAGAATACTCATTTGATTTATCAGACTTATCACAATTATTTAAAAGTCAAATTTATATGAGCCTGTGCCAAAAAATGGAGGTTTTCCAATGAAGGGGGGCCTTACATGAAGATGTATTATTTTCCAGCAATTTTAAATTTGTGGAGTTTTTTGGTTATAAATAATCCTTACATATGTATTAAATGTACTTTAATTGGAAAGAAAAATTACAAATAGCATACCATATTAGTATAAAAGGGTCTTAAGCCAAGTAAGACTGAAAATAATTTAGGGTCAATTTAGGCCGTAGCACATATTTACATTTAAAAATGCATACTGAAGCTATAGGAAATAAAAATTTGTGTCTCTTTTATAATTTCTATACTCAGGTTACATGATACAATAAATCTGAGCATAAAGGGACTCTTGCATTCTACTTTTTTTGCAGACAGTATGGTCTGATACAAAGATTTTTCACTTTTTAGTGAAAAACTCGCATGCAATTTTAGCCTCAGCAGGCTTATATTTGAACCACTTGCTATTTAACATAAGAAAAGAAAGATACTATGTGAAATGAAACAGGTACAAAAGACATTGTGAAGTGCTTTTAATACAAATTTAGTGAAATCTTTATTATGGACTTCAACTTTTATGTACCTAGGTCCTCACATTTAACTTGATCCAAACAGGCCGTTACACGAGGGTCATTTATACAACACATTTTGCACATATTGTCTGAGATAATCTTATTTTCTGTAGATTCAGAGTTCACAAATGAGTAATACAACTGGGTTAAAGCATAGAAACACAAATATTGACACAGGAAAACCTGTCACATAGAAAGTCAGAATGCCACTTATGCATCAAAATTGAAAAAGCTTTGAAATGCTTATTTTGACCATATAATGCCAAAATGGGTAATTTTTGCAGAATTTCTATCAAATAAAAGTTTAAATCCTTTAGTTTCATGCTATCTGACAAATTGACACCATTAAATCATTCAGGGAAGTTGCCAAAGTACAGATTCTATATTTACTGATTTCGCCTCTTAGGTCCGAGTACACAGTTATTTCGTAGTGCATTTCTTTTAGACAATAAATGAAAATAAAAAAAATCCCACCTGCGCTTTCTCAATAATATTTTTACAGTGTGTTGTACTACTTTTGGGACAAATTATATCAAAATTATAGAAAACTTCATCGGCTCTAACTCAAAATATGGACAATTCTATGTTAAGGGGGTCTTGAAATCTTTTGACAGCTTCCGAAGTGCTAATTTTTAACCTTTTTCAGCTGGACCAAATCACTACTTTACTTTACAATTCATGACCCAAATTTTTTTACAGTGTAATTTCATCCCCCTACTTGCTATTTGAGGCATAAAACATGAAGGAATACATTTGGAAGGGGTACTAAAAAAATTGGCAAGCAACACACTGTCCACACTAGGGACTTTATTCGTGGACAACGAAAATCAAAGGACGATAACTGTGTACTCGGACCTAATAGGATAGAAAAATTTGACCAATCTTAATAAAACTTGGTATGACTAAAGCTTAATAAATTATGAGACTGCTGACAAAGTTTCATGGCAATAGGATATATATTATAGACAATATGATAAATTCTATATTCAACTTCGCGTGTTAAATTTTGACGTTTAAATTGAAAAATTTCAACTATCAACATTTGGGGCTTTAAAAATTAAAATATTGCAAAAAATTACATTTTAAAGGGCTTTATATATGACATATTATGTATTTAAAGCAATAGAATACTCATTTGATTTATCAGACTTATCACAATTATTTAAAAGTCAAATTTATATGAGCCTGTGCCAAAAAATGGAGGTTTTCCAATGAAGGGGGGCCTTACATGAAGATGTATTATTTTCCAGCAATTTTAAATTTGTGGAGTTTTTTGGTTATAAATAATCCTTACATATGTATTAAATGTACTTTAATTGGAAAGAAAAATTACAAATAGCATACCATATTAGTATAAAAGGGTCTTAAGCCAAGTAAGACTGAAAATAATTTAGGGTCAATTTAGGCCGTAGCACATATTTACATTTAAAAATGCATACTGAAGCTATAGGAAATAAAAATTTGTGTCTCTTTTATAATTTCTATACTCAGGTTACATGATACAATAAATCTGAGCATAAAGGGACTCTTGCATTCTACTTTTTTTGCAGACAGTATGGTCTGATACAAAGATTTTTCACTTTTTAGTGAAAAACTCGCATGCAATTTTAGCCTCAGCAGGCTTATATTTGAACCACTTGCTATTTAACATAAGAAAAGAAAGATACTATGTGAAATGAAACAGGTACAAAAGACATTGTGAAGTGCTTTTAATACAAATTTAGTGAAATCTTTATTATGGACTTCAACTTTTATGTACCTAGGTCCTCACATTTAACTTGATCCAAACAGGCCGTTACACGAGGGTCATTTATACAACACATTTTGCACATATTGTCTGAGATAATCTTATTTTCTGTAGATTCAGAGTTCACAAATGAGTAATACAACTGGGTTAAAGCATAGAAACACAAATATTGACACAGGAAAACCTGTCACATAGAAAGTCAGAATGCCACTTATGCATCAAAATTGAAAAAGCTTTGAAATGCTTATTTTGACCATATAATGCCAAAATGGGTAATTTTTGCAGAATTTCTATCAAATAAAAGTTTAAATCCTTTAGTTTCATGCTATCTGACAAATTGACACCATTAAATCATTCAGGGAAGTTGCCAAAGTACAGATTCTATATTTACTGATTTCGCCTAATAGGATAGAAAAATTTGACCAATCTTAATAAAACTTGGTATGACTAAAGCTTAATAAATTATGAGACTGCTGACAAAGTTTCATGGCAATAGGATATATATTATAGACAATATGATAAATTCTATATTCAACTTCGCGTGTTAAATTTTGACGTTTAAATTGAAAAATTTCAACTATCAACATTTGGGGCTTTAAAAATTAAAATATTGCAAAAAATTACATTTTAAAGGGCTTTATATATGACATATTATGTATTTAAAGCAATAGAATACTCATTTGATTTATCAGACTTATCACAATTATTTAAAAGTCAAATTTATATGAGCCTGTGCCAAAAAATGGAGGTTTTCCAATGAAGGGGGGCCTTACATGAAGATGTATTATTTTCCAGCAATTTTAAATTTGTGGAGTTTTTTGGTTATAAATAATCCTTACATATGTATTAAATGTACTTTAATTGGAAAGAAAAATTACAAATAGCATACCATATTAGTATAAAAGGGTCTTAAGCCAAGTAAGACTGAAAATAATTTAGGGTCAATTTAGGCCGTAGCACATATTTACATTTAAAAATGCATACTGAAGCTATAGGAAATAAAAATTTGTGTCTCTTTTATAATTTCTATACTCAGGTTACATGATACAATAAATCTGAGCATAAAGGGACTCTTGCATTCTACTTTTTTTGCAGACAGTATGGTCTGATACAAAGATTTTTCACTTTTTAGTGAAAAACTCGCATGCAATTTTAGCCTCAGCAGGCTTATATTTGAACCACTTGCTATTTAACATAAGAAAAGAAAGATACTATGTGAAATGAAACAGGTACAAAAGACATTGTGAAGTGCTTTTAATACAAATTTAGTGAAATCTTTATTATGGACTTCAACTTTTATGTACCTAGGTCCTCACATTTAACTTGATCCAAACAGGCCGTTACACGAGGGTCATTTATACAACACATTTTGCACATATTGTCTGAGATAATCTTATTTTCTGTAGATTCAGAGTTCACAAATGAGTAATACAACTGGGTTAAAGCATAGAAACACAAATATTGACACAGGAAAACCTGTCACATAGAAAGTCAGAATGCCACTTATGCATCAAAATTGAAAAAGCTTTGAAATGCTTATTTTGACCATATAATGCCAAAATGGGTAATTTTTGCAGAATTTCTATCAAATAAAAGTTTAAATCCTTTAGTTTCATGCTATCTGACAAATTGACACCATTAAATCATTCAGGGAAGTTGCCAAAGTACAGATTCTATATTTACTGATTTCGCCTCTTAGGTCCGAGTACACAGTTATTTCGTAGTGCATTTCTTTTAGACAATAAATGAAAATAAAAAAAATCCCACCTGCGCTTTCTCAATAATATTTTTACAGTGTGTTGTACTACTTTTGGGACAAATTATATCAAAATTATAGAAAACTTCATCGGCTCTAACTCAAAATATGGACAATTCTATGTTAAGGGGGTCTTGAAATCTTTTGACAGCTTCCGAAGTGCTAATTTTTAACCTTTTTCAGCTGGACCAAATCACTACTTTACTTTACAATTCATGACCCAAATTTTTTTACAGTGTAATTTCATCCCCCTACTTGCTATTTGAGGCATAAAACATGAAGGAATACATTTGGAAGGGGTACTAAAAAAATTGGCAAGCAACACACTGTCCACACTAGGGACTTTATTCGTGGACAACGAAAATCAAAGGACGATAACTGTGTACTCGGACCTAATAGGATAGAAAAATTTGACCAATCTTAATAAAACTTGGTATGACTAAAGCTTAATAAATTATGAGACTGCTGACAAAGTTTCATGGCAATAGGATATATATTATAGACAATATGATAAATTCTATATTCAACTTCGCGTGTTAAATTTTGACGTTTAAATTGAAAAATTTCAACTATCAACATTTGGGGCTTTAAAAATTAAAATATTGCAAAAAATTACATTTTAAAGGGCTTTATATATGACATATTATGTATTTAAAGCAATAGAATACTCATTTGATTTATCAGACTTATCACAATTATTTAAAAGTCAAATTTATATGAGCCTGTGCCAAAAAATGGAGGTTTTCCAATGAAGGGGGGCCTTACATGAAGATGTATTATTTTCCAGCAATTTTAAATTTGTGGAGTTTTTTGGTTATAAATAATCCTTACATATGTATTAAATGTACTTTAATTGGAAAGAAAAATTACAAATAGCATACCATATTAGTATAAAAGGGTCTTAAGCCAAGTAAGACTGAAAATAATTTAGGGTCAATTTAGGCCGTAGCACATATTTACATTTAAAAATGCATACTGAAGCTATAGGAAATAAAAATTTGTGTCTCTTTTATAATTTCTATACTCAGGTTACATGATACAATAAATCTGAGCATAAAGGGACTCTTGCATTCTACTTTTTTTGCAGACAGTATGGTCTGATACAAAGATTTTTCACTTTTTAGTGAAAAACTCGCATGCAATTTTAGCCTCAGCAGGCTTATATTTGAACCACTTGCTATTTAACATAAGAAAAGAAAGATACTATGTGAAATGAAACAGGTACAAAAGACATTGTGAAGTGCTTTTAATACAAATTTAGTGAAATCTTTATTATGGACTTCAACTTTTATGTACCTAGGTCCTCACATTTAACTTGATCCAAACAGGCCGTTACACGAGGGTCATTTATACAACACATTTTGCACATATTGTCTGAGATAATCTTATTTTCTGTAGATTCAGAGTTCACAAATGAGTAATACAACTGGGTTAAAGCATAGAAACACAAATATTGACACAGGAAAACCTGTCACATAGAAAGTCAGAATGCCACTTATGCATCAAAATTGAAAAAGCTTTGAAATGCTTATTTTGACCATATAATGCCAAAATGGGTAATTTTTGCAGAATTTCTATCAAATAAAAGTTTAAATCCTTTAGTTTCATGCTATCTGACAAATTGACACCATTAAATCATTCAGGGAAGTTGCCAAAGTACAGATTCTATATTTACTGATTTCGCCTCTTAGGTCCGAGTACACAGTTATTTCGTAGTGCATTTCTTTTAGACAATAAATGAAAATAAAAAAAATCCCACCTGCGCTTTCTCAATAATATTTTTACAGTGTGTTGTACTACTTTTGGGACAAATTATATCAAAATTATAGAAAACTTCATCGGCTCTAACTCAAAATATGGACAATTCTATGTTAAGGGGGTCTTGAAATCTTTTGACAGCTTCCGAAGTGCTAATTTTTAACCTTTTTCAGCTGGACCAAATCACTACTTTACTTTACAATTCATGACCCAAATTTTTTTACAGTGTAATTTCATCCCCCTACTTGCTATTTGAGGCATAAAACATGAAGGAATACATTTGGAAGGGGTACTAAAAAAATTGGCAAGCAACACACTGTCCACACTAGGGACTTTATTCGTGGACAACGAAAATCAAAGGACGATAACTGTGTACTCGGACCTAATAGGATAGAAAAATTTGACCAATCTTAATAAAACTTGGTATGACTAAAGCTTAATAAATTATGAGACTGCTGACAAAGTTTCATGGCAATAGGATATATATTATAGACAATATGATAAATTCTATATTCAACTTCGCGTGTTAAATTTTGACGTTTAAATTGAAAAATTTCAACTATCAACATTTGGGGCTTTAAAAATTAAAATATTGCAAAAAATTACATTTTAAAGGGCTTTATATATGACATATTATGTATTTAAAGCAATAGAATACTCATTTGATTTATCAGACTTATCACAATTATTTAAAAGTCAAATTTATATGAGCCTGTGCCAAAAAATGGAGGTTTTCCAATGAAGGGGGGCCTTACATGAAGATGTATTATTTTCCAGCAATTTTAAATTTGTGGAGTTTTTTGGTTATAAATAATCCTTACATATGTATTAAATGTACTTTAATTGGAAAGAAAAATTACAAATAGCATACCATATTAGTATAAAAGGGTCTTAAGCCAAGTAAGACTGAAAATAATTTAGGGTCAATTTAGGCCGTAGCACATATTTACATTTAAAAATGCATACTGAAGCTATAGGAAATAAAAATTTGTGTCTCTTTTATAATTTCTATACTCAGGTTACATGATACAATAAATCTGAGCATAAAGGGACTCTTGCATTCTACTTTTTTTGCAGACAGTATGGTCTGATACAAAGATTTTTCACTTTTTAGTGAAAAACTCGCATGCAATTTTAGCCTCAGCAGGCTTATATTTGAACCACTTGCTATTTAACATAAGAAAAGAAAGATACTATGTGAAATGAAACAGGTACAAAAGACATTGTGAAGTGCTTTTAATACAAATTTAGTGAAATCTTTATTATGGACTTCAACTTTTATGTACCTAGGTCCTCACATTTAACTTGATCCAAACAGGCCGTTACACGAGGGTCATTTATACAACACATTTTGCACATATTGTCTGAGATAATCTTATTTTCTGTAGATTCAGAGTTCACAAATGAGTAATACAACTGGGTTAAAGCATAGAAACACAAATATTGACACAGGAAAACCTGTCACATAGAAAGTCAGAATGCCACTTATGCATCAAAATTGAAAAAGCTTTGAAATGCTTATTTTGACCATATAATGCCAAAATGGGTAATTTTTGCAGAATTTCTATCAAATAAAAGTTTAAATCCTTTAGTTTCATGCTATCTGACAAATTGACACCATTAAATCATTCAGGGAAGTTGCCAAAGTACAGATTCTATATTTACTGATTTCGCCTCTTAGGTCCGAGTACACAGTTATTTCGTAGTGCATTTCTTTTAGACAATAAATGAAAATAAAAAAAATCCCACCTGCGCTTTCTCAATAATATTTTTACAGTGTGTTGTACTACTTTTGGGACAAATTATATCAAAATTATAGAAAACTTCATCGGCTCTAACTCAAAATATGGACAATTCTATGTTAAGGGGGTCTTGAAATCTTTTGACAGCTTCCGAAGTGCTAATTTTTAACCTTTTTCAGCTGGACCAAATCACTACTTTACTTTACAATTCATGACCCAAATTTTTTTACAGTGTAATTTCATCCCCCTACTTGCTATTTGAGGCATAAAACATGAAGGAATACATTTGGAAGGGGTACTAAAAAAATTGGCAAGCAACACACTGTCCACACTAGGGACTTTATTCGTGGACAACGAAAATCAAAGGACGATAACTGTGTACTCGGACCTAATAGGATAGAAAAATTTGACCAATCTTAATAAAACTTGGTATGACTAAAGCTTAATAAATTATGAGACTGCTGACAAAGTTTCATGGCAATAGGATATATATTATAGACAATATGATAAATTCTATATTCAACTTCGCGTGTTAAATTTTGACGTTTAAATTGAAAAATTTCAACTATCAACATTTGGGGCTTTAAAAATTAAAATATTGCAAAAAATTACATTTTAAAGGGCTTTATATATGACATATTATGTATTTAAAGCAATAGAATACTCATTTGATTTATCAGACTTATCACAATTATTTAAAAGTCAAATTTATATGAGCCTGTGCCAAAAAATGGAGGTTTTCCAATGAAGGGGGGCCTTACATGAAGATGTATTATTTTCCAGCAATTTTAAATTTGTGGAGTTTTTTGGTTATAAATAATCCTTACATATGTATTAAATGTACTTTAATTGGAAAGAAAAATTACAAATAGCATACCATATTAGTATAAAAGGGTCTTAAGCCAAGTAAGACTGAAAATAATTTAGGGTCAATTTAGGCCGTAGCACATATTTACATTTAAAAATGCATACTGAAGCTATAGGAAATAAAAATTTGTGTCTCTTTTATAATTTCTATACTCAGGTTACATGATACAATAAATCTGAGCATAAAGGGACTCTTGCATTCTACTTTTTTTGCAGACAGTATGGTCTGATACAAAGATTTTTCACTTTTTAGTGAAAAACTCGCATGCAATTTTAGCCTCAGCAGGCTTATATTTGAACCACTTGCTATTTAACATAAGAAAAGAAAGATACTATGTGAAATGAAACAGGTACAAAAGACATTGTGAAGTGCTTTTAATACAAATTTAGTGAAATCTTTATTATGGACTTCAACTTTTATGTACCTAGGTCCTCACATTTAACTTGATCCAAACAGGCCGTTACACGAGGGTCATTTATACAACACATTTTGCACATATTGTCTGAGATAATCTTATTTTCTGTAGATTCAGAGTTCACAAATGAGTAATACAACTGGGTTAAAGCATAGAAACACAAATATTGACACAGGAAAACCTGTCACATAGAAAGTCAGAATGCCACTTATGCATCAAAATTGAAAAAGCTTTGAAATGCTTATTTTGACCATATAATGCCAAAATGGGTAATTTTTGCAGAATTTCTATCAAATAAAAGTTTAAATCCTTTAGTTTCATGCTATCTGACAAATTGACACCATTAAATCATTCAGGGAAGTTGCCAAAGTACAGATTCTATATTTACTGATTTCGCCTCTTAGGTCCGAGTACACAGTTATTTCGTAGTGCATTTCTTTTAGACAATAAATGAAAATAAAAAAAATCCCACCTGCGCTTTCTCAATAATATTTTTACAGTGTGTTGTACTACTTTTGGGACAAATTATATCAAAATTATAGAAAACTTCATCGGCTCTAACTCAAAATATGGACAATTCTATGTTAAGGGGGTCTTGAAATCTTTTGACAGCTTCCGAAGTGCTAATTTTTAACCTTTTTCAGCTGGACCAAATCACTACTTTACTTTACAATTCATGACCCAAATTTTTTTACAGTGTAATTTCATCCCCCTACTTGCTATTTGAGGCATAAAACATGAAGGAATACATTTGGAAGGGGTACTAAAAAAATTGGCAAGCAACACACTGTCCACACTAGGGACTTTATTCGTGGACAACGAAAATCAAAGGACGATAACTGTGTACTCGGACCACTTACCAAGAAGTTCAACCGAAGTGTTTTTCGATTGACTTTCATTAGGATGTCTCAATTATATACTTCTGAACACCAAAGATAATTTATAAATACTTGCATACCTGGAGACCAAAAGAGACATTCAAAGAATAGCCTAAAATTGCATTTTTAAGTATAACATTTGTTTAACATTATGAAATATTTATTCGGTTGAGAGCACTGTACTCGATAAGAAATTTAATATTTAAGGTGAAAAAAACAAAGCATAAAATATGCGGTTTTAAAAGCTCGTCTAATGTGTTGTAACTATCAACCTTTTATCACGAGAGGAAAGTAATTTAATACACATTCAATTGGTATTAAAAAGGATTTGCAATCTAACTGTTAGGGTATGAATCATAATATTACACGACATCATCGTTCCTCCAGTTCTTTATATTATAGTCTAATCAAACCATAATTAATTTATTGTCAAAATCGAATCTGATCAGCTAAAAAAATACTGAAATAATTTAAGGTAAATAACATACACATATTAAAATACATATGGGATAGATAAACAGATTTTCATTTATTCCATGTACAGTGTAACTGTAACATGTGTAAATAAGTGGTTTTGAAGATTGAAAAAATTGTCCATCATACCCTGTACTCCTTGGAATGAAATGAAACTATTATTTCTCTTCAACCAATAGATAGACTCATCACAATTAAAAAAAAAAAGAACCAAAATATGGAAACACAAAACCTATAAGTTCGAGTTCTTACCAAATTAATATTATATTATTAAGCTGATTTTCAATATCTCATACTAATGAATAAGCACTTGACAACTTCAGAAGATATAAGACTAATAAGACTAAAAGAAACCCCACAAAGAACAGTCAAATACGTCTTTGATCAACTGTCTGAATCAGTCGGATATTCAGTTTTTTAAAAAAATATTTACCAACGGAATAATAAAAAACAGAATATAATATATCATGTCAGTACCGAAGCACTGTTTACTGAGCTGATAATACTCTTTAGGACTAATAGTCCAGAAGCAGTGATATCGACCCAATACAAAAACATGAACATAACACTTTATAGATTTTATTCGTCGGGAATGTTTATCTGGATTAACCTTCATCAACAAATCCGTTTTTTTTTCATATCGTTTATCATTTCTTTCTTAATTATATGTTCAGAAGTAGGTCACAATATTGTTAGAAACTATCACAGTGATATATATCGAATTTTAGCGACGACTGAAAGACCTTTTGAAAGTGACGCTTTGAAAGAGTCATATATCATTGGCCCTAACCCTTGTCTGGCTGAGAGTTGAATGTCCATATTTTGTTTTTTTCTCCTTTCTTCTTCAATTCTTTTTAATTCAATTTTGAAACCTACAAAGTTTCGAGTTTTAATCAAATTTGTCAGTTTCTCTCATCGGACTTCTTGTTTATAAAGCTGATGCATGGAATCGTTTCAAATGTAGAGCCATCGGTAAATGTGCATTTGACGGCATGATTTCATACCGGCAGGTAATCATTACTTGAAGCGTACTGCCAGTAACGGCATTCATAAGTGTTCAACAATAGCTAACATTTACGAATCCCTAGCACTGATATCCTACTGGCCTCAGACCACAATAATTTCTACTATTGGTTACAATGCATTTTTTTTGTAAAAATAAAATTGAATTAAAAATTTTGCACCTGTTAAAACATGAAATAAATTTTACTGCTTATAGACCATTATGATTCTATTAAGAATATGCTTGTCCCAGCACAATGAATCTTTGCTTTTTCTTTCGAGAGCCCTGAAAACATGCCAATGTTATGAGTTAAATCTTGACTAAATACCCTACTTTCACTTTAGCGAAATCACTAATTTCACTTTCAACAATAATTCTTTCACACATGTTTTACTCATTTCGATATATATATGCAATAGGACCACTTGCGTAGTAAGCGTTTCAAAGAAAATAACAGTAGCAAGAAAACGACGGAAGAAATACCCCATTTAAAACAAAGGGAATTAATTTGGTCTGAAGCTTTCTGATAGAAAATCAAAGGATATGGTGTATCCATCCATAACACAAAATCGGTACATACACAGCAGAAAACAAACACAAATCAAAGGAACAGCGCTTTTATTGCTGGTCTTCATTTCAAAGTCACATGAAAGCTTCAACACGGAGCAAGAAAAAATATCCTGACCTCTCTGCAAGTTCACGACGGTGCCTGGCACCGGTTTCAGCGAAATTCTTTGCAAAAATAATTCGAGTAGACTTGGTAAGATGTAACATTACCAAAAAAGGGCCCCGTCGAAAAGAGCATACTAGAAAGTAGCACATATTTAAAACAAAATAGTTCCTACTAATAGGTCTAAATATCAAAGTATGTTGAACATATTTTAGTAATTTAGGTTTCAAATGAAAGGTTAAGGACTGGTGATCCATGTAGAACACCTTTTGACTGATGATTTTAAATAATACAAAAATGTATGAATGCATCTAAAAAGGAGGACATATATTGACTGTTCCTTAGATATGAAGTACCTGGTTTTGTATATCCGAAGTTCCGGTAACCAGTATGGTCTGATGTGTAAATAACGGTATATAGACCGCGCCCCCATAATATCCATGGAAATATTAAAACACAGATGTGGTCTACATTAGGCATTTAGAAACTGTTACTGGATTATAAATCTTATATACAGTTATTGAAGTAACCAACCCTTTCATCTTTTTTCTGTCAGTGAGTGGAGAAAATAACCTTCTCAACACAAAATATGTAAACAATGCTATAGCGTATCAAATATATTGCAGTAAGATATAAATCATTCTCAAATCGAATGGCCTTTGAATTTCACATTATTTGTTTTGTATCTGTCTTCAGTAATGCATTTTCATTATTCAATACCGTATTTTACTTCCCAATGTTAAAAATTCTTTTAGGCATATTGTAGAAAATATTTGATCATATTTCTGCTGTTAAATATTCTACATTATGTCTATACTAACATGCCTTAATGAACACAAGCTTGGTGGATTCATACCAAGGACAGATTGAACTTACTGATTTGCTACTGACAGTAGATTATTCTGTTGATTGCAAATATATTTTTTTTTCAAATTATTTAACATATTTAAATTCATTCATTGTAAGAAGGTTTCCCTGGTATTAAGAAGTTGATTTTTTTAATATTCATTTCCTTTTAACAGACTACATTTCATGTAAATTCAGTCTGTGTGATTCAGAGAAGAAAGTCTAACAGGTAAACACATGTATTCATTAACGAATTTATTGGAAAGTGTGTTTCTGGTATAACCAAATATACATGACTTGTAACAAGTGCAATTTATAAAAGTAATTGAATACTTTGTTAACATGAAATCCTAAACAAAATTCATAACACTGCATACATTAACATACATACATAAATTCAACAAAAGAAATATATAGTTTCGTCATTTTAACTGGATATATTTACATTTTATCAGATTTCTAACGAGACAATTATCTATCTAGGGAACACCATTTTTAAAAACAACTACGGGTCGCCGTACGGCTTTCAATAATAAACAAAACCACACCGCACAGCTATCTAATAAAGGGTCTGCGATAACACGATTTCAACAGTTCAAAAGAGAAAACTGATGGCATGAGTAAAGCTGATAATTTTTGGAAAACTGTAACAGACTACAACCACTGGAATAGATGTTCCTGGCTTGGGACAAGCAAACATAAATATAGAAGGGATACATATTTACATTTCTAATGTGCGTCCAATCCTCTCCATATTTTAGCACAAGGGTCTTACCAGATAAATTATATTATTAGATAGGTACGAAGCCAAAATAAAATACAAAAGAAATTTTCTGATTTAAGATAACTTTCAATAAATGTTATTTTCAAAGAATATAAAATCAGTCATTACATATCAAACCGATCAAACGTTAAGACATCACAAGAGTCTCCGAAACCTGTAAAATACTATTGAAACACATGCAGATAAAAACAATTTTAGTTTGGTGTGATATTAGTTCCCTGCCACGTCCGGTCTGTGTTTTTGTTAGATGTATTTCTTCTTTGTATGGATCTGATGTGTTGAGCCCTTTTCAACTGATTTTTATAGTTTGTTCTTATGTTGTACTGTTAGGGGAGGGTTGGCGCCTTCAAACTAGTTTAACACCGCCATATTTTGTATGTGCCTGTCCCGTCAGGGGCCTGTAATTCAGTGGTTGTCGTTTATTGCCATATCTTTTTTTTTTCGTTCATTATTTTGTACATAAATCAGGCCATTTGTTTTCTCGTTTGAATTGTTTTACATTTGCATTTTAAAGCTGACTATGCGGTATGGGTTTTACTCATAATTGAAAGCCATACTGTGGCCTATAGTTGTCATTTTCTATGTCATTTGGTCTCTTGTGGATAGTTGTCTCATTTGGCAAACATACCACATCTTCTGTTTTATATGACTCTTTTATCATGATCAATGATTTTATTTTATTTTGGTAGCCTACATAGAAAAAGCTATCGTCTTATGAGGCACACATAAGATTTTGATTTATTATTCGTTATCATCGAAACACAAAACTCTTGATTTAACAAGGACAATTATTTATCAAATTCATTAATTAAATGGTATGCATTTTTTCTATGAATTATCGCGGCTAAACGAATTATTTCACAAAAATTGAGTCATCTTTCGTTTTATTATAAGTCAAAAAGTACCATTTACCACACCCGCAGCATTTACCAGCGTTATGGATTAGGTTAAAAACAACACCGACAGTTCTTTCGAAGGTTCACAAATTAAAAGGGTTTATGAAACGTATTGTATTTGAATGAAAAATACCTGTAGTGTCATGTATGCAGATTAGGCAGAAATATTACTACAAGTTTGTATTTTCTGGTCAACAAGATAAGATTCCAATCTATTCGTGTTAAGCGGATATGAGCAACTATTATTGATTCTTTTATTTTCAAAAGGAGGAGAACATATATTTTAATAGATAAGTGCAATTGATTTCGTTGTTTAAATAAAAAAGGGATGATATCAGCTTCCCAACTGCGAACTTTACAATTTTATTAAGCAACATTCCAGCAGCACCTGCACATGGGTTATATATCTCCCAGTTGATACAATAGTCACGATTTATATCATGCTTTTCTTGATTGAAGGTTGCTGCTAAGAAGGAAGTTAGTGAACCAGGGGTTCCAATTTGGTCGATTAAAGTATTAGCTTCAAAGATTTAGGAACACCGTCAATAGTTGGTTGATCGTTATGAAATATCTGTGTCACAGATGACAATGGATATGTTCCAACTCATTCGCCTCAATTGTTACATCATCGAATGGGACTTATCACCAAAGTTGTATTATTCAAGAGCAACATGACGGGTGCCAATAGTCATAAATAAAGGCAACAGTAGTATACAGCTGTTCAATAGTCATAAAACGATTATGCGAAAACAAATCCGGGTTACAAACTAAAACCGAGGAAAACACATCAACCATAAGAGGAAAACAATGGAACAACAGAAACACTGAACTGAAAAAAAAAACAAAAACAAAAACAAACGCCAATATACATAGAAACGAACTACTTGATAACAACTGCCATATTCCTGACTTGGTACTGGACATTTTAAGAAAAAATTGGTGGGTTGAACCTGGTTTTATGGCAAGCCAAAACCTCCCACTTATATGGCATTGTTAAAAATACCGCTAAAATGACAACATTACGTGACAGGAATACGGTACAAATAAACGCGAGAACACTCAGGACAGAGAAATACATAAATGAATAATACAATAGTTCATAACAACATGTAAAACACAGACATTAGATCTCCAAAGGTTTTGGTTGGGTTCGTGTTGCTCAGTTTATAGTGTTTGATGTAGTGTTGTCTGTACCGTTTGTCATTTTTCGTCTTTTGTTTGCTATGGCGTCGTCAGTTTTGCTTAGAGGTATGAGTTTTGAATGTCCGCCAATATTTTCAAGATAATTCTGAATTGAGCTGATCTTGTGTTTTTAATTCGATTACTTTTAAACGGTAGCGCTGCGGAAAACATTATATTTTCTCATTTACTTCGTCCGCGTATTTTCCGTTCGTCTCGTGAGTTTCTGATGGTCTGTGGTACAAAATTTAAAGTCAACAGTAGTTTACTGATGTTTAATTTGCATAAAACGATTATCCAGACAGAGGTTGAAAAAAAAAACAATTTAGGGAATTGCATGAAGTCCAAAATGAGCGAGACCGGGTAATTGCATGCAAATCTTTACTCAATAAAAATTATCCAATCAGGAGTAGAATACAAAAGGTCTTAAAATAGTCTTTTGGTGTCCAAGAAAAAGGTTTTAGACCTAAACGTATCAGTTGCTTGACTTTGTCAATTTATTTTCGACTTATGAGTTTGAATGTCCCTTTGGTATTTTTCGCCTAGAGCTCTCTTTTGCAGATAATAACAGATAGAACATGCTGAACAAATAATTGGTAATCGGTTGATTTTAATACCTTTTGGAATTTTGGGTCCTGAATGCTCTTGTACTTTGTACTTCATTTGGCCTTTTTTTTTTTTTTTTTTTTATTCAAGCGTCACTGATGAGTCTTTTGTAGACGAACGCGCGTCTGGCGTACCAAATGTTAGGCCTGGTATCTATGATGAGTTTATTTGATGATAACATCATGCAGCCTTTCAAAATATTTCCAACTCTTAAATGTGTTTCAAAGCAGAGCAATTGCTATTGCGTTTGAATAGTATGTTCCGTTTTAATTTAATGCTGAAATATCAAATTACTTTTGAGAAAATGTGTTTTGGTTTCACGCACAAAAACAGTTACACATTGTTGATCATCAATACTATTTATAACAAGAATTAAAAATACAAGACTGGAATACCATGCTTTACATTATATATTTTATATCTAAATGTATTTTGATAGGGAAATCATGTTATGTATAAGTATTTAAACGATAGTTATAAATCAGATTAGATCTGACAAGCCACTATAGTATATTCTATTCTATTTTTTATGAAATAAAGTATTTAGTTTGTTTTTGTAATATCTAGATTTTATCAAACTGATAAAAAAAAGGCAGTCTTTAAATATGGTATCTACTTTGTGACAAGATGAGCAACCTCACATTAAATAATTAAGAAATAAAAAAAACTTTTTCATTATAGAGAAGCAAACAATGCTTTATTATAGAAAAACAAGAAGATGTTGTGTAAATTTTTTGCCTACAGAAAACCCGATGCGTAAGGTTTAATTGATAGCCCCTAACAGCCCATTTTAAAACAATGAAATATTTAATTGGTTGACAGCTCTGAACTTGATAAAAAATTGATATTTTAGGTGAAACAAAACATACATAAAGTGCGTTTTTAAAAGCTCGCCTGATATGTTGTAGCTGTCAACCTTTCATTACGAGACAATGCGAGAGGAAAGAAATTTAAAACACATTCAATTGCTATTAATAAGAATTTGCAATCGTACATAACAATATAATTGTTAGTGTATCAATCATAATATTTTCAGTCATCGTCGTTCCACCAGTTTTACATATTAAAGGCTAATCCAAACAAAACAAATTTATTGTCAAAATCGTATCTGATCAGCGGAAAATTAATTAAATGATGTAAGGTATTAAATAACACACACACATTTAAATACATGAATTTTGAATATGCATTGACATATGGGGAAAAACACATTTTATTGATTCCAAAGGAACAGTCCGTGGTTTTTATGTTTGAAAAACCATGGTTCATCATATCCTATATTAATTAGAAAGAAATGAAAACTTTATTTGTCTTCAAACAATAAATAGACTCATTATAATTAAAAAGACACAAATGGCAATGTAATTTACATGTTTCCGAGTTTCCGAGTTGTCGTTTTCATAATAAATAAAATTGTTGTTAAAAATCCAACACAACAATAAATATATCAATAACTCAAAAAAAAAATTTGTTGAATAGATCCTTAGTAAAACTAACTGGTGTTTTAATATCGGAAGTTAATACTAGAAAAATCGTCTGCTACTGCTAAAAGCATGTTTTCGCATCAACAATGTCTTATCAGGACAGTCTGGGTAGATATCGGGTGAATCTACCAGCAGAAAAATCATCCGACGATGAAGAATATATACTAGCTAACATAGGCCTTTTTGAGCTGCAACCTGTTGATTTACTAGACACAGACATTGAGCTTATTTCTGAGCAGAACCTCCCACCATCTAAGCCACAAGAAACAATCCAGCCAGGCCAATCAGCTGGCCGATAGACCTAGGACTCTGTGTTACCGTCTTGTCCTCAAAGATTCAAACCAATGGAAGAGGATGAACTCAAGTCCCTTCAGTATAACTTCAATCAGTCCAAATCAACAAAACTTAGCACAAAATGGGGAGTAAAACTGTTCAGGGTGCGTTTATATCAATAGAATATAATGTATTTTTTTAATTAAAAAAAAAGTATTTTAAAAATCATTAAAAAATTGGACAATTAATAATCATAACCTCCGTCTGCCTTTCGTATATATATCTTTATATCTGATAACTTCTTAAATGATGTAAATTCAGAAATTATTACACACATTAATAATTGAGATTTCGTCATTTTAGACCAAAATGCGATTTATTTTTTTGCAATATTGAGAAAAATCCTGCTTCAATCATCCAAAAAATTCCACAATGTGAGTTTAAATCAATGCAATTTCAACCTTGTCGCATTTTTTGCAATAATAAAAACATTGCAATAATTTCGGAATTTACAAAAAACAAAAACAAAACAAAATCCTTGGGTAACTTTTTTAAACGTTAACCCTAGCAGGGATTCGAACCCTGATCTACTGTTGATTGCAACAGTTGTAGTAACCTTTATACTACCAAGCTGTGTGTAACAAGAAAGCTAATCAATATAAAGAATTCATAATTTAATGCTTCTTTTTAAACTTTATTAAGGTGTAAAAGCATAGACCAAAGCACAATTTCTAAAAAAGCTTCAACACTTTTACAACCCTATGTACAAAAAAAACCATTCAATTCTTAATTATCTTGTAACAACCTTCATTCTGTATTAAACTTCACTACATAATACTAGTCTCATGTACGTCACCCCATGATAAAGTATGCCTTTGAAAAACCATTTAAAGGAAATAACATACTGTGAAAGTATGAAGAATTATACAAAAACTCATAATTAAAGTGCAAAGCTACACGACAACGCCGCTGCTATGTTTATTAAATATGTTACACATGAACATTCAAAAACACATATGTATATATTATACACAACTATATACTTCACACAACATAATACCAAAAAGAAAAAAAACTACCCTCCAGTCCTATCAATCTTATCTTATAAATAATAAAAAAGGGGGGAACTTATTGAATAAATTAAAATTTACCAAGTGATTAAATGAGAACCGCTCGCTTTGGCGCTCTCGTGCTGAATGACCGAATCCCCAGTTTCGGCGGGAAACTGACCACACGATAGGTACGACACCTATATACATCATGAAAAGACAAGAGAAAATAATTTCACTCTAATTCACTACGTTCAACCGTATGATATTATATTTATTTATACACTTAAAATGTGCACACAATAAAGGCTTTTTACAACCCTTTTAAATTCCAAAAAGAAGCAGTATCTATTAAAAATTTTTTTTTTCAGAATTGAATGCTTTTTATTTGGCATAATTGTTACCAAATAACTTTTAATATGTGTTTTACTTAAAATGTGTGCACTATCAACACCTTCACAACACTATATTTATATACAACATGTATTACAAACAAATGCAATAATCCATTCAACATGTCCAATTCTTATAATTACATTTTTTAGCTAAACTAATGAACTAAGAGATACTCAAAAAAAAATTTGGTTTATTTTCCAGTGCATTGTTGAGACTTTGTCATGGAAGAACATGCTATTGCTACATGTACATAAAAGTATCATGAAAGATGAATTTTCACCTGACAAGTTCATTTTGAAATTAATTTCAAAATTTAGATTTTCTTATAATGGTTGTATGAAATTACAGATTTCATAAAACATACATGTAATGTTATCATTTTGAAACAAAAAGTCTTATTAAAGAGGGTCGTAAAGGGGATGTACATGCACGGACGAACGCATAAATAAAATGAACATTTCATGATAAACGAAAAAATCCTTCCACGTTGCTTTTTTTACCCATTTCATGAAACACTGAATGAGCTTCATGAACGGAAGCACATGAGCCACTTGAAATAAAAAAAGGCAAAATACGTTGCATGAAAATGACGCAGATCCCCTTTACATGAAAGAGTGACGTTGTTGTACTGTTACGTGACGTCATTGCCTTATATTTTCAAGTATTAGGTCCTGTCCATGATTTAGAATAATATAAGGTAGTCAGATCAAAGGGAAAATATCAGGTAGTCAGATCAAAGGGAAAATATTAGGTAGTCAGATCAAAGGGAAAATATTAGGTAGTCAGATCAAGGGGAAAATATTAGGTAGTCAGATCAAAGGAAAAATATTAGGTAGTCAGATCAAAGGGAAAATACTAGGTAGTCAGATCAAGGGGAAAATATTAGGTAGTCAGATCAAGGGGAAAATATTAGGTAGTCAGATCAAGGGGAAAATATTAGGTAGTCAGATCAAAGGGAAAATATCAGGTAGTCAGATCAAAGTGAAAATATTAGGTAGTCAGATCAAAGGGAAAATATTAGAAAGTCAGATCAAAGGGAAAATATTAGGTAGTCAGATCAAGGGGAAAATATTAGGTAGTCAGATCAAAGGGAAAATATTAGGTAGACAGATCAAAGGGAAAATATTAGAAAGTCAGATCAAAGGGAAAATATTAGGTAGTCAGATCAAAGGGAAAATATTAGGTAGTCAGATCAAGGGGAAAATATTAGAAAGTCAGATCAAAGGGAAAATATACAAATTGCTGATAAACAGTTATGGAAGTTATCAACCCTATCATTTTTTTTCTTTCTGTCGGTGGGTGAACAAAAAAAAATTAGATATAGGTGAAAACACATTATAAGAAATAACCAATAAAATATATAATTCCAATACACCAACAAAACAACATTCGTAAAACAACAAACTGTAAACAATGCAATATCGTATCAAATAAATTCCAAAACTTTCACATGTTGCAATTAGATATAAATCATTCTAAAACCGATATGCTATTGACTTTTATGGATATATATTTTTTTGTATCTGTCTTCTTAGGGGACCACATATGATTCTGAGGGGAGGGGGGAAGGGGGGGGGGGGGGGTGGCAGATTTTGGAAATAAATATTATGCCCTCTATTAAGTTGAAAATAAATAAGCTTGCCTTATTATACATACAAATAGATAATCTTGCCTTCTAATGCATGAAAATAAATATTCTGTCCCTAATATATTCAAAGTATTTTTGGTTCGTTTCGCTCGCCACATTTGCAAAGGTATACAATAGTTACAGATAATCAAGAAAAGCGCTTCGGACGCATATGAAAATTAAACAGTGTTAATTTCATTGTTTTTCATACGTGTACGCAAATCTCCCCCTTTAGACAAAAAAAAATGTTGTTTATAAAATCGTTAACAAAACAATTTCCTCGCTTAGCTCAGCTGTATTCAACCATTTTGGACAATTACACCCTCTTTCCAAGGACCCTGGATCTACCCCTGATTGTAATGCTATTTCATTTTTTCATATTTTAAAAAATATTTTACTTTCGGGGACGACCAGTTGGTTCTAAGGGGAACGGGGCTGTTTTTGCATGAATTCTTGGATATGCAGAAACAAATATTCTGGCCCTGGTCTAAATAAAAATAAATAATTTGGCCGCATTAAAGTTGGATTTAAATATTCTGACCTCATCAATTTGTGCCAGACCCCCTGAGAAGTAATTGATCATCCCCTTATGTCACAATAGGTAGTAAACATACGTTTTCATTATTCAATATTGTAATTTACTTTCCAAAATGTTAAAAATTCTTCAAGGTATCTTGTAGAAAATATTTGATCATATTCCTGCTGTGAAAATATGAATTATGTCTATACTAACATGCCTTAATGAACACAAGCTTGAAAGATTCATACAAGGGACAGATTAAACTTACTGATTTGCTTCATTATTCTGTTAATTGCAAATCTTAATTGTTGTCAGATCATTTCACATGTTTAAATTCTTTCATAGTAACAATGTTTTCCCGGTATTTTAGTTGATTCCTTTTAACATTTATTTCATTTTAACAGACTATATTTCTTGTAAATGCAGTCCATGTGATTCGAAGAAAGTCTACCAGATAATAAAATGTATTAATTAACGAATTTACTGGAAATAAAATTGAGAATGGAAATGGGGAATGTGTCAAAGAGACAACAACCCGACCATAGAACAGACAACAGCAGAAGGTCACCAACAGGTCTTCAATGCAGCGAGAAATTCCCGCACCCGGTAATGTTTTCGGTAATACTATATATACATGACGTGCATTAAAGCAGTTTTTGGATACTTTGTTATCATGAAATCGTAAATGAATTGATACTTCAATAAATACATGAGATAAACATATTAAAAATATATCGTTTCGTCATTTTAAGTGGATATCTTTACATTATATAAAACACGAGATATGATTTCATGTGAGAACACTATACGCCAAAGGAAAAGAATGTAAACAACTACGGGTAATCGAAAGCCTCCAAGAACGAGCAACCAACACCGTACAGCTAGCTATTACAGGGACCGCGATTACAAGATTTCAAACAGTTTGAAAGAAAAAATTAAGTACTTGATTTAAGCTGATAACATTTAAGAAACTACAACAGACACGTACAGCAACAAACGACATCAACTATAATAGAGGCTCCTGGCTTTCGAGATTTCGAAAAAGAAAAGAAAATTAACGATTTAAGATTAACTTAAGTTTGAAGTTGAAATCATCCCGTCGAAAACTTTACGGACGCAGTCACTTGGTGGTTGACCGTTATGAAATATCTGTTTCACGAATGACAACGGATATGTCCCAATCGTCGTACCCACAATCCCGTCCCCCGTTTCCCCGAATGGGACCTACCAAATTAGACTTATCAACGGGTTGTACAAACATGAGCAACACGACGGGTGCCACATATGGAACAGGACCTGCTTACCCTTTAGGAGCACCTGAGATCACCCCCTGTTTCTGGTGGGTTTCGTGATGCTCGGTCTTTAGTTATATGTGATGTGTTTTGTGTACTTTTGTTTGTCTTTTGATCTTTTTCAATTTTTTTTGCCATGGCGTTGTTAGTTTTTTTCGACTTATGAGTTTGAATGTCCCTTTGGTGTCTTTCGCCTCTTCTACAGTCACTATTAGTTCAAAGTCTATTTTTTACTAACAAATTGAATATATGTTGGCCTCGAACATCAAGGAAGAGACATCAAATTGTCGAAATGCGTATCTTGTGCAGTAAAATTTGAGCCTTTAATGTAATTCATAATATATGCATATGACAGTTGTTAATTGCATATAAGGGAATGTAATTTGATAGCCATGGCATTTATGTCTCCCTTTAATTGAGATGCATATATTGACATAGAAATGTACACCTTGATACATTTGTTTATTGACATTACATATAAATTCACTGATTGACCACTCGAGTGAATAAGTAGCAATGCATCACGGACTACTGCATTTTACTTGTAGTAAAAACACAAGTGATCTTAGTTTAACAATAACAAACTTCAATAAGCTTGCAAAAAATTATTTTGAAAGAATTTTGCATTTGAACTGAAAATACTTTTATGTTCTGGTTTACAAAATGTTTCACGAGAGAATTGCAATTGAATTCACGTTTTAAGTGCGGTTGTGTTACTCACTTTTTAGTTTATGATTTAATGTTGTCTGTACTTGTTCGTCTTTTCCTTTCCTTCGTTCTTTCAATGGCGTTGCCAATTTCTCTTCGGCTTTTTGAGTTTTGATTGCCCCCTTGGTATCTTCCGTCAATGTTTTAAGACATTCCAACGATTTACAGTTCTGACGTAAGCTGATCTTGTGTTTTTATCACGATAGCGTTTAAACGGCAGCGCTGCGGAAAACATTGTGTTGTGTATTGACTTGTTTCGCTTTGTCTGCTTTTATCTAGTCAGTTTGTGATTGCCAGATGTAACAAATAAAGGAAACAGTAGTTATGCCACCTTGTTGATTTGTCTGAACAATTAAGCTGAATTGTTATATCTCTTCGTTTAGGAAAATACAGTTTGTCGTACCAACTGCCTGGTATTTAAATTATTATATATCTACCTCGGTGTCATGTATTAGTTGTTATATATACTTGTATTCTATCGAAATCTTGATATATCAATTGGTTTTAGAAATTAAGCAGTGTATCACCAGCTTAGAAGTCAGCACTTCTATGCTGATATGAAATATAATTGATACGTTTAATTGGTTTTTAATGCGCTTCAACTTCTTATTTTATTTAGCCTTGTTGTTGTCGTACTCTAATCTTCATTTAAAAATGATGAAAAAAAGAAGGACGGTTTATTCTTTTTCATTCAGATTAATCAGTAACACTTGAGATTCGCATACAAAAACTACGTTATTGTCAAACTTTATAATGTCAGGCTACATGCATAAATGACATCTGTATTCATTTAACTTACACCAAAAACTACACAAATATTTTTTAAAGATCTTTTTTTTAAATAGATTATCAAATTCTGTGAAAAGTAGTGAAGCGTTTAAAGACAAGACTTTATACAACTATAAAAGTTTGCTAGCCCACGCTTCTGTACAACATCAATTATTATCCCTTTATCAGTAAGAGTTATTCAACTTCAGTTGTCTTTGCAAGTAAATAATAGTGAATTCTTTCAACTTTATAGGCAATACAAAGGTAAGAAACAATAAAAATAAAGTGCATTTAACTTTCGTTGTCTCGAACTCGAATTGATACAATACAAATAAAGTTAGAATTGTTGAAAAGAAAAGAAATCGTGAACATAAATAAAAGATGTGACTAAACACGTATTCATCAAAGTATACAATTTAAATCATACAATCTATCGTAGTCTTTGCTTATCGCACTAATTGAAAGTGATACAAGTTTGTACATTTTGTAAAAAGTGTGTTGAGGTAAAGGTTGATTGATTAATTGTTGATTGTTTTGGTGGCCAGATTTGATAGGTGGAGGGAGAGGTAGAGAACCACTGACCAAATACAAACCTAGTGAATTAAGATTATAGTCGAGTGTATCTGCCTAAGCGGGGTTCGAACACATAAAATCAGACTCAGTGTTGCCTTAGCTTGACTGGCTAGTGATTTATAGTAGATGAAGTACTAAGACAACTCGGCTACCTACACCCCGTGAAGTAAAGAAAACTCGTTGGAAATCTTCTTTCAATCAGCTTCGATTCCATCATGTCAATACATGTTCATTTTACATTCATTTCGTAAAATTAACTATCTGAATAAAAGTCGGTGTGCAATATATGTACATACATGTACTCACAAGAAACCAACAAGTAGAAGTACGTCTTTCTCTATCAACATCCTTCTACTTATTTTACTAGAAGCCGCTGTGAATGATTTGGATATTGACAAAATGTCTTTGCACGCCAATGCAAACCTAGAATGTCCCAGTGTCGTGTACATGCTTTGTATTCACTCGGAAATACGAAAAGTGCAACCCTATATGAAACTAATTCAACTCCAGTACTCCAGTTACATGGTTAAGCTATCGTTTTTCACTCCTTATGTCCTTAAAAAGGAAAATTCAAAACAGAAAGTCCCTTACACAATGGTCAAATCAAAAGCTCAAACACATCAAACGAATTGAAAACAACTGTCATAATACTGATTTGGTACAGACATTGTAACATTGGTACCGTTTATATTTTTACTACCACTTGGTCGATACCTTTGAGGGTGGACTGTTCTTCTCCGAGAGTATCACCAGCTCAGTAGCCAGTATTTCAATACTGGCAAGAAAATACAGATATTGTTTTGATTGAAATTTACTGTTATACAATTTTAGAAATTATTTTCTAAAATAAAGAATATATCTCTTCATTCAAAGCTCTGATTCCTTATCCGGTTTTGTCTATACATTAGAACCTTTTGGTCGATCAGCTCTCTAACGTTTGTATTAGGTTTTGGCCTCAAACATCATTGAAGATACATAAATCGAAATGCGCATCTGGTGCAGTAAAAAGGTACCGTTTATATTATTACACAAATAACATGAATAACGCAGAATTATTTCACGACATATATCTAAAGATTGATTGTACTATTTATGGAAAACAGAAATATATATTAATATTTTTCTGCTAATAATAGTAATATTGGCTGAAAAATGATTCACTGTGGCCATTTTTACATAGTTATATAATGGAAATTCCTTCAGAAACAGATCCATGTAAATTCTCATTTCATTTATATTTATATCATAATATACTGTTAATTTATAAAATCTAACACACATCCTTTATTGAAATTAAAAATATATAACATTTTAGGAAAAATGTTATGTATCAGGAAACTTTCAAGACCTGTCTGATTCTTAGGTGGAACGATACGTAATACTTCAACGTTAAAGGACAAAATAAACTAACATGTATTTTCATTAAAAGCTTCATCCTATCTAAATATTCTATTTGAATAGTCACCATGCTTCCTAATACACATGTACCGATAAGGTTTACCCACCGGATCTAACTTAAACTGAATACACAAGTTAAAAGATGGTCTTTATACATTTAGACCTGTGTGGTAGTCCTAGTGTTATCTTCATTAAAAGATAATGAAGAAAGCGATGGACGACTTTTTCTTTTTCATTCAGATAAATCAGTTATACTTGGGATTTACATACTACGTTATTGTCAATTTTTATATATATTTTAAGTTAAATGCATAAAGAACGTCTGCATTCTTGTTACTAATATCACATATAACTTAGACATTGTTTAAAGATCTTTTTTCAAATAGACATATACATGATATAATCATTATTAAATTCTTTAAAAGAAGTGAAGCGTATTAAAACACTATATGAATAGACTTTGTACAACCATTAAAGTTTGGTAGTCTACGCTTTTGTACTGAATCAAAATTATCCCTTTAACAGCTAGAGCAATTGAACGTCAGTTGGCATTGCAAGTGAATTATTGTGGATTGTTCAAATTTATACAGACAAAAATTTGATACAAAGGTAAGAAACAATAGAAAATAATTTAATGGATAAAATACAAATTTTAAAATGTTGAACATAAATGTACGGTACACGTATCCATCAAAGTATACAATTCAAATTATACAATGTATCATAGTCTTTATTTATCATGTTTATGGAATGTGATACATGTATGTACATTTTGTGTAAAGCGTGTTGCAGCAAAAATTGATTGTAAGATTTTTGGGTTAAACGCAACTTTCAGCACTTCTGGCTATGTTTTGGTTGCCAGATTTTATAGGTGAAGGAAGCCGGAGTGCTGGAAGGGAACCACCGACCACTTACGAACCGAGTCAACTAAGATTGGAGTCGAGTGTACCTGCACAAGGAGGTTCGAACTCACAACATCATACTCAGTGTTGTCTTAACTTGACTGGCTAGTGATTTATAGTAGATGAAGTACTAAGACCACTTGGCCACCGAAAAGAAAAGTAAAGAAACTTGTTTCAAAGCCTTTTTGTTTAATTTGTAAACCTATATTTTTTTAAGTTTTCAAAATTTAAAAAAATTAATGACAGAAAATCTTTAGTTTTGTTTTGTGGTCAATGATGAGTTTTACATTGAATATCCCATAATCATGTTGATCAGGATGAACTCTTCTTGTAATTCTAAATTTTCTTGATTGACTGTATATTGAAAGACAGGGAGTGGGTGGAGGGGGGAGGTAATAATCACCAGCTTCGATTTCATCATGCAATAAATGATCATTTTACAAGTATCTTGTCTTAGGGAGGAAAAATCCTACTTTGTTATAAATCACTCTGATTCTAAAAACAAATTTTCTGAAACTGACATTATCAAGATGCTTGATTTCTTGATTGACAACATATTTGTTACGTTTAGAGGACATATTTTTCAACAAACAATCGGCATTCCTACGGGAACAAACTGTGCCCCTCTTCTTGCCGACTTGTTCCTTTATTCACATGAGGCTGACTTCATACATGAACTTCTTAGGAAGAAACTTTAACTTTACTTTCCGCTATGTAGATGATGTTCTCTCACTAAATAATTCAAAATTTGGTGACTATGTTGAACGAATCTATCCCATCGAACTTAAAGGATACAACAGATACAGTTAAGCCTGCCTCATATCTTGACACACATCTAGAAATTGACAATGAGGGTCAGTTGAAAACAAAACTTTACGACAAAAGAGATGATTTCGGCTTCCCAATTGTAAACTTTCCATTTCTATGTAGCAACATTCCAGCAGCGCCTGCATACGGAGTATATATATCTCCCAGTTGATACGATATTCCAGGGTTTGTATTTCCTATCATGATTTCCTTGATAGAGGTTTGCTGATCACAAGGAAGCTATTAGACCAAGAGTTCCAAGTGGTGAAGTTGAAGTTATCCCTTCGTAACCTCTACGGACGCCATCACGAATTGGTTGACCATTATGGAATATCCGTTTCACAGATAATAATGGATATGTTCCTAATGTCGTAACTACAATCCCGTACCCTTTTCACGAATGTGACCTACCGAATTAGACTTATTACCGGGTTTGTAATAACATGAGCAACACGACGGGTGCCACATGTCAAGCAGGATCTACTTACCCTTCGGGAGCACCTGAGATCACCCCCAGTTTTTGGTGGGGTTCGTGTTGCTCAGTCTTTATTTTCTATGTTGTGTTTTGTGTTCTATTGTTTGTCTATTGGTCTTATTCCTTTTTTAGCCATGGCGTTGTCTGTTCATTTTCGACATATGAGTTTTAATGTCCCTCTGGTATCTTTCGCCCCTCTTTAACATTCATTTAGTAAAACTAATTATCTGAATAAATGTCGGTGTGCAATATATGTACATACTCAGTAGATGGGAGGTGTCCGTTGTTATTCTGTGTTTTACATGTTTGGCTAGCCATAAAACCAGGTTCACCCACCATTTTTATTAAAATGTTCCAAGTCAGGAATATGGCAGTTGTTATCAAATAATCCGTTTCTATGTACGTTTTCAATTGAAATAATGTTGAAAATGCAAGGAACTGTATCTTTGTCTATGCATTCTGAATTCGTTTTGATCCAACGACATCGACAATGTCTTGACAACATCCTTTGTTGTATGATGTTAGAGGAGTGAAATTATCTGATTTATTTATTTCGGTTTTTATTCTCCCTGGAAATAACGAAATTTTATTGCAAACAATGAAATAAATCTCTATCTTTATGATTAAAAATAGTAAAATTTCGACCAGTTTATGATATCTAGAGAAACACGCCATTAAACCAGCAACATCCGATCCGCCTGATCGGATGACTTGCGAAATTAAGATGTGACTGTTAAGGCGATGTAGGAAGTAAAAAAAAATGTACAGTCTTGAGGAATTTGTAGTAACAATTTATTTACTCTGGTTAAAATACACTAGTAAACAAAATTTGATCTGCAACGGTCATTTTAATCTAAACAGCTCTTAACATGCTTAAAAGACTAAAAATATATTATTAAATCATTTTCAGTCTTTCGGCCAAGTTTCAGATCTATCCACTGCGGTAAATTCAGAACTGTTCAGACAATTCATTTGCATCAATTAAGATCTGTTCAGTAGTTGTTATTCACCTGAACACATAAACATTATAATGAATTGTCTGAAAAGCTATTGATCAGTACAGAATTGACTGCAAGCGAAATGTCTTAACAGCACTGATTTTCCTTAGTGGACATGTCTGACTGAAAGACTAAACATGACTGAAAAATTCATCGTTCAGACTTTTCAAATGATGTTAAGATCAAAATTAACGTTTCAGATCAAAATTGGTTAACTAGTGATATTCAGGGTTTGTAGTAGATATCATTACAAATTAAAAATTGACAAAACATTAATTTACAAGTATGTTTTAATGATTTGACTATTAAATTGTGAAAAAATATCATAAATCCATGTAATCTGGAACTAACTGATCCCAGATTTCAGACCACTTAATTTAAGATTTCCTTTTCAAAACTTTTATTTGTATTTGTCTTTTTTTTTTTTTTTGCATCTTGAACAGATTTTAATGGTGTCGTTAGCCTATTAACATGTTCATTTCAATCCGAAACTGCAAGTTCGTCCGAAGAATATGCACTTTTTGGGAAAAATTATTTCTTGTGTCATGAGATTGAAGAATAGTATTATTAAAACTTTCCACATAGTAACTGTCCATACAATGTACATAATCTTTTGGAGATAAATTTTTGAGACTTTTGAGATTGTTAATTAGTTTGTAATACTATTAAGATAAAGAATCTAGGTGATTTATTGCATTATTTAGACTGTTTTAACAAATATTAAGTATTTGTTTGATTCAATTTCAACTTAGCCAAGATAGGGAAGGGGAGATAAATAAAGGCAACAGTAGTATACCGCTGTTCAATAGTCATAAATCGATTAAGCGAAAACAAATCCGGGTTACAAACCGAAACCGAGGGAAACACATCAACTATAAGAGGAAAACAACGGAACAGAAACACTGAACTGCTACAAAAACAAACGCCAACATACATAGAAACAGACTATTTGATAACAACTGCCATATTCCTGACTTGGTACAGGACAGTTTAAGAAAAAATGGTGGGTTGAACCTTGTTTTATGGCTAGCAAAACCTCCCGCTTATATGACAATGTTAAAAATACCGCTAAAATGACAACATTACGTGACAGGAATACAGTACAAATAAACGCAAGATCACTCAGGGCAGAGAAATACATAAATAAATAATATAATAGTACATTACAACATGTAAACCACAGAATAACAACGGACAACTCTTACAGTACATTTTTTTTAAAGGAATGTTCATGATATTGTTTTTCACTTTCAACAAGTTGGGTTACACCATTTTCTATTTTGATTTTCTTAAAGCATATTATAAAACAAACTTGCTCATATTACATTTTAAAATTCTATCTCATAGATTTCTGTTATGCACAAAAAAATGTTTTGTCATGAATAATCTATGCAAAATGACCCATACGTTTATGATATTTTTGAAAAAAAACATGGTTAAATTTACTTTTTGGCAAAGTGTTACAGATTCTATCTGGGGAAATATACAGTGATGATCTTTTTTAAGGATTGTAGATAGATCACGAATAAACAGACGAACAAACAGAGGGACATCATCAATATTGTATATCCGCAGCTATCTCTAGCAGGGGTATAAATAATATCTGTACAAAAAGATCAACTTACTTCAGGACAGCCAATAACTAAAGGTCAAGCTGGCCTTTCTGGCCTGTGTATTCTTTTTTTGTAAAAGGAAGAATGCTTTGGGGTTATTGTTTGTACTCTATTGTAGATACTCTTATTTTTTATTTTTTATGAATCTTTCCAAATAAGACATGTTGAGAAAATTTGTCAACTCGCTAAATATTATATCTAAAATGAAAAGAAGAAATGTTGCATAGATTCATAACACAAAATTTGTATATATACATGATAAAATACCAGCAAATGAACAGAGCTTTTGTTGCTGTTCTTCATCTAAAAGTCAGATAGAGGCTTTCAACATGTTCAACATGTACAAAAAGCTACCACCTCACTGCAAGTTCAAATTGATCCCTTGCACTGTTTTACTCTATTGACATGTTAACTGCGATTTTTTTATGTACATAAAACAACATGTTTCAATCATGCACATTTTATATTAATTCAAAATACATGTATGAAGGCAATTAATACTTGAAAGTAAAAACTAATACAATGACAGTGGATTTTTTTGTAACACTGTACTATTTCTGCAAGAATGCAGGTAAAGTTGAAATGTCTAACTGTATACTAATATATGATGCCAAGTCTGCAGAAACAGCATGTTTGTCAGCACTTTCAATTCTGTCAAATTGTTTAGGAAATCATCATCACCAACTACATTTAAATTCTCAATTTTAACTAATGACGACTTTGATGATCTTTATATCGAAGTTTAACAAATTTGGCAAATACAGTCTAAACTTGAAATGCGGTTAACCACTCATCAGTGTTAAATTTCTTTGATCCATCATCGTTCCTTAATAGTTACAAAATACAGGTTTGATCAAAACTTGGTCTTTTTTTCTGTAGCACTGAGTTCCAAGTATATATCATGTATTAATTAGTTACCCTTCTTACTACTAAACAATTCAATGGCTAATAAAACAGTAAGATCCCATCCTTTTGCAATATTTCGATTAGTTGTCAAAAATGATTGTAGCAAAACCTTTGTTGTCATGATCAACAGCTACACATCATGCACATGTCTCAGCCCTATGAAGGTTTTCTTTGTTTGCATATAAATGCATGCCTTTGCATATATATGATATTCTAAGACAATGTAAGACGTGAGGGTTTTGTGCAAACCTTTATGCAATTTTGCTCAGGACAAGCAAATAATAGTTCATCATCTAAAAATTGTTCACCTCTCTCGGCTATAATATTTGCCTTTGGAAAATATTCAGTTTCTGCTGTTTCATTATATCCTCCATTCTAGTTTTTTTATATGTGTAATTAACAGAGTCTAGTTAGAAAGATTTCTTCTTGATAAATTGTAAATAAAATGTACCTAAAAAATATAATCATATTATCAGAATTCATGATATTATCATGGAATTGATTAAGCATAACGTAATCAAAATTGACAGCATTTTAATAGATTAGTGTTGTAGCTCAATCCTTAGTTCTTTTTCTCATCTAAAAAATGACATAAGATATATTGTTGTCTAAAACAGACTCGAATTTTTACTGACACTGCTTTTTGAGAACAATACAAGGGTTTTTACTATCAGAGCACGACAAGCTTACCTTTCTTTGGTTTTCTGCTCTCATTTTTGTCTTTTTATGGAGTCTGTATCAATAACTTCAATTTGATAACTTATATGAAATTCATTTGTTTGTAACAACGATGTTTATTGGTAATCAAAATGTATTTTTAGGGTTTGATTCTACAATCTTCCGGTCTGTAACTGAGAGAAGACGGCATTTCATATTTCTGCTTTTTTGATTCTGTCATTTCTTCAAAATAAACAAAATAATGACATAAAATAAATAAATATATAAAATTGAGAATGGAAATGGGGAATATGTCAAAGAGACAATAACCCGACCAAAAGAGCACACAACAGTCGAAGGCCACCAATGGGTCTTCAACGCAGCGAGAAAATCCCGCACCCGGGGGTGGTCCTCAGCTGGCCCCTAAATAAAATGTTTTCTAGTTCAGTGAAAATGGACGTCACCGTAAACTCCAAAACATATAAATGAACTAAAATTTATAAACATACAAGACTAACAAAAGCCAGAGGCTCCTGACTTGGGACAGGCGCAAAAATGCGGCGGGGTTAAACATGTTTTGTGAGATCTCAACCCTCCCTCTATACCTCTAGCCAATGTAGAATAAAGAAACACACAGCAATATATAGCCTCAAAGAAGAAACATGAATATAATCCAATGGTAAATTGTTGTCAACATCTTCTCACTTTACAATACAATACAGTGTTTGCATCAAAACACTGTTGTTTAAAGGGGGTATTGATTGCAAAGATGTTTTTTTTTAACCCATAATCATATATTACAATAACATAATAACATAAACGGTACCAATTTTGCTGCACCAGATGCGCATTTCGACAATCAATGTCTCTTCAGTGATGCTCGAGGCCAAAATATTTGAAAATCTAAAGCTTATTAAAAACATGAAGAGCAATAAACCAAAAAGGACAAAAAGTATAGCCAAAGCTGGGCAAGGAATCAGAGCTTTGCATGAGGGAGATACATTCCTTAATTTTAAATAATTTCTAAAAGTTTGTAACAGCAAATTTTAATAACACAAAATCCGTATTTTCATGCCAGTACCGAAGTACTGGCTACTGGGCTGGTGATACCCTCGGTACAAATGTTATAAACTGTATGATATTCTGAGGTTTTTTTGTTTAGTCATTGGATAAATGAAACACTCAATGGATGTGTGCACAAAGTGTGGCCGACTTTTTTTTACAGGAAAGGGTCAACATACAGATTCATATGCATACACAAATGTATATATAATGCTTGTACTAATTAGAAAAATAAATCAGAATAGGCAATACTTTTCAAGAAATTGAGGGGTGGGATTTCTTTAAAAAAGAAAAGAGTAAAAAACAATAACGGTAAATTATGCAGTACCTAATTTTCTCAATCATTCTTTAATGAATTTTTCTCAAAATTTTATGTATGAAGGATCGTTAGAAAATAAATTTACCCTCCTAAAAATTAATAAAAAACATTTCAGATACACTAACAAAAAATACCTGTCTTTTTCTTATAGAAGTTTAAGGTGATGACTGTTGGATTTTGGGGAGTTGGAAAATATGAATTATTTGTTTGCATCAAATTTTAGCTTATTTCCTCTTATATGAAAATAATTCATTTAAATCAGCCTATGGCAAAGATTGAAAATTCATATTTGATCCAAATATCATCCAAGCTCACCTCTCTCTTTCTTAAAAATAAAATGGTCTTCCGAAATTCTGTCTATGTGTATGGAGAGGGGTAATTTTAACCTATTTCTATGTTTATGACCTGTCTTGTCTCCAACCAGTATGCCTTGTAGACTCTCGTAGACAACACCTCAGTCTACTGTTGCCTTCCTGGAAGCTGGATGATCTGGGTAACAACATTTTAGTTTACTCTAGCTTCCTCTCCAATAAATTCCAAAATAGTCTCTGTGCTGCTGGCATATGTTTAACTGAAGCAATCTTGTATCTCTACTAAAAAAATCCAGTGCGATATGAAATGAGTAAACCTTTTTGGGTTCACGTTTACTTCTTTCCAGACCCTGCAGTCCAATCAAATGTATATGTTTGTTCTTAGTACACTGTGAATTAAGTATTGTGAGTGTGTCATTATCGTAATTTTGTTATTTCACACAAGATATACCGGTAACCATGAGAAGTCACATTTCTTATTCTCATTTGCCATGACAGACAACTTATGGTAACACAATGATTTTACAATGGAGAGTGTAAATAAGAGGGGATAACTTATAGAACACCTGTGACTGTTTTTCCATATGAAAGTGATGTTTTGGCAATTATTCATAAAAATAATGACAAAATATATGTAAATTGTGTTATTCAATAATTTTATGTTATTCAGATCTTATGTTAATTGATAGTTTAGTGTTACTGGGTTTTAATTATTATGCACTATGGGCTATAAGACCTTATATAATAATACCCCTACAGAGAATCCTTCGACACAAATAATTTCAGATATGGTTAATTATTGTCTGTGAAGGTTATGTTTTAGCAAACATAAGTTTGAATAGCCAGTCAAACTGTTAAGAATCAGAATTTACTGTGTTTAAAAAATACACATTTTTTACTAACAGTTTAGTGATTTTTAGGGCATAACGCAAATGAGGATGTTGCTAGAAAAAAGACTTGATTTAAGAAAGTCTAAGATGTCCTTTTTTTCGTTTTCCTTTATACCTGAGATTTCAAAAATATAAAAAGATTGCAGAAGTTTTGACCTGCCATTTGGACAAATTTTTTGATTTTGCATTTTTTTTTTTAGCAGACTGCCTCTTACGAATAATGGATTATTTAACAAAATTAGTTTTATGGAAGGACAGTTTATGTAATGTTTCATATGGATTTATATATTGGCTATCTCTGTAAATTAGGTAGGTGCTCTCTATATTATACAGGAACATTATTTTGTATATGCATTTGTTTACAAACGGAATCATCTGTTGTCAAGCTCCGTCTTTTAAATTCAAATCAAATATATAAGTCTGTACACTTCAGATTTTTAAACACGGAAATCAGTTCGTAGTGAATGTGTTTAACTACTCCAATATCCGGATTCCGTGTTTCATAATTACATTATTCTCATTATTTACTTCAGTGTAAATCGAAAGGTTGCATTTTATATGAACCATATGTGATTTTTATTACATTCAATAATTTGTTATGAGAGCCCAATCGTCGTAATCATGTGCCAATTTAGAATGTTTGTGTCTTCGTTGATGTTCCTTTGAACCTGTTTTTTTTAAACTATTTTTTATGGTCAATTCATAACATTATTTGTGTAATCATACAGTCATGTTATTTATTTAGAAAAAAAAATAGTACAGGGGTTTAAGGTTTCATATATCAGATTTGTAGGTTCGTACACAAAATCAATCTTACAATCTTTGTTTTTTTTTTCTTCAGATTTACCTTTTGTATTAAACAGATGGGTGAGTGTACTTTTTAAAATTTAGAATAATCTAACTATTGAACAGATAAATAATTACTACATTGCACCAAGAGCTTCCGAAAACACATGGAAATGTGTTTACATTTTTTTAAACAGGATAAGTTCAGGTAATTATGACTTTTGTCCAAAAAGTTTAAACATGTTAAAAAAAGTAAAATAACAAAAATACCGAACTCCAAGGAAAATTCAAAACGGAAAGTCCCTTATCAATGGCAAAATCAAAAGCTCAAACATATTAAAATATTGATAACGGGTAGGTGCAGTCAGACATACATATTGTCCTAACATTGAAATTGGTGTTTGTATTTTGGGTGATCCAAGTTCTAGACACAAAATTATTTAGCACGTCTGTTCGACGCAATATGAATCACGGTCAATGAAAATATCCAACACCTGCGGTTCATGTCGGATCTACGGATCAGGATTGGCAAAGTAGTATCCGGGCGGAAAACCCGGGTTTTCAAGGGCTAGGCAATACTCCCTGAAATGAGTAATACTGGGCAAGACTGGGCATTATATCTTTTAGGCTTATTTGTACACAAAATAGTAAAGAAATAATGTAGTTTCATAGTATTACTGCCAAATATATACATCTTATACAGATAAACTCAGAGAGTCAATTTCAGAGGATAAAATATTCAATTTGTCCTTGTCTCCAATCATTCTATAATAATAGGAAGATTACAATTAAGTTGTGCAAATTTTTATTTGCCAAAGTTTGAAGAAATTGATTCTAGCATAATTCTTAATTGCTACACTATATTTTGTTTAATAAACACCCTAAGGTGACACGTCACCCACATTTGTAAATATATTTAATGTAGTTTTAAAAAATCTGTGTTACAATTTGAATAATCACTTATAAATCATTGAAGTACATGTAAGTATGTTAAACTTATATAAAAACTTTTCAGCAATTTAATAACAAAATTGTTGAATAGTCCATTTTCCTTACATATAGTCAATTGTTTACTCTAAATGTTACTTATATATATAATAACACAATTGACTATGGCGTAAAGGTTGCACAATTAAGATAGAACTAATGGCAATTTAATAAATGTTAAGGAGTACTATCTATAAATCCTAATGAGAAAACATTTCCAATTTGTATGTCTTAGAGTTGCTGGACCAATATTTTCCGTTTATTGTATACCCTCAAAACAAATGAATTCAAAAATTAGAATAGTGTGTCTTGCATTTCAAATTCTGACCTCTCTTTAAGATTTAGATCATTATTTCATATTACCCAGTAGTGGCCCAGTATTTCCCAGGGCTGGGCAATACTCATAAAACCCGGGTTTTTGCAAACCCTGCTATGGATAGTCTGTTGTTTGACTGTTTAAAACCCTTTGAGAATTCACCAGATTCTCAATAAACTGTTTTCTTTCCATACGCAGGCTCAATTAAATAAATCTAGAGGCAAAACACACTTTCGTTATTGATAAAATAATACTGTACAATTCAAAAACAGGATGGTTTAACTCAATAATGGTGAACATTGCAAATTACAGGCTATTCCATATAGCACGTCGATTCAACGCAATATAAGTCACGGTTGTCCAAAATATCCAACAGGTGCGGTACTTATCGCGTCTATGGATAGTATGTAATCCTCATCACATTCTTACTAAACTGTTTCCATACAATACGCAAGCGTTATTCACAAAATCTGAAGGCAAAACACACTTTCGTTTTTGATAAAATCTCTGTACAATTCAAATACAACTGGCTGGTTAAACTCAATAACGATGCACATTGCAAAATACAGAATACTTTAAATAGTGACAACTACTTTCAAAGATGACGAAAAACGTAGCTATTTTAAACTCGAATTCGCTAATTAGGACTTGGATGCTGTCAATTCTAGCAATATTTTCAATTAAATGTCTATACAGAAAATAATATTTGATTATTTCAAAAAAAAAAACACCTGTCATTTTTATACCTACACCATACCAATTGCATCCAAAATGTTCAGCCACAAAAGGGAAGCAGAAAACCTTACCATAAAGGATGCATTAATCGATTGTTCCTCGTCCCCATACAACTGTGGTACTGCTGGTACATGTAACCAGAGATCTTGACACGAGAAAAATGAAAAAAAATAGAGAAGTATAAGCCACAGGCTCAAAATGCAGAATTTCCCAGACCATAAATTCGAAGAATGCAAACGAGGACATTTCCCGGAAATGGATTAAACGCAAATCAGATGAACCGACACAAGACACTTTATCTGAATAAAGGAAGGTTGTTCGGCCATGCACTTAGAAGCGCATTTAAAAAACGACGTACCATTAGCATATGGGCTACTAATCCTTTCAAGTTTCCCAAGGTTGTGGGTGTCTAATCCTCTCTTCATGCATGGTAAATATGTTGCTGTTCCAGCAGACAAAGCCTCAAATAATATTGATTTAGAAGCAAAAACCAATATTTTTAATGCCTTACTAAAGACAAATGGAATTCACAGCAAATTTATGAATCCCACATATACTCCTATATTATTAACGAAATATGAGATTTTAGAATTATCACAAAGGCATCATTCTCTTCTTTGGTATTAACATTAAAAAGACGATGGCAATGTCCGGTCGTATAGTGGATACGGAAACGTCAATGAAAATCCTTATAAAGAACGATATAACGGGTCGTCTAGATGTTCGACAAAACATATTTCTAAAGTTCTTAATAAGCCTCTTTCTACGATAAAAAATTGCCTAATAATAATATAATGACGTATATTCAACCAGTTATATCAGTTTGATGTAGATTCTTTAAAAATTCTAAAGATCAACCCAAACATCGTTAAATAAAGAACAATCAATCAATCAAACATCGTCTATCACAATCATTGCTTTTTTTCAATAATATGCAAACTTGTTTTACGCTAGCTCCTCACGACAATGCCATGCCTAATTGAAAGATTTACTACATCTTCTCATTAAACATAGCTTTTTCGTCAAAAATGGGAATCGTAGATAAATTCCTTGTTTTATGTCATAAAAAATCTTACTGTGTGAAGAACCACACTGATTCAACAAATAGACCGAAAATGATATCATCAAAATGAAAGAGTTATTAATCGAAAACCTATTTGGTTCTTTGAGGGATCGTATCTCAACTAACCATCTGTATTCCTTTGGGTGCTAATTGTACACTCATTTGGAAGACTCGGTTGTATTAAGATATTAGATCTATAATGAGTAAAAACTACGTGTATGTTTCTTAAATTGTCAACTTTAACATTAAAAGATAGAAAAAGCATAACGTGTAGTAAGCAAAATAAACATGTCAAAAGTTTAAAACAATTAATAAAAGAAACATGGAGTTATTGATATATTCAGAATTAATTAATCAAAATAGTTTACTTGGAGAAGAAATGAAATATTAATGTCACCCGAAGAGTTGATTTTTTCATAATAAGCCCATATATTAGACCACATACAATATCAGCAATTATAAGAGCTGAACTAATTGCACATACAGTTCATCAAGCCATCTTAAAACAAATAAGATCTAAAGCACAAAATAAAGGCAAATATTTCTTTCTGATGAAAGATAGTATATTGAATGAAGCAAAATACGCAGAAATTATAACTCATTTAATTGACACCTATCAAGAAAAAAGTACTCACAAAAAATAAAGATTCAAGAGTTACTTATGATATTTTCAAAAAGGGAGTTACACATTGCATACTGTAAATAAAAGGCTTCTGAAAGTAAAAAATAAAAAATCTTTAAAAAAAATATATTAAAATGCTTATATGAAAATTCAAGTACTTCAGAAAATAGTAAAATAGAAATGAACAATATACAAAAATGAAACTTGAGGTGCCCAAATATGGTCCACAGTCAGATGGGCAGAAGAAGGGAAAATACGAAATACTTTTTGTGTCTTAAAAAAAAAAGACAACCAAAAATAACCCTTTTCTGCTTTTAAACATGATCACGGTAAAATGGTTACAGATTCATTGGATATTATAATCCTTAGAAAAAACTAATACTAGAACCTACTTAAAAGTACTGAGCCAGACCCTTCCAAAAATATAAAAAAAAAATTAGTGAAACAAAGATCGATCACAAACTATCCAATAATGAAAGTCAATTACTGGACAGAAACCTAGCAATGGCAGAATGTATAAATGCCATATGCAATATAAAACTGAATAAATCCCCTGTACAAGATGGTTAGTGTAGAATTCTGTTGTACTTTCTGTTCACACCTTAAAGAATGTGCAATTATAGGTTGAACTTCTGTAAATATAGAAAATGCGTTTTCCAATAGGAACTCCTTTTACGTCTTAGACTGTGTCACTTTTACTATTAAGTTTCGTGAAGACTAGTAGTCTAGAATGGAAAGTTCATATGCACTACTGTTTTTTTACAAAGGGTAAATCATAGGGCTGTGCGGCATATCTTTAACATGATATGTCTCGAACTTCTATGAAGTTAAACTTATAATTGAATTCGAGGAAGCTTTTTCCCATCATATTTTTTTTTCAATTTTAACAAAAGATAAAATACATACCTTATTTTCAAGCACAACAACTATCAAAAATATCACCGGCATTATATACCTAATTACCTTTAAAGATAGATATACAAAAAACAGTGCGACATGTTTGCTTTCTCTTGATGAAGATATGCTATAATATGTACCGAAACAACCCAGTAATATCTTATAAGAGTTATTGGCCCTGGCATGTTTTGATATATGATTAATTGATTATTATTCATCTTTGAAAATGTTAAAGACATAGGATTTTTTGCAAAATGTTTGTTGACATATGACCTTGACAAATATCAACCGGAAGTACCCTTGAGTAAACCGGAAGTAGCCATATTTGCACTTTTTTCATGGAAAATTACGTAGAAATCATATATTTTATCAATAGGCCAACATAAACATATCGTTTGAGACAGGAAATTACCTTCTATAAATCGGAAGTAGCAAATTATCTTTTCTTAGGCAAAAGTATATAGAAACCATATATTTTTGGAATCAGTGTGAATAAAGCAAGCTATCATATGAGATGGAGAGGGATATTTTCTAAACCGGAAGTAAAAAATAATCTCCCTTATTATAGGCAAAAAGATATAGATACAATATATTTTTTTAAATAGTATGAATTTAATGCCAATAGTAACTACGATTAAGTGAGAGTCATGGTTAGAAAATACACAAAATAACACCGTTAAAAACTCAATCCGAATTTTATATTCTATTTTTAGAAATTCATCTTTGATAAAATAAACGTCACAAAAAGTACGTCGATTTTTGTGGCGTTGATACCTTCGTGTGACGCACAGTTTATAATTCTATTGTGGTGTCCTGGTGTACTGTCGTAAATTCATGGGAGATGTCCGTTGTTATTATGTTGTTTACATGTTTTAATGTACTATTATATTATTTATTTGTGTATATCTCTGTCCTGAGTGTTCTTTAGTTTATTTGTAGTGTATTCTTGTCACGTAATGTTGTCATTTTAGCGGTATTTTTAACATTGCAATTTAAGCGGGAGGTTTCGCTAGCCATAAAACCAGGTTCAACCCACCATTTTTTTTTTAAATGTCCTGTACCAAGTCAGTTGGCAGTTGTTATCAAATAGTCCGTTTTTATGTATGTTGGCGTTTGTTTTTGTAGCAGTTCAGTGTTTCCGTTGTTCCGTTCACTAGTAACGGGTTTTACTACTGAAACGGTCATTTTAAACTGAACAACTCTTAAATGCCTGAATTTACCGCAAGGAAAAATGTCAAGATCTTTTTCAGTTGTTCAGTACATGTTCAGTACACTAACTATCGCGATCGATTAAGTACCAGTCAGTACTGGTTTAGGTAATTAAGAAAAAACCCGTAGCGTTAAATCCAGTACTGTTTAATACATTTTAGTACACGTCAGTTCATCGATAAAATAGTTGATTGGGAGTTTTCAGTAGCATCCAGTACCAGGTAAATCTATCAATTTTGACATAAAATTGTTTGTGCAGATTCATAAGGTTTGTCTCCCTTTATTCGAGCTTGTTTGTAATACCCTGATTTCTCAATGTCCTTCCGTGAAAATTTGTTTGCTTTGTTCAATTGTCCAAAATAAAATATATGTGAGGGTTAAATGAGCATAAATTACAACTAAAATGAAATATTTTTTTTCGGAATTGCGTACAAATTTACCTAGCTTTAACGGCTTTCGGTAAAATTCTACAACTTTTAACCTTTAAAAAATGTATACTCAATTGATTAAATCGGACTTGACAATAAGACTTATTATTGTAAAAATCAATTTTAACTGTAACTATGACATGTAGTTTTATGAGATTAAAATTCATTGAATATCATTCAATTTTCAATGTATATTTGTTCATGTTTTAATATCAAATATACTCTATTGCAATCATAAAAATATAGCAAGTTTTCAAATGGAAAGAAATATTGATGATCGAAAATAACTTTTACATAAAAACTGTAATGTATTTTTTACTTCTTTTTGGTCAATTGTATCTATAAAGATTATGTTCCGTAATGACAGGAATTTTTATTCGAGGTCTGTAAAAATACTAGACACAAGCTTTTATTAATACTTCGTTAGTTAGCGAGTAAAAAAGAATCGAAATTTATAACCGTTAAAGAATATTGTTTATACAGCATAAAACATAAAAGGCTCCTTAAGTCTCCATTCGTTGCTGCATAATGAGTCGCTAAAAAACGACGATTTTCAAATAAAATGTCAAAAAATAGTTGTCAAATCCGTGAGTAAATACGTAAATACGTAAAACTTAGCAACAAATACCATGAATTGCGTATTTTAGATATTCAAGATAATTGAAATAAAAATGATCACCCCCCCCCCCCCCCCCCCCCCCCCGAAAAAAAACAACAAAACAAAACATGTAAGATAGCTTTTTGTTTTTTAAATTACATGTTTAATTTGGATATTGGTTGGCTTCGTATTTTACTTGTTTTCTGGTGTTTTTCTTTTTTTTTTTAATGACAAAAGAAAAAAAGAGTCTAATATTCATAATCTTGTATAAAATAAAATTTTGACCAAAATAAACACCCAAAATTTGTTAAAATTACTTTAATAAACGAGTATTCAATTATAATGTCCATGCCGTACAAAAAAAGCACCCGGAAAATAGCAGTTGTTTTCCTCTTATAGTTGATGTGTTTGTTATTCCGTTGTTTTCCTCTTATAATTGACGTGTTTCCCTCGGTTTTGGTTTGTGACCCAGATTTGTTTTCGCTTAATCGATTTATGACTATTGAACAGCGGTACACTCCTGTTGCCTTTATTTATGTGCCCTAACACTGTTTTTCTTGTGAGTGTATCTCCTACGTATAAAAGAAATAAGATATCGACAAAATTCTTTATTTAATTAGTCCTTACATCCTGAGAAAGTTATGGTCAATTCGACCTTGGCAGTACGGACATTACATCTGAGAGTTATTTCCCCTTTTATTTTTGAACTAAGTGATTTTTAAATGTAGCTAATGACCCGTATGTGATAGAGACATAGGGTGTCTTGCTTTGAGGTTCTTGATCCACTAATAAGAAAATGAGGTCAAGGTCAAAAGTATGTGTCATGTTCTTAATTTTGAATTATTTTGTTTTGACTTTTCTGAAGAAACTGTAATAAATATTGACAAAAGAATTATACAAAAATGTTAGTTACGACATGTCGTAAATGAAAATTTTGGTCGAAAGCGTACGGTGTCTTTAAATAGAAGTTTTTCTCCCCTCGAGAGTTTTGAAAAACGGTGTATGGTGACTCATAACTATACAAAGTAGAGATCGAGGGTATTTTGCTTTGAGATCCTTCCTAAATGATCTAGCAATTGATGTCAAGGTCAAATGTGAATTTGAAGTTCAAGATTTTGTCCTGTGCTATAACTTCATACTGAAACATCATAAAGCCATAAGATGTTTTACGTTTGGTTTGGATGTAAACATATATTTGTTCCGCCTAACAGATGTTCCCCTGGAAACTTTGATATAAGAAATGCCTGTTGGAACAAATATTATATACTAATTATTCCGTTAGGAACAAATTCTGTAATATTTATTCTAGTTGAAATAAAATTCAAGAATATTTCTTCCATTTGGAACCTATGTAATGAAGGAACTTCTATTACATGACATGGAGACATACGACCTTGAAACATGTCAACCGGAAGTGACCTTACGTAAACTTGAAGTAGCAATTTTTGCACTTCTTTCATGGAAAAATACCTAGAAATATGTTTGAAATTGTCTTGAATTAACATATTATTCATATGTCATTGTGACCCTCCATGAACCGCAAGTAGCAAATTATCTTTTATTTTAGACAAAAGTATATAGAAACCATATATTTTTCGAATTTGTGTGAATAAAGCTATTGCATGGGACCGGAAGTTACATTTTTGTAACCGGAAGTAGCAAATCATTTTCCTTATTACAAACAAAAGTATATGAAATAAAGGCAACAGTAGTATACCGCTGTTTAATAGTCATAATTCGATTACGCAAAAGCAAATCCGGGTAACAAACTAAAACCGAGGGAAACACATCAACTATAGGAGGAAAACAACGGAACAACAGAAACACTGAACTACAACAAAAGCAAACGCCAACATACATAGAAACGGACTGTAGATAACAACTGTCATATTCCTGACTTGGTACAGAATATATTAAGACAAAATGGTGGATTGAACCTGGTTTTATGGCTAGACAAACCTCCCGCTTATATGGCAATGTTAAAAACACCGCTAAAATGACAACACTACGTGACAGGAATAAGAACAGTACCAACAAACGCAAGAACACTCATCACAGAGAAAAACATAAATGACATGAATGGATTAACGTCACAAAAAGTGACGTTTTTTTTTTGTGACGTTTATATAATCAATGGTAAATTTCTAAATATAAAACAGATTTGTTTTATTTATAGACACGCAAAAGAATATTAAATGTGTATTGAGTTTGTAATGGTGTTATTTTATGTATTTTCTAACCATGACAAGAATATTAAAATAGAATTGTGTTTGTAATGGTGTTATTATTTGTATTTTCTAACCATGTCGGTTTTTCCTCTAAATCAAAACTGTGTATAAACAAAACAATGGTGTGCATATAGTTGCTTTAAACTTGAAATCATATAAACGAAGAAGCTGAATCTTTATCTTAACTTTAACATACATCTTGAAAATAAAAATAAAACAGTAACACACATGAAAACAAACAACATAAAACAAAAACCCTGTAGACGAACCACGAGTAACACGACTAATCTGACAAATAAGACATATGTGAAATGTACCGAAAATACAGAATTCAAACAACAAACGAAATAAACAGACAACAACTTAGCACAAAATGACCCACCGCAAATGGTATGTTACAGCTGAGAAATGGGAAATTGATAATTGAGAAGTTGACATCATCCCTTTTGTCATAGATTTTAGTCTGAAGTCGTCCATTTGTGTCAATATTGAGAAAAAGATCAAGGTATGAAGCAGTCCTTCTAGTATCAGTAGTATCCTTAATTATAAGTTCACTGGGATATATGATATGCAAGTATTGACTAAAATATGGGTTATTCAGTGATAGGAAAATTAAAGAATTTGCAATGTGCTCAATAAGTACCCATTGGAATACCGACTGTCTGTTGAAATATCAATCCTCCAAATATATTGTCTTTCAAAAAGTCCAGCATTCTGATAATATCATCTTCAGTGTATTTTCTGATAGAATCAGTGTGGTTCTTCACAAAATAAGAATTATAATAACCCAAACCAAGAAATTTATATCTGCGATTCCCATTTTTAAAGAAAAAGCTCTGTTTGATGAGATAGTGAAGTTGATCTATCTTAATGTGGCTGCAAAATTGCAGAGATTGTGATCTAAGATTTGGCAGTAGATCTTAAGAATTTTTTAAGAATCCACATTTGATTGACACCACTGGTTGAATATATCTCATCACAATATCTGAAGGCCATCTTTTACTGTAGAAAGAATAGTAGTCAGCACTTTAGAAAGATGTTTAGTCGAAGATCTTGATGATCCATCTATGTATCGTTCTTTATAAGGAGTTTTGTGAAGTTTTGGTATCCAGTATAATGACGGTAGTTTTTCTTCGTCTTCTATGATGTTGATACCAAAAGAAAGAAGGACTTATTTGTGATTTTCTAAAATTTCATCCTTTGTAAATGATGTCAAAGAATATGTAGGATTACCAGTTTTGCTGTTTATTCTAAGCTCTTTTGTGAGACATTCATATAAAAACCATATATATTTTGGAATCAGTATGAAGAGACCTATGATTTGACGGCAATAGTAACTTTGAATAAACTAGAAATTACTTCCTATCAATGACGTAGAAAGTTAATGTTGGAGACACATTCCATTATTCTCTGAACGTTTGGTTTTTATTTACGTTTGTGTTTCTATATTCGTAATAAATCAGGTTTCCTCTAGTTTATTTATAATATGTGTTTCTTAAATTATTTACAATATTGAGATTTATGAGATGCATATAAGTGAGATTTCATTTAATTAGTAAACTGTATACCGATATTTTCCTTTACTACGACATGGGCAGTTTAATGAGTCTTACCGATAGTTTGAAAATTTCTAACGAGGGCGTGGTTTATTTTTAACGGGAGTGTGGCTTAACCAAGTCTTTAATTGATTTAAATGACCGCAAGGGAATCTATTTGACTGGGATAAAAATTATTGAAAAATATCAAATTACGTTGAAAGAAGTTTAATGTTTTTGGTAAGCTTTTTCGATTATCTATTTCAAATAGGGTTAATACTATTTTGTCCGAACAATCTACATTCTGGTTACAAGGGGTGGTCAGTACGAATTTTAAAAGGACCTCTCAACAAATAATGACGGAAATGTTTCAAAAGAGTAACAATAGCCAAACGTTCCCACGAATAGTACACTATTTCGGTGTGCTTTATTCAAGAGAGAGGCGAACGATACTAAAGGGACATCAAAACTCATAAGTCGAAAATAAACTGACAACGCCGTAGCGAAAAAAGCAGTTTTCTTAGTTTTGATGGTAAATTATATTGATGAATTGTCGTTGCTTATGTATTTGTTTTAGTTTAGTTATCTTTTCATTGAACTAATACTGAAATAAGAATGGTAGCTGTCGAGATCTAAAATAATATCTCCCGTGTATCTCTTACCCCAAGAAAAAAATTAAAATAGGAAACAGATCAAGTTTGCACCATTTTCCAAAGTCAGTTTTCAATTTGAAAATAAAGGGGGGGGGGGGGGTGTTGAAGATATCGTAAATAAATACTTTATTGAGTATTGTTCAAAATATATATAGAAAAAAACCAAATCAAAAGAAATCAGGAATGGACAGTAGACTTAACACGAGGATCAGAGAATATGTTTTACATACATTAATAATCTAAAAAAGAAGTATAGATTAACAAATCTAACACAAATGATCCTATAATATCTTTCACTCGATAAAATAAATATCTGCAGTCATTAATTTTTTTAGTCTTAAATGGACAACCTTAGTTTCAAATACTGTACAACTAAACGAACTTTTACAAACAAAATTTGAATATTAATGATACAACAATAAAAACAAAAAATTTGCAGATATTTGTTTAACCACAGCTCTTAACTCCCTTCTTTTGTTTTTATGTATCGAAGTAAGAAGTATGTACAACTGAACCAAATAAATATGTTGCCATTCAGTCATTGCTTATTAGCCTTTAAACAAATAAAATAGAAGGAAGAGCCATTAACGACCTTATAATCTAGCATCGCTTTTCGAACACATGTTTATCAACTGATATAAATTGTTATACCCTTTGTGTTCCGAAAAGATCTAACAGGTGTCAAATTCATATACGATGTATTTACAAAAATCATAAACTATTACTTACAGTCATCGGACATGCCGTTTAAAACTTCTAAAAATAACCTTTGCAATGCTTATTTATCTGTATAAAGTGTCTTATTTAATTCATTGATTCATTTTCCACTATTTATTTTAAGGCAAAAATGCCAATAAATAGTGAAAATATATATATATTTTCAAATTTCATGATATACCGAGTAAAAAAAGTTTAAAAACATATATCTTATTCAAAAAATGACATTTTACAATGTTGCGGAAATAGTTTTTTATATTTGTTTGTTGTTGATTAAGAATTGCGTCATTTGGTTAATTTTCTATGTTACGATAGCTTATTTATTGTTATGTTTACACGAATATTAAATTTTCAAATATTATATTAAAATTATTTGTTGCTTAACTTTTTTTACTCCCAAAATTGACTGGTTTTTAATGATGAAGTAGAAAGGATATTTAATATTAATTTGAGATATAAAATTACTTCGGGTGAGTGTTTTTATTGTTGTTCTGAGTTTAAAGTCATAGTGAGTTATTTAACATTAGCAAAAGTTAACATATGAATGGTTTGCATTTTTATACGGTAAATTACTAAATTATCGGTGACTTTATCAAGGAAGAACGGAATTGAGTCATTTACTTACATTAAAAGTTACTTTTTACCCCATATTGTTCTACTTCATATGAGATATATTCATGTTTCTGCTAAAAATAAATATGGAAAGACAGACGTACATGCATGGATCATCTGAAAGTTGGGGGTACTAAACTGTATATGTTTATGATAAATTTTGATTATTAGTATACCGTTAAATGGAATCCAATTGATTACTTATAATAAAGGTCTTTGCCGGTCTGCTATTTAGCATTCGTATGAACAATCCTATAACTACTGAAAGATGCATTTTGTTTTCTATAATAGATATACTCCTTAAAAGCTGTGTGCATTCAATATTTACATATCATTTTATTTTCTAGATTTTCTGTGTAAGAGTAATACGTTGCAGTTCTCTCTCTTTACATTAAATACAAATTGTTAATGAATTATCCCTTTACAAACAATTATTAATTCAATATTTGTGTATTTTTTTCCAATTATCATAATACTACACATCCAAAAATATTTATAACTTTACTATAAATTCCTATCAAAAGATCTACTATAAAATATTTTGCTTTGTTGAAAAATATCATAGAAATGTTTTGTTTCCTGGTTAAGGGTAATATATAAAGGTAAATTTCCGGGTTATATTAAACCAGTGCAAAAATTCAAGTTATTACAAAAATTTAGTTTTTGGATGATCAGAGATTTTATCAAAACTAAAACCTAGATCAAAGGATGAAGTACAAAGTCAACCTTTGATTGGGAAAGCAAATACTAAGTATACGGGGAAATCATTATATTTTTCAAGCTTTGCAAAAAGTGGGATAACAAATATCGGGGACTTGTGGGGGGAAAACGAGAATAATTTTAGAAATAGTGCTTTTTTGTTCAATAAATTGTTAGATAGAATAAACTGGATATCGGAATTTACTACAATAAAATCGTCCATATCACAGGATTGAAATGATATTTTAAAACAGAATAATTGTTAGAAAAAATTGGAATTATTCTCCATCTCAGAACCATGTATCATCTTAAAAAGGGAAACACCTGTTAAAAGTCGTAATCTTTTATTAAAAGATATACAGAAAACATTACGAAATGATTTGGGGCTATCATGTGAACTAAAATTGGATAATCATTATCAAAAAGAAATAATTTGGCATGATATATGGAAAGTTTTAGAAAATAATGTTGCAACTAGAAAAGCCAACCAATTACAATGGAAAATTCTTCATAATATTGTTTGTACTGAAGAAAAGCTTAAACAATTCCATAGGTCCAATGGAACTTGTCACTTTAGTGGGAATAGCCAAGAAACACTAGTGCATCTTTTTGTAATTGTACACATATAAATGATGTATGGGTAGTTATTTTTGAGAAGATAAATTCATTTTGTGAAAAAAATTATATCAAATAATAATAAAAATCAGAGGAATCAATTATTTTGGGTGTTGTAAATGAATCATATGAATTGAATGTAATTGTAAATACGGTCTTATTAACAGAGACATTTTTAATTTTGAAAGAAAGGAACATTATAAAGTACAAAAAGAAAAACACGACAAAACAAAAGATTGTGAAACTTATTCTAAAGGAATGTACGGAGATATTTCAAATGCAATACATAAACAACTATCATTTTACAAACATAGTTAATTTAAGTTTTAGCTATTTGTACTCTTTTAAATTTGTATTTTTCCATAAGGTACTTACTTTTCATATCCAATGTATAATTTCTTATTTGCTTTTTAAAATGACTTATTTTTTGGCTCTTAACCCTGATTGATTGATTAGTTAAATATATATCAACCTTATCTTAATTTATGTACTAGTAATTATACATACTGTATATACTACTAACTACACTTACGATTACACATATCGATGCATGCACATTTATTTAAAGGACAATTCTGCATGCATATATATTTATATTATTTCCTTGCTTTATTATGTTCAGCATATTGCGTTCATAATATTTATTTTCAATTTACCATAAGAAAGTGTCTCCCCCAAGGTAGAGAGGAACATTTACTTACATAACCACCTTGTTAATTAGGTAAATCAAACATCGAATGGCGTCTTTCAGTTTTCAATGCTGTACATTATCCAAGTTTAAACACTAAATTTTAAATTATATCATATCGACAAACATATAGAGAGCTTAGAGCATCAAATTGCATAACAATATTCATTTGTGTTTCGCTTTCATAGTATTCCTGGAAAATTAAAATGTCTGTTTTTTTCCCCAATGAAGCAGGAATTACAGTGTTTTCTGACTTGGATAAATAATAAGTTTTCCCTTTACAGGAATCGTTGTGAAACGAGCAATAAATCGCCTGTTGAAACTAAGGTTTTAATCAACCTTATACCAGTATGCGTTATTCTGTATGACAAAACTGGGTCGTACATATTGACAAAACTGGGTCTTTTCATTTTGATCTGGATTATTTCTTTCGTTGCATGCATAGAAATGCAAATAGTGAGTTGCAGAAAGTGTCTAATCTAGCAATCTCCACGTATATATTTTTTCCGTACGTTTCTTTCCTTTCAATTTGCACAATTTAATGAGGTATGCATGGTTAACCCTATACATCATTTTGCCTTGCATCTTTTTAAAATCTACAATTGCATACACATAATAAATAATTGAACAGAATTCATACTTTTCTCTGCCTGTAGGTGGTCAATCACCGTATTAAATATTACATGTAGATACTTTCGAGTTCAAACTTTTTCAGCCGGTGTACTTTAGACACAATAGTGACATAGTCTTAAACTTGCAGTGAGGTGAGAGTTTCTTTGCTCAGTGTTGTAGTTTCACTGTGACTTTGCGACGAAGAACAGCAATAAAAGCGCTGTTCCTTTGCTTGTTGTATGTTTTTTTGTTGTGCATTTACTGATTTTGTGTCAAGGATGGATACCCCATACCCTTTGTTTTTCTATTATAGTGAATTTCAAATGTATTTTTACCAAAATTCCAATAATGCTTCCGTCAGCAGCTGATAGAGTTGCTTTAATTCTCTGGAACCTTGATGGAGCAATGCCCATTTATTGAAAAACAGTTTTTACAAATATACTAGCTACTGATCTTTAATTAACAATATAAAAGTAACTAATTAAATTTTCAAATCAACAATTTTATTGTATTGCACTTATTCTAGTTAAAGGCCTTTCAATTTCAATTTTATTTTAAATGATTTTGCCTAAAACTTCGACCATCAGGTCAACCCTTATAAGATCTCCTTTTGTTTTCTGTCTGCTATATCATTTACATTATTTACTACTTTTGTTGTATTTAAATCAGCAGCTTTGCAGTAGTTTGTAAGATGTTGCCACCTATTGGATTTTCATAATGTGTAGACGGTGCAACACAATCATTAGAATAATTACCAAATTTGGCACACATTTGATACCAAATGTTTGCCCCACAAAATTAAGCTTCATACCCTTCTGCACGACATTTCTATCAGTCGAAGTTTTTTATATTTTTCTCTAAATAACTGCTTATAGCTTCCTCTAAACTTTAGAGAAAATATTTTCTTGTTGATTTCAGTTATCTCCTTAGTCTGTTCTTTTTATGATATTGACAGGGATATACAGAGGAGTATAATTATTAGGCTTTCGCGACTGACCGATTTTGCACCCTAAAAAAGCTTCAAATGCAACTGCACATGCAAAGCCTCGACAATTTGTGGATGTGTAAATTGTATATGTTTTTCCATTTTTAGATTGGATAGGCCGTTTGAAAAAAAAATAATGATAAACTGTTCCAAATTCAGTATTATATGCCCCATTGAATGATATTTTTGGCAGCCTTATCAGCCGGGAAAAACACAAATTCCTTTCGAGTTTTTTGTATGCGTATGTTTGATACAAAAATAGGGCTATGATATTGTTGTTACGAGTTAAATGTTAAATGCGAACATCAACTTTTTTCATTACTGAATTAAAGAAAGAATCTAAGAACTTTTTGTCAGTTATTCTCGTTTTATCCATTTTAAACAGTAAGTATGGAGTGAGTCCTGGATAATGTTACGAAACTCATTCCACTTAATAATTGACAGGGGACGACAAATAGGTCCTTTTCTAAAGAAAGTCTCCACTAGATAATGTATGTGTTGTGCAAAGCTTAGTGGTGGCACTTACTATGTGCTGTCGCTTGAATTGGTAGCTATTCAAGCTTGTTGATTTATAATAGGCGAACAATTTAGAAGAAATACATGATTAGGTTGTTCATTATGTCATAACTATCTGAAAAATTTGATATTTCAATAATGCGATTAAAACCAGACACATATGTCTCTTTTTAACAAAAACTCATCTAAGATACCAGGCTTATAGCTGTGTACGTCAGACGCGTGTTTCCACTAGAAAAGACTCAACATTTACGCTCGAATCAAAAATTTAAAAGGCCAAATAAATTCTGAAGTTGGAGAGCATTGAAGACAAAATTCAGAAAGGTTTTTCCAAACACATCTGAGGTAATCCGTTTCCCTCTTGTAAATGAATCAGATATTTGTTATATCTATGTATGTCTCTACAAATGAACATACCGGTATTCACGATAGCCGTAGGTCTATTCTTGGTCAAAAATATATGATTGGTTATGAATTGTTTTGATATCCAAAACACATGGAAAGGTAGTGTATTTGATGTCTCAGCTGCTTTTCCATACAAACATAGATTAAAGTGCCCCCACCCACGGAGTTATAAGGAAATTTACTTTGTGGTTCTAAGAACGGACTAACTGGGGAACTGGATAGGCAAATGCTCACATTAATCTGTGTCGATTTCTTGTCCTAAATATCTTCTTTTCGTCATATATCATGGTCGTGCTCCCCAGAGAGGAGATTTATATAGAGCAGACATAATTAGCTCGGTCCGTATTTTATACAATGGAAAACCAAAAAGTTGTTGAAAACAAAAGGTAGGTAATTTGCAAATCTAGACATGAGACTAAATAGTTCTGCAAAGTTTAGGTAGATTCAATTGAGAATACACAAGATATGTTGATGACATTTTAGATAGAAAAATGACTAAGATTGTGTTTTGCCATGGAAACCCCTTAAATCAACTTTCACATCTGCAAATAGTGTTTAGTTACACTTCCAAATTTGATTGAATTTCCATGGAAACTCTTAAAGATATACCAATATATGAGACAATATCTGAAAAAGTCTAATTTTTGGCAATAGGAAAAACCAAAAAAATGTCTTTAGAACCGGTATTTTAATAGCACAAATCGAAGAACACACATTGAGGATCTAGGAACTGTTGTCTGTAATTCAAATAATTGTTAAATGTGGTAACAATGGCAATTTTAAAAATGGTACAAAAAATTCCAGTTCTTTCCTGTTACCAAAGTGAATCAATTTTAAAAAGTTTCTAATGGGAATAAGGAATAAGTTTAAGATACTATTTGTGGTTTACTAGTATATCCTGCAATAGTTTCTCAAATGCCAAATATTCATTTTAGCATTTGCAATACAAAAGGTTAAGAAATATACTAAAATATAGTCCGATATGTCGGTAACATGAAAGAATCTTGAGTAACAGGACAAGTAACAGGACAGAGTTGGTAACAGGAAGGATTTTTTTTCAAAACAATTGCTTTATTTCATAGTTTAAGAAAAATACATCATTTCAGATTGGTCACAATTGGAAGATAACAGCAAACAATGTCATTTATCTTTTGAAACTGTATTTGCAAGATGAAAAATCTGCCTAGGTAATGAAAAATTCTTAAATAAATTCCTTTCTGTTACCATCCACTATACAAGGATTGCACAATATTCTCTGCTGTTATCAAAAGTAAAAAACCTGTCTTTTCATATGTTCATTCAATATACTGTATTTTATGTTGAGATTTATTTAATATGATGATCATAACTTATATTAAATGAAATGTTTGACATATAGTAGATTAACTTTGTGATTCATCAGTGAAATTGTCTTTAACATCCTTCCTGTTACTGATTATGGCTATGTTGTTACTTTTTATCAGGTAACATGACAGAATGTAACAGAAAGGAATTACACAGTACTTTTTGTCATTTTATTCGAATTGTGTAGAAGTTTACTTCCATCTACATGTCAATTTAATAAGATACTATAAAAACACATTTACTGTTATAGTGCTGACAATGAAACATTCTCAGAAGGTACACAAAAAGGCTGTAACAGAAGAAAACAACAAAATTATTTTTCTCTAAATTCTGATCTTTGGGGAGTTCGGATTTTTCAAACTGGCTGCCATTCACCTATACATATGGAGTCATACATTCAGGAAATGATGCTCTTCTCATTGCATTACAAGAAATAAAACCTTGGCCTTTAAAACGTTTCCACAGGTGAAAAAAACCAATGGTAACAGGAGGGAAATTACCCCTTGGGACAAAATTTAAAAGACCCTTAAAAATGCAAAATTTTATCACATGCTTTAGTTATAACAAAATCAGACCATTAAGGGACAGGTTTTCTATATAATCTATCATATTTGTGAAAATCGGAACCCTGTTTACTTAATTGAGATATTCCTTTAAATGATTTAGTTGGTCAGAAAACAACACCGGACAACATGATTTGGGGGGGGGGGGGGGGGGGGGGTGAACATTTAAATTATAATATTTTATTAGAAGAAATATAAGAAAGAGTGTTTAATTGGCAATAGTTAGTGCATAAAATACTCTTGTTAATACTGAAACTTAAAATTTTCCAAAAAGATGCCTGAATAAAAATATAATTGCTGGTGAAAGATGGAAATGGAAATTAGACTTTTTCAGATATTGTCTAATATAACTTCTCCATTTCTAGATATTGCTTTTCACGAATTGTTGCATGTCTAGTATATTTCTATGGTAAACAAGCCGTAGAGAGTAGATTAATTCTCTTATATTGCTAGAGAGACATCAATCTTTTTACTCATACAAAATTACCTGTGCACATCATCAACATACTGAATTGTCTGAAAAGCTACTGAACAGTACTAAATGTTTGGGTTGATTACCCATGTTGTCAACATAAGGGTCTTATAACAAACTTTCATACAAGTGGGAAATTTAGCTAGCTATTAAACCTGAGTAAACCCATCATTGTCTTCGGAAAATGCCGGTACCAAGTCAGGAATATGGCAGTTGTTTTTCACTTGTTCCGTTGATTAATAGCGTTTGATTTGTCAGCTTGTATGGACTTCTTGTTTTTGAATTTGCCTTGGGGTTGAGTATTTATTTAAAACTATTTTTAAATGAAAGAGAATTGTCTGGTAAGTACTTAATTAACCGAGTAGATAATTCTGATAATTGAGGGAAAGACTGAACATGAGTCGATAGATATTGTTCAAACCTTTCAGATAATGTTAAGTCCAAAATGACCGTTTCAGATTAAAATTCATTTACAAATGTACTAATGTTGTAATTAAGGTTTCATCCGAAACTAGAAGGTCTTCGTCATATCGTGATCTTGTACTTGATATTGACACAGATAGACGACCTTAATGCTTTCAACTTTCCAATTTTCAACTATATTATGCAGCAGTAACATTCACTCTTGCCATTTATATTGGTTTTTTAGATCTTGATCACTACGTTACTCTCGTTCAACCGCACACTATACGGACGTGTGATCCTGACAGGAAGTTGTGATAAGGAACTACTGAAATTGACTGAATAAGCCTTTTTCAACTGATTTTTATAGTGTGTTCTTATGTGGTACTGTTACACTACTGTCCCAGGTTAGGGGAGGGTTGGGCGCCCGCTAACATGTTTAACCCCGCCACATTCTGTATGTGCCTGTCCCAAGTCAGGAGCCTGTAATTCAGTGGTTGTCGTTTGTTGCTGTGTTACATATATGTTTTTGTTCATTATTTTGTACATAAATTAGGCCGTCAGTTTTCTCGTTTGAAATGTTTACATTTGTCATTTCGGAGTCTTTTATACCTGACTATGCGGTATGGGCTTTGCTCATTGTTGAAGGCCGTTATCGATTTTTATTGATTTTTGATCTTTAGGTACTTTGTCTTCAATACTAGTAATCCTTTAATCTGTACATTTACAAATTGTTCCATTTTCCGATAGTTATATATTTGACTGATTTGGGATACTCATAGCGGGTGATGCATACATACTAGTAGTAAGAGATTCTTACCCTGTCAGTGCATCCAATCTCGCTGGTTTTGGGCCTTGAAAGATTCCTTCTGTTTTTGTTTTATACTTAGAAATAAGCAAATATAGGTAACCATACAGCCTTCAACAAACGGGGCCGAAATGACAAAATGTAAAACAATTCAACAGAGAAAACAAACGGCCCGATTTATGTACAAAACAATAAACGAAAAACATATATGATGAACAGGAACCAACGACGCACAATGAATAACATGCTTCTGATGTCTGTAAGGTTGCATATGATTCCTAACATCCATTTCATTTGAACTTTGGTGGATAGTTGTCTCATCGGCAATTCTACCACATCTCCTAATTTTTATCATTCTGAAATGAAAAAGGCACATACATGAACAGAATGTGGCAAGTTAAACTTGTCTTTTTAGCGCTTAACCGTCCCCGAAACCTGGGACAGTGGTTGTACAGAACAACACCAGAACAAACTATAAAAAATCAGTTAAAAAAGCTTGACTCATCAGATCGACACAAAGAAAAAATACTACTAACAAAAAGACTAAGGACACAAAGTACCGATCTTCCCGCAGCTATTGAAAGCTAGTTGACATGAACTATCATTAATATGTTCCTTTCCGTAAATCTACTGTGCATAACATGCAATTGTGGTGGACGTTTCGTTCCCGAGGGTATCACCAGTCAAGTAGTGAGCACTTTTATGTTGATATGAAATATCATTGATACATGCATGTTCATTTTCTGTAAATGTACTGTATAGAAAATGTTGAAGGATGATTCGAAATACTAATGTTTTCTATTCCCAGGTGAAAATTGCCTCAGACGTATTTTGCAGAACTTTTCGGAATTTATCAATTTGTAAACATATAAAACTTCGTCTTTACTTTGACCATTCAACTGTTTTAAAATGATCAACATTTACGAAACGCGCTTCTGGCGTAAAAAATTCTGAGCCTGGTATCTTAGATGAGTTTAATCAACCACGTTGTCGATGCCACTGCAAGTGGACGTTTTGTACCCGAGTGTACGTTGACATTAAATATCATTGATATGTTAATGTTCTGTAAATTTACTGGATATTTTATATTGAATTATATATTCGAAACACTGTTTTTCGAATCTAGGTATATATAGCCGTAAACCGTATTTGGTACAACTTTTCAGAGTTTTCGGTTTTTCAAGCTCTACAACTCCGTATTTTATTTGACCTTCCAATGGTTTGGAATTGAGCTCCACTGACAAGTCTTATGTAGACTAACGCGCGTCTAGCGTGCAGAACTTTAAGCATACTAGCTTTGATGAGTTTTACGACCGCTTTGTCGATGACACTGCCAGTGGACGTTTCGTCTCCCAAGGGTACTCTGACATGAAACATCATTGATATGATTGTTTATTTTCTATAAATTTAATGTATATAAAATGTTGATTATTCGAAGCACTAAGGTTTCTTGCCCATATATATAAATTGCTTTAGGTTTTTCTTAACTTTACGGATTTTCTGCTTTTTTAAAGCTCTACAACTTTGCATTTGATTTGGTCTTCAAATTGTTTCCAATCGACCGATACTGATGAGTCTTATGTTGACAAAACACGCGTTTGACATACAAAAAATAGAAGCCTTGGTTTTTTTAAATCAAATTACTACCAATTATCTTATCATGTTTTCCCTGACTTAAATCAATCAGTACACATCAAATAACTTAGTGTAAAGACGCTATAAACAGTCTGAAAAATGTATCACCTTTTACAATGCCGAAATATAAGTATCGGCAAGATGTAGGACCGTAAGTGTTCATTACTGTTAAGGTAAAAATGGTGTTACGTTTTAATTTGATAATAGGAAAAACAATGTTAATACAGATAACACAATATTCAACGATCTTATTACAATTTAAAATATATAATCTTAAGAATAAACATTTTTAAAGGACAAGTTGATATGAATCGTATCTAAACTTACGTGCTCTATAAACAGTATCCGTGTAAAAAGTAGGTTGTGATATTCTGTTTGTATTAAGATTTCTACAGATGACATCTGTAATTAAAAGGTTTTAACTAATTTATGGTAACAAAATTCCTGACTTTATCATTTATCAGTGATACGTAGATAACTTTTATTGAAATCTATAACGTCACTTAAGACACGAGCATAGCGAACGAGTTAGGATATAAAAACACTGTAAGATAGAGCCAAAAAATATCACCCGTAAAAATATCAAATCAAACGGAAAATCGTCCCGTTTGTCGTAATATTTTTAATGACATATCTAAATTTAGGTAACGATAGTTATAGCTGTTATATTAGATTTGTTTAAATAATTTCAAATGGCTTAATTGTAGCAGTATATTCATAGCCTATTCCTTATTATTTATCGCAAAAATATCATCAAGGAAGTGTTGCTCAATTGATCAATAAAATGCATTATTTTCAGTGTTTTTATTCATTTAGATATATGTAATTTTCTAGGAAACTGGTTTGGATGTTGTGGAAATGCTCAGGACGACGACTACTGGAATGTTACACACCGGAAAATAGGTAGTGACAATCCTGACTGGATGAGCAAATTACAAAATCCGGATCGATTGTCCTTAGCTGGCATTTCCATACCTGGGACGCATGACACGATGGCGCGTACAACCTTTTTTCAGTGTGCTTGGTGTCAGAGTTTGAGTTTACCTGATCAACTATTAACTGGAATACGTTATTTAGATTTACGATGCCGCTATTATCGCAATGATTTGTTAATTTATCATGGTTGTTGTTATCAAGATAGCTCATTACGCGGTTGCCTTCTGGAGATGAAAACCTTCCTCAGAACTGAGAATAGTAGGAACGAGTGCTTACTTGTAAGAGTTAAAAGAGACGATGACGTTCATGATGGTAATCCGCGATTAGAAAACCGCGAGTTTTGTGAATTATTTCGTTTAATTTTGGGACAGGTAAATGATGAAGAAAATAACCTATTTTGGCTCGAAGAAAACATTCCAACCCTTGATGTTGCAAGAGGAAAGATTGTCATTTTACGTAATTTTGATAGACAGCCTGAAGACGAAGTACCACTTGGCATACCGTATGGAACACTGCGCATAGAAGATAACTATGCCCAGAATAGTTATTCACAGAGATTTGAGTATACTAGGAATCACTTACTACTAGCGCAGGAAGAGAATAATCTACCTGACTTGTTTTTAACTCACAGCAGTGCTGTCATATGCAAGATGTGTCCTCCACGTGAAAGCGCGAGAAGATTAAATCCAATGCTGTATAATTTTATAAATGAACAAGGAGGACGTCTTGGAATAATAGCAATGGATTACCCGGGGCCTGGGCTCATTAAAAGAATTATCCAAAACAATCTATTCAGTTGATATGTTATTAGCAAAAAAATTTATAAATCTTATTCAGAAAGGTAAAGAAAGATATACCGTAACATATAATGTATGTGAGTGACACCCGTCATAATTCTACATATTCTATGTATTCTTGCACTAAACATGCTAAATATTAGTTTCCTCATTTTGTTCATTTATTCATGATTATGCTTTCTTGCAATATTTTGATGTTGTCATTATGCTATTAATTCTCACTTATATTCATCTTAATGTTAGTTCCCATTGTATAATTTTAGTTACATTTGTATACGTTTTGTTACCCTTTTTGACTTAGTTTCATAATTCATATTTTTCTCCACTTCATTCGACAATTGGCATTTACGTTGGCATTAGATGTTACAACGGTTGTTATATCTAATCGCCAATAAATACATCTATTATAATACATTTCATGTGTTTGTTTTAACATTTCCCGGTTGTAATAGAAAACTTCCTGTTAGGGATGGGACATTGCCTGTGAACAATAACGTTGTCCTTTGCCTGACCGGAAATTGTTCCTGATAGATTCGGATCAATTGCACTAAAAAATGCTAATAAATTCTTTACTTTATCAAGATAGTGCTTGAAAATTATAACTTAATGCATAAAACCCTACTTTTTAAACTTTAAATTATAAACTGTAAAAGTTACTTTAATATTATATTACCCCTTATGAACAAGCATACATGTACAGTTAAACAAATAGTAATCAATAAAGTTTGATAATCCAGTTAATTTAAGGTGTGGTTGATATTGACCATTTGTAAGAAATATTAAGGTTAAAAGAAAATCGAAACGACGTGACTCCAAAATTTTAATTTTCACAAAGTCAATCAATCTGATTATTTAAATCTTGAATATAAGCTTCCCTATAATCCCAACTTGAAGAAACCCTTTTAACATTCCTTAAAGATGTTGGGTCAGCATGGTCAGTGGTAAACATTAATAAAATTAAGATTTTTCTCATTAATATTGTCAAAATAGTGTGTTTAATATGGTTTTGTTTCACCAACTGTCTGAAGTTTTCAGAGTTTGATATTTAAAGGGCATAAATATTAAAAATGAACACTTTAAAGTTGATACTGTTTTTCTTTATAATGAATTTCTTCTCATTTGCACATGCATATTAAAATAAATTATACACATTTTATGCAAAAGGGAAAAGATATACAACATATTAAATAAACACAGCTAAAATAGTTTAATACATTGTAGAATGGGATTGCAGCAAAAGGGCTGCTTGGATAGATAGTACATGATTTTAATTTATACAACATATGGTGTCTGTTGTTTATCTTTGTTTTTATGACAATAAAGGAGTTCAGGGGTTCAAGCAGTTCTCCGCCCTACTGAGTCTTTTATTTTGTTTTATAAAATACATATTTTTCTACTAAAAAGTGTTCTTTTAAATTATTGTTTAACGCTATCATATTGGTTTGTTCTATCGATAACTTAACTATAAAACCAGGTTTAATCAACCATTTTATACATCAGGAAATGCCTGTACAAAGTCAGGAATATGAAAGTTGTTTTCCATTCATATTTGTGTTTGAGCTGAATAATTCATCAGCGATGTTTCTTAGATTATTTTGACAAAATTGAACCAAACTGCCTGCTAAAAGCAAATTAAAATTTCACTATTTCACTTTCATTAATAATGGTTGAACAAAAAAAAATCCTACTTATATAATTATATTTATATCTCGTAGCTAATGCCCATTTAAATATAGAATTTTGTGCACAGAATTATTAAGTTTCTTATGTCATTTTATTCGTTTATTTTAAACATCAAATATAACCAAATCTATATTTAAAGTAAGTTCTATTTCTATCTTTTCAAATATCCAGGAGTTAAGGGTTTTCCCATAATTTTGATACATACGGTCGAGTCCAAAATATATGTTCTATTGTTTATTATGTTTTATGAAAGAAATTTCTGTCAGGACAGGTACCTGTTATATTTTTTCCATTCGTAGTTGTTGACCAAAACTACATGCTCCTCCCCTACAATCATGATAAATTCTTGCCCCTTTTAACAATGATGTAGACGGAATCAAAGTTATAATTCCAGTTAACTTCAATTTTGGACAGCTTGATTCCTTTCCATCTAGAAACTGTAGTACATGGAGAAGTGCAATATTCTTAGGGATTAAATTGTTACCCCTAATAATCAATCCCTCCTGTTCCAATTCAACTGGCCAAACCATTCATTGGTTAAGTTTTATAGACTAAATTAATATTTTACACAACAAAGATTTTAAAAAGGATATACATTTCTCCATCTCCCGTTCTTAGCAAGTGTTAAAATATTCAAACAATCTTTTAAAAACACATGTAACACATCCTAACCAATCAGATTTTACTTGAAATTGTACATAATAGAATCATGAACAAGCAAACTGGCAAAGTCGGGAACTTTTTAAATTTCATCATTTAACAAATATTTTAACATTTTTGAAAAACAGTTTATGAAAGAGCGGCGAAAGATACGGAAGGGACTTCAAACCCGTAAGCCGAAAATAAACTGACAACGCCATGGATAAAAAAGAATAAGACAAAGAAACCAACAGTCCACAAAATAAAACAAAGAAAACCAAAGACTGAGCAACACGAACTCCACCAAAAACTGGGGTTGATGGCAGATAGCTCCACAAACGGCACCCGACGTATTGATCATGTAAATACAAACTCATTGATAAGTCGGTAGGTCACATTCTGGGAAAAAGGGGCAGATTTGTTATAACGACAATTGGAACATATCCGTCGTCATCTGTGAAACAGATATTCAATAAGGGTCACCAACTCGTGATGGCGTCAGTAAAATCTGCGAAGGGATGACTTCAACTTCACCACTTGGAACCCTTGGCTGAGTAGCTTCCTAGTGAGAATCAACCCTCTACCAAGGAAATTATAATAGGAAAAACAAGCCCTGGAATATCGTATCAACTGGGAGATATATACTTCCTAAGCAGGCGCTGCTGGAATATTGCTACATAGAAATGGAAAGTTCACAATTGGGAGCTGAAATCATCTCTTTTGTCGTTAAATAGTATTTTCAACCGACCGTTTTTGTTTTCAACCGACCATCATTGTAAATTTCGAGATGTAAGTCAAGATATGAGGCAGACTAAACTGTATCAGTTGTATCCTTTATCTCAAGTTCGGTGGGATAGATGCGTTCAACATAGTCACCAAATTTTGAATTATTAAGTGAGAGAACATCATCTATATAGCGGAAAGTGAAGTTAAATGACACTGCTAAATTCTTTTCTTCCTTAGAAGTTCCTGTATGCATTCAGCCTCATATGAAGAAAGGAACAAGTCGGAAAGAAGAGGAGCACAGTTAGTGCCGATTGTTTGTTAGAAAGCACGTCGTCCAAACGTATCAAATATGTTGTCAATCAAGAAATCAAGCATCATGATAATGTCAGTTTCAGAAATTTTTTTGTTGGAAATTGAGTGATTTTTTACAAAGTACGATTTATCCCTCCATAAGACAAGATACTTGTTTCTACGTTTGCTTTTTTTTTATGAAACAAAGCAGGACCAACTCTTTCAATTTGTCCTCTAAATTTCAATGGGGAGTACTTGTGTAAAGTGTAGAAAGTCAAATGTTTTAATACTATTGCAAGATGAACAAGTCTTAGATTGTATATACTCTAAAAGATCTTTGGATTTTTTTTTAAGTATCCAGATCTGATTCACGTCACCTCTAGAATAGGTAGTTTTGCAATAACTTTGAAGTCCAGGTTTGATTGCTGATAAAATTAATGGTTATTATTTAGAAAGAGGTTTCGTGAAGCACTTCGAAGACCCAGCAATATTACGCTGTTGGTAAGGACACTTATGTAGTTAAGGTATCCAATACAGTGAAGGAAGGTCCTGTTCTTCATCTTTGGTTAAAATTCCAAAGGAACATAGAACAGACCTATGATTATCCAGGATTTCGTGGGGGTATATTTTGAGTTTCCAAGAAAATTGTCAATACCTAATTCATTTATCAAGCAGTTTATGTAATAACATTAACGGTACCATTTTTCGGCACCAGATGCTCATTTCGACAACAAATGTCTCTTCAGTGATGTGATTTACACAAACAAACGATGTTCTTCGGGGACGAAAACATACGTGTCATGGAGGTAGGACAGGCCTTGGTGTTTTGCAACATTTAGTTTTTAAAGATAGATGTAGCATGGATATTCATAGACCCATTCAGTTTTTAAATTCTGATTTGTAGCGACGACCTCACAGCCTCATTCCATTCGGAAAGACTATCTACGTCTTCTTTCTCGCGTTTAACCCATTACCTGGCATAATCCTCGACTGAATCCATCAGTGTTTTGAAGTTGTGTTTCTAATTGATGGATTTAGGCTCACAGTATTTCGGGACTTTGGATAACACATTTCACAGAGAAGTATTATTGACACTGGTTAGGTCATTTATAATAACGTCGCCAGTCAGGTTATATATGAATGGGGAAGTGGCACAGATGCAATCAAGAGGTTGAGACGTCAATATTGATATCCTGCAACACGTGTTTGTAATTGAAAATTTTAGTTTTTGGTTTGGTATAGGTTTAAAAAATGATAGGTACAGACTGATCTTTAAAAAAGGGAGGTATTTTCGAGTAAACTGATTTACAATGAAGGATATTGCCCATGTAGATGGCATCGAGACCTTTATTGACAAAGAAAAGTTTAAGAAAAGATCCTTTCTTCTTTTCATTTTTTCCAATGTGACATGGTTTGAAAAGTTGGTCACTGGCTTTATCCGATATGATAACTGTAAGTTTGTATTGGTTTGAATCAGGGTTTGTAACAGTGGTTTCCAAAAAAAAATGTTTTGAAAGTGGTAATGGATAAAGCTTCGTGCGAATGTGATGAATACCTAACGGCTTTTGTATAAATGGCAGCAGGTCATTAATAGAGACATCATGGGAAGTAAATGTGAAATGACGATGACCATGACTGCGTCTACGCCGTAGAGTAGAGTTGAAAATGTGCATCACATGCACCGAGGTACAGGAATGACCAGATAGAATTGAGAATGGAAACGGGGAATGTGTCAAAGAGACAACAACCCGACAGAAAAGAGCCCAAGGCCACCAATGGGTCTTCTACACAGCGAGAAAATCCCGAACCCGGAGGCGGGCTTCAGCTGGCCCCTAAACAAAAATGTGTACTAGTTCAGCAAAAATGGACGTCACCGTAAACTCCGAAACATATAAATGAACCAAAATTTAAAAAAAAGGCCAGAGGCTCCAGACTACGGACAGGCGCAAAAATGTGGCATTAAAATTAAACATGTTTTGTGAGATCTCAACCCTCGCCCTATACATCTAGCTAAAGTAGAATAAACAAACACACAGCAATACGCACAGTAAAACTCAGTTTAAAAAAGTCTGAGTCCGATGTTAGAAAAAGCAAAATGACAACGATAAACATAAATTAACAAATGAGTACTTGCAGTTACTGACATGCCAGCTCCAGGCCTGATTTAAAGATTATGTCTTCATCATATGGAAATCAAGCACAATCCCTCTTTTTAGGGGTTTAGTACCATACCATCATAAAATATACGAGAAGAAGAAAATCATTATCATGCCAACAACTGGTTTTAGAATAAATGTGTTTATTTCCGATGCAAAGACCCTATGTGTGAATCAATATTAATTCCAAAGAATGCCATCTTTAGTGACCTGACAACAGTATCGTAACTTTATCCCTTCTAAATAAGTCTGTTTAAAAATTAGCTTTTGAGGGCAATCCCACACCTCTCTTTAAAAAATATATTGTTCCTATAATATAAAAATAAGTAGATGTGGTATAATTGCCAATGAGACAACTATCGACCAAAGTTCAAATGAAGTGGATGCAAGCAATTATAGGTAAATATTCGGCCTTTAACAATGAGAAAAACCCATACCGTGTATTCTGCTATAAAAGGTCCCGACATACAAAATATGAAACAATTCAATTGAGAAAACTAACGGCCTTATTTGTAACAAAACAATGAACGAAAAACAAATATGACAGACATGAACCAACGACAACCACTGAACTACAGACTCCTGACTTGGGACATGCACAAATGAAATATGTATTGCAAGCCGTTCTCGTCAAAACTATATATGTTTAAACCTTTTTTCGAAAAAATTACACACTGAGAACTAAAAAAAACACACACTGAGAAGTCGAAATGACACACTGAGATTTGAAAAAAGGAAAAACACACACTAATAATTTAAAATTACACACTGAGATTTCAAAAAGACACACTGAAATGAAATAAATTGAAATACACACACTGAGAATTGTTAATTACACACTGAGATTAATATGCACATTACTAATGAATATTCATGAGTTGAATAATTCAACAGATTAATTAATATCTTGGTCTCCCGAACTCTCGTCATTATAATGAAATGCAGTTCCTTCAACCAACATTCGTAATAAGTTTCAAGACTTAACATCGTTTTTTGCTAACTCATATTCATAAGTTTGTTGCCTAAAATTCAGATTATCACCAACAATGTATCGGGATTTTTTGTTTAAAACTGTTAAAGCATGGGTCCCTTTTCAATAGTCTTTCAACTGTTACCCTGATTTCGCAAGGTATTCTTTTATATTTTGTTACGTTTATATGCTATAATAGGCACTTGGGTAAACATTTCACAGCATTGTTTGTCTTTTTGCAGATTGTTCCAATATTTTCTTATAATTTTAATAAAGTTTTTCACCGTTTGGTTATATTTTGTAATGAGAGTAAGTGGGTATTTTCTTGTTCTATTGGTCGTTAATAAGTAAACGTAGTTTTTCTGTACGTTGTATTTCTAATGTTTTTATAAATCATTTGGTGCCAATTGAAGGACTAACGAGTTCTGTCCCCTAGTTGTTTTAGCTTGTTATAGATTCAAATTGAGTATGTTAATTAGATATGTGCGAATCAAAAGTGCGCATAAATCTCAGTGTGTAATTTTAAATTCTCAGTGTGTGATTTCAAATTCTCAGTGTGTGTTTTTCAGTTTATTTCATCTCAGTGTGTCTTTTTGAAATCTCAGTGTGTTATTTTCAATTCTGAGTATGTGTTTTTCATTTTTTGTAATCTCAGTGCGCCTTTATGAAATCTCCGTGTGTAATTTTTAATTCTCTGTGTGTGTTTTAGGTGTTTTAATCTCAGTGTGTTTTTTTCTTTAATTCTCAGTGTGTAAATTTTTGGAAGAATGGTTTAAACATAGTTTTGACGAGAACGGCTTGCCATAAATATGGGAGGTAAAAGTAGTTTGCTGCCGCCAAACCCTGGGACAGTGATGTAACAGTACAACATAATAACAAGCTATAAAAATCAGTTGAAAAGGGCTTAGCTAATCAGATCGATACAAGACAGAAAACATTCCTCCCCTCAAATGTAATTCGATCTAAGTGAAGTATACTGTTTAGGTAATGCATCAATCTTTACAAAGATACATATAAAACGTATGTCATGCTTATGTATGTTTATATTTATTTAAGCTGAAATATAATTTAATGACCTACCGAATTAGACTATTTACCGGATTTGTAATAACATAAGCAACACGACGGGTGCCACATGTGGAGCAGGATCTGCTTACCCTTCCTGAGCACCTGAGATCACCCCCAGTTTTTGGTGGGGTTCGTGTTGCTTAGTCTTTAGTTTTCTATGTTGTGTCATCTGTACTATTATTTGTCTGTTTGTCTTTTTATTTTTGGCCATGGCGTTGTCAGTTTGTTTTCGATCTATGAGTTTGACTGTCCCTCTAGTATCCTTCGTCCCTCTTCTTTAATAAAATTCTATAACAACTTTGTTATGTAAAGCGATAATTAGTAAGGATCTCTCGCGCTAAAATCCAGGAATGACAAAATAGACACATTTAAATGGTCTTCCTGGACTTCTAATGACAATACAACCTGTTGTTAGTCATTGATTTCGGTAAGCATTATTTATTAATGATTTCTATTGTATTGTGGTTCCGTGAACCGAGCAGATTTGAGTCACGGAAATATTCATTTTATTCTGAATTACCTGATCAACACAATTTCTGAATAAACTATATATGCGATCTATCTTTAGTGTGTAGCTGTGCACATCTCTTTTGCACGTCATGATTTTTGTTTAAGTTAATGCAAGGTAAATGTATGCATGTATGAGGAATCATGTAAGGACATAAAGAAGGTGGACGGGCGGTGTTCGAGAATAATATAGAATCTGACGTCATTGTGACATTATTATTTATAAACAAACGGGCAACCAACACGTGTCGGAACTTCCCATACCACGTGCAATCCATCTTATTATATGCTATTTGATGTTAGTCAGAGCTCTGACATATACAAGTCAGAATTGTCAAGACTTGTGCAAGTTAGATTATGCATTTTTACAAAGGAGTAATAGCATTTATAGACTTACAAAGTCAGAATATGACCGACGTATTCAGGTCAGATAATGTGCAGTGGATTGTCAAGTTTCAGTATTTTAAGATTTGTGGCAAACATATTCAATAAATTACCATGAATATATGTATGATGCATTACAATACCAAAATCTATCTTTTCGTGATGGTTTTCTAGTAAATTCATTGTTTATGCAGAATATCTTTTTTACAATTCATCAGTTCATCTGACTTGTAGAATACAGTTTTTGTTTTAAAATGATGGGAGGTAACTCATGACATCAAATATTCTGACTTTCACAAGTCACAAAATTCTGACTTGTTTATGTCAGAGCTCTAGCTGGTTATGGTTATGGTTGGTTTATGATATTTTTGTGTCCCTCAGTAGGTGTTACAGTTGATTTAGTAATATTGTATACACCCATATAACATACAGGAAGTGAATAGGAACAATTCATAGAAGGTTAAGGTGGTACCAAACACCTTGACTAAAATTAATTTGGCTCGTTTAATTTTCTTAAATTTTTGACAAAACATTTACTTTGACCCTTTGTCAAAAATATTAAAATTTCAAAACGCTTGAACTACACACTTTATCTGAAAAATTTCATTGGATATATAGCAGTTTGACAAACACTAATTTTGATCATTGAGACTGAAGCTTAATATTTCCTTAACAATAGAACGTGATTAAAACGTTCAGCTGATTTTTACAGAGTTATCTCACTGTAGTGTTATGTACCACCTTAAATTCTAAATTTATAGAAAAAAAAAATCAACGGTACACTGTGTTTGTGAAAAAACGTGTTAATCCACCTCTATTTTCAAAACATAACTCATAACATAAATAGTGACTGTTATAATTTGTTCCCCCATTATCAAATGGACAATATCGCCTTCCATCTTTATTCAATCTTAAATTGAAATCAATAAAAAAGAAGTTTATGTGTCGGATGTACATATGGCACACCATAACCACTTTAATAAATCAATCCTACTTTATCTCAAATAAACCGGGATTAGCTCAGCTTATTCACGGATTATTTCAGATAAACCGAGATTGTCTCAAGTTAATTCAAATTTGAGAGAAACCCGGATTTTCTCGGAAAAGGTAACAAAAATTATTAACTGGAGAAGATCGTTTATCTCAATGAATTGAGACAATCTAGTTTTATTTAACAAAATTTGAGAATATCCTGGATTTAGTTGATATAATCCCACTGTAACTGATTCTGCAAGAAAATCCAGGATGTTGTCAGTCTCTAAATCATAATTAGCAAGGATAGTCTCACAAGACCCAAATTTTGGACCTCTGGGTGAAGGTTTTTCGTGAGATTACCAACCAGGGCCTTTTTATTCGAGAAAGCCATAGGTCAGTGCTTATTATTGTTCCTTGTGTGGACAAAAGCTTAACTGTATGGATTTTTTTATGAATTAAAGTTTGGAAAGTACTTTGTCATACCCGTACGTAGGCTTTCCATTAATTTACTGAGCTGGGCCTTCCGGTGAGGAAAGCTCAAGTTGTTCTCAAAGAGGACAAAAGCTTACTGTAGGAATTTTAATTACCAGTTCACGTTGGAAGGAGCGCATCCCAAATTAAGACTGCTATTGTCTGCTACTGCTGACGTCCATAAATTTACCCATCGGGGCCTTTTGACACTTCAAGCGTTAGGCCAGTGCCTATTATTTGAAACTCATGTAGACAAACCTTTGATGTAAGGACATTTTAACGAAGTAAAGTTATCGTAATCAGTCAGCATTTTGATTTAATAAATTTTCACACGACCTCGTAGTTGGTAAAATTTTCCGTAGTTGCATCTTAAAACTGTAATTTACAGGGGCCAGTATCATGAAGCAATCTTAGTGCTTAAGATCATCTTAAGATCATCTTATCTGCTAAGAGTGTATCTTGAAATAATCTTAGAATGATTGACAGCTCTTAAAATGCATGTCCCAGTCGCAAGCCTAAGAGTACTCTTTATCCTTCTCGGAACGCTCTCTTAGTTTTAATCTTATCGACTGGGTATCTCAAACGTCGATAATAAATTTAAGATCGTCTTTGATTACTCTTAGCACATTTTAAGTGTATCAGCATTCTTTTTTTACTGAAATCTTAACAGAAAATTCTAAGAGTGGTCAGGGGCACCCCTATCTCTCTCTTAGTCGATAAACTAGCACTTGCAATGTTCTTGCATGTGCGTTCAAGAGAAGAAAATAGGATATCCAAAGGGTCTTCAGAGATCGAACAAATCCATTGATTTCCCTAGACGAACATAAGATTGTCCGTGATTACAGAATCGGCAAATGTCATTAGTAACAGCATTATGTTCTGCTGAATATTTGTTAGCATTGTTTTTTCATAAAGAATAAAGAGATGTGGTATGATTGCCAATGAAACAACTATCTTCCAAAGTTCAAATGAAGTGGATGTAAGCAATTATAGACAACTTTCAACAATGAGACAAGAAAATTGTCAAACGATTCAATTGAGAAAACCAACGGCTTAATTTATAACAAAACAATTATGAAAAAACAAATATGACAGACATGAACCAACGACAACCAGTGCACTAAACTACAGGCTCATGACTTGAGACAGGCACATAACAAATGTGGCGGGGTTAAACATGTTTGTGAGCTCTCAGTCCACCCCTAGTTGACAGTGGAGTTACAGCACTGCCACAATATAAGAACAAGCTATAAAAATCAGTTGAAAAAGGCTTAGCTCATCAGATCGATACAAAGCAGAAAAACTTCAAACAAAAACACAAACCGAACAGGGCAAGGTTGTTATACATCCATAACAACAAAAAAGACACAAAGTACAGGTCTGAGAGTACTCGCAGTTACTGACAGCTAGTCCAAAATCAATAACAACTAATAAACAAATCATGTGCTAGTTTCTAATACTAAAATGTCAATCACTACACACACAACATCCAATAGATTGAGTGTAAAGACGTAATCAACCGTCAGAGAAAAACATGACCTTGTGCAATGCCAAAATATAGGTATCGACAGATTGTAATATCGTAATCCTGCATGAGTGTAAAACAATAGTATTTTGTATGGTTTTAATTTACTGATATCAAAATCAATATTTATACCAATACAAAAAAAAAAACAATATTCAAATATCTTATTACACTCAAATTTGAATTGGTAACCTTTAAGAGTACGTTTATTTAAAGAATTGACAAGTTTACCCAGATAGTATCTAAATTTCTGGGCTCGGTAAACAACATCACCGTAAAAGTTTTGCTGTGTTATTCCGTTTGAAATCTTTCTACAGGTACAGCCAAACCTTTTTAAATCAAATCTTTGTATCTTTAGAAGATTTTAGTAAAGGTTTTAAATAATTTGTGGTAACGAAATTTATGCCTTAATAATTTACCAGTAATACATAGATTACGTTCATTAAAATCCAAAACGTTACTACAGACACGGGCATACCGAACGAGTTGGGATATATAAACACCACAAGACGGTGGCAAAGGAACATCACCGTTCAAGAAAGTAAAAAATTAACAATAAGGAAAGACAAATTGTCACTTGTTTTCTTCCGACTGTTTGGATCACCTCATAAAAAACGGCAACCCATGCACTCAATTACAGGCTTGGGACAGGCACATATTGATTGTGGCGGGGTTGATCATGTATGAAGGCACCAACCCTCCCCTCACCCTGGACAGTGGTGTAATAGTACAACATAGAATAAACTATAAAATTCAAGTATTTAATTCAAGTGTTTTTCGAGCGTTCTATGAAACGCACACATGAATTTTACTACCAATTTTGATGCGAATTCTAATATTCTCTTCAAAATTCAAAGACGGTCACTTCGGAAAAGTCGATAAGAGTGCTATCTTAACTCACAGTCGTAATTGTATACTAAGATAGGCGTAAAATTGTTAAAAGTAACCCACGAGGGGATTGGAGATACGCTCTTAGCACCATCGCAATGTTCTCGTAAAGCGTTCGTAAGTCTTCTCTTAAATGAAACTTAAGATAGGTTTTCATGATACTGGCCCCAGGTAGACAAAACTATTTTGAAATCATTAGCAAACATTGTTCTACTTCAATTCTTTATAAAAATAAGAAGATGTGGTATGATTGCCAATGAGACAACTCTCCACAAAAGACCAAATGACATAGGAATTAACAACTATAGGTAACCGTACGACATTCAACAATGAACAAAACCCATACCGCAAAGTCAGCTATAAAAGGCCCCGAAATGACCATAGAAGGGAGCAGGGATAAAAATACAGTAAAAGAAATAGAACATTGATATAATGGAATATGTAGACAGCTCACTCACTAGCAAAAAAAACTCTAACTGTAAAATATAAGGGCATACACTACAGGCACGGAGACACATTCTGCTACATCCACACAGCCCGAGTTGCCTGCCCAACTTCTGACAAATGAAATAATGGGCATCCATTGCATTGATTTGACACTTCTACTGTGTATAATACTTTAAAGGAGCACACCCGAATACTATAATGTTGTTCCATTATATATTCATTTCTATTAACTAATGAAATGCTTAAAAGAAAATTAAAGTAAACAATAAATGTGTTTCCCCCTCATATAACTGCCTTAGACATACAGTCGACTCTCGTTATCTCAAAGTCCGCCGGACCAGAGGAATATTTCGAGATACCCGTAGTTCGACTCAAACGAAAACCAGAAGTTTGACAGACCAAGGGACACAACTCGTGCTTAGCTTGGTAATGCTAAAATAAATCCGAATGAATATGGGTAGGAGATCGATGTATCTATATGTTATGGTCTTTTATAATAACATTTTTCATCTCTTATTTATTTCTTTTTACAGTTACAATTTTGTCCGGTTATTTTTGATCCGAGAGAGTAATTTCCAATCGATCTAAGCGTTATTTAAAGTTGACAAAATTGTTCATTCTCGTATACAAGAAATTTAGAAAATTTAGATTTCTTTTCATTTTCTTTTATTTTCAATCTTTTTCTGCAATAACCCCAATAATTCAGTCCCTCCTCGTGATCGACTCTCCCACTCGCGAGGGCCTGAACTCTTTATACGATAAAAACGCGTCACGAATCCAGGATTTTGATTGGTGCTCTCTGTGAGAGAGAGCCAATCAGCTAATAGCTAAATGTTATCGAGATTAGTAAATCCCGAGCTTATTTCGAATGATTTTTTTACGATTTTTCTTTGACTAGGCCTTCAGGCGTTAATGTAGCCATCGTAGAGCAGTGGAATATAACGACTGAATAATTCGGGTTATTTCTGCAAGAGAAAAAACAAAAAGATTAAAAACGCCGATTCAGTAGAGAACTAATTATTTATCATGGTGATCAAAGATAATCAATGTATCAGGTTAAGCTGCTACACAAGAAAGGTGTTTTTTTTTTTGCTCATGCAAAAGTGACTAAAAGACTCAAAATCCTAGATTTAACACTGTAAATGTATGGTATGGGTCATCATACGGCCTATAATAATGAGCCAAACCAATACCCCATAGCAACCTATAAAAGGTTCTGACATGATAAGATGTAACACAATTCAAAGGGAAAAACTCCAATAGCCTGAATTATGTACAAAACAACAAATGAAAAACAAATATGATATAATAGCAACCATGACAGTCTCTAGATGCCTTTAGCTTAATTGAGCACATATGAATAATCAAATACGACTTATAAAATTATTCTGTTGCATATTATGTACGTTAACTAACATTAAGTAATGGAACACTTTTAGATACTGCTTTTTGTAGTAAAAATATTTCATGTTCAGTTGTCATAAATCACCAAATTAATTGATGTCATAACATGCCAGCTGCATGTGTCTCTGTTTGTCATTACCTGATTTCCACTGGATACTTTGAAATTCCTACCTACTGGTATGATTCTCCTCAGGATGATAGCACATCTATGTGTATAAAAAAGCATTTCATATTTTGACTTACGCTATGAATAAAGAATAGGTGTGTTTCCGTCACCCGACTTTTTTTTTTGCGGAACATTTAATTAACGACTAAAAAATCTACAATTTTTGCTATTATTGGGGAAAAACTCTACCTGTAACGTGTCTCAAAATATTCTTGGTCTAAAAAGTGCTATTTGTAAAAGCATTCTTGTGACTGTGAATTATAATTAAATTGTCGGTTTAATTCATGTCACTTGTGTGCACCCAGTTTAGATGGTGAAATGCAATCATGAACCTGTTATACAAAGGTTTCGTGACAGTTTCACACCGAAAAACATTTGAACCACTCAAAGAACATCACGATAAGACTAAAGGTTGACGAAATAAAAAACCTGACCTTTAGAAAGCATGCAACAAGAAACATACCTATTTCTTGTTTTTGTTGCCTTGAATAAAACTGCACATAATCAATAATTAAAAAAAAAGGATTTTGTAAACCAAAACTTCCTCCTTTTAACTGATAGATCAATCATAAACCTGATATACAAACGTTTCATGACAGTTTCACTGTTCTAAGAACATCATGACAAGACTGAAGGTTGACGAAAACAAATCTTGATCTTTAATTTTATTTTTTTTGGGAGCATGCAACAGGAAACATACCTATTTCTTTTTTTGTGTTTCCTTGAATGAAACTGCACATAATCAATAATTCATTTTATAAAAAATCGGATTTTGTAAACAAAAATTCCCCTTTTTTAACTGATAGATCAACCATAAACTTGATATAAACAAAATTCATGACTGCACTTAATTTAAAGGATCAATAATTGAACAAAAAATGGATATTGTAAATAACAATTCCCACTTTTTACTGATAAATGAACTTATTTTTTGGCAGTCTTGCTGCAACAAAGTCGCCAAAGCTAAAAAGCGTGCTGTAATTGGTATAGCCAATGACTTAAACAATTTGTTAAAAATTGTAATTGCAATTTTTTACTCCAATATAATCTTAATCGCCTACAGGATTGTCAGTCTGAAGGTTGGTGGTTCTCTTAAGGCAGTCCGGTTTCCTCCACCAATAAAAACTGACCACCACAATTAGCCAATAGTGCTGAAAGTGGCGTTAAAACACAAATTAATCAATCAATCAATCAATCCATAATTACATGTACATGTAGGTCAGTTTAACGAGAACCATTTATTGAAAGGTAAATATATGACTGGCAGAATAAGATAAGATATTTAATAGTATAAAATCCAAACAATCGGATTGCTACTCAATACATGTGATAAAATAAACAATAAAAAATACAAACATGTAACATTTACAAAATATTAAGAAAAAAAAAATCTTAGTTAGAATAAGAGGTCAGGAAATACCAAAATTTGTGTGCTGTTTTCGAGTGACCTATCATATTTTTTATATAGTACTACGAAACCAAAATACATGTACATGTATATAAATAGATCGACTGTGTCCGCGGAACTTAAAGAATAGAAAGACTTGACCAATTTTTATAAAACTTGGCATGACCTAAGCTTAGGAATTTATAAGACCGTTGACTAGGTTTCATGGCAATAGGATTTATATTATAAACAATAGATCCATTTTATTTTTGAACTTTGGGTGTTTTATTTTTTAACGTTTTAATCGCAAAATGTCAACTATCTAAATTTGGGCCTAAAAATGTAATACTGCAAACATTTGCTTTTAAAATGCTCTAAAGAGTATGCAGTGTGCACTTAAAGCTGATGAACCCTCATTTGATGAATTAGAATTGTCATTGTTTATTACAATGATTCAAAGCCAAATTTATATAAACCTGTGAGCCTGAAAATAGAGATTTTCAAATGAAGGGGGAGGGGGGCTGTATGAAAATAATTTTTCCATATATACTTAATGTACATTGAGTGGAAAGACAAATTACAAATAGCATACCACAGGAGTATTAGATGATCCTCGATAATGCATGTGAGACAGAAATTATATTAAGTAAATTTAGACTGTAAGACATTTTTACAAATAAAATACATACACTGACACAGAAGCTATAAGAAATAGTAATTTGCTACTTTTTCAGATGACCTACGTCTCTGCTGTATTTCATGTGCATGCGTTTATTTGAAAAAATATGTACATGTCGGTAGGCATGGTTCCTTTTTTTTTTTTTGCTCAATTTGTTTTTCCTTGCGTAAACATGATAAATAAGAAGACCATGACAATTATCCTGCATGCACAAGATTATTTCAAGAGAGGGTAATTTATTTGTTTGTGCATGTAGCTACATCTAATTGCTATTTACTGACCAGGTGTACCACAACTTTGTATAAATTTTATATACATATACAAATGTATATAGTAAAGATGGAATAAATGATGACAGAAACATAGCTAAATTACGCGCTTTAATAAATAAGATTATTTTACTGAAGATGAGGAAGAGTGCTGTTCCTTTCCTTTCTGCTTTGTGCATGTACTTTGTGTAATGGATATTCTATTTGTCAATTCTGTATTCTAATGCAATTCGTTTGTAACTATAATTTTCTTTGTACGTTGACTACTTTTTTGAAGGGTAAGATTCCACGTTCTAACAGTCCGTAACTAAGAAAGCCACGATGTTGAATGTAGGCAAATTACGTTATGCTATTTGGATGCTGATCTATGGTCATGAGGTCACTGACTTCAATAAACTCGCTGATGCAAATGGCGGCAAGTATGAATGTTGACATTTTGTCAAGTCGGAAATTGGACAAACGAGATTTAACTTAGAAGTTTCGTAGCATATAAGGGCCTCGGTTACAATATTCAGGCCACACACAAATAAAATAGAATGTTAATGAAGCGGAACCGTGAAAAATAAGAATAAACAGAACTAGGGATCCGTCGTTCAGTCATGGGACCCTCCTTGGTCAAACAGTAAAGACGAACTCTATATCATTTTCCACAGAGACATTACTAACAATATTTACATACAATAACACTAAAAGTATATGTAATGTTCATCAAATGTATTTGTATACACGTTGGTTAGTAGCAAACGAAGAACGTGAAAGTAGTAATGAGTGTTTACTGAGTAGCCCGATAAAGTCGTATAGAAATAGAAATAGAAATAGAAATAGATATTCTTTATTAAACCAATTATGGACCCTTGTGTGTTAAAATTTCATACAATGATTACAATGATCTTTTTTTATGACAATGACATAATAAGATACAATAGAAAACTGAATGCACATGGAAGATAAAATTTAATAGGAGAGACAATAAATAAATATATAAGGATTATTCCCCTTTGAACAGTATCTAATAAGCTTTGACGATATGTTGTTCAGAGTTGGAAAAAAGAAGCCCCAACTGATTGAATATAAGGGTAGTTTTCACCCATGTACATGCAGCAAGCAATTACAAAATATTTATGTATATAACATTTAAATTGCAAGACATTAGCACCTTTACAATTTTGACTGCAGTTTAGCACATACATTAGTCATTAACATATAAATGTATAATGCATAAACATAGATAAAGTAATGTGTATCTTATTTAAAATTTAAAATTTAATATATATATATATATATATATATATATATATATATATATATATATATATAAACTAAAAGAGACAGCCATTTACAGAATTTTTGAATCTCAATTCAAAACTATATATAAGAAAATGACCTAACTTTTCAAATATATATTTATCTTCAGTGGTCATTATCAATAAAAAAATTTGATTTGCAGTCTAAATTATTAAAATTTTGATAGTGCTCATCAGCTTGTGCATACAATAATTCCCGAAAGTTATTATATAATGAACAGTTTATTAAAAAATGAAACTCATCTTCTATATCATTATGAGAACAAAAAGTCTTCTGTGACCTATCTACAGGTTTGTTTTTATGTCGCTCTTTTTCCACTCGTAATTGGTGGGCACTTATGAGAAATTTACATAATATTTGTCTTAATTAAAAACTTTGAATATCAAGATATTTTTCCATTTGAAAACTATTTTTATGTGAACTATGTATCCAGCTTTCCAGTAACATTATCCTTTTCATTGTACCATGCTTGTAAAAACAATGTAAATATGCTTACAGAACTTTAGTTCATTTTATCAGCAACATTGTTCTGGTATATTTTTTCAAGTATATTTATAGCATCTTTTTTCAAGATGCAGTCAGGTTTGAACATTCCCCATATCTCTGAGCCATACAATATATATATATATATATATATATATATATATATATATATATATATATATATATATATGTATATACATATGATGAAGACATAATCTCTCAATCAGTTTAATTTAGGTCTGGAGCTGGAATGTCAGTAACTGCTAGTAGTCCTTTGTTAATTTATGTATCATTGTCATTTTGCTTAGTTTCTTCTGTTACCTTTTCTGACATCGGACTCGGACTTCTTTTAAACTGAGTTTTACTGTGCGTATTGCTGTGTGTATGTTTATTCTAATTTTTCGAAACCCTAAGAATTTTCTACCGCAGGAATAGATTACCTGATGTGTATTTCGCAAAACCTTTCGGAATGTTGGGTCCTCAGTGCTCTTCAGCCTTATATTGAATGATCTTTAACTTCGCACTTTATTTGACCTTTGTAACTTTTTTTATTTGATCGTCAATGATGAGTCTTTTGTAGACGAAACGCACGTCTGGCGTACAAAATTGTAAGCCTGGTATCTATGATGAGTGTATTTACTTCTCGATTGATAATTCCTATATGGACAATTATTTAATGGTCAAATATACCCTCAAAATTTAGCTGCGAGTCTACTGTCGATAACATAATGAGATTCAATTATTCCAAAACATACATTAGGAATAAAATGGTTACCACGACGACATCAATCTTTTGTGTATTATTTTGTTAAAGTAACAATATGAACAAAGCAAAGGAATGTTAGATACAATTTAACAGTTACGTTCAGACGTATATTTGCCGTTCATTAGATCTTAGCATTTAAATGCAAAATTCTTTAATTGGAACAAAACTACACTGTTTAGAAAGAGTCTACCTTATTGCATTGAAACACATTTCAAGAGAAATTCGGAAATCAAGCCTTAACGTATTTGTCGGAAAACGTTGTCTCTCGTTTCATTCTGGCTTGCACGCATACACAATGGACTATTCATTGGTGTAAGACTACGACAATTGAAACTGACAATGCTTTTGATAGGAAGAGAGAAATAAGCTTGTTTATTTTCAATCAGTTAAAAAAATTAAAGACGATATTGATGTTAAGATAAATACATTTGTTGATGTTTGTTTTAGAAAAAAAAGTGTTTTTTGGCACATACTGTAATGTAAAAAAAATATTTGACCCGCCATAAAAAAAAAAACATGCACCCTGAAAAAATGTTCGGTGTTCTATATATATATCTTCCTGTACAAAGGAATGTTTTTAAAACCGAGGTAAAAATATTTACGAAAAAAGATCTGACAACATTTTTTATCGACTTCATAAATACAGAAAATCAGCAATATGGTGCCGTAAAAAATGTCAAAGTATGAGTATGTTTATATATATACTCTATCAATGTGGTAATGAAAGTTAACAAATTTCTAAAACTTATCAGTTGATATAAACACTGGGATACATTGTATTAATAATATCAGTACATAGGATTAATTTTTAAAATGACATTTAAATTCAAAATGGCGCCTCCAAAAATGTTAGAATTCGACATGAATGATGTGGTATACACAAACTAACATATTAATGTTAATGACAGGGGACACAACTTATGAAATGAGTGTTAGTTTTTACAGTGATAGTTAATGTTTACATAAATAGTACACAACTCTCAATTTAAATTAAGCTTATATTTTAATCCTTATTGATGATTATTATATTTTTGTTTTTTAATATGAATAATATCAAATTCTTAACCAATGCTTTAAATCATTAACGTGATTTTCCCCACCAAAATTGGAAATAAACATTTTTGCTTTCCTCAAACTAAACAAAATACGAAGAATAAAAAAAACCCGTTTGATCATTAAATATTATGCACTTCCAACAAAACATACAATGGTGCTGCAATTTGAATACAATACCTCTTGTATATGTTCAAAAAATTGCATCATAATGAACATTTGTTGCTCATTGTCGAAGGCCGTACGGAAACTTATAGTTGTAAACTTCTATGTCATTTGGTCTCTGGCGGAGAATTGTCTCATTGGCAATCATACCACATCTGTTTATTTGTATATGTATTACGATTAAATTTGATGTTGCAATAACCACATGGTCAACTATATTATGCACACACTTAGACATAATATTGGAAATACGAACAAACAGACGAAAAGAAGAACCAAAAGACCGACAGACGGATGCATACTACAGATATATCCGATCAAATGTGAACGATCAAAGTTTAAATGGACACAATTGTCACCTTGAGGTAAGGTTACGTTATAACTAATTCTCGGACTTTTACTTGTTTTCAAAACAATATGGTATGGCATGTGCTGCTCCCTTGCCACAGACATTACTGGTTTGATTAATAATTATGCTATAATGACTGGTGCTCTTAATTTATCACATATGAATAACAAAAAAAAAAAAAACAAAAAAAAAAACGATTTAACAAAACTTCGTTATCAACAGTTAGTTGAATAATAATAATAATTTAGGTGTTGACGACATTCCTTTTGTGCAGACTAACCAATGTTCTAATTGACATTATTGTTTAGGGGCCAGCTGAAGCCCGCCTTCGGGTGCTGGATTTTTTCGCTGTGTTGAGGACCGATTGTTTGCCTTTGGCTGTTTTCTGCCCTTTGGTCGAGTTATTGTCTTGTTGACGCTTCCCCCGTTTCCATTCTGAATTTTATCTCATAGATAATCTCATGAATAATTAAATCAAATGTCATATTTTCCATTATACAAAAAATGCTACAATATAGAACTAATAAAAACATTTAAACTTCAAATTCAAATATATATATATATAAACTAAAAGAGACAGCCATTTACAGAATTTTTGAATCTCAATTCAAAACTATATATAAGAAAATGACCTAACTTTTCAAATATATATTTATCTTCAGTGGTCATTATCAATAAAAAAATTTGATTTGCAGTCTAAATTATTAAAATTTTGATAGTGCTCATCAGCTTGTGCATACAATAATTCCCGAAAGTTATTATATAATGAACAGTTTATTAAAAAATGAAACTCATCTTCTATATCATTATGAGAACAAAAAGTCTTCTGTGACCTATCTACAGGTTTGATTTTATGTCGCTCTTTTTCCACTCGTAATTGGTGGGCACTTATGAGAAATTTACATAATATTTGTCTTAATTAAAAACTTTGAATATCAAGATATTTTTCCATTTGAAAACTATTTTTATGTGAACTATGTATCCAGCTTTCCAGTAACATTATCCTTTTCATTGTACCATGCTTGTAAAAACAATGTAAATATGCTTACAGATCTTTAGTTCATTTTATCAGCAACATTGTTCTGGTATATTTTTTCAAGTATATTTATAGCATCTTTTTTCAAGATGCAGTCAGGTTTGAACATTCCCCATATCTCTGAGCCATACAATATATATATATATATATATATATATATATATGTATATACATATGATGAAGACATAATCTCTCAATCAGTTTAATTTAGGTCTGGAGCTGGAATGTCAGTAACTGCTAGTAGTCCTTTGTTAATTTATGTATCATTGTCATTTTGCTTAGTTTCTTCTGTTACCTTTTCTGACATCGGACTCGGACTTCTTTTAAACTGAGTTTTACTGTGCGTATTGCTGTGTGTATGTTTATTCTAATTTTTCGAAACCCTAAGAATTTTCTACCGCAGGAATAGATTACCTGATGTGTATTTCGCAAAACCTTTCGGAATGTTGGGTCCTCAGTGCTCTTCAGCCTTATATTGAATGATCTTTAACTTCGCACTTTATTTGACCTTTGTAACTTTTTTTATTTGATCGTCAATGATGAGTCTTTTGTAGACGAAACGCACGTCTGGCGTACAAAATTGTAAGCCTGGTATCTATGATGAGTGTATTTACTTCTCGATTGATAATTCCTATATGGACAATTATTTAATGGTCAAATATACCCTCAAAATTTAGCTGCGAGTCTACTGTCGATAACATAATGAGATTCAATTATTCCAAAACATACATTAGGAATAAAATGGTTACCACGACGACATCAATCTTTTGTGTATTATTTTGTTTAAGTAACAATATGAACAAAGCAAAGGAATGTTAGATACAATTTAACAGTTACGTTCAGACGTATATTTGCCGTTCATTAGATCTTAGCATTTAAATGCAAAATTCTTTAATTGGAACAAAACTACACTGTTTAGAAAGAGTCTACCTTATTGCATTGAAACACATTTCAAGAGAAATTCGGAAATCAAGCCTTAACGTATTTGTCGGAAAACGTTGTCTCTCGTTTCATTCTGGCTTGCACGCATACACAATGGACTATTCATTGGTGTAAGACTACGACAATTGAAACTGACAATGCTTTTGATAGGAAGAGAGAAATAAGCTTGTTTATTTTCAATCAGTTAAAAAAATTAAAGACGATATTGATGTTAAGATAAATACATTTGTTGATGTTTGTTTTAGAAAAAAAAAGTGTTTTTTGGCACATACTGTAATGTAAAAAAAATATTTGACCCGCCATAAAAAAAAAACATGCACCCTGAAAAAATGTTCGGTGTTCTATATATATATCTTCCTGTACAAAGGAATGTTTTTAAAACCGAGGTAAAAATATTTACGAAAAAAGATCTGACAACATTTTTTATCGACTTCATAAATACAGAAAATCAGCAATATGGTGCCGTAAAAAATGTCAAAGTATGAGTATGTTTATATATATACTATATCAATGTGGTAATGAAAGTTAACAAATTTCTAAAACTTATCAGTTGATATAAACACTGGGATACATTGTATTAATAATATCAGTACATAGGATTAATTTTTAAAATGACATTTAAATTCAAAATGGCGCCTCCAAAAATGTTAGAATTCGACATGAATGATGTGGTATACACAAACTAACATATTAATGTTAATGACAGGGGACACAACTTATGAAATGAGTGTTAGTTTTTACAGTGATAGTTAATGTTTACATAAATAGTACACAACTCTCAATTTAAATTAAGCTTATATTTTAATCCTTATTGATGATTATTATATTTTTGTTTTTTAATATGAATAATATCAAATTCTTAACCAATGCTTTAAATCATTAACGTGATTTTCCCCACCAAAATTGGAAATAAACATTTTTGCTTTCCTCAAACTAAACAAAATACGAAGAATAAAAAAAACCCGTTTGATCATTAAATATTATGCACTTCCAACAAAACATACAATGGTGCTGCAATTTGAATACAATACCTCTTGTATATGTTCAAAAAATTGCATCATAATGAACATTTGTTGCTCATTGTCGAAGGCCGTACGGAAACTTATAGTTGTAAACTTCTATGTCATTTGGTCTCTGGCGGAGAATTGTCTCATTGGCAATCATACCACATCTGTTTATTTGTATATGTATTACGATTAAATTTGATGTTGCAATAACCACATGGTCAACTATATTATGTACACACTTAGACATAATATTGGAAATACGAACAAACAGACGAAAAGAAGAACCAAAAGACCGACAGACGGATGCATACTACAGATATATCCGATCAAATGTGAACGATCAAAGTTTAAATGGACACAATTGTCACCTTGAGGTAAGGTTACGTTATAACTAATTCTCGGACTTTTACTTGTTTTCAAAACAATATGGTATGGCATGTGCTGCTCCCTTGCCACAGACATTACTGGTTTGATTAATAATTATGCTATAATGACTGGTGCTCTTAATTTATCACATATGAATAACAAAAAAAAAAAAAAACAAAAAAAAAAACGATTTAACAAAACTTCGTTATCAACAGTTAGTTGAATAATAATAATAATTTAGGTGTTGACGACATTCCTTTTGTGCAGACTAACCAATGTTCTAATTGACATTATTGTTTAGGGGCCAGCTGAAGCCCGCCTTCGGGTGCTGGATTTTTTCGCTGTGTTGAGGACCGATTGTTTGCCTTTGGCTGTTTTCTGCTCTTTGGTCGAGTTATTGTCTTGTTGACGCTTCCCCCGTTTCCATTCTGAATTTTATCTCATAGATAATCTCATGAATAATTAAATCAAATGTCATATTTTCCATTATACAAAAAATGCTACAATATAGAACTAATAAAAACATTTAAACTTCAAATTCAAATTGTGAAAAAATAAATATTTCTACTTTTATTTTGGCCTTGTGTATTAACATTTTGTCGTTAGCAAATTCAAAACGTTCATATTACCACCCTTCCACAATCACATTAGCATGATTAAGCCTTGTCCTGAAGTTTAGATTTCAATATAATATAAGAAAATAAATAAAAAATATTGAAATTATATCATATACACAGTGGAAAGAAAAAAAACATATTTTCATGCAAAGGAACTGCCAAATTTACATCCCCAATAATCTACGCCTATCCTTAGACGTACGTCTAGAAATAGGCAGAAATCTCAAACAATGAAAGCGGAGATTTGTACTACATATTTGTGACGTTATTCATTAATGACCACACGTTTCTACCTTATAAAACCTTAAACATAACATTTGTCTTGCAAGGGTTATGAATTAAAATATTGACTTTTGTCATGGCGACTGTTGTTTAAAGCTTTAGAATTTCTGCAAATGTTCTGTTTCTGCATTCCGTTTGGCAGCAATTGTATCACAAGTGACGTAAAGAAACATGCACAAAGTTTTTTTTCTGAATTTTCGACAATTATTTTTAGATGTTCTGTTGTTCTGCGTTGTATATTTTTTTTCCATTTTTCCTAAACAACATTGCATAGTAAGTCCTATTTAGTGGTTTCTTAGATATTATGTTTTCAACAACAATCGCCATTACAAAAGTCAATATTTCAATTCATAATTCATTTGTTGTCATTTAAGCGTTTTTTTAGCATTGCCAAATAAGCGGGAGGTATGTTTGACATAAAATCAGGCTCAACCCACCATTGAACTCGTTTAGCACTCCCCCGTTTTTTCTTAAAATGTCCTGTACCAAGTCAGGAATATGGCAGTTGTTATCAAATAGTCCGTTTCTATGTTTGTTGGCGTTTGTTTGTGTTGCAGTTCAATGCTTCTGTTGTTTCGTTGTTTTCTCTTATAGTTGATGTGTTTCCCTCGGTTTTAGTTTGTAAACCGGATTTGTTTTCGCTTACTCGATATATCTTGAACAGCGGTTTATTACTGTTGCGTTTATTTAAAGCTGCTTCTCCAACATCGAAATGAACTCATCACTTCGTTTGCATTGTTTTATGTTTTAGTTTTGATAGAACATTTGATTTAGGTAGTTTTATATTTCAAAAGCAGTTGATATAAATCAGCTTCTGAAATGTGAATTGTTCATCTTAAAGATGAAATCCATTGCCTACGTACCTTAGTTTCCACTACCAGCTGATGTCGTAATGACTTGTGTCTTGTCTGAAGACTTGAAGCTCCTGTACCTGGTGTAAATCAGATAAAAACAAGTTATATTAGATATAGTTATTCATTCTGTAGATCAGCAATCAAAAGTGCCAAACACATTAAAATACAAAACTGTACAAAAGATTTATTTTTCTAGTAAAATGCTATTGTTTAATTTTGTGGATTTTTCCAATAAAAAAATGTGTAAATAACTTTAGCTTAAATCTTGAAAGTATTTAGGCTTATGAAAAATATTTAACAAAGAACATGTCTTTGTTGTTTAGTAAAATTTATAACTAAAATATATACTTAGGAAAACGCAATAAAATTAACTGAATTATATGCAAAATAGCTATAAACTATATTCAAGATATACAAATGTTTCGATAAAATATCTTAAATCATACTAACAAATGCATCTTTTAAAAATCCAAGCCATTACTAAAATATGCAAACAACATATCCGAATAGACAACGAATTACAGGAAAATGTTTGGGAAAGTCATATCTCTATCGGTTGAATTTCGACCTATAAGCAAAATCAGATGCTTATTTTTAACACAAAAAATAGATCTCACGGTTAACAAAAGTAATGAGTTGACGATTACAATTCACAAATAATCATTACAGGAATGATATGACAAAGTTCTGGACTGTTCATTTAATTTGTTGACTTGAAAATCGAATTAAAAGATTTACAATGTATACAAAGTAAAGAAATGTTTAGTAATAAAGTTAATTCCTTTAATTAGATGTAGACAATAACTTTGCAATTTTTTCCTGTCAAAACCTTTCAAAAATTACATACACATGCAAAATTAAATATATTTTTCATTCATTATTATGGAACTTTGACATAAAAAATCATGAACAGTTATATTTATTCATTGGCCATTAGTATTCCTTACCAACCAAGATGTAAAGTATATCTCTTTTATTTTGGTAATTTTGGTAAATATTTCGGTATGTTATACATTAGAATAATGAGTTGATTCAATTCAGTTGTAATGCATTTTGCAGCTAATGCACCTTTAATGTCCCCTCATCTATTAACATCATCATACCTTCAGCAATAATGCTATCGCAAGAAACGAAACTGGTAAGAAAGACATTCGGTCGCTTCATAGTTATTTATTTGAAAACAATTTTGCCTTTTTAATATAAACTATGTAAATTTTGAAAATGGCCAATATTTTTGTTCAAGCATATTGTTTTTCTTAAATTGTTTACCATTTCACAGCGGTATAACATGTTACTCTAATTATTCTTCCCTTAGTTTATTTATTTTGTATTTACATTGTATCATAGATCAAATTTATTTGTTCAGTGTATATTCACTGGTGTTAATATGTCTTTTGATTGAGTTAAGCCATTTCAATTGATATTTTATAGTGTGTCTTTCTATGTTGTGATGTTACACTATTGTTTCAGATAAGGGTGAAGGTTTGGTTCCATTAAAACATTTAAACCCGCTGCAATTGTTTGCACCTGTCCTAAGTCAGGAATCTGATGTTCAGTAGTTGCCGTTTGTTGATGTTGTTCATAAGTGTTTCTCGTTTTTTATATAGATAAGACCGTTGGTTTTCCCGTTTGAATGGTTTTACATTAATAATGTTTGGGGCCCTTTATAGCTTGCTGTTCGGTGTGAGCCAAGGCTTCGTGTTGAAGACCGTACTTTGACCTATAATGGTTTACTTTTATAAATTTTGATTTGGATGGAGTGTTGTCTCATTGGCACTCATACCACATCTTCTTATATCTATATATCACCAATTTATTATCTCGGAGAACACTGTCGATGTTGAAAGATAGAAATGAAAGTTTTTCGGTTGTTATATTTTAACATTAAATAACCCCTTTTTTATATAATTTTATTGAAACAATTATGAAAATCTAATGCTCTGTACAAACACTTCAACTCTTTATTAGAAAAGATATATTTCTAGTTTGTTAATTTTAAAGATCGACGTAACTAATTACAAACTTATTACGTTTTGTCTGTCGCTGCGTCTTCTTCGTCGTCTGGTTGTCTTCAAAACATCTGGTTTATTTCCTGTTCTATTGAAACAGCCTTGCACTGTAATAAAATAATACTAAAATGTTAAAACATTCGTTTTATGAGTATTTCTGAACCATATAGATGTGATTAAAAATCGTGTTATCCGTAGCGTTTCGCTTTATAGATAAACTGTCTGTAGCATCTTTATAGATCTTATTTCGTGAGATGTTCTCTATCCAATATTCTGTATATAACAATAATAAAGGTTGTTAGAGCCTTAGAGTTCAAAGATAATGCCGTGATATTGTGAATATAAACAACAACAAAATTGAATTAAATGTTGGTATTTTTTTGCAAAAACAAAAGCATGTGCGGGGGATGGGGTTACTACCATAAATAAAAGCCCACCTACAAACAGACTTCTAAACATACTTTATACACAACATTTTCTGATTTATTTAAAGTTGATATCAGATAAACAAAGCAAATAAAGACCACCTTAATATCTGTTAGATTTGATATGACTATATATACCGACATGTATACCAGGTGCATGCGTGAAAAAAGGGAAAACAGCATATACACGGTTAGAGGCATTTTTGTCATATGAGAGGTGTTATTACAAGAATTTAAAATACTATAATCCACATCCCCCCATAGAGAAGCTATACATTTATTTTCATAGATTTTTTTAAAAAGAATTACATGAAAATAAGGAGATGTGGTATGTATGATTCATATGACGAAAATATATGTCCATTTGGTTTTTCTCAAAAGCAATATATTTAAAACAAAAAACAAAATAGGTCTGTCTGCACTGTATGTTTTTATGTTCTGTTAACTGATATTAATATTTTTAATATTTTTAGAAAAATCAGGGTTGCGGCTCCATAAGATAAGGGTTGGCCATTGAAGGGGCTAGCTCCCATTTGTGTTTGAAGTTCCCAATTTGTCCTTCCCTCTATTTTGATTCCTCAAGTGTTACTTTAGTGTTCTTGGTGACAGTTTAATCAGCCTTGCACATCAGACACATCAACAGCTAAGCATTTTACTTGTTGTTTTTATACGTTTTGTTAATTATGAAAATCTCTGAAACTTTCTATTAACATAATCTCGGTATCTTTTAGTGTTTATAGTAAAAGGAAGCAATCATGTTTTCACATTGTTTTGTCTTAATTATTATTTAAATAATTTTGATATAGATATATATATATATATATATATATTCTAATGACTGGTATTTCTTAATCATAAGAAATCCGATGGACAAGGTATAATTTGCAGTTGTCAACATAGGAAAACTTAGATATATAAATGAGAATCGATTTTGAAGAACAACAAAATTTTATAAGTCTAAAAATTTGTGAAACGATCGCGATTCAAGATAATCATAGACGAATAAGATGAAATGATATCGTATTTACAAATATTTTTTGTCCAACCAATAGTCTTTGTCGCTGTCAATCTTTTTTTTCAAAATGCAATAATACAGTACGCTTTCTTGATAATGGAGTAAAAGTTCTGGTGAAAACAAACTAGTTTTGCTATTGAGAAATGAAGACAAAAACATCATGCGTGTTCACAGTGGAATCCCTATATCGCTGTTGATTACCAATAATATATTCATAGTCATATCGATCATTGGAATATAGTTAATATCGTTTGTTTTGTCAGGTATCGATAATTAAATTGTTATTATTCTGTTAAGATAAAAATAGACTTTGGAAACACATTTTATTAAAATAGATCATTTGTCATCAGATAAACCTGGGAATAAATAGTATACTTGTCAAGGATAAACAGAAAGAGATAGAAAGAAAAAAAACATGTGTCATTTTGTTGTTATATTTTGTCTCTTGATATTAGAATATTTAAAAAACTTTAAGACATTCCATAATTATCTTTAGACATTTTAAGTAGAATGATTCGATATGTTCTTTCACTTTTCTTACCCTCATGTCTATAAATAAATAAGAGAATTCTAAAATCTATAAATAGATCAATTAAGTCTTCGACCCACTTTTAATGACAAAGTCATGTTTGAACAAGAGTGGATTTCTGGCAGTATTATATAAAGCGTAGATTTTGTTTCTGCACTCTAAAATGCAGTCCAAATGCAATGCTTCCAAGAACTTAGAGAAAGAAAATAATCTTGGAATATGCTTTAAAAAGCCATGTTCAATTTCATATGCAACAATGGCAGCTCGAATAAGATCATATGCAAATTGGACACGAACTTCACCAAGGCCAGTAGATCTAGCAGATGCAGGATTCTTTTATACAGGTAAGCACGCAAGTATATACACGGTGGTGGCAAAAAAATATGCATTCTTAGATGCGAAAATTGCATTTAAAGGTCAAATCATTACTCATGTACTTTCGCCACTAACAAACGTTTTACCTTTCTAAATTTCCGTTGATAAATGTGGTACGAGTTTGTATTACCTAAAGCTTTATTACTTTCTATGTTTTAAAGCTAGTATATATATTGTATCGTAAGTTGATTAAGATTGTCTCGTTTTTGTTATGTCCTCGATATTTCAAACTTTAGTCCCCTGTTAACATATGTTATTATACTGTATGAGTGTATGGTTGGGGTTCATTTTATATAGAATAAAGAGCAAAAAGTGCAAATTAAAGGGTAAAAAAAATAAAGAATAGAGAAACAGGCCAGAAAAATAAAGAATGTAGGAAAATAGTCCAGAAAAATAAAGAATAGAAAATAATGGTCAAACCAATAAAAGAATAGAGGAAAATGGTTAAAAAAGTTAGAATAAAGAAATTGAAGACCCCTATCTAGACCCTATAAGTGTGGGTTTTTTTCTTATACACTGATGAATATAATTTTATATTTACTTTCAAAACCATTTAAATATTCGGTTTAAAGGTTATTGCAATATGCATATGAAGCATATGCCCAATATACCAACAATTAATTTTCAATATGAGCATTCAAATAGGTTTTTTAAACCGAAATACACAAGACATAGAATATATACACAGTATACAGCAACACTTACCTCACTGGTGTTGTTTAATGTGTAAAATTCTCGATATCAATTATTTTGGAAATGACCGGACATGAATTAATGCCTTAATGTCTTAAAGGAATTAAAAGTAGACTGCTGTCAGCATAATTGATTCTGATTCTGTTTCAGGTACTGAAGATGTGGTCCAGTGTTTCTATTGTGGATTAAAGCTCCGAAGATGGGATGTTTTCGATAATCCTTGGGTGGAACATGCTAGACACGGGAAGAACTGCCCTCATGTCAGTAATGTGAAAGGGGATCAATTCTTTAAACAGATGAAACAGGTATACGAAAATGCAACTTTTAATTCTTACATGATCTCCCTTTATTGAATTATTATTACCCGGTATATCTTTGATGTTAAGAAAAATTAGAATAGTTCTGTAAAGAGCTACGAGTCTTCTCTTATGCATCGTCATTACCTTTTTCTTTAGGTCGAAGAGGATGGACCACGAATAAACTAGGTAATATAAACCTTAAATACATATATTTAATGTAATGGAGAAATGCACTTTATTTTGTTTTATAATATTTTGTTTTATACAGAGTATAAATTACTATAAAATTCTGTTACAAAATCTTTCTTGTAGAAAACCGGGAAAGACAGCAAAACTAGAATATCAAGCAACTCGTTACTAATCTAATATCGAACTTGATCAAGCTTATACTTCCCAACCTTAATTTCAATTTTTCTGAAAGCCAAATATTATAAGAAAGGAATATTTGAAAAATTAGCAAAATCAACATCCCACCAAATAATGTTATTTTCCAAAAGTAGGCCAAAACTGTACGTTAACATAAAAGAAACAGTTTTTCTTTCATTTCTCTTATTTCTTTTTGTTTTAATTACATTGTACCAAATTATTTTTCATATATATGTATTTACATTTTTCCTTCATAATATAAAACAATTAATTAACCATTGAAAATATACACAACACGATATAAAACATTTATATCAAAATAAAATAAAATATCCATTAAATATAACTATGCTATTTATTGACCCCATATATTAACCCAAAAAAAAACTTTCTGCGTGGCCTGACCAATGTCTTATGGGTCTTTAACATTTAACTTATTCACTAGTGACAATAGTTGTATCGTCCAATATGTTCAAAAGTCAGGTCATAACGACAAAGAAAAATTTTGTAACTGAATTTCATATAGTTTTCATATACGTAGTAGTAATTTATATATCGTATAAAACAAATTAAACTGCATTTTTCTACTTAACATATTAACACTGTTTATTTTTCGTGACAAAAAGCAGGACTTAAGGGATATGGTGTATTAATTTTTCAAATCACATCTCTACATGCATTTTTATCACTGTTCTACTCAAGTTTTCAAGGAGGAGCAAAGAAACTTTAAGGCTCACATCTCGACGGCCCATAACCCATATTTGACCGGAATTGATACATAAAAAATGCAACGATACATTGGGCAATTTGTTAATGTACAAAGACAGTCTTTTTTAAATGTGCTTAAACAGATAATCGACCAAGTTCCAATAATAACAGTATGGCATTTGTATTATCAAATTATTTCAGTCACAAAACGATATCTTTATTCCGATGATTTGATCTGTACAACAGCAGCTCAGGTTTTGGTCAGTATGAGATGTTACAAGGAACAAGATATTATGGACGCCATCAAATTGTTTGTAGCAGAAAAAGGTATCTAATTTATATATATATACATTGACAGAGTTCTTTCGTTGGCCAGAACATGATAAAAGGAAGGACTGTCGTTAATGTGTTGCTTTATAGAAATGGTAGTCATGTTGAAAGTCCTTAATGGTCCCATCATTTAAAAAAAAAACAAGTATTCTTATTCATCATACAAGCTGAAAACCAAAAATCAAGGATTACATGCAGAGATAGATTATTACTAATTTCATTGAATGTTGTATTAGTTATTCTGTCCAGAGTAAGTGATCCATCCACATCTCCTTTTATAGGACAAACGGACAGTTCTCTGGTTTTAATGCTCACTTAGTGGAAAGGGCATTTACTTTCACATTTATAATGTCCCTCAAACAGATTAAGTAAATATGTACTGTGTGAATAATTACTACAAGGCATATTACTATTTATTTCAGATACTTTAGATTTCCATGCGTCAGATATTTTAACAGTTTTACAAAAGTGTTCCTGACGATGTATGCAACTGTCTGCCGAACAAATGGTAAGTCCGACCCTAGTATATCTGTATATATTTGATTCGCGGGAGTAGTCAGCTGATACATTTTGTATGTATGTAAATTCAAGTCATTAGTGCTACTCATCTGATTCACTCAATATTTTATACTTTAAAAGCTAAATGTAGCGGATTCTCCAATTGTTAAATAGCATCACCTTTATCTGTGACTATTTTTCGTTGTAATATCAAAATAAGCGCAAATGGTATGATTGACAATGAGATAACTATCCACAAACGTACAAACGCCGTGTACTTAACCAACTTGGGTTCAATATTGATGTACAGTGAATTGATAATAAATCGATTGAAGGAAGTACTAAGTACAAATGGACAGCAACAAATGCACAAACAATACAAACAATCTGTCCTGGTGAAGAGGATAGATATAAAACAGAGGAGCAGTTATTGTATAAAATGTAAAATTATATAAAATCACAAACGTTTGTTTAAACCACTATTTCTTTTTTTTTTACTGTAAACCAAAATCTTAGAAAGTCACATTCAAATTAACCTGGAAGATTCCAAACACTGTGATATTTTCACCTGTAACATTTTAAAACTGCTTAGTTGGTGAAAGTTTTTATAAGAGGCACAAATCACTTGGAGAATCTGAGGCGAATCTGTTATCTACACATTGACTGAGATAAACTTACTGGTAATATCATATAACAAACGTACGCTATATGCAGTGTGAACTGCAGTCATGTGGAAAATGAGTATTCCTAGTTGTGATGTTATAGACAAGAAAAAAATTCTTATTAAAAATTAAATATATTTATGTAAAAAAGGTTGTTCGATTTGTATAAAAAAAACGAGTTTCGATCAATGCAGTATTTGCTTAAGGTAACAGATGCGAGGGTGAACATAAGTGAGTCAGCAACCTAACAACAAAACGAACCAAGGAAAACACACGTTCGCTGCCGAGTTCGCCTGTTCGCGTGATTTCAGCTGCTATTCATTTGTTTTTTTGTAGTTAGGGCCCTCCATCCTTTTTTAAACTGTCCTACATGTAGCTGCCAGCTGATACAAAGAACACAAATTTTGCGATTCTTGGTCAATATACCTTTTCTAGATGAGCATCTATGAAACTGTGACTTTCTGTCCTTCTTTGAGGAAAGAATTGCAAAAACTGAGTAACATTATTGGTGTATTGACCGTATATATGTATAAATATTGCATATGGTGTAGCATTCTCCTATTTTCATTGGATATTACGATCGCGTGTTTCCAATAATATTCCATGTATCTGAAGCCTTGTTTCTATTTTTAAGTATATTGACGCTATGTTTCTGTTTATACGTATATTGACGGTCAATATTAAAAATATGTGACGTCCCACATAACAATCATGGCGGAAGCGCCGCAGAGTACGAAAAGAAAATTTGCAAGTAAACTGAAATGAGTTCCATTTGAATTCTTATTTGCTCTAAACAGAAAAAAAATGCTGTGTTTTTGTTTACAATTAAACAAGTTAATCTTATTTATTAATATTTACAATAGCATGTTAAAAATCTTGCAAAATAAAATTGAAAAAAAACACATAAAGAAAATTGAAGTCCATTTTTTCTAATACATTATTTACATATGTAATATATATAAATTCAGGACATTCACTCAGTCAATACGTTATACATTGACCTGTTAGATTATATTGACACTTGGACTTCGTCTTCGGTCAATATAATCTGAAACACACGAAGGTTATAACTGGCCACATCAGTTCAGGTCTGTTAAAAGTAGTAGACTATATAGCTATTTTGTCCGAAATCTCTAAAATTGAACAAATCGTTCCCGACTTAGCCTACAATAAATGATTACCATTGGAGACAATGACGTCAGATACATTGCCAGCCAACGTGGGTTGGCTACTCTAACTACAAGGTAATATTTTAATAACAAAGAAACACCGTTCACCTCTGAAGGTCAAATATTATAGTAACGAAATAGATTCCATTTTTCTGCAGGGTTGGGTTCGTTAATAAATCATTCAGTCAATGTGGGCATGAATGTTAGTACCGGAAACATCTGTAGATTGTCATATCAAAAATTAAAAGACCGGCTACGTATATCGCGAAATTTTAGCATTTATCAAACTCAATAGTAAAAAAACACTGATTAGTTCGTTCTCAATTGATTTTCGGGTTGTCTAAAATGTTGTTACGAATGATTGATTGTTCACTTCGAAGCTATATCTGATCATATATATCTTTATTCTCAATAAACCATCATTTTGACAAGGTATAGAGAAATACATATGTACAATATATACAATATATAATAAAATACAATTAGTACAAGACATTTGATCAACAATAATAGGGGTAGCTTCACACTAGATTAAGCCTGGAGTACACACAGATTTATTTATGATTTTGATAAATTTGAAAAGTTTAATAAGCTTTGTTTTCTTTTTTGATGACATCAATAATATATACTTTAAGATATTTGGTCTGGTGTAACTTTATTTTTGTATGTTAATTTTTCTCTCCTGTTCAAAAAATGGACATTCCAAGATAAAGTGAAATTCATCCCCGATTTCATTTTTTCTACACAGATTACAGTTTCTGTTTTGTCTGTTGGTGTTATACCATCTACCAGCTTCAATAGGTAATTTATGATTTGTTGTTCTAAATCTGCAAAATTCGACAACATTTTTGTTATCTAAAATATCTACGTAAACTTCCGAACAAAACTTATCTTTAAATACTCTGTAATTTACAGCTTTGGGTGATTCTTCTAACGATAAGTGCCAATTCTGTTCAAATTGATCTTTAAGGTTTCTACTAACTGTCAGACGCAGCCAATTCAAATTCATAAAAGTTTGTGTGTTCCAAATATATGTTAAGCCACATTCATTTAGAATATTTTTTATGTGATCTAACCATAAAAACCGATCTCCGTTCACATATGACAATTGATAACATAAGTTATAAACAATTTTTGACAATTTTGACTCTTTTCCAGAAAGAAGTTTAGCCCAGAATGATATCATTCTATTTTTTATGTCAATTTCTAGAGGATATCTTCCAAGTTCACCATATATTATATACGATGGTGTAGAAGATTTTAAATGTAGCAGCAATTTACAAAATTTTAAGTGGACTTTTTCGATTATTTCGTTATTGCTGAGTCCCCATACTTCGCACCCATACAGTAAAATAGGTTTTATCATTTTATCAAATAATTCGAGCTGTGTTTTGATTGCAAGGCCGTGATTCCTAATTTTAGAACCTCATAGAAAGCCTTAGTAGCTTTGTTGGCTATGGACTGTTTCGCTCTCTTAAAGTTCCCACTCCTGGCCAATTCTATCCCTAAATAATTTCAACTGTTCACTATTTCTAATTCTATTCCGTTTAAGTTAAAACTTAGGTTCCTTGGAAGTGTTCCTCAAGAAAAAACCATGATTTTACTTTTATCAGCATTAACTTTCAGTTTCCATATAGAACAATAATCTTGAAATGAGTCAAGTTGCCTTTGGAGATCTGCAGGTGATTCTGCCATTAGCACAGTATCATCAGCATATAAAATTACAAATAATTTTAAATATATATTAAGTTTGAGTTCAATTTCGTTAGAAATCGTTTTCAGTCCGTTTAAGTTACAGTTTGATAAGTATGACTCAAGGTCGTTCATAAATAAGGCAAAAAGAAAAGGGGACACATTTTCCCCTTGTCGTACACCGTTACTACAAGGGAAAAATTCTGACTCACAATCATTATAAGAAATACAGGACTTTGTACCATTATACATATTTACAATTATATTATACATGTTACCATTCATATTATTCACTAGCAACTTGTACCATAGTCCATCCCGCCAAACTTTATCGAAAGCTTTTTCAAAATCAATAAATGCGCAAAACATTTTTTTTTTCTTGTTTTTTAGAATTTCAAAAAAGTTGAAAATTATGAATAAATTATCAGTTGTTGAATAGCCCTTACGAAATCCACATTGATTTTCATTCATGATAAGAAAGTCGTCTGAAAACTCAGTTAATCGCTCACTCAAAATTGCAGTAAAGAGTTTCCCAAGGCAACTCAGAATTGTTATTGGTCTATAATTTTTTGGGTCCATTTTGTCACCCTTGTTTTTGAAAATCGGTTTAATATTTCCAATAAGCCAACTATCCGGGACAACACCTGTTACGAAAATAATATTAAATAGTTGCTCGTAAATGTCTATGAATATATTTTCTGTTGACTTAATATATTCATTTACGATTAAATCCTCCCCTGGGGATTTATTGTTTTTTAATTTTTTAATACATTTTTTAATTTCGTCTTTTGAAATGTTCCTATTTATACTTTCATTCAGACGATTAATATCGTTCGGGTCAATATATGGTATGTTAAAGTCTTGCTTGTCATATGGTTCCTTGTTTAAAGCTTTAAAAAAATCAAAAAGTTTTTCAATAGGAATGTCTGGTTGCTCCCTATGTTTACCATTTTTCAATAGTTTCCAGAATTCCTGTGAATTATTTGATTTTAATTTTTTAATTTTCTTTGACAACTTTCTTTTGTGATCAAGAATAGCTTGATCCATTATTTTTTTGTATTTTTTTTCAGCTACTTTCAAGTCTTGAAAGTTTTGATTTGTTCTATTTGTTTTGAATTTTCTTTTACGTTTCCTGAAATTTTGTCTCTCAAAATGACAATCATCATTAAACCATTCTTTTTTCAATTTTCCCAGTTTCTTTTTTTGTTTTTGCTTAGAATTAGAAAATTTACAAGTTCCAAATGTGGATTTCGCAGAATTATAGAATATTGAACATAAATGATCAAGTAAGGTATTAACTTTTGTTTTATCGACTGACGAGTACGTTTTACTAATATCTAGGTTTCCACCTAAAACTTCGTTTAACAGTATCTTTAATTCATTAACTTTGCCTTGTTCAATCTGGTCTTTAAATTCAAGACATTTTTCTTGGTCCCATTTCTTAATTTTTTCAGAAAATGTTTGACAATTACAGTTTTCACGAGTTTCCTCTACATTATCCAAGGATGACCCCGACAATGAAATTGCAAGTGCACAATGAACATCTGAATAAAAATGACTAAAATCTAGTACTGAAAAATTTCTAAAACATTTCAATAAACTTGTAGAACTTATACAATAATCTACAATGCTAGCGTTTTTACATGTTAACTTTCCTATCATTTTGTCTTCACCTATTCTCCCATTTACAATAAATAGGTTATTTCCTTTGCAAAAATCTAAAATTTTCTTTCCGTACCCGTTTCTTATAGGATCTAAACTATTTCTTTTTCGTGGTATATTTAGTGAATCAAGCGTCAGTACGTCGTTTTCTACAAAACTCGCTGCATTGTTTCCATGAGTTTCTTTTGAAAGGAAAAAGTCATCGTCGTTAGCCGTTCGTCCGTTGAAGTTTCCAATAAGGGCTACGAATTTGTAATTTTGTGCAAAATTTATATACTCGCTCTCCAGTTGACTAAATGCATCCTGTGAAGCAAATACGGTATATTCAGGGGGTATATATACTATACCTATAACAATATCTTGATCTAAACTTAAAAGGTCTGATGAGATATTAAACCAAAGCACGTATTTAGAATGTGTAGGTAATGGTTTTATTTTAGTTGCTATTTCTTTTCTATAGCCAAGAATGATGCCCCCAGATCGAGTTTTAGCTATAGCTTTTCTATTTTTCATATGGAATTCATACCCTGGTAGCTTAATTGTGTCAATACCATCAGTTTTTGTTTCTACCAAACAAATTATGTCATTTTTTCTTATTAATTTTTCAAATTCTTCATAGTTCAATCTCTTCTTAATCCCACAACAGTTAAGACCTATAATATTTAAAACGTTATTATCTATATTTGTACATGTATCATTTATAAAGTCATTAATAATAATGTTATTAACAGAAGAATCATAGTTTTTTTCTGATTCATTTATAGTTCTAAATGTATGTTCTCCTTGGCATTTCTAATGAGGTGTCTCAGGACTAGACCCTGCACGCTGTCGTTTGTATCGTCCATTCTGCTTATCATTGGATGGAGTCATCAGAACATCCCTGTATCCAGTGTTCTCTCCAATACCTTTGCCCTGAGTTTCTGTTGATACTCGTTCTTGGTTTTGCGAAGTGGGGTTTTCTGTATTTAATCTCGGAATGAACAGATCCCCATCGATATATAGTTTGTCTCTGAACATTGTGACAGGTTTTCCGTCCTCTTTTGCAAGTTTCATAACAGGATAAAGCCTTTTTCGTTCTTCTTCTATTTCCGCCGGAAATTGCTCCTGTATCCCGAAAGGTTTACCTCGTAACTTGTACGCATTTTTTAGAACTTGTTCCAAGTCACGACGATAAAGAAAACGTGCTATTATTGGTCGTGCTCTATTGAGACTTCTCTTTCCGAATCTATGGACATTTCCGAATTCAATCGGGTGTTGTATTTCAAGCTCTTCGTACAAGAAGTTTTGTAGCTTTTGTTCACAATTTTCATATTTTGCATAGGCTAAACATTTAAAAATCAAATTGCTTTTCATGGACCTTCATTGTAGATCTAAGATCGAGTCTTTCAATTTTTTTATTTCGTTGAAAGGAAGCTCTAGTTGTTCTTTTGGACTTTGTTCTAGCTTAGAAATTCTTGCATGTTGATGTATAACGTTTATCGTATTTTTTTCGACTCGTCCTTGAATATCATCAAAAAGGTTGCTTACACCTTGACAACTCGACTGGCATTCGGTAAGTTTTACGGTAATTTCACTTGTTTTAGTTTCCAAAGTTCTTACTCTTGCGGACACTGACAGCATAGTTTGGTTAAGGTCATCAATACGTTTGTCTATTTTCGTTTCCATTCCTTTAACTCTAAAATCAATGTTAGTTACCACCTTGAGGATCATATTAAGTAAATCCATAACATTATTAGGACCATCTTGTCCAGTCTCAATTATTTTGCGGGTCTCTTCTATTAGTTTACATGTTTCATTCAGTGACAAATTTTCAGAGGTCATAGGTCAAATTTACGATACAGTTAGTTGATTTTACAATTTCACCAAAGGTACAAAGTCCAACTTCATTCAATGTGTTATGAACTGTTTTATGCGTAGCGTTTCGCCCCGGGGTATGTTCAAGCCAGGTCTCAATGAACAAAGAAAATATTAATAAGTGCAAATAAAATGGCATAAGACACCGTCAACTACTCAAATTGTACACAATATAGTAATCTAAAGTCAAGATATTTACGTTTTGCGAAATGTAATTTCCATACTATAAGTAAAACTATCCAAACTCGAAGAAATTTTGTGGAACGAAAAAACACTTCATGTTGGTTCAGTCACGTGTTTGTACTCTCATAAAAGCAACTATTAAAAGAAACATCTACATTCGTATGATATACATCTCATTATTATCCAGTGTTTGTCACTGATGCAAAATAAATTTTTTACTCATAAACTCTCACACTCGTTGGCTTTACATAATATCTATCGTTTCCAAACACAAAAAATATTAAACGAACCGTAGTACAATAAACAATACTGACATTATTAGAATAGTAAAAAAACAATATGAGGTTAAATTTGCTTAAAAGATCAGTTCGATCTAAGTTTTCTAGATTACGAATTATCCTCATGGGTCCCTCGGGTCTACAGGTTTAGGATGACAAATTCATTAAACCACTAAGATGAATTAAGAAGGCCATCGCCGCAGGTGCGAGATCCTTAATAAAAGTAAAGGTCGTTAAACATCCTCGTAGTAGTTAAATCCAAAGAATCAAAATTGACTAAAGTCGGCTTGTCAAAGTGGAACCTAAGTTCAGGACAACAACAGTACAGTTTAAAAGATGAAAATTTATGATTCGTACAAAAAACACGAATTATCAAAAATGTTGATCCGACGTTGTATATTGCTACCTTGCTATGGTAGTATCGTCAGTATCACGGGTGTCATTCGGTATATGGAGAAAAAAAATCGTAAAAGAATACCTAACGGTGGTCAAGTATTACGATTGGATCGTGAAAGCTCGTGTATAGGATCGTGAATTCAATCTTATCGAGAAGACATATGCAAGGTCAATTACTAATCTGATGTAATGAATTAAACGGACAAATTTACAAAAAATTAAATCTGTCTGTCAAAATGGTTCAACATAATGATCAGTATCTGAGAAAATCAAGGTTTAAAAGTAAACCGTTCTTACAAAACTACAAAAGGCAGATTGGTCCTCGACATTTCAAGGACATTAAATATGTAAACAAACAAGATTTTGTTCATAATTCGAATGACCAAACAACTTTTCTTTGGTAAATGACATTTCATTTTAATGATTCAAATGGTTCTTACCGGTATTTTGTGTTAGCATAATCAGAAATTTGGCAAGAAATGGAATTGTTTACAAATATATGATTTTTCAGATCGTGAAAGATCGCGTTCCGCTTTTTGAAGATCGTGAAAAGGATCTTGAAAGATCTGATGCTACGAAAACGTTCAACTCATTATTTGATTATATGGTAATTTATATTTTTAATTGGTATAGCAAATACTGGATTTGCATGACTCATTCCGGTTCTCTTTTGTTGGTGAAAAGGGCTATAATCGTTCAATGCCATTGGATCTGATTAAACAATAAAATTATAATTGAAGATAACATCCCTCACTATAAAAGGCCCCGAAATGACAATGTAAAACATTTCAAAAGAGGAAAATAACGGCCTAATTTATGTTCAAAATAATGAACGAAAAACAAATATGTCACACAGCAACTAACGACAACCACTGATTTACAGGCTCCTGACTTGGGACAGGCACATACAGAATGTGGCGGGGTTAAACATGTCAGCGGGCGCCAAACCCTGCCCTAACCTGAGACAGTGGGGTAACAGTACAACGTAAGAGAAAACTATAAAAATCAGTTGAAAAAGGCTTAACGCATTAGATCGGTACAAATAGAAATACCTCTAACAAAAACACAGAGACTCAGTACAGATCTGAGAGTACTCGTAGTTACCGCATGCTAGGTCGAAGCCAATAACAACTAATAAAAAAAATCATGCATCTAAGACTAAATTATCAATCAGTACACATCCAACATCCAGTGGATTTAGTGTAAAGACGTCATAAACAGTCAGAGAAAAAACATGACCTTGTGCAATGCCAATATACAGGTATCGACAGATTGTAGAGCCATGAATATGCATATGTATATAACAATAATATTTAATTTCCTGTTAATTTACTAATGGCAAAATCAATATTAATACCAATAAATACAATATTCAAAAATCTAATTACATTGTTGAACTGGTAACCTTTTAGAATAAGTTTATTCAAAGGATCGATAAGTTTATCAAGATCGTTTCTAAATTTCCGGGCACGGTAAACAACATCTCCGTAAAAATGAGGATGTGCTATCCTGTTTGAAATAAGTTTTCTACAAGTACAACCAAACTTCAAAACCAAATCTTTATATCTATGGAAGAATTTAGTAAAGGTTTTAAATAATTTGTGGTAACGAAATCCCTGACTTAATAAGTTACCAGTAAAACATAGATTACGTTCATTAAAATCCAAAACGTCACAGCAGACACGGGCATAGCGAACGAGTTGTGATATAAACACCGTAAGATGGTGCCAAAGGAACATCATCATCCGAAAAAGGAAAATTAACAATAGGGAACGAAAAATCTTCCCTTTTATCGTAAATTTTAGTGTGGAGTTTCCCATGTAAAACTGAAATATCTAAATCTAGGAAAGGACAGTTATGCATATATTTCCAGGGCGGATGCATTAAGCAATACAGATACATATATACTTTTACTTTTTCAAAAATTTACGCTCCTGAAGGTCCTTTCATCTTGGAGATCTACTTATCTAGACACGTTTTAGTTATTTTAATAACTTTGAAGGAAAATTGTTGTAAAATAAAGTGAAAAAAATGAAAGCATTAATGCCCGTTCTTATCAATATAATTACACGCTTCAACTAGTTGTAAGTATATCAATTGGTAAAAGAAATATTGTTTTCTGATTATTAAGTCTGGTCCGGCGCGGGACGTTTGTGCTTTTTGATAGGACATTTGCACTTTTTAATGGGCATTTGCGCTTTCTCAACATATCATAAAATTCAAAAGGTACAGCAGGTGGTGTAAAAAATAAAATTTCGGTCTTCACAAATTGAAAAAATCTTAGATAAACTATGATTGTATAGTTCCTCGGTCTATCCGTGCAACAGAGTAACCACAAGAGGAATATAGCTTCCAATTTTAATCCACTAATAAGGGAGCTAATTGGAGAATTTCGGTCAAAATTTAAATGTTCCATCCACAAAAGTTTCGTTTTCTCTATCGTTTACCCAGAAACAGGTGCATTACATTTGTGCGCAAAAATCATTACGTTTACACACAGCTTTTGATTCTGCTGGATGCGAAAGGTTTAGAAGAAAATTGGAATCCGGTGAAATACCTTTGCAATTATTTACGATGCATCTCTATGAAATATACCCTGACTTAATGAAGTGTTCTCTCCATACGGAAAGTAAATCCATCGTACACAAATCACCCCACCCCACCCCGATTTGTTTCTGACAAATGAAACTTCATGTGTGTGTCTTGGTGTAATTTTACAAACTGAATTAAATTATTCATTAAATTTCCATTCGGTGAAATAATGAAACAGAATGCTATTTACTCTGAAATATTCGCAAATGTAAGCAAAGGCTGCGGCGCAAACGTAAAAGGAAATTACTTCCCAAATGCGCGATAATCTAATGCGCCCCCAGAAACGTATACTATATTCTTTATAATATGTCTGGGTTACCCGAATATTTTTTCTGAACTTGTCGTTTGTTCTGATGAACTTTCAAAGAATATAATTACATCTTTCCATGACTTTGGTAAATTTTCTAAAGATTACAGGTACACAACTGTTATAGGTAAAAAGCGCAAATGTCTTGTCAATTTGGTCAGGTGTATCATAGTTAAAAGCGCAAATGTCCATAAGTGTTACAGGTAAAAAAGAACAAACGTCCTGCGTCCGTCTGGTCACGCCTTGTCTTTCATGATCGAGATAATGCGTTGCCCGATCTTTCACGATCAATTTTGATAAATAAATCAACAAAATTCAGTGTTTTTAAAAACAAAATGAACGGTTTCAAGTAAAAAAAAAAATTATTTTTCTGTATTATCTGTCACACTAAAGATTCAGTTTCAAATATATCATTATATATTGGAATGTGGTCATTATAGGTATAAACAGTGTTTTTTTTATAATGAATCCCATAGACTTGTGTTACGCCTTTATGTTTTCTCATAAAGTACTGCATATTTTATTTAACTTATTGCACAGTACTATTGAGAAAGTTGAATCATTTTGACAGACATAATTTCTTTTTTCGGAATTGTTCCGCGTTTTGAAAATCCAACAAGTGTTTCACAGATTTTGAAGTAGAATTTCAATTAATTACATTCACGATCCGATTCCAGATCTTTCACGATCCAATCCCAATGCTTGACCACCGTTAGGTATTCTTTCACGATCAATTCTCTCGATAAACCGATTGACAGCCGTGAGTAGCAAACATTCATATTCTCACATCGTACTTGCAACCAAATTACAGTATAGTACTTATGAAATTATGTCATTCTTTTATAAAAGCATTAACAAGAGGTTGGTACCATTACCACTGAGTTAATTTCATGCAAGGTCCATTTCCAAATGACTTTCAAACTGTTAAATATATATATACACTGTGAGGCGCTTACTGCCAGTTTTGACATTATTTTTGTCCCCTACTGGCGAAGTCGAAGGGGACTTTAGGTTTGTACTCCGTCCGTCTGTCTGTCCATCCGTCAGTCCGGCAAATCAGTTTTCCACACTTTTTTTCTTTGTGCTTGAAGATATTGATTTTATATTTGGTATATTGTTTTATCAAGACAAGTTACAGATCAAGTTCGAATTTTGTTCCGGTCTGATAATTTTGTGCAGAGTTATGGCCCTTGGACTTAGAAAATTCGCTCAAATATTCAGTTTTCTGCATTTTTTTCGTCATGCTTGAAGATATTGATTAAATAATTGGTACATTGTTTTATCGTGACAAGTTACAGTTCAAGTTCGAATTTTGTTCTGGTCTGATGATTTTGTGCAGAGTTATGGTCCTTGGACTTAGAAAATTCACTCAAATAATCAGTTTTCCACACTTTATTTCCTCATGCTTGAAGATATTGATTTGATAATTGGTTTATAGTTTCATCATGACAAGTTACAGACCAAATTCGAATTTCGTTTCGGTCTGATGATTTTGTGCAGAGTTATGGTCAAGTTAGCATTTTTTTCCAGTACAGTTAATTTTTAACTGGTAGGGGACTATGTACTGCCATGCAATACTCTCCGAATGCTTGTTATTTTTGATAATTTAACCTTATTATAAAATCAATATTTTAATATTTTGTGTACTACAAACAATTAAAGGAGGACTTGTTTAACTCTGGCACATATTCGTGCGCCTTTCAAAGTGAGTAACTTTGGCAGTGGTTATGTAATGCTTTTTGTTACTTGATAAAACAGTCCTGTTAAGATTCTTCACAATCAGTTTTACTTTGTGGTATATCTTAAATTGCTTAGACACCTGTCCTTTTGAAGACTTTGTGTTACCCTCTATATGTATATTGATGTTCTGCGTTGCTCAGTTGCTGTCTCGTTCAATTTAATCCCAAATCTTCTTTAATTTTAGTGCCAACTAAAATCACTTTCGCTGAACCTTTAGAAGTCCCCAATCTATCCTTTATGATTATGTACATATAGTTGGACAGTATTGTAACTTGACATGCATGCAATATTATCGAGTAGGTATGTTTATGTCTCTGGAGTTATCGTCTGTTGATCCTGAAATATGTCTTCATATTTAGCTTTCATAAATGTTAACTATCACTTGGTTTAAACTCGGGATTTCACTTTCTGTGTATGTTCATAATACACACATGGTTTGGGATGTTACATTGCTATCGCATATCGGACTATGACGATCATAATTGACGCTGTTTATTCATTAAATACCGTATTTGACAACAATTATGATTCTAATTTGCCGTTATATCTTAACCATTTACCTCACAAGTTATAAATATACCATACAATGGTCATATTAACTTTGTGATAAATATTTCCAGACATGTGACATCTTCGAAGGAACGTGACATCGCCAAGCCCTTATTTACAGATATTTATATATATATATATAAAGACATATTTATATATAGTGATCAGCAACACATCTGTATTATTTTTAAATGTACATGTAACATGAAAATGCAGGAATGCAATGAGAATTATAACACATTGATGTAAATGTATATAGTTTTGCATAATTAAAGATCGTATTACTTTTATCTATATTGATCAAGCATTTCGAAATTTTGCTATAGTCTCAAATTAAAATTACTTCATTGGAAATTTACGGGCCACAAATACTTGTGGTTTTTCAGTACTGGGTCGTCAAAACAGTGTCGTTATATCATGTATACATTATTGTTCATTGTACTCGAGTGTATAATTCTGCTGATTGCTCAAGAAGGTAATATCAATTTGTTACAGTGTTAAGTTATCATGGTTATGTTAATTTAATTCTGCAGATTGCAAAGAATGTCATATTATTTTATTTTCATGAAGTAACAGCAATCGAGTTACAATGTTGTTATACGGGACAAAAGTTAGAGAAAAAACAATATATAAATGTAATTATTACAGTTTTCACTGCTACGCTTAGTGAAATAGCTTGCATTAAGGTATTAAGATTTTACCTATTTATATCCGAACTATTTATAAATAATCTTAAATTTCCAGCAGAGTTCAATATTAAAGTGCACAAAATGGGTGATATTTAAAGATATAAACAACAGGTAAGTTTTTAAAATGCACTTCTTTTGTATATATCTTGCCCAATTACCACTGCGACTTCATACTGTATGAATTATCGGTAATTATCAACTTGTACATATTTGTCACTTACGTATATTAACGAGAACATGATTTGGTTGACCGTTGTGGAACATCTGTGTTACTGATCACCATGTTTCAACTGTCGAAACGACAATCCTCGAAAGTGCTTTTATAGGTTCCGACTTTTCAAAGTACTAATGTCTGCGGTGAGTAACACGACGGTTGTCACCCTGAAGCAGGATCTGCTTATCTTCCAGAACACACGAGTTCACCCCCGGGTTTGTTTTAAAAGCTGTTATACATTATTTTATTTTCTTCTAAACACACACACATTATGTTACATGTTTTCTGTAATATTATCGGAAGAATATCATGTTTGACCATGATAAATAGGTTTCGCATCGGATATAATTTTGGTTCTGGTAAGGAATATTCTTAATGCTCTTTCTTGTGAGATAGTTTTGTTTTAATTTTCTGATTTCCCACAAAATTGCAGACTTGGCATTTGCTAAATGTTTAGTAAACGCAATTATATTTTTTCAATCTCAATAAATACATAAATTATTGATGAGAATTGTGTTTGCAACCCGATGTTTACATTTTTTAAAGCTAGTTTGTTTGTATTTTAAGGATGTACTGTATCATGATGCTGATTGCTTTGTCGTTTTGTTGTGCTGCCTTGGCCGCAGTAATTCGTCCAACGGAATCAAACAAGGTACAGTCAGTAGGACACAATTCTATAAATGGACTGCAAAAGTTCATAGTAGACCCTACCAGGTTACTTTCTCCGTATAAGAATGACACGAATAACGCACATTTTAAATCGTACAAAATCATGTTTCATCCTCCAAATAATTTTCAATCTAAATACGGTAACTTCTTCAAATATGATATTCAAAAGAGAACCGTAACTATAATGAAAGATGGCTATGCAAGATTTAACATTGTTGTCTCTCTTAATACGAGACGCGTGAAGAACAGTTACATCAAGATCATGTTAAAACTGGTTGTTGGGGGAGAGGAAAAATCAATTACTGCTATGTATTTATCTCCTAATTTTATAATACCTTTAAGAATAGATACAACTATTCAAGTAAAGAATGGAGAGAAAGTAGAAGTGATAACCAATAATAATGCTATTGATAAAAGGGCCTTTTATACATCCATGGAAGTTACGTGGTTATGAAAAATTAAGCATGGGTGATTAACATGCCACTGTGTTCACTTACTTGCTGCGCAGACAAAGTTCTTGCACAGGGCTTTAAGCACCAGACAATGCCATCAAACAGAATTATATACATTGGTTGTCATCTTATATGCTATTCCATCCTACATCTTTCACACCGTGTCATGAAGAAGTGGTAAAGAGCAACGTGAAAGTGTCGCAAATGTGAAGGAACGCTCATGATTGTCAAACATGATTGCGTATGCAATGCGGTTCTAAAGCCACAGGAAGCACAAGAACAACTAAAAAAAAGTATATAGAAAGGAAAAAGACACCACCAAAGACCATGATTGAACAAGGCGATGTGCGTACAACTATGATATTCTATATGAAGGAAATGAAAGACGAAAATGAATTTACGACCCGATACAGCTACAATATTTCAAATACTTCAATGACTGAGCTTATGAGTGTTTTCCATTGAACATATTCATTCCTATCAGAGTCTCACAGACTGATTGAAACGTAACATGAACTTTAAATTTACATCATCCATGCAAAATATTTTAATAGTTTATATAGATACCATTTAGATTCAATGTAAAACTTTCATTACTTAAGAGAACAGAGCACTCTATTATAGTAATAGACGTCATAACGATGAAGATAGCATTTTGTTTTATATTTCTTTTTCCCGACAATTATTTTTCTTTAAATCTTTTTCGATAGAACTTTTTTCATATGAAAATAAGGGAATGTAGTATGATTGCTAGTGAGACAACTACCGAACAGAGACCAAACGGGATATGTTTTTCTAAAAGCAGCTTCTGAAGTTATTCATATGAAATATTTGATAATTTGGGACAAAATTTTGCCACATATAAGTCATTAAACTCGGTATGAGAATATGAATAAAAATCAAAATATAAAATGAAATATTAAATACTTTGTGAAACTCTTATGCATATTATTTTTACTTTTAAAGTAAAAATATGAATTAAGTAGACGACTATTTGATATTATGGGGTCCAGATGGATTTTTCTCGGATTTTTTTTATTAACATCTGTTGCAACGTATGCTGATTTTTTGCAACAGCTTTGTCGCAGGATAACTTATTTAAGCTTTTGTACACAATTAATTTCTGAATTTTGTGTTGCAGAATATTCATTTCCATTCTGTCCTAGGCAAAGTTATTTATATTTTCAGCTCTAACCAGGCCAGGATATTCATTTTCAAAGTCCCCCCCTCCCCAAATCAAATTGTCGTCCCCTTGGTTGTATTCCAAAATAAATCTGTGGGGTACCGATACGTACCCTTTGCGAAAACAAAATGGTGATGCCCCTATCCCGTAAAAAAATGAAATAAAGCGATAAGTCCATGCTTTTGTAGTAACAATTCCCAAGGTGATTCTGTTAAAAAAAAAAGAAGTGCACAATAAAAATATATGGTTAAAAGTGTGAAAAAAGTTTCAATAAACTGTAATATGGATTTACGGAGGAGTTGCGGGTACAAAACGGGTACTCCACAGATGTATTTTGTTGTGTTATTTGACTGTTGCTTGTCTTTTGGTCGTTTTCTATTTTTTGTCTTGACGTTGTCATTTTGATTTTCGACTTATGAATTTGAATGTCTCTTTGGTATCTTTCGCCTCTCTTCTAAAACTAGAGGTTCATGAGCAAAAGTCACAATGACACCTCGCCCCTTATTAAGTCTATGCTTTGAAATGCGAAACCCAAAACTATTTAATCAAAATAGGAGGGACAATTTACCAACATAAGGGGAAAATTCTGAGTAAATTTCATCAAATACTGATTTGTCCTTTGGGAGGAGGACGAGATATACATATGTACTGTAGTGTACACAAATGTTTGGGAAAATCCACGAAAATGGCTCTGATAAAATAAAATAGGAGGTGAACAATGGAATTAAACAATTAAGTTTGTGAGGAAGTTTGAAACAATTGTAATAAGGGGTTTAAGAGGAGTTGCGTAAACAAAATGGTTGATACCCCTCCCCTTACCCTCCGCTTCCCTTCCCCCCCTCCCCCCTCCCCGAAAAATAACAATAAAGCGATTAGCAAATCTATGCTTTTGTAAGGGGAACCCCTAAAGATATTTGGTTAAAAAACTAAATATTATTATGTATTATTATGTACGCATCTGTGTTTCTGTATACCATTGTATCAACAAAGGTTGTTTTTTTTTTCAGAATAAAATATATATATATATATATATATATAAAATGACTGAATGATAGCCAACGATAAATCTTACGGGGCGATGGATCATAAAAATGACAATAAACGAACAAATGTAACTATAAATATTTATAAACAGATATCCTTCATCAGTATGAGCACGATGTAAAATGAATCAGATCAATCTATTCTGATTATTAAACTATAGCAATCTTGAATTCTATACAATAAAAAAGTGAAACAGTTTCACCCGAACATCATATGTAGAGACGCTAATAAATTTTTAAAATTTCCAAAAAACGACTCAAAGACATGCCTAAAATGAAAATAGAAATTAGAGATATGAACTGGCACAACTCTAAAATTCCAAAACGACGTCAGTTAAGATGTTACAAAAACTGCGTGTAAATACATTCCCAAAAAAACAGCACTGATCGATATAAGCTGGTAAAATATGTCAAACAGAGGCTCCGTATTCATCATCCCAAATAAATAGCAGTTTTATAATGAAAAGAAAAAATAATAGTAAATTTGGGCTAAGGTTAAATAATTGGACGTGGATGCGTACTTGTACACCCCTACCAAATGAAAAGAACCCTGATATTTAAACTAGTAAAATTCAAAAAATTCCAAAAGAATCCTTAAAACTGTAAGAGTCAAGTAAGGAAGCCGGAGTACCTGGAAACAAATGATGTCAGGAAAATGAGTGATGGTAGGAAAAATGAGTGACTCATTCTATGTTTTTTCATTTATGACCTCTGGGGAAACTGTCCTTAGCTTTCTTATCCAAAACCTTTCCCGAGCAAGTCTTTCGGCCCTTGACCAACCCTCGTTGTGGTCTATATATACAACTCGTCTAAACATCAGCCCAACAATGTACGATCTGTAAATTTGCTTTCGCAAATTTTTTGTTCTTCCCTCGCCAGGATTCGAACTCATGCTACTGAGATATCGTGACACCAAATCGCCTGCACTGTATCCGACGCGCTAGACCACTCGACCTGCTAGGCTTCACATATATATATATATATATATATATATATATAAGTGCCTAAGAATGTAACTTTAACACACTAATGAGTGTTATAAAAATAGTTGTTATATTTTATATATTCACGCAATATTTCGCTAAACAAATTAGCTTCATCAGGCGCGTGCAGCCAACTAGGTAAAACATCGGAGGCTGAAAAGAAATTTTTTCAGCTTAATGTGCATGTCTTTAAAATATTTTTGCCGCTTATTGTACATTGCGATTCTTAAATCAAAGCAAATAATTGTTTTAGTTAAATAGTATGAAGTTCAGGATTTATTCCTTTGGTTTTGGGTAAAACTGTATTTCATCTCTCTCATTCAGTCCATCCGGTTCAAGAGTACGTAGCTGATGCATCCAGAATCTCTCTCTCTGTTTTCTACTTTGGATGTCCCAATTTTGGTTTACCTCTATTAATTGAAAGGTGATATTTTCAAAAGTATGTCCTGTTCTTAAGAGATGTCTCGTGATTGGACATTTTCTTCCTTTGGTATAAAAAGACCGGTGATTAATAAGTCTGATGTTGAATTTAGTTTCTGTTTCGCCAACATATTGCAGCTTGCAAGTTCCACAAGTAAGAATATAAATACTATTTTCCCTTTTACAATTAGATGTAACATAGATGTTGTATCGCTGCTTTGATACTGTGCTGGTGAAAGAGTGGTCAGTGTTGGCGACTTTACAGCACTTACAATTGCTTCTGCCGCATTGTTTGTAACACGAGGAAAGGTAACACCCGGCCACCGAAAGCTTTATTATTGTGAAGCCTAGGTGGTCGAGTGGTCTAGTGCGTCGGATACAGTGCAGCGATTCGGTGTCACGATATCTCAGTAGCATGAGTTCGAATCCCGGCGAGGGAAGAACTAAAAATTTGCAAAAGCAAATTTACAGATCTAACATTGTTGGGCTGATGTTTAGACGAGTTGTATATACAGAATGTACATAGCCATGTATCACCATCACTGCTGGTGATCCGATGGATAAATCTGTTGTAGAGTTGTCACTGGTTCAGACGTACTTATAAATATAATTATTTCTGTGACTGTATCTTGCATTAATTTGTAGGATCCTTTACAATAGATATTTCAGCTGATCTGTAACAATTCCATCTTCATGCCTTATATATCATGTACTGTATTACGACGCTAGATTAAAACTGACGAGGAAAGGTAACACCCGGCCACCGAAAGCTTTAGTATTGTGAAGCCTAGGTGGTCGAGTGGTCTAGCGCGTCGTATACAGTGCAGGCGATTTGGTGTCACGATATCTCAGTAGCATGAGTTCGAATCCCGGCGAGGGAAGAACTAAAAATTTGCGAAAGCAAACTTACAGATCTAACATTGTTGGGCTAATGTTTAGACGTGTTGTATATATATACATGTATATATGAAGATCTAACATCGTTGGGATAAATTTGAGACGAATTATATAAATATATATATTATAGTGTTAGTCCTGTATAACCACGTGTTATCCGATGGAGAATGTCTGCCATAAAGTCACACTTTTAGACGTGTATATATGAATTATTATATAGAAGTCTATAAAAAGGACCAACCAGCAAGTTTAACATGTACCGGATCGTCTAGACTAGACGATGCTGCTCAGATAAATAAAAAAAACCACTTATACTGTTGTATACATAATTTTCGTTATAAATAAGGGTTGCTAGTTCACAGTCTGGTATCTGTATCATTCCAAATCGGAAAGGGTTATTCCGTATCCGGCATGATATTAACGCTCTTTCTCTCATTTCTTGTCAATGCGGGTAGCAGACCTTATTTTTATTCAGTGCAAAATATTAGAACAAAACTATCTTATTCGTTATTATATGTATCCTTAACATACAAAATTCCCCAAAGGATACAGAATGGTGGAGGTCCCTTAAAGTAATGAAAATTTGAGACATTAACAGGGCTGTGATCTGTACAATTTTTTTTCACACGTGGTTCTGAAAAAAATTTAAGGTTGCCATTTTGACATCGTCACTAAATAATATATTTGCCTGTTGGTATGACTCTTAGCAGATAAGGGAGTCAGATTGATTATAATACAAACGCCTTGGACACTGGTATTAGATTGCATAAAACCCCCATTGTTTTATCTGACAGTAAGGCCAGATATCTCCGTGACGAGGTTATCCGAGGCATTGAAAGGGATATTGTCTGGTGGTTTGAAGGAGGTGCTACAGTAGAAAAACAATTTAGATTTTTGCAAGAGAACCTTGAAGTTGAGTTACATTGTCATCCTCGTATTGTACTGTATTTATGGCTGGGTACATGTAATTTGACTGTAAAAGACGGTGATCTAATACAATTAAGATCAACAGACAATTCGTCTGCTAATGAGTTGATCACAAAATTCAGAGAAATTTATGCTTTTGTTAGAGGTTTTTCTACCGTAGAACTTGTATTATTGGAGCTATCCCCGTATTCAATTTTTGAAAGCCAGTGATGCTCCATACTATATTTTGAAAATATCAGAATTTAAGACTACAAAATAAAACCACATTAACATCTGCAGCAGAACATCAAAATCGGTATCAACAGTTCCTATATCAGTTCAAGAAATGGCACTTGCTACTTGCTACTAGGCTTGTGATATACTTGTGACCTACAATATGTTTGGTCTATGTTTGGTCTGTGCATATACATACTTTACTGATCGATCGTTGATCGTTGTCACGGTAACTCTCACATAGCTTATTTGACGTATCTGACGGATTTTATATGTCATCGATCACCGATCAGTCATCGATCAGTCAAACATCCGTCACCGATCATTCACCAATCAGTCAAGTTCACGTCAAACAGTTACGCCTAAAGTTGCAAGTACTGTAGCGTGCTAAGCTGGAGTGCGGGAGGTCGAGGGTTCGAATCCTAGACAGTTCAAAAGTTTAAACAAAGACTAGAAAATGATAGTTACTGCTTCTCCGCTTAGATTACTGCATTTAGAAATAAAAACAATGAAAGAAGTGCTCGAAGATAAAATAGTGCATCTAAGTAGGGTGACACGTCTTTCTGTAGACTGTTACTTTGAAAACTAAAGTGTTTTTTTCAACCGGCTCATCGTGCATCGGTCTATTCAAAACATAATTCATCTTCAAATTATGTAAACCTGATATCGTCCTGATTTGCATCTAATATTTGCCACTGGTATAAAACGTAACCCATCAACACATCCATCTGCATGCACCATCAATTCTACAACATTGGCATCAAAACAGTGGAAGTGTTACAAAATCATAAGATACCGATATAAATTTGATGCACCACATCCATATTAATTATATATGAAAATTGAATAACACAACAATATAGGCCACTTTAGAATCTACTCCTGACTCTTTAAAAGCCTTTCGACGAATAATCCTGGTTTCATGTGTTGTTGCTCTAACATCATAGGGACAATCGGACGGACATACATGTAGTTCCTTGGTGAGAATGTCAATATTTACTATCTATGGAAAAACAAGTATTAACAAAAATACCGAACTCTCAGGTGAATAAAAAAAAAAGGGAAGTCCATAAAAGATAACAAAATCAAACGTAAGACTTTGTCAAACATTGGAACTAATTGAAAACAACTGTCATATTCCTGACTTTGTACAGGAATTTTTCGAAGAAAATCGTAGATCAAACGTGGTTTTACAGCCAGCTGTTCGGCCTAATTAAATGACAATTGCATATAGTTCTGCCATATTGACGAAATTGGGCGAGCAGCCCAAAAATACAGAATAGGTTAATGTGACAATAATTTGTATCTAGTATACACCTTCTCGAGAAAGTACAAATTAAGTAAAATGTAAATACAATACAGCTAAAATTAAGCCATGAGCTTTTGGTCCACCATTTTTGGGTTCGTATAATTGTCATCCAATGAAAAACATATCTGCATTTTACATACTAGATAAAAGGTGAGGTGGGGTTGATGTCAATCAAGCCAAGTTTCAAAGTCATATTTAATTCCAGCTATTATATCTAAAAAATTAATTGCTATACTGGTCAATTGATGATTATATGCAGAATAAAATAAGCTCATAAAATAAAGTCTGTATTTCTGTTAACTGCATACAGACAAATGTGCATGTGTGTTATTATCTTTTTTATGGTTCCCCCCCCCTTTTCTATCTCACTATTCCTCCACTCATAAGTAGATCAAGATTCATGTCGGCTAGGTTTGGTTTTTATTTTGCTCATCTGACCAAAAGGGCCAAGCGGGCTTTTTCTCATCACTTTTGTTCGTCATCCGTCATCCGTCGTTCGTCGTCGTTCATTGACTTTTACAGAAATCTTTGACCTTATGAGTACTGTCTTTTGTTTTTTTTTTTAATTTCTTGCTATTTCACTGAAATATTGCCAAAATGGAATATTCTTAGTTAATGGAATCTCTTTAACACATTTGAGGGAAAATTTACCTGGAAATCGGGCTCTACCATGAATGAGCTGTAAAATAAGTAGGTAAAGCAAGCCATATTCAGTGTCATAGAAAGTTTTTTTCAGACTCTTTCTTCCTATTTTCTATATTGGGCTGTGAAAGAAAAAAAATGTTCTAAAAATAATCTTCAGGAAACCCACAGTAATATGTAGAATTTATTCTTCATGCAGCGACCATAAATCCTTCACTATTATTTAGCTTGATGAAATGGTTTCTACAGGAGGAATTTGTTAGTTTCTTTGCCTGTGTTTTTTCATCTTTTAAGACATAATCGATTAATATCTAAAACCGAAACATGAAAAAGATTGTATCTGATTTTTTTGTTTCCGAAGTAAAGATGAAGTTCGTTTTTATTTTTTCTGTTTAAATCAAATAGGATCTGAACAAATTTTGAAGAACAAATGACTAAATGAATTAACGCTCTTTACATGTAGTAACGTGAACAATGACGATGGTTATCAGGGCCATTGGCCATAAAACTTTACTCAGTACTCGGAGTTACAAAATCTGTGCTCGAAACACCAAATCCAGTATTTTGATTGGTTGATTTCTGAGTCCGAGTACAATAAACGTGCTCGAAAGTTTTATGACCGTAAGGCCTGATTTAGGAGAAGCATAAAACAACATTATATTAGGCTATCAATAAACAACATGTAGTAGCAACTCCTAAAGTGTTACAGTGACACATTTATCTGAAGCATAAGAAAGGAACGAAAATAGATTTTACTGCAACACTGCTGAAAGAGAATTAGACATGTTAGAAGAAAAGAAATGTATCGAAGAAGATACAACGGGTCTTTCATCTTGAGTTCAAACACATGTTAAAAAACTAATTAAAGATACAAGCTGGATTTAATTTAGAACGCCAGACGCACGTGTTGACTACACAAGACTCATCGGTGGTGCATGAATCAAAACAGTCAGAAAACCAAATCTGTTACGATCAATGTTCAAGAGCATTGCTAACTTAAAAAAAAATCCAAAATGTGACTAATCTGTCTAAGGCAATCAATGGTAAAGATCAATAGGACAACCTTAGAGGTACCAGGACCATCAAAATTGTACAAAGGTTAAAGATTAGGGAACAAAAGGAAGGTCTGAAGTGAGTTACTTTTAAAATGACCTGTATACAGAAAAAAGTAAAATAACAAAAATACCGAACTCCGAGGAAAATTAAAAACGGAAAGTCCCTAAATAAATGGCAAAATCAAAATCTCAAACACATCAAACGAATGGATAACAACTGTCATATTCCTGACTTGGTATATGCATTTTATTTTGTAGAAAATGGTGGATTAAACCTGGTTTTATAGCTAGCTAAACCTCTCACTTGTATGACAGTCGCATAAAATTCCATTATATTGACAACGATGTGTGAACAAAACAAAATGATGTGTGAACAAAACAAACAGACATAATAGGAAAATATGAAAACGCGTTTGTCTTACTGCAGTATATGCCCAAACGTTTTAAAATTTTTTTTTTAAATCCAAAAGATTCGTTTTTTTTTGTTTTTTTTTTCAATGAAACAAGTAAGTACATGTAATTGATGCATGTAAAATATTAACTAGATTCATGTTACGTATTTTACAAACCTTCAGATCGTTTATCCAATATCAGGTCAGGTTAGGTGAGTTGAAATTCTCATATGATAACTGTTAACTTTGCTATTTTCGTGTCCATGAAGCAAACAAAATCATTGATATATATGAACACCCCGTGTTCAATCCATTGACAGAACGTCCATAAACAGATGCTACATCAAGGTCAATGTTTCTTTGTAGTGTCGTTCGATCACTTTAATGTCATATTTTGTCTAATGGTTTGTATTGTCCAATTGAATCTTCTTTCTTTTTTGGGCATATAATTGAGAAGCGGGATGGATTGGACATGCAGCAGCGATTTTTTAATACTGTCAGTATATTTGTATTTTTTTAGCAAGGATTATTTTCAAAAGTTTATAGTTCATATATATACATATAAATCAACGTGCAAGACATCTATATGTTAAGGTATTTCATATCCCATTGTTTATGGTAATATTGTATACAAAGCACAAAAATGTCGTCATTCACCGCAAAAGCTAACCAAACCTTTAAACATACTTATTCAAAAGGGCATTGTTACAATACTGTTGTCAAGTCATTAAAGATAACAATTTTTTGAAATTGACATTGATTCACTCATAGGGTCTTTGCTTCGGAAATAACAACATTTATTCTAAACAAGTTGTTGGTATGATACGTATATTTTATGACGGTATATAATACCTAACCTCTTAAGGGAGGGATTGTGCCTGATTGTCATATGATGTAGACATAATCTTTCAATCCGTTAAATTGAGGTATGGAGCCGGCATGTCAGGAACTGCTACATGTAGTAGTCCTTTGTTAATTTATGTTCATCATTGTCATTTTGCTTTGTTTCTTCTGTTATCTTATCTAGCATCGGACTCGAACTTCTTTTGAATTGAGTATAACTGTGCGTATTGCTGTGTGTTTATTAATTCCACAATGGCTAGAGATCAAGGGGGTGGGGGTGTTGATATCTCATAAAACGTGCTCAATACCGCCTCATTTTTGCGCCTGTCCTTAGTCCGGAACCTCTGGTCTTTGTTAGTCTTGTATTTGTTTTTAGTTTGGTTCATTTATATGCTTCTGAGTTAAGTGTGACGTCCATTTTTGCTGAAATAGTATACATTATTTTTTAGGGGACAATTGAAGTCCACCTCCGGGTGCGGAATTTTATCGCCGTGTTGAAGACCCATTGATGGCCTTGGGCTATTTGGTTGGTTTGCTGTCTCTTTGACACAATTCGCGTTTTTACATTCTCAATCTTATTATACAATTTTAAAGGGGTGAATTGCTGGCCAGTTAATAAAGATCTAAAAATATTTAATTAAAACCCACATTTATTGAGAAAAAATAATCACATTACAGAAAAGGTGTCATAAACATACAAGTTTAACTTTGCTAAAATAAATTACCTTTAAATATATTATGTAGTTATTCAAAAATTTTCAGATAAAGAGATCTGTGTTTTGTTTTTATTTTTAAAACACTTTGTTGTTAACACACTTGACCAAAACGTTATTCCAAATACAAAACCACATGCATCGACGATGCTGTTAAATATTAAAAATGAGCATCGCTCTGAACATTCTATTACGAAACCTACTTCATTGTTTTTTTCAAACAGATTCATTTTAAAACGATATATTAAACCCAGTTAAAAAACGAAAACTCGAACAAATGAAGAAACATATGTCTGAATATATATATGTAAGAACCACAAGGTTTGTTGCATTTTTAACAACTTCATGTACAAACATATTACATAGTAAGCAAATTTTATAATGTAAAATTAAATGTATCCCATGACAATGCTGACCATATGTTAAAAAAAAATCATTATTATTCCATTTCCACATATTCATTAAAACATATATAATACATATTAAAACAGTATTTGTAAAAAACACCCCTCTGAGCAACATCTTTATTTCAAATCAATTTAATTGCATTTTCCATACTTATTTGTTGAAACATAGAACATCAAGAAGAAAGGCCGTACAGGTCTAATACCACCATTGATTTTCCCCTCTTAGTATTTGTTAAATTTGCACTTTTCAAAAAATTGTGCAGAATTTATCTTTGTTTCAAATAAAGAAATACTTGGCATGAGTAACGTTTTATCCTATCCAGTACTATCGAAAAAAATTCACATAACATTTCATTGCATATAAGAAAATAACCATCACTGGAAGTCAACCAATCAAGTTTCCCCATTATTTAACCTGTGTACAAGCTTTAGTAACCATGTAACCTCAAGTTTCCAAAATATTCTATAGAAACCCCAAATAAAAAAAATGATGCTTTGAAATACCTAAAAAATATATGTTGATGACCCAGAAATTTTTTACTGCAATAAAATTTTGGATTAATTACCTACAACTGTCAAATTCAAGGGAATATTTCTTTTGGACCTATTTTCGTATGCAATGACGTACCATGATTTGGTGGTATTACACCTACAAATAAATACAATAGAAACATCCCTCTGATTATTCATATTGGAAACAACATCATAGCGGCATTTTCCACAGTTTCCCGTTAAAATCTCAAATATAAAACATTTAAAATACATATAATCTAGAGGCTCTCAAGAGCCTGTATCGCTCACCCTAGTCTATGGGCATATCTAACAAAGCACACTCTCCAACATTGTAGACGAGAGTAGACTTCATGACACAAATCTCTATTTTGTTGATCTTGTTTTACAGATCTTTCAGTCTGTTTAGTTTCTTTTACTTATTAATATATCTTGCCTTGCTGATAATTTTTGTGATTTAGAGTGTTTATCCATCTATCATAATTTAAATCATATGAGACATAACAGAAAAACAATCTTTCTCTCTAAATGTCATAGTTTTCATGATAAAAGGAAAAAATGAAAATAAAAATCGTAAAATTTGTCATTTATGAGCAATAACTCCTATAAGAATTTTTCTAACAGCTTTGGCGTATATATGGACAATTGGTATATCTCATTATTCTGAACATATTTTTTCCTTTCAGATTATCTCTTTTTATAACCGTTCAAAGAATAATAGAAAAAAACTTGCTTTTTACCCCTATGTTCTAATTTAAGCAATGTCAGCCATGTTGGTTGGTGGGCTGGGTTATCTGACACATGTTTTAACTAGATACCTTAAAGATGATTGTGGCCAAGTTTGGTTAAATTTGGCCCAGTAGTTTCAGAGGAGAAGATTTTTGTAAAAGATTTCAAAAATTTACAAAAAAATGTACAAAAATTGACTATGAAAGGCAACAACTCCTAAAGGGGTCAATTGACCATTTTGGTCATGTAACTTATTTGTAGATCTTACTTTGCTGAACAACAATTTTGCTATTTACAGTTTATCTCTATCTATTATAATATTCAAGATAATAACCAAAAACTGCGAAATTTCCTTAAATTACCAAATCTGAGGCAGCAACCCATCAACAGATTTCTTTTGTCTGATGCGTCTGAAAAGTTCAGGACAGATAGATCTTGACCTGATGAACGTTTTCATCCCATGTCATATTTGCTTTAGTTTCATAGATATAAGCCAAAACACTGCATTTTACCGCCATGTTCTATTTTTTGCAATGGCGGCAATATTGTTTGATGAGCAGGGTCTGCGGATACATTTTTTAAAACTATATACCCTAAGAATGATTAAGGCCATGATTTGGATCAATTTGGGCCAGTACTTTAAGAGGAGAAGATTTTTGTAAAAACTTACAAAAATTTACAAAAAATTGGTGAAAAATTGATTTTAAAGGGCAATAACTCTTTAAAAGGTCAATTGACAATTTGGTCATGTTGTCTTATGTGTAGATCTAGCTTTGCTGAACAATTTTGCTGTTTACAGTTTATCTCTATCTATTATAATATTCATGATAATAACCAAAAATTACAAATTTAGGGGCAGCAACCCAACAATAGGTTATCTAATGCGTCTGAAAACTTCAGGACAGATAGATCTTGACCTGGTGAACATTTGTACTCCGTCTAAATGCTTAGTTTCATAGCTATAAGCCAAAAACTGCATTTTACTCCCATGTTCTATTTTTAGCCATGGTGGCCATCTTTGTTGTTAGGCAGGGTCTGCGGATACAATTTTTAAACTAGATATCCTAAGGGTGATTAAGGCCAAGTTTGGTTTCAATTGGCCGCAGTATTTTTAGAGGAGAATATTTTTTTAAAGTTAACTGGCGACGACGACGCCAAGTGATGAGAAAAGCTAACTTGGCCCTTTTGGGCCAGGTGAGCTAAAAAGTGATTTTATTTTGAAGTAAAAAGTTATGTGGAATATATATGCAGTGAACAAAACTTCTTTCATCTCAAAACGTATTACATGACATATATAAAGAAAATTCTATTAAAAAAAAAATGTCCCTCTGAACATACATATTTTACAAATAATCCATTATTTATTTCATTTTTTCCCTAGGTTGTTGAAACAATATGATACATAACCCATACAAATATTAAAATAAATAATCCCCCTCAATATATCCAAGAAACAATCCCGCACATTGTTTTTGGGGGGATTTCAATTCCATTTAGGTGGTCATTAATGCCTTTGAGCACCACTCTCCCTAATTCAATGTTTTCGTTTTTCTCCATCCTGTATGTTTAAAAAAGAAAAAGAAGAAATAATATTATTGCTGATTTTCCTGAATATGAGATTTCATACCACTTAGCTTCTAAAATAATATTTAAATGTCAAATCCAACGAGTCGAGGAAGAATGGACACCATCAATATAAAAAAGGAAAAGATAAAAATAAACGAAAGCAGAACAAAGTTAAGCTTACACTTGCGAATGTTCTGTTTACTCGCAAGTTTATGCAAGTACCAAAGTTTGGAGCCGATTTTGCGAGTAACTGCAATGACGGCTTTAATTAAATGGGCTCATTAATATTAACGGTACAAATTTTGCTGCACCAGATGTTTTTTTACGTGTTTATATATGTACAGAAATGTCCTTTGAAATTATCTAATCATTCTAATATTTTCTGTAATTGAAATTGAATTTTAAATAACAATTCAAAACCAATTGTTCAGAGAACAATTGAAGTTCTTTCCATCAAAAACGATATATTTTAATATGAACATATTAAAGTCCTATTTAAAAAGTTATTTCCAGTGTCAAATGATAGCATAGTGTATGATGATTCCAAAAAAATATGGTTTTTAAACACTTTTATTTAAAATAAGTGAGATAATGTGTTACTTCCGTTTTGAAAAATGCCACTTTGAGTATTATCTGATAGTTAACTTGACACTAATTTCAAAATATATAATTCTATATACTTTCACATTAAATAAATACAAAAAAATAGCTACTTCTGGTTTACACAAGGTCATTTCCGGTTGGCTTTTACAAGGTCATATGGCTAGTAACCTAATGCAAAGTCCTAAAGCTTTATGACGTATGCATATGAAGCTAAAGAAAAGGTCAAAATTACATATGACGTAGTTCTCTATCACTAATGGTTTACCAGTTACAATTACAAGTCACTTATTTTAAATACAGAAGGGTAAATAACTCTCATATGGAGTCTCCGGACCACTTCGGTCAAAATTATTCTTAAGATCATGAGGATATAACGAGCAAATTGGTGAAATAATCGTTTGCGAATGATATACGCACACAAAAAACCAGTGTTTGGGGAGATAACTCTTACAATAAAAAGTGTTTGTTTAAAAAGGGTCAGTTTCAAAGTCGCAATAACTATCAGATATCATATGTATAAAATCTAAGCCGGACTCCTATAGACCGTAAGAAAAAAAATGTGGCGGAAGAAGAAAATAATAATAATAATAATAATAATAATAAAAGAAGAAGAAGAAGAAGAAGAAGAAGAAGAAGAAGAAGAAGAAGAAGAAGAAGAAGAGGAAAAAGAAGAAGAAAAGTGGAAAGCCTAATAAAACAGATTATATATTTAGCGGATCGCTATATGTGACAACAGGAAAAGATAATAAATGAAATTATAGTGATTCCAAATGTCCGACAAGAATCACTAAACTAAATAGACAAACAACAGTATGCAAAGCACTACTTATGAAACCGAAGACTGAGCAACACGAAAAACAAAGGATGATCTCAGGTGCGTGTGATGCGTTTGAACGTACAAACCTGGTTTTTATTTTAGTTCTGTACAAACATATTTCTTGTGATAAGAAAAAAATAATATGATAAGATCTTGTGTCTCGTTCTTAATAGATTTAGAGATCCATCTAGTATGCTTAAATTAGTTTCATACTATATTTTTATGCAGAAAATAGTATAAATGGCAATATTAATAAAAGGAGATCAAAGAGACACAGTTATAATCGTCCCTCGGTATCTGTTGCAGCTAAACAATCAGTTATATTTTAACATTTCCAGCAAAAATTTAATAAAATCAAGTGAGAAAGAAACGTTTGCCATATCTCTGGAGTAGCAACTAAATACTTTTATATTTAACATTTAATAGCCTGTATTACTTTATATCAATAATATAGGTGTGTTATATAATGTCATATAAAATACTGTATGTTGTAACAATTATATATTTTATGTGTATATGCCCCCTTGGTGACCTAATTTGGAAAATGAAATATCTGATCTTATCTTATCTTATAATATAGAATATTTACCTGATTTTTGCCTGATTTTTTGCACTTTCCTGTGAATATAATAACAAAACATATCATGAAATGACTAGTAAAATTAAATAAAATTAACAATAGCAATGAAGTAAAGAATAAGACTGAATAAAAACGTCTCACAAATAAATAATACAAAATATATTTTTAGTAGGAATTTACATGTGCTATGCAGACGCATAACTATCTGGAAGTAACTTTTCTCATACGAAACAAAAAGTAAAATCACAAAAATACTGAACTCCGAGGAAAATAAAAGTAAACCCTAATCAAATAGCAAAATAATCACTAGATAAAACGAATGGATTACAACTGTCATATTCTTGAATTGGTACAGACATTTTTTTTGTAGAAAATGGTGGATTAAACCTGGTTTATAGCTAGCTAAACCTCTCACTTGTATGACGGTCGCATAAGATTCCTGAAAAATATACTTACCTCTTATGAAACCTTATCGCACTTCATATTTGGATTTCATTTTGCAATGATAACACCTAATTATTCTTATGTGTTTTACGTTTTGTCCTTTAGTTAAATAAAATTCAAAGGTAGCGCACATAATTCTGCTAAATATTTCATGCAAATTAGAAATTAATTAAGTATGTAATTCTTGAGACTACGAAGAATGAAAATCTAAACTAGCACTGTATACCCCAAATTTGTTTTTTGCCAGTCCTAAATTGGGAACCTTTAATTCAGAGCTGTGTTGGGTTGCAGTCTGTCATATCATGCCTTTGTTTTTGGTTTTGTCATTATCCAGGCCGTTGATATTTACTCTTTTGAGTAGTATCACATTTTTTCAGGACAAGGTGTTTCATTGCTGCCTATATGTTATTGGTTTTTCTCATTAATGATAACCGTATGCTGGCCTATTTTTGCTTACATCCACGTCACTATTATTAAGGTAGTTGTAGTCAGTTATTTCATTTGTGATACAGTTTTTCTTCCTTGTCGTATTATTTTGAGTACTTAGTCTTTTGTTAGATGTTTTTCGTTCCCTGTATCAATCTGACAAGTCAATTCTTTTTCAACTAATGTTTACTGTTTGTTCGTAAGCTATGCTGTAACACTACTGTCCCATGTTAGGGGAAAGTTTGATCGCTTGCAAACATGGTTATCCTCTCCACAGTATATGTGTCTATCCAAAGTTGGTAACCTGTAATTCAGTGGTTTACGTTGGTCGTTGTCAATTATATTGTTGTTTTATCTATTGTCATGTACATACATCAGGCAAGTGGTTGTCTAGTTTTAATTATTTTACAGCTTCCTATGTGGTATGGGTTTTCCTCATTGTTGAAGGCCGTATGGAGACCGTCATCTTCTTATTAATGTATATTCATATTATTGCTCTTGTGTCTTTTGTCTTATGTCATATTGTCATGGTTTAAGTACTTAAGGAAGCAATAGTAAGACCAAATTTTTATATAAATATTTCAAATATTTCCAATATAAGTACCTGAGCAATTCTCTAAGTTACACAGTGATGTCTCCATACGGGGTCCAACACAATCCTTCCCATCTTCAGACGGCTCAGGATTATCACATGTGCGATTTCTACTTCCTATACCATTTCCACACGTGACGGAACAGGTGGTGTTTGACCAAGATCCCCATTGGCCGTCAACTGTTTAGACAAAATCTATGTTAAAATTACCTTAAGGGAATGATCGCTAAATTGAAATTCATTACCGAAAAAATCTGTTTCATTAAATCGATTAAATGTTGAATTTCAACATTTTTGCTGCGCACCCTAGCATCAAATAACGAAGCGTGCATGTGCATGAACTGCTGTACATGTCCATTTTTATATTCTTGTCACATTTCTTTCATGAACAGACAGTATAGTGAGAACCCTTTCCTATTTCATTGAATGTACCAAACAAATAGTCAAATAAAAAGGTAAAAATTTGTAGGGTTCTTCATATTGTATGGGCCGATAAAGTTATCATCATCCTTACTCGGAATGAAGATGGGTTTTGACACGATTCAAGTTGTATTTTTATTCATAAATCAAGATAATTTTTTATCAGCAACCAGTCTTTCATTTTGTGTGTTCTTGTGGACATGTTGATATATTTATTGTCACATTAACATATTGTGTCTGTTTGAATTGCTGACCGATTGTTTTCAATATAACGGAACTTTAAACAACTGTCATAAAAGTTGGATAATAAGCTAGTTGTAAAACCAATTTCAATCCTACGATTTTCTTTGGAAAATGGCCGTACAAAGACAGGAATATGACAGTTGTTTTCGTTAATAGATAACGTTTGATTTTGTCAATTTATATATATATATGTAAGTTGTCTTACTCTGAAATAACTTGTTTCACAAAGGAAGTGTACAAATCCATGTTTTTCAATTTGAGTTCATTTATATGTTTTGGATTTTAGTTTGACGTCCATTTTCACTGAACTAGTACAAATTTTCATTGAGGGGCCAGCTGAGGACCACCTCCGGGTGCGGGATTTTCTCGCTGCGTTGAAGACCAATTTGTGGCCTTCGGCTATTATCTGCTCTTTGGTCGGGTTTTTGTCTCTTTGACATATTCCCCATTTCCATTCTCAATTTTATTAAAAAAAATCTTGTTCCTGTATATTTTTGAAAAAGAGTTTGTTCCCCTCCCCTTCCCACACCGAATGTATTGTTGGTTCGGTGCAAAGGGAATGCTTATATTTTCTCATTCATTCAAATAACAAACTTACATAAAAAATAAATCTTCCATTTATAAGCCATTTGAACAGACACATTGAATAAAGAGGATAAGTGATACAATGTGATACTCTTGAAATTACTATATGGTTAAGCTTCAACTACTGATTATTCAATTTTTTAATGTAGTTGTATAAGCAAAATATTTACCTAATATTGTTAACATGACGTAGAAATTCCTTTATATCGTAGTAATATAAAACATTAACCTGTTTGCACCGATGCACTGTTCGATACAGATTCATCGATATATTCATAAAAACAGCACTGTCACTGTGCATTTCAAATACGTATTATGTATATATTTACATATATATGTAAGAACGACTTGTCCCAAAGCCACAACTATAAGTTCAAAGTCACTTGTGTAGGAAAATATTGAATAATATACCTGGAAAAGAACAGTTTGATGAGTTGAACTGTGGAAATTCTGTTGTTTTGTTAAAATCAACACACAATCCAGCTAAAGTGAACTCGTCTTGATTTGATGCCCATTCAAATAAATCTATCATTGTACAGCATTCCAAGGGATTGTTAGTCAGGGCCTGTAAATATTTTTCTAATTTACAATTTAAAAACTTTATTTCCTTGGATAAACCACAATAGCTTCTTTGTTGCACACCATACATATTTACTATAACCATTATAAAAGATAAAACTGGTTGACTTATTCTGTCGAATGAAAGCAGAGACAGACACGATAAAAAAATCTATATCAAAATTAGTCCGCAATCTTTAAATGATTGCGTCAACTTGTTCAATCAACCTTTTAAACAGCTGCTATTCTTATCTTATGATCATAAGGAATGTTAAGTCCTATGATCAGTTGTTATTAGTGCATCCCTCGGAATTTTCTCAGCACTGTTCAGAATTTTGCTTGTAGTCAGCCTATTTATGTTACGTTACAGATAATTCAGTGTTAATTATTTGGCAAAAGTAAAAACAAATACACCTATTACCAAATTAATCTTAATATATCAAAAGTGAAGTATCTGAGTATTGCTGTAATATAGAGAAGTCGAAAGACTAAGCATGATTTTTTTTAAATTTATTTGTCTAGCTGGTATAAATCAGAACTTTTCGTTCGCCAATTAAGTTTTGTTTGAACCTTATCTAATTTGAGCATATACATCACAAGGTGAAGATATATCAATATTACATACAACAAATTTATATTTGTCGTTGTTCCAAATATATTGGCAGATACTGTTGTCAACATATTCGATTCCAAAAATCTACAAAAGAAGGCAGTGAAGTTTAAATACTTGAGAGTAAGAGATAAACATTTCGTCTTTCGTTGTTTTATATTTCTATATACTGGTGCTTAACAAGTTTGTGTTATATCTCAGAGAAATATTTTTTGACTTTCAAAATGATTTACCCAAAGAATTTTAATAACAGACGTCAACAAAATTTACGAGAACACGTTATAAGGAAATATAACACTTCAAACATAATACTATTAAATCATTAATGCATTTATATATATATATCTTCATGGTTGGTCAGAAAACACTCCTATCGCAACCCTTTATTAAACTCACACAACTCCAAGGTTTGGATTTGATAAAAACAACCCTTCTGGTAACCTGGTTAAACTGTTTGAACTCAATAATCTGCAAGAGCAAGAATAATCTGTATATATTATTTCATTTCTTCACATGAGCGTTTGTCTCAGATGATATCTATCATAATTCAAAACCACCTTTAAAGCCAAAATTATTTTTGATTATCTTATAAAAAAAATACTGACATTACCATAAAGCAGATAATGTATGCATTAATTTTGTAAAAATTTTGCAAATGAGAACAAAATATCCAGATATCTTTCATACAAGTCTCCATGTATTTAATCTTTTTGTACATTCCATATATTGGTATTTTTCCTAAAACAAATATTTCCAGGAGTTTCAATATTTCTCTGGTAAATATAAATGTTACTTTATCTCAGAAACAAATAGTATATATATGCTCATAAATTGGTACAATTTGCAAAATGAGATATCAGTTCGAGTACGTATAGCTGTAGTGTTACTATTGGCATCAATTTTATATGATACTGCGAAGATCCCTAATGACTTTGTGTTTACCTTTTCAGAACATGGGATTTAAAATTAGAATTTAAAATCATTTTAAATTAAGGTATATATATCCCTCAAGCATAGCTCTGTATCCTTGTTCAGATTTGGCTATACTTCGAGTCCTTTCCGGTTTGATCAGCTCTTCAATGATTTATAAGGGGTTTTTTTTCAATTAGTTTGACCCAAACATCACTGAATAGTAAATTATTGTCGCAATGAGTATCGGGTGAAATTAAATCTGTTTATATTATAAAAACTCCGAACACTCCAAACACTTTTAATTCTGAAATAACAGAGTATATTTATTGTTGCCACTGTTGGTCAACGGACACAATATGGTTTTTATTTATGCAACTTAAGAAGAAAAAATATACTGAACTCCTAGCTAAATTTAAAAGGAGAAGTTCATAAAAACTGACCAATCAAACACTCGCCTAAATAAATCAAAGGAACGAATGAAAAACAAATATAGTTTTCCTGACTTGGTACAGGCATTTCCGGTAGCAAATACTGCAAAATATGCATCAAAGCTATAAAACACAACTGATCTTAATTTTCAAACAACCATATAAATGAATTTGACATAGACGCACTTTCCAGATCAAGTGAAGTTAAAAACAAATACAAAACATAAAAAGAAAATAACATTTACCAATTTATTTAAACCTCATGCGTCCGAATTGCACCTCTGATTTCGACCGCCTCAGGAACACCCAAAGACACAAAAAAACAGCAACCTGGATGTACAAATACCGAGCCACGTCTAGATGTCGTACGATCATAAGGAGTATAATAGTACAAAGACAAATTAAAGGAAAACTGTAAAATAAATAAAAAGATACACAACATCAGCAACTGAAGGTTGCACTTCTGTAAATATAGATAATGCAATTTCCAATAGGAACTCCTTTTGCGGCTTACACTTTGGCACTGTTATTAGTTTCTTTAAAAATTATATCCTAAAATGGAAAGTTCATATGCCCTACAATTTTTTTCAAAGGTCAAAATATAGGGCTGTCCGGTATATTTTCAACATTTATATGCCCCGAATTTTTTTGAGAGTTTGATCTCATATTAAAATTCTGTACTACCCCCTCCCATCACTTCGGGTCTTCTTCAATTTCAATTTGGCCGCTATCCATGTGTTTTTATACTGGTAACATACCCGTGTTATGCTCTATGTGATGAAACATAGTGATCATATATGGGAACCAGTACGTAAACAACACAAATTATCTATGAATATTATATCTGTCCCCAAAAGAGGCGTGGTTTGTGAAACAGTTGTATTTACAAAGATCAACTTAAGATTACATTTATTCAAATAAAAACATCGATCTTGAAAAACACTTTTTCTCACAACAATACTTATTTATCAGAATCTTAGCCTAAAAGAAATCACTGCATATACTCTAACTTTTCTTTTACAATACATTTTTTACCCCCCTCCTGTTTCAATTTTTAAAGAATTTGCAAACAAGACTTTAATCACTGTCAGCTTTCCCTGTGTGCATGTTTTCTGACATGAAATGCCTAGAACCTATTTGAAACTATTCTGATACAAATTGAAAGCATTTTATAATACTATAAATATAGAGTTTGTTAGTTAATCATTCCAACATTTAAGATTATATAAAGTATCCAATCCTGCATTTGTCTCCGGTCCACATTTTATTGTATGCCTATGTATCTATAAAAGTTCACAATGTCTGCCTCAAATGGTCAGATTAGAAATCTTGTCACAATAATATCGTCTCTTACCATATATCAAACATAATTTGGCTAATATATAAACTAGAAGTATTTAAACAAAGCCATATGTGCAAAAGTTGTATCTATGAAGTAACCAGTCTGATATATAAATTAACTAAACTTATTATAGAACAAACTGCTAAAATCTGTTTTTTACATAACTTTAAAGCACATTTATTTTTTTTGTCTATACAAAAGACCTTTATAATAAGAAAATCATAACCTTTACCATGTTAACAGGATAAATTATCTGTTTTATAAGGTTTATTTTTCTCTGTTTTTATTTTGCCACTGGGACCTCAAATTTGCTAAATAATTCTGCTATCTCTGTGAATATGGAATATTTAGTACATTTTCAGGATACTACGCACAATTATAAGTTTTATTAAGGTATTTTTGTATCTCTAGTTTGTATATTTTTATGTCACGTTCACAAGAAAGCACACTCAGGTGTTACGGCTTACTCATGGGTTTTCGACAGGAGAAAAACGCCCCAAATAACAATATTCATCAAGGATCTAAATGTTTCAATGACTGCGAAGAGTAAATATAATCACTTCTTAAAACAATTTAAATTACAAATATGCACATATTATGAATTTACCTTACAGATAGGGCTTTAAGTAAACTATGTCATGTATGTATAGTGTAAACTGTGGATTTATGCTGAGTCATCATAGTTAAGTCCTAGGATTTTCTCAATATTAATGAAATATTTATATTAAAACTTTATATTTGAGTTAATTTCACTAAAATTTCTGAGGATAAACCGAATTTGGTGAAATTCCACATTTTCTCTCTTTTCACCCTATATGGTTGCACTTCTATAAATATAGAAGAAATTCTTTGACGGCTAAAACTTTGTCACTTTTACTATGGAGTTTCGTAATAATATTATCCTAGAATGGAAAGTTCATGTGCACTCAGAAATTTTCAAAGGTCAAAATATATGGATCTGCGGCATATTTTCAACATTTATATGCCCCCAACGGTTAAAAAAAGGCGATGGAAGCTATGGTTCTTTTAAATTTTTAAATTTCAGGAAAAAATGTCATAAATATATATTGTGATCAGAATCAAAGTGTGTTTGGTGTATAGGACATAATAATAGTATCGTAGAACGATTTTCCAATAATACAACAAGGTCCCTTTTTTTTTGTTTAGCAACACCACATGTTTCAGTGACATGCTGTGTCAGAAACGGATGGTATTGTAATATTTTGCATTTCTATTTAGTGTTTATGTCAAATAAAGTCTTTATTATTCATGGTAAATTTTTTTATCTCTCTAAAACATGAGGTGCATATTTTAGTAGAATCACAGTGTAAAACGTTCAAGTAAAGACAAACTAGATATCATAATCGCCTTTTGATACATGTACGCAGGTTTAACTGTTTATGTAAATTTTACAGACGCCATAAAAGTAAATAAAGGTATAGTAAAATTGTTTACGTAGTATTATGAAATACTTACATTAATTTCAATGACACAAGATCAATAAATGCATCGACTGCTATATTTGAAATGCTGTTACGGTTCAAATTTCTAGCATATGAAAATAAGAAGATGTGGTATGATTGCCAATGAGACAACAAATATTAAATAGTTAGTGAATTATAAGTAAAACTAAGACAAATATTTTGTCGTGAACAAAATGTTGCGATACGTTTGAAATCAAGTTCATTTAGACATAACAGTTTCCTTTTGAACTTATAGCATAATTGGATAAATTGGATTTTTTACGATAACAAATAGATACACGCTATTACATACAAAAATGAAAACAACAAGTAATAAATTGAATGCGTCCGAATCACTTTTCTGAATTAGCCTTTACCATGAACGCTCAAAGCCGAATATTTGAAAGCCAAGGTTATATAAGAACCAAAATAGTTGATGAGCTATACAATCAAAAAGGAGCTAAAATAATAAGATATTTAAATACAAATTTAGATATAAATGCAGGTTTTTAACGATTGTTATCCTATACGGTCTATAGTAGAAGTTTCTTATGACTAACTTACAGTGATTCAAGGGATGTTAATCCAGATAACGAATTAGCATCAATGACAGTAATAGAATTACCAGCAAGATTTCTGAAAACAAAGAATAATCGAAAAATCCGATAAAAATGAAATTTTATGATAACATAATAACATAAAGGGTACCAATTTTTCTGCATCAGATGCGCATTTCGACAATAAATGTCTCTTCGGTGATGCTCGAGACCAAAATATTTGAAAATCCAAAGCTTATTAAAAAGATGAAGAGCTATAAACCAAAAAGGACAAAAAAGTATAGCCAAAGCCGGCCAAGGAATCAGAGCTTTGCTTGAGGGAGATACATTCCTTAATTTTGAATAATTTCCAAAATTTTATAACAGCAAATTGTAATAACAGAAAATCCGAATTTCATGCCAGTACCGAAGTACTGGCTACTGGGTTGGTGATACCCTCGCACCATTTTACAATCATCATATAATCAAGATATTGCCTTCAAAAAGGAGAGGATTGACTGCTCATATCTGCACATATGCTTATGTGTCTGCCCTATAACATCATTGGCGGCTATGCTGTGATATAGTTAGATAGTTTTTTTTAAAGGAATTAATTGTTGAATGATAGATCTTTGATCTTGTTATATCAAAGAATCAACAATAAATTTCTGCGTCCGAAACACTTTTCTGGATTTATCTTTAACATGAACGTTAATATACGCAAAAATGTCTTTTTTGTAATTTCATTGAACAAGGGGCAACGGAAAGAGCTGATCCAAAAATATTTTAGATATCCCTCAATTGTTTCATATGCATGCACCAATTCAGGAAAAAGTACGGATAACTTTAATCAGATCTTTCTAATAATTGTAACTTACGAAATTTTCATTGATAATCTGTGATTCTAATTTTTAAATTTTATAGACTCGTTGTCATTTTGATCTTGAATTATTGCACTAACATCTATCGTCAACTTTTGACATCAGTATGTGTTTAGAACTTCTCTTTATTGAATGGTTGCTTTTTCATGTGAACCGACACGCTCAACACAAAAATCAACAAAACGCTTAGTTTAGAAGATTGTGTCACACGAGACCAAAACGAATGACTAAATGGGGTTACTAAGATGCCCCAGATGAGTATGCAGTTGCTGGTGATTTGCGTCATAGTCGTTGTATAAAATGAAAATATATATGGATGTAGTATAGTTCTGAATTCCCAACGAGACAATTAACCATCAAAAACAAAAAGACGTAAATGTAAGCAACAATTTTAATTTACTGAAATGATAATAATTAAAAAAAAATCAAGCGTTTGATTTATATACAGAGCAATACACTAAAACAAATATAATACACAACCACTGAATAACAAGCTACTGATTTTTGACATGCACAAGCAACATTTGGCGTTGATTGACTTGGTAGCGAGACACCAACCCTCCCCTAGCTTTGGACAGTGGTGTAACTACATTTCATAAAACAAAATCCCATGAAAAGACATTGACTCATCAGAATACAAAATGCACAAAAAAAACTAACAAATGACTAAACGCACAATTACCGATCTAAGAGTAATTACATTTAGAGAAAGTTACTCTAAAACAATTACAACCAATGAATTAATTATGTTTTTCTGACGAAAATCAATCAGTTTACATTCAATGGAGTTGTTTAAAGACGTTAAGGTATAACAGTCTGAAAAGACATGATATTGTGAATTGCCTAACTATGAGACAAATTTGTCCCTGATATTTCTTTATGGAAGGTTGTTACTAATTAAAACAGGTTGTGCAACAAAACCCACATGCACCAAATGAAGTGAAAGGGTGGAGAACTTGTATGCACTATGAGGATTGAAATAGGAACCAGTTATAAGCAAATGTATTACATATCTGAGAGGTGAAAAAAACCAGTGAGACACTCAAACTCATAAGTCGAAAATAAACTGACAACGCCAAGGCTAAAAAAGAAAAAGACAAACAGCAGTACACAAAACACAACATAAGAAACCATAAAATATGCATAGATAATTGAGCTGGATTTATACCGAAAATCATAAAACAAATATTCTACAAAATCTAGGTAAAACAGGTCCGTAAAAATATTGTTTGCATAAAACAATACTTACAATGATAAAGTATCTGAAGGTATATTATTGGGTATAGCATCTAAACCTTTGCTAATACAATCGATCCCTGTTCCTTCGCAGTCACAAATAGATAGTTGCGGTTCACTACACGGCATAGCATATGCATCTTGTAATGAGCTGACGATTAAAACAATTGTCACTATACCCATCCTGATTCCAACTGTCTTATATTCTTGGCTAGAATTGTAAACAAACAATGCTACATCAATAAAGTAAGGATAATAAGTTTTAGAAATTCGAAAAGCTGCAAACCCAAATATCTTCCAGTTTATGTTCCTTCAGCATCTTTGGCCTCTCTTTTAAACCCACCAGTATACAAAAAACAAGCACACAGTCCCTAAGAAACTAACTCAATACATTTAGACTGCTGTTACATTTCTTCAATGATAAAGGCAATTAAACAACGGCTGTGTGATTAAGCATGATTCAGGACCTGCGTTTAATACACCACTTACATAACATATTACTGTGTGTCGTATTAGAATGATGAAAGCGATAATTTTCTACAAAAATCAAAGAAGAATGCTGTAAACATCAATTCAAAAGCAATATCGGATGTCACCTCGTACCTGTCGTTTTCATGGTAACCACATTTATTTTGAAAATTCAAAAAGTCAAATGGTATATCTACAGATGCAAATTAGCAGTTGTGTAAATACTCATTAAGTGTGACAAATTTTTAAAAGTTACCCAAATTTGCAGTTTTTTATAATTGTAAAAAAGTCTATAGGCTATTCTACCCGACGACAAAATGAATGGAAGTATGTAATCCATTTTTTTTGTCATATATTAGATCAGATGTTTAAAACAAGGCCAACAATATAAAAGAGGGAATCAAAAATCACAAATCAAAGAACGACGGATTACTCTCTTTCCTTCTTAAAGAAAAAGACAAACAAATAGATAACAGTCCGCAAAACGCTAAAATCATCATGCATTGGTTGATCGTTCCAAGATGTCTTTGTCTCATCTCACTAGTGACATGTTTTACGGTCTTACATCTCAAGATTCCAGAACGATTGTGACAATTTGACTGAGTGTGGTTTAAGTAATTGAACTCCATAAAAAATACCTGCTTATTGAGGGCATATATTTTAGAAATGAAACAATATTTGTAAATAAAGAGAAAATACTAGAAAACGTACATAAAATGAAAACACTACCGATATTTTTATAGATAAGATTGTAAAAGATGTTAAATTATCGTTTGGCTCAGTCAATCAAAGTAGTTTTATGTTGGATTGTATACTTTGCAATACATTAAGCCACTCAACTCTATACAAACTACGCGAGAGCATTTGATTAAAAGATAATTTGAGAACAATAGGTAGATAAAACACAAAGTGTATTTTTTTGCAAGTTATTATGTCACTGGGAAAGGAGAAACACTTATTTTTGACATAAGAAAAAAGTATGACAAAAATACCGAACTCCGAGGTAAATGGATTCCATTAAATGCTGATTTATTTTTAAGGATGTTCTTAGGTGAAATTAAAAAAAAATCTAGAATTTAAAATTGATGCTAGTAGTCAGAAGAAGAAAAGCATTAGTTAAGGAACAAAATAAGCTAAAAATATTGATACGATATGGAACTCCTTTTCGAGATATTTTCTTTTAAATTGCGGGAAAAGGCTGACTCGGACTTTTAACTTATATTTGCTTTGGTTTTATTTGGGTCTCAAATCGAAAGAATAGGAATCTAGAATCTGCTTAAATTTTGGTAAATGACCTTTTATGCATTATTGAAGTCTTATATGAAAAGAAAAATGGGTGTTATAGGGCAAAATGTTTTACCCTGTATCACAGGAAAAAAAACAAGGAGTACGAACATCTGACAAATATTCCTAAACCTCACCTAGGTACATCCTTAAGTTTTATTCTTTTGTACAAAAGATGTGAACGTTTCACAGTTGTTTGAAGCGCAAAGAATCTTTGTATTATCAATGTTTGCACGCTGAATACTTTTACGAACGCGTATACATTGTAAAATAAGGCATTTAACTCATATAATTAAATGTAATGCTACAACCAGAAAATGTCCTGTAAATTAAAGCTTTCGCTAGTTTGCATTCAATTAATCGTACTCAGTGATAACTTTGTCTCATGGAGAGAACACGAAGTCATTGCCTCTCCTTTATATAACATGTATAACGATACAAAATTTCACTTTAAACCATTACGTGATACATTGTAAATGTCTGTCAACCAAAGTAAATCATGGTAAATAGCAAAACTTTTAAGGAAATTTCATCTTATTATGGTATTATGGAATGGTCGTTGGTACGTACTTGATAAGCTAGTAAATAAGCATTATATTGATACATGTATGTTACTTACTGTTAAAATGGTTCTTAAAACAGGAGAACTCTGATTATGCAGTCTCCTATAAGTTAAGGAAGTATCCGAAGTAAGGGCGTTAGAAAAATTGATTTAATGTCTAAAATAATCGTTTTTTATGTATGCAGAAGATGTAACATATTGTCTATTCTATTTTTGACCCAGGAAGAGCGTAAGATACAATTGCACAAACAAAATTGTAAACGAATAAATGATTTAGTAACATCTTGCAAATATCTATATTTTAGGTTGGTACCTTGTTTATTGATATCTATTTTTCTAAATAATTGTTAATTATTTGTTCACAATCGTATAAAGACCAAATTGTTTAATATTACATCTTGTTACAATGTTAGGCCAACATGAACATAAAAATATGCGATATGATTGCCAAATGAAAATTATCCATATTGAACAATTCATTGAACAAACATGTGAACAATTGCAGGTTACCGTACGATCATTAACAATAAGAACAAGAACATACCGAATAGCATGACACGAAAAGCCCTGTTATGACAAAATGTAAAATATTTCACAACAGAAAAATCATCGGTCTGATTAACAATACAACAATGAGCGAAACTCAAATATGGAGGACAATAACTTTGTTTCATAAGAACGTTTGTACAACTGTTTTTGTTAGCATGGTTAGGACGATATAATGATGCATTGTGATGAACCATTCTAGCTCACATAAAACGATCTAAAAAATAATTTAATGAAGTTTCTTGTGTATTTTTTGGCGTCGCATACATTGAATGTTAAGTGAACGGGCTTTTTTTTGACGAATTTTTATTGAACACAAACTGTGCTCCTTTTATAGCTGATGGTACAGTCAATACGCCACACTGTCACAATTTTGAAGGATAATGTATAACAAGTTATAACAAAAATACCGAACACCAAGGCATTCAAAAAGGGGGAAATCCATAAAAAATAGACTCGTACCAATGATTTAGATAATACATGAGGACGGAAAGTTTTTAGATTAATTACTCAAACATTACCATAGCATCAATATAAACACAAGTCAAACGTCTGAAGAGTAGTTGAATGACAAACTGAGCAGTTTATCGTAAAGATTGATTTTGATTTTTTGTGTTTTAACGTCACTGTTAAGCACCGCTTTTGGGCTATTTCGTGGCGGCCAGTTTTTATTGGTGGAGGAAGCCGGAGTGCCCGGAGAAAACCACCGACCTTCAATAGGAAAACTGACAATCTTAGTCAATTAAGATTGGAGTCGAGTGCACCCGCACGAGCGGGGTTCGAACTCACAACCTCAGTGTTGACTGGCTAGTGATTACAGTAGTAACTACTTAGAGCACTCGGCCACCGAGGCCCCGTTTATCGTAAAGGGACGTGATCATATTGTAAGAATGTAATCTTGAGGGAATATTGAAAACACGAGACACAAAGGAGAGCGCCTCAATGTGTATTAAAACATCAAATCATTACATGCAATTCTTCTTTGACAACCAAAAGGATCTGGACAAAACAGAACAGCAGATGAATAAATACAAGTTGTGATCATCCATCAATGGTTCTTTTGAATTAATCAAGACGTCAGTGGGAAAACTTTGGTAGAAAAGAGTTGCATCTGCCAATTGAACACAAGTTATTTGATATAGCTATAACCTTAAGGGCTTTGGAAGATGTTATTATTGGTTTGCTAACATGGCTCTCTCAACCACAGGTCAATTTAAGTCCATTTTTGTATATATTTGATGTTCATGCACTTCACTTGGATCTTCACTGATGAAAAGAGCATTTCAAGGCACAAACGAGGGCCTCACAGACGGTGCTTCAGATATAAGAAATCCCCAGTCAAACACTACGACGACAGTATTGCCATTGGGGGTAAGATCCAAAGTACAAAGACCATAAATGATCTTCGTCAAAGCTCTAAAGATGACGGTTAGAAGGGTGCAGTAGGTTGCCAAAGATTATACAAATGTATTTATGAAGTATCATCTAGCTAAAAAACGAACCGAAAGATTAACCGTCAGAAGGTTTTTATGGGTCAGCATCTAATGGTAAGTTTCGAATATCTTTCAAATTGAGGCTTGTGCTTAAAGGAAACAAAATGAAACTAGAATTGCCATTGCAAGTAATAACGGATGTCACCAAAATTGGTCATTGTAATGGTAACAGCAGCCGTTTTGGAAATATGTTTTAAACATTTTCAAAAAATGGGCAATTCTGCTGTTCCAATGGCAACGACGGCCATTTTAAAAATTCAGAAAATACATGGCACATTTTCACATGGAAGTGTACATTTCTGTAAATTTCAATTTAGATTCAAGAATTGGTAAATAAATTCGCATTTTTCCCATTTCCTTGGTTAAAGTGGCCATTTTAAAAAAATCCAAAGAAAGACGCTACAATGGTTCATCCCAATAAAATTTCACTGGATTTGATCTTATATTTTATTAGGAAATATTCCTTAAGTGTACATTTTGTATTTTCTAAACGAGTTCAATGATTAGTTATTCCCCAGTTTCCATGGCCGCGGCGGTCATACTGAACACATCTACATATAAAAGGCTACATTTCCTTTTAATTATATTTAGTTGGGTCTAAAAATAAAAGATTCAGATTAAAAATTCACATTCTTCCGTTTCGCATGGAAACGGTGGTCATCGTTTAAATTCTAAAGTCAGGCGCGCAATTACAAGTACAGTTGAAGGTACTACATGTAAATGAAGACACAGTGTATGCGTATCATGATTTGTGCGTGCGCTAGGAGTACTTAATATATTTTCCGTAAATACCTTCATATGCGTTTGGTGTCTCAAAATGGATAAAGACGATGAAAGTATATTCTTAATGCAAAAAAAGAAGAAAGTGATGTGGTAATTAGTGATTGTGTTGTTTCAAACTTTGGATTAAAATCAATTGTGTATTCAGATATATTCGATTTCAGTGCGCATAACGAAGAGGATATGGTTATAGTAGCTAATAAAGTCAAATTTCATATACATATTTTTGAATGTAGTCTTCTCCTATTACTTTCTTATTTCTTCTGTTATTTTTTTTCTTCTTATTTTGTGAATGAGAAAAAAGAAAACCATGCGAAGACAGGTTCACGTTGAAAAAAAAGGTTCAAACATACCGAGTGCACCGCAGTCGATTTTATTTTGAATATAACAAAATAAGATATAATGAATTAGGACAAATGAAGAGATTACAAGCGTGCAATCAATTTAAATTCTTTTGTTGTTCACGGGTAATTTCCCATCGTATATTATTTCAATGAATTTTAAGAAAATTATGATCCAAATAGTATATCTTTTATACACCTACTTACAAGAAATATATTATCAATTTTCCCGTAGGACAAAATGACGCAGGCCCCCTCTTTTATTCCTCGTTCACCAACATTTATCTTTACTCGGTGGTTGTCATGCAAGAGACGGTTATTGTTTACACAAACAGTACCACCTGAATACCCCCCTTTTTTGTTGTTTTTTCTGCAAGGTCGTATCGCTTTTTTTTTTGTCGTTTATTTGCGTATTGATGTTCCTTGTTTTTTTTTATGTTACCGAAACATAATTTGGTCTCTCGATTTCCCTTTGCAAATAACACTTTCTTTTTTTCTTTCAAACCAAAACAGCTTTGTTGGTGTACATATCTTTGTTTCTGATCTGAATGTATAATTATTGCATTCAATCAATTTTACCTCTGATATCTAAACTTAAGTATTGCGTCTGAAACTGTTTGGAAAGTACATTGGAAAGAAACAAAAGTAATTCGTATTTTGATGTTATATATAGTAAAATACTTTTTATAAATCCCCCAAATCAATTCAATGCAGGAAAGGATTTTATAATATAATTTATATAACACAATCACAATCTGTGAAAAACTTATATAACAAACATATTATTAAATCTAGCACCTACGTTTATTTAATTGAAAGAGAGTACATCGGTTAAAAAAACCAATCACTACGAACTAATTGCGAACCGGACACATGATTGATTTGTTAAACAAATAACCTACGGTAACATGGGTAACGTGTTCCTTCATGCTGCTTCGTTGATAGGCGAAGTTTTGCATTATGTTCCTATACAGGCAATACTATCAGTTTAAAACAAAAATGTAAATCAATGCCGACAGCTAAAAAAATTATAAAAACTATTGTAGTCCCATAGTTCATGAAGCAAGTTCTCGATTTGTTTAGATTTTAATCATATTCTTGGTTAGCTAAGGAACAATATGTGGTTGCACATCAACACTTGGTAAATCATTTACTTCAGATGAACGATTTTCTCATGATTATGATAATACAATAAGTTTACTTGTGGTCCTTGTATTGCGGCATGATCTATATAGCTATCAAGCGTTAGAAGCATTATTTTTTTTTTCATTTTAATTGTAGCTAGAAATGATGTCAGGAAGAATTAGAGCAACACCAGAGATCAATATTTATATCCAAAGACGGACAAGGATAAATCTTTTGCCAAAGGAAATACCTAAAAGCAACAAATAAAATCTCACAACGAGCATTATAAAACAAATTGGTGCTAAAGGAGACCACCCAAACATGAGAAGAATGGCTGTGAAATAAGTATTGGCAGCGTTAAAATCAATTTGAAAGGGTTTGTTTTCTCGAGAAACCGTCTTGAAGAGTGACAAATTTATTGTATTGGAAGGTGACTTGAATAAAATGTGTTTGTGTAATTATCATGAATTTTGTTGTTTTGTTAAATTTTTTTTCACATGAAGAAAAAAATTGTGGGGATTGATTGATTCTTTTCAGTTTTTGAACTATCATTTTAGCTGTATTTGGCAAAACGTTTAGGAATTTTTGGTCCTCAATGCTCTTCAACTCCGTACTTCATTTGGCCTTTTTAACATTTTTTGATTCGAACGTCACTGATGACTCTTTTGTAGACGAAACGCGCGTCTGCGCAAATATAAAATTTCAATCCTGGTATCTATGATGAGTTTATTTATCTGTAAAAATCAATTATGCAACCTTAAGCTGTCCAATATTTTAAGAAAGAGGAGGGTTGTTCTTAAAAATATTGAACAGATAAGGGTAGCATAATGGTTTCTTACAGGTAAATGATGGTCCAATCACTGGAATAAAGAAGGGTACAACTATGGAATGACATCACAACAATGTTTGTTGTGGTATGATTGCCAATACGACAACTCCCCACACTAGAATAAATAACATAGAAGTAAAAAACATAGGTCACCGTACCTCCTTCAACAATGAGAAAAACCCATACCGCATTATCAGTTATAAAACGGCCCCGAAATGACAAATATAAAACAATTCAAACGACAAAAATTACGGCCTGATTTATGTACAAAACTTTGATTGGAGGGTTGAGCGCTCACAAACATGTTTAACCCCGTCACATTCTTTATGTCAGCAGCCTATAGTTCAGTGGTTGTCTTTGGTTCATGTCTGTCATATTTGTTTTCCGTAAATGGTTTTGTTATTAATTATGCCGTTAGTTTTCTCAATTGAATTGTTTCATATTTTTCATGTCGGGGCCTTTTATAGTCGACCATATGGTATTGGTTTTTCTCATTGTTGAAGGCCGTACGGTTGCCTATAACTGCTTACACCCACTTCATTTGAACTTTGGTGGATAATTGTTTCATTGACAATCATACCACATCTCCTTATTTTTGTAACAAACGAAAAAAAAAATGATATACAGCAATAAACGACAACCACTGAATGACAGACTCCTGACTTAGGACAGGCACATACAGAATGTGGCGGGGTTAAACATATGTGCAGCCTCCCAACCCCCTGCTAACCTGGGACAGTGGTGTAAAATCACAACATAGGAAGAAACTATAAAAATCAAATGAAAAGGACTAAACACATTATGTCTGTTTGTTTTGTTCACACATTGTTGTCAGTATAATGGAATTTTATGGGACTGTCAAACAACTGAGAGGTTTATCTAGCTATAAAACAAGGTTTAGTTCACCATTTACTAGATAAGGAAATGCCTGTACCAAGTCAGGAATATGACAGTTGTTTCCATTCGTTTGATGTGTTTGAGTTTTTGATTTTGCCAATTTTCCTAGGAGTTCGGTATTTTTATTATTTTACTTTTTAGGTCGATATCAAGAAAAAACACAAGTAACAGAAACAAAGATCGGACATGGCAGGGTATTTACAATCGTTGCATACATTTTATAATAGGCGAACAGTCTTTGAAACAGCTTGACGACATTTATATGGATATAAACTGTGCTCCTTTTATAGTTAACAGTCTTATCAATATATCATCTATACAGAAGTCAAGAGTCAGTGATGAAACCTTGTCAGCAACATACTGAGTCTGGAGCAATTTGCCCGAAGGGACATGATCATAATGTAAGAATGGAATCTAAAGACAAAATTGAAAATAAGACAACAAAACAATGAGTATCCAAAAAATATCGAAACATCACATGCAATTATTCTTGGACAAGGAAAGGGATCTTGAAAAAGTATACCACAGGTGAAGAATGTATAGTGATCATATATTAATTGTTCTGATGAATTAATTTTAACGTAAGTGGAAAAATTCTAGTGGAGAAGAGGTACAGCTACCAATCGAATACGAATTACTTGATTAAGCAGCGCCAATAGGTCATCATTTAAGAAAAAGGACATTTCCAGGAGCGATTTTAACCAGGGTCTAACAGACTGGGGTGCTGGATATATTAGAAACAACCGATCAAACGGGACGACGACAAAGTTGGTTGTAAAGGACACTGAAGAAGCTTCGAACGTGACTGAATTCCTGTAATAGATAGACGCAATGCGTTGGAGATGTTTTTGATACGGTGAGTATCTACTATTTGAAATACTTTGCTGCAGAAACATCCTTCGCTACACCATCCAAGGAAAGATAGTAGGAGTTTTTCATTAAAAAAAAGGATTGATAGTACAAAGTGTAAATTGAAGAGGATGAAGACGAACCAAGCGATTGGAGAAGAGACATAATCCATACCTTCAATAATGTTTTTTTTCCCGAATACTAAAAGGCATATCAATTGCTCTTTTAAAAATTATTGACACGCAATGTATTTTCCCCACACATTCTTATTCTTTCTCCTTTGGGTCTAGTAGGTATAAACGTACATTTAGTAGGGTTCGTGTTGCTCAGTCTTTAGTTTTCTATGTTGTGTTTTGTCGTTTTCATAGTTTACCATTGGATTGTCAAGTAGTTTTTGCGTCTTTTGTACAGGACAACTAAAACTATAAATTATTCGGAAAAAAATCTTATCCAACGTCTTCGTTTAACTATTATAAAAAGTCAAAAATTAATATGTGATCAAAACAAACTTAAAGAACGGTAAATATAAAATTACAGATAATTTACAAAATTAAATCGAATTACATATTTATTGTTGAACAAAACGTTCTTATAGTTGAACTTTATTAATGACTACCTTGAAAAATAGAGGTGGTTGACGAATATGAAGTTTTTAAGTTAAAAAGGTATATAAGACCAATGATGTTTTTTTTCGGTTTTCAACAAAACTATTTTGAGTTTGTCCTTTGAAGTTTACATGAAGTATCTCATTGGTATACAGGTATATGGTTGCCACTCAAAAATTGAAATACTGTTAGTGAGACATAAGTTGTTTTTTGTTCCCGCTGAACGCAGTGCGGACGGTGTTATCATGATATCCCAATAGCATCAGTTCGAATCCCGGCGAGGGAAAAACAATTTTTTTCCTCAAATGTGCAGATTTAACGTTGTTGTGCTGATATTTAGAGTAATTATGAATATAATATGTATTTTCAACCGTGTATCATCTTCATTTGTAATCCAATGAATGGATCTGTCGTAGAGTTGTCATATATATATATATATATATATATAACTAGATGGATTTCAAGGCCAAGGTCTGTTGGTTCAAGGACGAATTGACAAAGGTGTACTTTAACGCTAACAGACTACTTCCTCCCGAGGAAACGGCCAAGTTATTACGTTCAACAAGACGTGAATAATAATAAGGACGAAGGAGTTATTTTGTGCCTCGAAATAGCACTCAAATAAGTAGATCAGCTGCGTACGTCTCATAGACATCATTGCCAACAATGCGTCATTTTTGGAACTTAAGTCGGACATGTTTGTGCTACCCTTCGGCAAGTAGATTTGACACAAACCTTATTATACAACTGGTCAAAATGACGTTAAAAATATACCTGACAATGAAACTATCACAAACAGGAAAACTACAGTGTAGTACAAAGACGAAACAGTGGACACCAGTTTAACTTCAAATGTTAACCATTCCAAGACCAATCTGTCCAACAATTCAACGCAGTCTACAGAACACAATCGTGTTCACAATTTAGTGAACAGAGGATATCCCTGCAAGCATCGGCGTTAATAAAACAAACTACTCAGGCACTTGAATGATTATCGAAAAACAAAACAACACTAGTTCCACATTTAACAGCGTCAATTCAGTTCAACAGCGTTAAACACTATGAACTGAAGACATTCACCAAGCTTACTGAACTTACGCAAAGGAATTACACAAGGCAAAGTAGAACACCAAAGCAAGCAACTTACATAAAATGAATGAAAATCTGTAATTTGATGTCTACGATGTGACCATCGGGGAATATGCATACATAGGCTGTGAACAACTACCATGCTTACTTGACCTAGAGTACTTTAGCAAGCAGTTCATAAATATACTTATAGTGTACTATTATATCCAAGCCGAAGGCCACCAATGGGTCTTCAACGCAGCGAGAAAATCCCGCACCTGGAAGTGGTCCTCAGCTGGCCCCTAAATAAAAATGTATGGTTGCTATGTACTTTTCTTTAAAATACTGGAAATAATTGTAAAATTGGGTTAAGAAAATGTCGCATCCGGTGTCCGGGACTCCTCGGTCAGATCAATACTTGCATATTATAGTTCAAGCAGAAAATGATATATTATTCAAACTTTGCGCAGACAAAAGTTAGCTTCCACAAATTATGAAGGACTCGTTATAGCTCAAAGAAGAGCGAAACCGATTGCATGAACAAGTACAGGGTCTCCTGATACGCATTTATTGCCATTCATGTGAATTTAAACTCACTCATCATGTCACAATAAGGAATATGACACAATCGGTTAAAACATCTATAGCCTAACCTAGTGATTTTAAAAAGACCTGCATCGGATCATTAGCAAATAAACGGTGTATTAGTCACAATAAAAGATGCCATCATCATAATCTTTAAATGTTGGCTGTCAAAATCTTAGAATTAACTCTGAATGCGCAGTTACATTGGTTGACCCTGCCTCGGGTCAACCATACGGTATTCACAAACGTTAAAGACTACTAGTAAAAATGAGAGGAAAGAATGTTTGTTTTGTAAATCATGAGTACTTACCATTGTTGTGCATTCAAAAATTCGAAAAATCTTGAAATGTAAACGTTTCGATTCACATCTGCATCAAAACACTAAATAAAGATTGAGTACCACAAACTCACACAACATTGGAATTAATAATACGTAATAGAGCATCATACAGCCATGGACTATTGGTATTAATAGACCATCAATACATTGACAGAACTTAAAAGTTTGACATAAAAAAAATCAACTATAAATAGAAATAAGAAGATGTGGTATGAGTGCTAATGAGACAACTCTCCATCCAAGTCACAATGTGTTAAGGGTAAACAACTATAGGTCAAAGTACGGCCTCCAACACGGAGCCTTGGTTCACACCGAACAGCAAGCTATAAAGGGCCACAAAATGACTAGTGGACAACAATTTTAACATTATAAACCATGATATAAATGATGTGGGAAATAAAAAAAGGAATAACCAATTATATAAATGAACATAATTTTAATTCAACTTGTTCAAAAAACAAAAACAAAAAACGAACTCCAAGGCAAATTCAAAAAAGGGATATCCATAATAGCTCACAAAATCAAACGCTATTCATCAACGGAACAAGTGCGTTATTACTTCATTTCCTTTGATTGTCGTTTAGACGCTGTAACAATATCATTCTCTTAACTGTTTTCCGGTATCGTCACTCAAACTTAAACTTAAAGTTCAAGTATTTATAATAGAATATATGTATCAAAATACAAACTTCGGCTTGATCTATCGTATAACGAGTAAGTGTTCTTAACTTTTAATGAATACTTAATTTCGAATTTTGTAGGTTGCACTTCTGTAAATATAGACAATGCAATTTCCAATAGGAACTCCCTTTGCGGCTAAAGCTGTGCCACTTTTACTATGAAGTTTCGTAAAATCTTATATCCTTGAACGGAAAGTTGATATGCACTACTTTTTTATTCAAAGGTCAAAATATAGGGCTGTGTGGCATATTTTTCAACATTTATATGCCACGAAGTTCTAAGAGTTAAAACTTATACTACAATTCTGTATTATCCCTACCTTATTTTTTAGTCTTCCTCAGAATTCAATTTTCGCAACTACCAAGTGTTTTTTTATACTGGTATCATATCCAAATTATTTCTCTATGAGATGAAACATAGAGATCATATCTGTGAACCAGTACGTAAACAAAACAAAATATCTATGAATATTATATATCTCCCCAAAAGTGGCGTGGTTTGTGAAAAAGCTGTATTTACAAAGTGCAACCTGTAGAATATTTTGTAGACCAAACGCGTGTCTTGCGTACACATTTAAGTCCTGGTATCAATGATGTGTTTCTTTGGCCTGTACATATACAGCTGGTGGGGGTTTTCTCCTCAGGAGTATCACCAGCCCAGTAGTCAGCACTTCTGTGTTGACATGAAATGTCATTGAAATGGTCGTAATTATAAATAAACTGTTAACAAAACTATGAAATTTCGAAGTACTGAAGACTTTCTGCCCCAGGAATAGATTAACGAAAAAGCAAGCAAAAGACAAAAAACAGTATTGTGGATTCATTTTTATACGTGGTATGTCAATTTTCGAGGGTTTCGTGGGTCACAACAAACCACGAATTAAAGAATTCAACGAAGAATAATCTCGAGAAATGTGTACTCAATCGGATGTTTATTTTCGGTTATGTTTTGCAATTCTTGTGTGAACTTGCGATAAACACGGTTAAATAAATAGTGATTTTGAAATAAAATATAATAGTATTTGATAAATAAATTAAAAAAATCTGCGGAAAATCAGTGCATTGCAATTGACTATTTCTAACTTGATTAAAATAGTTTACCTGTTCATGGGAAATAACTGCTAGTTGTTAATTACCGTGTCATAATTTAGTTTATTGGACATGTAGGACACGATTGCAAAAACAACATTTTTTCTAAAAATAAAATTTTACTCAATTAAATGTTAAATCAAGGAGCTAGGAGGCTATCAACAGCTTTTCAGATAATATATCGATAAAATGTTGTTTAAGCATGCGTGTTTCTTTATTCTGGACAGAAACGATATTTCTTCAAAATAATATTTTTTGGCGCATGAACACCTTGTGATGTACACTTGTAACCCATTTATCATAATCATTTTAGACATTTTTCGATGATTATATATTGTATGATTACCTTTAAAGTAGATTTAGGGAGTTTTTTTAACTAAAAGATTAATAGTCTAATTGAAACCGACTGTTCTCCGCTTTTTCATTGTTTTGGTTATTTGTTGTTTCATATTTGTGTGGCAGGTTTCATACATCGGCTTATCGATGAAATGAGAAAAGACGCTTTGAAAATAATTCATTGTGGAAATCTTTTAAATAGATGATTTTAGTAGTATTTGCTGATGTAGAATGCAAATTGAACAAATGCCATACAAGTGGAAGTTTTAGCTAACCCTATTAGCTTAAGATTAACCCACCATTGTCTTTCTTTTATGAATTTACCTTGTAGTTCGCTATTTGTTTTATGATTTTTTATTGTTTATCATAAATGACACAACAGGTCTCGCATCTTACGGGATTCCTGGGATAGCTTGGTTTGTTTATTTGAACAATCCTAAAATAAGGTCATATGTGACTATCTTTTCAAATCAATTGAAATATATGTAAAACTTAAAGCTTTTCGTCTATAATTCAACAATGAAATAAGATACATGAACTATTATGTTTCTTAACCATCGTAATGAATATTTAAGACCAATAATTTTCAGACTTGAACATTGCAGTGGAAAGTTTTTATTAAGTTTCGTAATGTAATTTGATATAGGAAACTAGATTTTGTTACTTTTGTTTAAAGGAAGTGTCTTTTCGATAACTTTCTGTATTATGTCAAGTTAAACATTGCAAAACATAACAGCATATGTTACCATATTTGATCTTGTAAATTCAAAAGAAGAGTATCTTTAATGTAATTCAGTAAGTTCAAAATAGATTCATTTGCTGTTAAATTAGTTCAGATCAGTAGTTGCAGAATTTATTATTACTTTTATCCCGATGAGTCTTTTGAAGACATGCGCGTCAAGTGTGCACAATTGTGAGCCTGTTATCTTTGATAGTTTTTTTTTCTTCACTTCATGCTTTATTTGTCAATTTTCTTTTGTCTATGAATCTTGCGTAAAGATTTGTTCAAATACATTATATGATGATGTAAATGCATTAATGCATACAACAAAAAAGATGGTTAATTGAAATAAATATTTAAGAAAGTATTATTTACACATACAGATTGAACAACAAGTTGTGAAATATTTTAAGAAAGAGCTGAAATAAATGGAATTAACAGTCATAATATCATAATATTGAGTTCCGACCAATAATCAACAAGACACTATTTATAATGTATGTAGCATACGAAATTGAAAAGAAATTTAATACCATGGCATTTTATATGATAATAAACTCATCATATATACCAGGATTTAAATTTTGTATTTGCGCCAGACGTACGTTTCGTCTACAAAAGACTCATCAATGACGCTTAAATAAAAAAAGTTATAAAGGCCAAATAAAGTACGAAGCTTAAGAGCATTGGAGACCAAAAATTCCTAAAAGTTTTGCCGAATACGTACGTTTACCGATTGTATGAATTACTTCTTTTGTGAAATCAAATTCAAGTGAATTTTTACTGGTGAGAGTACAGGAGGAATATGAGGCGGCCGAGTGCACGAGAACATTTTGTGAAACAGTTTGGATAACTCTGCAGAATTACAAAGACAATATTTGGTTAGAGGAAAATATTCCATCTATTAAAGAGGTCAGAGGTAAAATCATAATTTTACGGGATTTTACGAGAGAGGATAACGCTATAGGCATTCCATATTCTTCGCTAGACATTGAAGATTACTGGGAGGAGTCTAGTTATGACGAGAAATGGAGAAAAGTCAAAGCCCATTTAGATAACACCAGATCTACCACATACAACAAACTACACCTTACTTTTAACAGATCTACTTTAGATGTTGATTCTCCACGTGAAATTGATAGAATGTTTAATCCGAAGCTTCATAGGTATGTCAGAACAAATCAAGGTCAAGGACGATTTGAAATCATAGCTATGGATTATCCTTGCCCTAAACTCATTGAGAACATTATTGAAAATAATTTCAAAACAAATACTAAGTAACTGTTTATCAGAAAACTTAGTTTTCAGTTGTATTCAACTTTGAACAATAAAACTGTTATTGAATATATATATTTGTACTTAGTCTATTATACTTATATCAAATATATAAGTATTGTTACACAGTGCTTGTAAGACTCGTGAATTTAAATAGCTCGATTTAGATAAATACAAATGTTAACAAACATCATTTAAATTATCTAGTCTTATTCTCTTTTACTATGTACGGCATCATCAGCTGTTGAGTTTTTGAAACTTTTCAGAATAGCCCAAGGTCATGCAATTTGAATCCATATAAATAAAATTGAGAATAGAAGCGGAATTCAGCTACTAGCCCCTAAACGTATACTAGCGAAAATGAACGCCACATTAAACTCCGAAACATATAGATGAACCAAAATCAAAACACACAAGAATTACCAAGGGTAAAAGTTCCTGATATTGGACAAGCGCAAAAATGTTGTCGGGGTAAATAGGTTTTGTGACATCTTAACCCGCCCCTATACCTCTAGGTTATGTGGAATTAACAAACACACAGCAATATGCACAGTAAAACTCAGTTTAAAAGAAATCCGAGTCCGATGTTAAAATACTTAGGAGTTTGATTGTACCTTTTTTTATCTTGCACCTCTCTTTAACAGAAAAAACTAAGCAAAATGACAATGATTAACATAAATTAACAAAGGACTACTACCAGTTCCTGACATGCCAGCTCAATTAAACTGATCGAAAGATTATGTCTTCATCATATGAAAATCAAGCACAAACCCTCCCGGTAGGGGATCAGTATCAAGCCATCATAAATTATACCAGATGAACATAAAACGTATCATGCCACCAATTGGTTTAAAATAAATGTGTTTATTTCCGATGCAAATACCCTATGAGTGAATCATTTTAATTCCAAAAATGACATCTTTAAGGACTTCACAACAGTATTGTAACTATATCCCTTCTGAATAAGTCTGCTTAAAGGCCAGGTTAGCTTGTGGAGTGAATGACGACATGTTTGTGCTTTTTATAGAAAATTTAGCATAAAAGATGGGATGTGAGATATATATAAGATGTCTGCAAGTTGATAGTTTACAATAATTAAGGTCAGAAATGTTCTGATTGAGATGTAATACCACCAAATCATAGTACTTTTTGTACGTCACATCCGATTGCATACGAAAAAGGGTCGAAAAAATATTCCCTTGAATTTAACAGTTGTAGGAAATTAATCCTACATTTCACTGCAGTAAACAATTTCTGGGTCATAAAAATATATCTTGGGTGTTTCAAAGCACCATTTTTTTTTATTTGGTGTTTCTATAGAATATTTTGGAAAGTTGAGGTTACATGGTTACTAAAGCTTGTACAAAAGTAAAAAAGAGGTGAACATTTAATTGGTCAACTTCCAGTGATGGTTATTTTCTTATATGCACTGAAATATTATGTGAAATTTTGTCTATAGTGCTGGACAGGATGAAACTTTACTCATGCCAAGTATTTCTTTATTTTAAACAAAGATAAATTCTGCGAAATTTTTAGAAAAGTGCAAATTTAACAAAGACATGAAAGACTAATAGGGGGATATCAATGGTGGTATTACACCTTGCTAATTGAAAGTGTACATGAACAGTAGGACAACAAGGTTTATTTGTCGAAATAGATTTGATTCAACTATTATATGGCAAAAATAAAATGTTCTGAGTGAATTGATTCTCTAAAACACATTTGAGGGAAAATTTTCTTGAAATAGGGCTCTGCTATGAATTGTCTGTAATATGAGTAGGCAAAGCAAACCATATTCAGTGTTATAGGAATATAAAAATAAGGAGATGTGGTATAATATGTCAATGAGACAACTATATATCCACCATAGTTCAAATGAAGTGGATGTAAGCAAATAAATATAGACAATACTACGGCCTTCAACAATGAGAAAACACAAACCGTATAATCGGCTATAAAAGGCCCCGACATGAAAACTATAATTCATAACAAAACAATTTACGAAAAACAAATATGACAGACATGAACCACTCATCAAGAAGTTTTTTCTTACTCTGTCTTCATATTTCTATATTGGGTTGTAAAAGAAACTTTTTTCGCAAGAAAATCTTTAAAGGGGCACTAGCTACGAGATATGAAAAAAATTAGAATATGATTTTGTTTGGTTCAATAATTTATATAAGTGAAATGAAAATTCAATTTTGTCAAAATAAGCAAAGAAACATTGCTGATGTAGGATGCACTTGCAAGGGAATTATTTGACCTCATTGAATCCGTGTTCATGTGACCTTCAATTTAACCCAATAGCTAAAGATTGTTTACACATGTATGAATCGTGATCAGCCATTAAAAGGAAAAGAATGTCAAAATGTGAAGTGAAACAAAGGTGAACCATTTGTTGACTGATTCGATCCACCAAAAAATCATTCTTACACAGGTAAAACGATGATTAACTTTTTATTTAACCTATAACATGAAATCAAACAGACCTAGAAAATTCCAATTGCACGAGGTCGCAATGTATTTATAATTATGTTTATGTTTATATCGGGTTATATGACAATCAGAAGTCTCCGATGTTAATCTCGAAAGTTAATTAGATGGCGTCTAGACTAAAATACACACGAAATTTTGATATGTAATTTCGAGTACAGGCAGTGTTAACAGTTTATTTCTGACTTATTGTAATTTGAATATACGTTTTAGTATGTTACAAATCAAATATGAGAATTTAAGTCAAATCGTTGAACATGAATTTGACAGCTAGTTCCACTTTAAGAAAATACAGTAATAAGAAGATGGAATTATTCGTAAAGCAGCAAAAACAAATTATCAACCATTATCAGAGACATATATTATTCTGCTATTGCCTGTATTTTTTTTTTTTTTTTTATTTTTAAGACATATTCGATTAATTACTAAAACCGAAAATGTGAAAGATATTTTGTCTGATATTTTCATTTCCGAAGTACACATGAAGTTTGCTTGTATCTCAACGTGCAGTATTTTCTATTTAAATTAAATACGTCTGATCAAATTTTAAAGTACAAATAAATATATGAGTTGTCGCTCTTTACATATATTTTCGTGAACAATTAAAATGGTTCTCTGCATGATTTGAAAGAATCATAAAAAACATTAAGATATCAAGAAAAAACGAGTAATACCAACTGCAAAAGTGTGACAGTGACACCTTTAATAGAAGTATAAAGAGGGAACGAAAATAGATTTTATTGGAATACTGCTCAAAGAGAAATAGAACAAAGGAAATTTATTGAAAAGAAAAAGACGATTTTTTTTCATCTTGGATTCAATCACATGTTAAAATACCACGTGAAAATACTCATCATAGATACAAGGCTTTTATCTAGAACGCCAGACGCGCTTTTGGCCTACTCAAGACTCATCAGTGATGCCCAAATCGGTTACTATCGATGTTCCATTGATAACTTGAAATTTCCAAAATGTGACGAGTCTGGCTAAGACAATCGTTGTCAGGTGGAACTTCCTTAGAGATACAATGACTATCAAGAATTGCGCAACATGTAAACATTAGAAAACTATAGTAAGGTTTGAAGTGAGTTCTTACAAAGGCACATGTATACAGAAAACGTTTTTGTCCTACTACAGTATTCGCCCCAACATTTTATTAATTTGTAAAATCAAATCCAAAAGATTTTTTGGATGAAACAAGTAAGTAATAGGTACATGTTTAATATTAACTAGGTTGCATGTGACGTATTATACAAACCTTAAGATTGTTTGAAGTTCATATGCATGGTTAGCGTGTTTATCGTTTATTGTCTATTACATGTAGTTTACTATATGACAGTTGGTATCCATTCGTTTGATGTGTTTGAGCTTTTGATTTTGCCATTTGATTAGGGACTTTCCGTTTTGAATTTTCCTCCGAGTTCGGTAATTTTGGGATTTTTCTTTTTACTGCGCATTTATCCAATATAGTGTGAGGTTGGATAAGTTTTTATTTAAAATTCTCGTGACTGTTAAATTTTCTATTTTCGTGTTCGTGTTGAGTGGGTTCACGGTTAAGTGCTTAAGACCGATAGCTACAGTGCTGAAAGTCCCGAGTTCGATTCTGACTCGGAGCGCTAAAAATATCAGTACATCAGAAGGGTGATTTTCACTCTCTCACACACATCTCTGGTACCCAGACTGGAGTTTAAACTAGAATGAGTACTTTGGGGGCCTCGGTTGGTCAAAGTTGCTTCCGATTTGATTTTGACCGGGATCTCAATCTGCTGATATCTCTTCGGTTTGTCTGATCCCGCCGAGCAGCCCGGTGGTTCTCTCCGAGTACTTCAGCTTCCTCCACCATAATAACATACTCTGCCCGGTGTCCTACCACTCCCTCGTGTTAGGGTTGGGATTGTCCTTGTAATTATTATCGAAATATGTTAGTGACACATCTTCGTTAATCCCGATAGGAAGTGTACACGGATTCCACTGTATCCTCGCAGCTCTCAAGGGGTGCTCCGTAAGCGGAGGGATCTACGTACATACAAACATACATTAAGCAATATACATACATTTAAGAACACCCTGAGTTTATTTCATAGAAAGAACGTTCATAAACATATGCTACATAAACATGTGCTACATAGCACGAGTTATGCCGCTTTTATCATACACAGAAATGTACAGATTGCGTCCTATTTCCGATTGTGACATTTTTACTAGGGGTGGAGTATACTGCCGATGATGCATGCATATCAGAAAGTGGTAACCAGGTAGAAGCAGCCGGACTCGCTTCTTTCTGCTATCCACTCAGATAAAGTCTTTTTAATCTTGTTTGTATCTTCTCTATAGATTTAGGAGATTTGAATCATAGTGCTTCAAATTTTTAATTTCGGAAGTTACTAGCTAACGCATTTTCTGAATAGAAGTTGAAAAATATAAGGGGCGACCATTTGATATTTTTAGTGGCCAGGATTTATTTTTATCTGTTGCGTACGCATGCTTATTTTCTTTTTCATTGATCAAATCCACTAGTAAATAATGTTTGTCATCCTTATCACATTTTTTTCAGTTTTTACTTTCGGCGTCTTATAGTTAAAACGATATTCAATAGCGAAAAAATTGGTAATGGTAATGTTTATTTATATAAAGAAGAAGAAAGAGTGAATGGGGAATATAAGTATGGTCACTACAGGTTCGTCCGACCGGCATACCCAGATGCTACATCAAGGTCAATGCTTCTTTTGTGCTGTTTAATCAGATTAATTTCATATTTTGTCTCATAATTTGTATTGTCCAATTGTATCTTATTTCCTATTGGGGCATATAATCGAGAAGTGCGTTGAATTGGACATACAGCAGCAATTTTTCATACTGTCAGTTTATTTGTATTTTTTGTGCAAGGAGTATTTCAAATAGTTTATAGTTCAAATATAACAATATACATATAAATCAACGTGCAGACATCTATACATTCAGGTATTTCATATCCCATTTTTTATGGTAATAGTGTATACAAAGCACAAAAATTTCGTCATTCACCACAAAAGCTAACCAAACCTTTAAATATACTTATTCAGAGGGGGCATTGTAACAATATTGTTGTCAAGTCATAAAAGATGACATTTTTTGGAATTGATATTGATTCACTCATAGGGTTTTTGCTTCGGAAATAAACACATTAACTCTAAAACTAGTTGTTGGTATGATACGTTTATTTTATGATGGTATATAATACTAAACCTCTTAAGGGAGGGATTGTGCTTGATTGTCATAATATGTAGACATAATCTTTCAATCCGTTTAATTGAGGTCTAGAGCCGGCATGTCAGGAACAGCTCTAGTAGTCCTTTGTTAATTTATGTTCATCATTGTTATTTTGCTTTGTTTCTTCTGTTATCTTATCTAACATCGGACTCAAACTTCTTTTGAATTAAGTTTGACTGTGTGTTTTGCAGTGTGTTTGTTTATTCCAGATTGGCTAGAGATAAAGGGGGAGAGTTGTGATTTCATAAATCGTGCTTAACACCGCCTCATTTGTGCACCTATCCTAAGTCCGGAACCTCTGGCCTTTCTTAGTCTTGCATTTTTTTTTTCATTTATATGCTTTGGAGTTTAGTATGACGTCAATTTTTGATGAACTAGTATACGTTACTTTTAGGGGACAAATGAAGTGCGGGATTTTATCGCCGTGTTGAAGACTCATCGGTGGCCTTTGGCTGTTTGGTGAGGTTGCTTTCTCTATGACGCATATCCCCTTTCCATTCTAAATTTTATTACACAATTTTTAAGTCGTTAATTGCTGGCAAGTAAATAAGGATATGAAAATATTTAATTAAAACCAACTTTTATTGAGAAAAAAATATTAACATTACAGAAAAGGTATCCAATAATATGTCATAAACGGACAAATTGAAATTTATTAAAATAGATTTCTTTCAAATATATATAAATGTATTTTTTCAAACATTTTAGGATAGTAAGATTTTTGTTTTGTATATATCTTTTAACCACTTTGTTGTAAACACACTTAACCAAAACGCTCTTCCAAATACAAAACCACATCCATCGAAGAAGGTCTTAAATAGAAAAAAAGAACATCGCTCTGTTCAACTTTATTGTTTTTCCAAGAGCTTCATTTCAAAAAATTACATTTAACACAGTTTAAGAAACGACAAATCGAAAAAATGAAGAAACATCAGTCTGAATATATATATGTAAGAACTACAAATGTTTGTTACATTGTCCACAGCTTCATGTAAAACACATTACATAGTAAGCAAATTTGATAATATAAAATAAAATATGACCCATTGAAATGCTGATAGATATAAGAAGATGTGGTATGAGTGCCAATGAGCATGTATTCAAAACAAATCCATTAATATTCCCTTTCCACATATTCACTGAAACCTATATAATACATATTAAAACAGTATTCGTAGAAAACATATCTCTGAACAACATATTTATCTCAAATCAATTGAATTGCATTTTCCAACCTTTTTTGTTAAAACATAAAACATCAAGAAGAAAGGCCAAACAAATAAATACAACAGAAATATCCCTCTGAATATTTACATTGGAAACAAAATCATAATAATTATTGCACTATTTACAGTTTCACGTTAAAATTTAATAAGTAATATATTTTCGATACATATAAAAAAGAGTTTTAAGATTGAAGTCAAAAGTTCTGTGGAATATATATGCATTGAACAAAACTTCTTTCATCTCAAAACGTATTACATGACACATGTAAAGAAAATTTGATTAAAAAAGAAAAGTGTCCCTCTGAACATACATATTTTACATCATATCCATTATTTATTTCATTTTCCCAAAGTTGTTACAATATGATACATAACCCATAAAAATACTAAAATAATCAAAACAAATCACCCCGCTCAATATATTAAAGAAACAATCCCGCACATTATGTTTTGGATTTCAATTCCATTTTGGTGGTCATTAATGCCTTTGAGCACCACTCTCCCTAATTCAATGCTTTCGTTTTTCTCCATCCTGTATGTTTAAAAAGAAAAAGAAGAAATAATAGTATTGCTGTTGTTCCTGAATATGCGATATCATATCACTTAGTTTTTTAAATAGTTTTTAGATGACAAATCCAACGAGTCGAGGAAGAATGGACACCATCAATATAAAAAAGGAGAAGGAAATAACAACGAAAGAAAAACAAAGTTAACCTAACACTTGTTCTGTTAACTCGCCAGTTAATACAAATAAAAGAGTGAACATTTCTGAGATGATTTTGCGTCTGTCTGCAATGGCGGCTTAATCTAAATGAGCTCATTTACATTAACGGTACCAATTTTACTGCACCAGATGCGGATTTTGAAATTTGATATCCCTTCAGTGAATATCGAGGCCAGAATATTTGAAACTTTAAAACAAATTTATCATTATTTAGAATGAATGATTCAGAAACATTTTAAATATCATTACAAATACTAATTTCAAGTATGTTGAAAAGTACCTTTCAAATGCATTTTTGAAGGGAAAAAACAAATTGTATGCTTTCGCCCCTATCTTGAGATTATCGTTAATAATTATGAATTGTCCCTTTCACCTATCCTTTGATTCAATATATAATTATAAGGATGAAGGTTTTCTTCTTAATGTATAGTTAATGTTTTTTACGTGTAAATATATACAGAAATGTCCTTTTAAAAAGTTAAATCATTTTGATATTTTTTTTTGTAATTGAAATTGAATTTTAAATATCAATAAAACAGATTATATATTCAGCGGATCGCTATATTTGACAATAGGTAAAAATGATAAATGAAATTTCAGCGATTCCAAAGGTCCGACAGGAAACACTTAACAAAAAAAGACAAACAACAGTATACAAAACACCACATAGAAAATCGAAGACTGAGCAACACGAAAAACCAAGGATGATCTCAGGTGCTCCGAAAGGGTAAGCAGATCCTGCTCCACATGTCACTCTGGTTGTGTTTCTTTTGTACCTTCAAACCGGGTTCTAAGTCTTATTTGTTTGTGTCTCTGTCCTGTATGTTCTCCCATTTTTTTGTATTGTAGACCTGTCATGTAATCTTGTCATTTTAATGTTATATTTAACATTGCCATAAAAGCGTGAGGTTTGGCTAGCCACAAAACCAGGTTCAAGACTCATCGGTGGCCTTTGGCTGTTTGGTGAGGTTGCTTTCTTTTTGACTGATATCCCCTTTCCATTTTAAATTTTATTACACAATTTTTAAGTCGTTAATTGCTGGCAAGTAAATAAACATATGAAAATATTTAATTAAAAGTTTTTTAATCTTGTTTGTATCTTCTTTATAGATTTAGGAGATTTGAATCATAGTGCTTCAAATTTTTAATTTCGGAAGTTACTAGCTAACGCATTTTCTAAATGGAAGTTGAATAATATAAGGGGCGACCATTTGATATTTTTAGTGGCCAGGATTTATTTTTATCTGTTGCGTACGCATGCTTATTTTCTTTTTCATTGATCAAATCCACTAGTAAATAATGTTTGTCATCCTTATCACATTTTTTCAGTTTTTACTTTCGGCGTCTTATAGTTAAAACGATATTCAATAGCGAAAAAATTGGTAATGGTAATGTTTATTTATATAAAGAAGAAGAAAGGGTGAAGGGGGAATATAAGCATGGTCACTACAGGTTCGTCCGACCGGCATACACAGATGCTACATCAAGGTCAATGCTTCTTTTGTGCTGTTTAATCAGATTAATTTCATATTTTGTCTCATAATTTGTATTGTCCAATTGTATCTTATTTCCTATTGGGGCATATAATTGAGAAGCGCGTTGAATTAGACATACAGCAGCAATTTTTCATACTGTCAGTTTATTTGTATTTTTTGTGCAAGGAGTATTTCAAATATAACAATATACATATAAATCAACGTGCAGACATCTATGTTAATATTTTTTTCTCAATAAAAGTGGGTTTTAATAAAAATATTTTCATATCCTTATTTACTTGCCAGCAATTAACGACTTAAAAATTGTGTAATACAATTTAGAATGGAAAGGGGATATGCGTCAAAGAGAAAGCAACCTCACCAAACAGCCAAAGGCCACCGATGAGTCTTCAACACGGCGATGAAATCCCGCACTTCATTTGTCCCCTAAAAGTAACGTATACTAGTTCATCAAAAATTGACGTCATACTTAACTCCAAAGCATATAAATGAAAAAAAAAATGCAAGACTAAGAAAGGCCAGAGGTTCCGGACTTAGGATAGGTGCACAAATGAGGCGGTGTTAAGCACGATTTATGAAATCTCAACTCTCCCCCTTTATCTCTAGCCAATCTGGAATAAACAAACACACTGCAAAACACACAGTCAAACTTAATTCAAAAGAAGTTTGAGTCCGATGTTAGATAAGATAACAGAAGAAACAAAGCAAAATGACAATGATGAACATAAATTAACAAAGGACTACCAGAGCTGTTTCTGACATGCCGGCTCCAGACCTCAATTAAACGGATTGAAAGATTATGTCTACATCATATGACAATCAAGCACAATCCCTCCCTTAAGAGGTTTAATATTATATACCATCATAAAATAAACGTATCATATCAACAACTAGTTTTAGAATTAATGTGTTTATTTCCGAAGCAAAAACCCTATGAGTGAATCAATATCAATTCCAAAGAATGTCCTCTTTTATGACTTGACAACAATATTGTTACAATGCCCCTTCTGAATAAGTATATTTAAAGGTTTGGTTAGCTTTTGTGGTGAATGACGAAATTTTTGTGCTTTGTATACAACATTACCATAAAAAATGGGATATGAAATACCTGAATGTATAGATGTCTGCACGTTGATTTATATGTATATTGTTATATATTTGAACTATAAACTATTTGAAATACTCCTTGCACAAAAAATACAAATAAACTGACAGTATGAAAAATTGCTGCTGTATGTCCAATTCATCGCGCTTCTCAATTATATGCCCCAATAGGAAATAAGATACAATTGGACAATACAAATTATGAGACAAAATATGAAATTAATCTGAATAAACGGCACATAAGAAGCATTGACCTTGATGTAGCATCTGTGTATGCCGGTCGGACGAACCTGTAGTGACCATACTTATATTCCCCCTTCACCCTTTCTTCTTCTTTATATAAATAAACATTACCATTACCAATTTTTTCGCTATTGAATATCGTTTTAACTATAAGACGCCGAAAGTAAAAACTGAAAAAATGTGATAAGGATGACAAACATTATTTACTAGTGGATTTGATCAATGAAAAAGAAAATAAGCATGCGTACGCAACAGATAAAAATAAATCCTGGCCACTAAAAATATCAAATGGTCGCCCCTTATATTATTCAACTTCCATTTAGAAAATGCGTTAGCTAGTAACTTCCGAAATTAAAAATTTGAAGCACTATGATTCAAATCTCCTAAATCTATAGAGAAGATACAAACAAGATTAAAAAACTTTTAATTAAATATTTTCATATCTTTATTTACTTGCCAGCAATTAACGACTTAAAAATTGTGTAATAAAATTTAAAATGGAAAGGGGATATCAGTCAAAAAGAAAGCAACCTCACCAAATAGCCAAAGGCCACCGATGAGTCTTGAACCTGGTTTTGTGGCTAGCCAAACCTCACGCTTTTATGGCAATGTTAAATATAACATTAAAATGACAAGATTACATGACGGGTCTACAATACAAAAAAATGGGAGAACATACAGGACAGAGACACAAACAAATAAGACTTAGAACCCGGTTTGAAGGTACAAAAGAAACACAACCAGAGTGACATGTGGAGCAGGATCTGCTTACCCTTTCGGAGCACCTGAGATCATCCTTGGTTTTTCGTGTTGCTCAGTCTTCGATTTTCTATGTGGTGTTTTGTATACTGTTGTTTGTCTTTTTTTGTTAAGTGTTTCCTGTCGGACTTTTGGAATCGCTGAAATTTCATTTATCATTTTTACCTATTGTCAAATATAGCGATCCGCTGAATATATAATCTGTTTTATTGATATTCAAAATTCAATTTCAATTACAAAAAAAATATCAAAATGATTTAACTATTTAAAAGGACATTTCTGTATATATTTACACGTAAAAATCATTAACTATACATTAAGAAGAAAACCTTCATCCTTATAATTATATATTGAATCAAAGGATAGGTGAAAGGGACAATTCATAATTATTAACGATAATCTCAAGATAGGGGCGAAAGCATACAATTTGTTTTTTCCCTTCAAAAATGCATTTGAAAGGTACTTTTCAACATACTTGAAATTAGTATTTGTAATGATATTTAAAATGTTTCTGAATCATTCATTCTAAATAATGATAAATTGGTTTTAAAGTTTCAAATATTCTGGCCTCGATAATCACTGAAGGGATATCAAATTTCAAAATCCGCATCTGGTGCAGTAAAATTGGTACCGTTAATGTAAATGCGCTCATTTAGATTAAGCCGCCATTGCAGACAGACGCAAAATCATCTCAGAAATGTTCACTCTTTTATTTGTATTAACTGGCGAGTTAACAGAACAAGTGTTAGGTTAACTTTGTTTTTCTTTCGTTGTTATTTCCTTCTCCTTTTTTATATTGATGGTGTCCATTCTTCCTCGACTCGTTGGATTTGTCATCTAAAAACTATTTAAAAAGCTAAGTGATATGATATCGCATATTCAGGAACAACAGCAATACTATTATTTCTTCTTTTTCTTTTTAAACATACAGGTTGGAGAAAAACGAAAGCATTGAATTAGGGAGAGTGGTGCTCAAAGGCATTAATGACCACCAAAATGGAATTGAAATCCAAAAAAATAATGTGCGGGATTGTTTCTTTAATATATTGAGCGGGGTGATTTGTTTTGATTATTTTAATATTTTTATGGGTTATGTATCATATTGTAACAACTTTGGGAAAATGAAATAAATAATGGATATGTTGTAAAATATGTATGTTCAGAGGGACATTTTTCTTTTTTAATCAAATTTTCTTTACATGTGTCATGTAATACGTTTTGAGATGAAAGAAGTTTTGTTCAATGCATATATATTCCACAGAACTTTTGACTTCAATCTTAAAACTCTTTTTTATATGTATCAAAAATGTATTACTTATTAAATTTTAACGTGAAACTGTGAATAGTGCAATAATTATTATGATTTTGTTTCCGATGTAAATATTCAGAGGGATATTTCTGTTGTATTTATTTGTTTGGCCTTTCTTCTTGATGTTTTATGTTTCAACAAAAAAGGTTGGAAAATGCAATTCAATTGATTTGAGATAAATATGTTGTTCAGAGATATGTTTTCTACGAATACTGCTTTAATATGTATTATATAGGTTTTAGTGAATATGTGGAAAGGGAATATTAATGGATTTGTTTTGAATACATGCTCATTGGCACTCATACCACATCTTCTTATATCTATCAGCATTTCAATGGGTTATATTTTATTTTATATTATCAAATTTGCTTACTATGTAATGTGTTTTACATGAAGCTGTGGACAATGTAACAAACATTTGTAGTTCTTACATATATATATTCAGACTGATGTTTCTTCATTTTTTCGATTTGTCGTTTCTTAAACTGTGTTAAATGTAATTTTTTGAAATGAAGCTCTTGGAAAAACAATAAAGTTGAACAGAGCGATGTTCTTTTTTTCTATTTAAGACCTTCTTCGATGGATGTGGTTTTGTATTTGGAAGAGCGTTTTGGTTAAGTGTGTTTACAACAAAGTGGTTAAAAGATATATACAAAACAAAAATCTTACTATTCTAAAATGTTTGAAAAAATACATTTATATATATTTGAAAGAAATCTATTTTAATAAATTTCAATTTGTCCGTTTATGACATATTTTTGGATACCTTTTCTGTAATGTTAATATTTTTTTCTCAATAAAAGTGGGTTTTAATTAAATATTTTCATATCCTTATTTACTTGCCAGCAATTAACGACTTAAAAATTGTGTAATAAAATTTAGAATGGAAAGGGGATATGCGTCAAAGAGAAAGCAACCTCACCAAACAGCCAGAGGCCACCGATGAGTCTTCAACACGGCGATAAAATCCTGCACTTCATTTGTCCCCTAAAAGTAACGTATACTAGTTCATCAAAAATTGACGTCATACTTAACTCCAAAGCATATAAATGAAAAAAAAAATGCAAGACTAAGAAAGGCCAGAGGTTCCGGACTTAGGATAGGTGCACAAATGAGGCGGTGTTAAGCACGATTTATGAAATCTCAACTCTCCCCCTTTATCTCTAGCCAATCTGGAATAAACAAACACACTGCAAAACACACAGTCAAACTTAATTCAAAAGAAGTTTGAGTCCGATGTTAGATAAGATAACAGAAGAAACAAAGCAAAATAACAATGATGAACATAAATTAACAAAGGACTACTAGAGCTGTTCCTGACATGCCGGCTCTAGACCTCAATTAAACGGATTGAAAGATTATGTCTACATATTATGACAATCAAGCACAATCCCTCCCTTAAGAGGTTTAGTATTATATACCATCATAAAATAAACGTATCATACCAACAACTAGTTTTAGAGTTAATGTGTTTATTTCCGAAGCAAAAACCCTATGAGTGAATCAATATCAATTCCAAAAATGTTATCTTTAATGACTTGACAACAATATTGTTACAATGCCCCTTCTGAATAAGCATATTTAAAGGTTTGGTTAGCTTTTGTGGTGAATGACGAAATTTTTGTGCTTTGTATACAATATTACCATAAAAAATGGGATATGAAATACCTTAATGTATAGATGTCTGCACGTTGATTGATATGTATATTGTTATATTTGAACTATAAACTATTTGAAATACTCCTTGCACAAAAAGTACAAATAAACTAACAGTATGAAAAATTGCTGCTGTATGTCCAATTCAACGCGCTTCTCAATTATATGCCCCAATAGGAAATAAGATACAATTGGACAATACAAATTATGAGACAAAATATGAAATTAATCTGATTAAACGGCACATAAGAAGCATTGACCTTTATGTAGCATCTGTGTATGCCGGTCGGACGAACCTGTAGTGACCATACTTATATTCCCCATTCACTCTTTCTTCTTCTTTATATAAATAAACATTACCATTACCATTTTTTTTCTATTGAATATCGTTTTAACTATAAGACGCCGAAAGTAAAAACTGAAAAAATGTGATAAGGATGAGAAACATTATTTATTAGTGGATTTGATCAATGAAAAAGAAAATAAGCATGCGTACGCAACAGATAAAAATAAATCCTGGCCACTAAAAATATCAAATGGTCGCCCCTTATATTTTTCAACTTCTATTCAGAAAATGCGTTAGCTAGTAACTTCCGAAATTAAAAATTTGAAGCACTATGATTCAAATCCCCTAAATCTATAGAGAAGATACAAACAAGATTAAAAAACTTTATCTGAGTGGATAGCAGAAAGGAGCGAGTCCGGCTGCATCTACCTGGTTACCACTTTCTGATATGCATGCATCATTGGCAGTATACTCCACCCCTAGTAAAAATGTCACAATCGGAAATAGGACGCAATCTGTACATTTCTGTGTATGACAAAAGCGGCATAACTCGTGTTATGTAGCACATGTCTATGTAGCATATGTTTATGAACGTTCTGTCTATGAAATAAACTCAGGGTGTTCTAAATGTATGTATATTTTTGCTTCGTGTATGTTTGTATGTACGTAGATCCCTCCGCTTACGGAGCACCCCTTGAGAGCTGCGAGGATACAGTGGAATCCGAGTACACTTCCTATCGGGATTAACGAAGATGTGTCACTAACATATTTCGACAATAATTACAAGGACAATCCCAACCCTAACACGAGTGAGTGGTAGGACACCGGGCAGAGTATGTTATTATGGTGGAGGAAGCTGAAGTACTCGGAGAGAACCACCGGGCTGCTCGGCGGGATCAGACAAACCGAAGAGATATCAGCAGATTGAGATCCCGGTCAAAATCAAATCGGAAGCAACTTTGACCAACCGAGGCCCCCAAAGTACTCATTCTAGTTTAAACTCCAGTCTGGGTACCAGAGATGTGTGTGAGAGAGTGAAAATCACCCTTCTGATGTACTGATATTTTTAGCGCTCCGAGTCAGAATCGAACTCGGGACTTTCAGCACTGTAGCTATCGGTCTTAAGCACTTAACCGTGAACCCACTCAACACGAACACGAAAATAGAAAATTTAACAGTCACGAGAATTTTAAATAAAAACTTATCCAGCCTCACACTATATTGGATAAATGCGCAGTAAAAAGAAAAATCCCAAAATTACCGAACTCGGAGGAAAATTCAAAACGGAAAGTCCCTAATCAAATGGCAAAATCAAAAGCTCAAACACATCAAACGAATGGATACCAACTGTCATATAGTAAACTACATGTAATAGACAATAAACGATAAACACGCTAACCATGCATATGAACTTCAAACAATCTTAAGGTTTGTATAATACGTTACATGCAACCTAGTTAATATTAAACATGTACCTATTACTTACTTGTTTCATCCAAAAAATCTTTTGGATTTGATTTTACAAATTAATAAAATGTTGGGGCGAATACTGTAGTAGGACAAAAGCGTTTTCTGTATACATGTGCCTTTGTAAGAACTCACTTCAAACCTTACTATAGTTTTTCTAATGTTTACATGTTGCGCAATTCTTGATAGTCATTGTATCTCTAAGGAAGTTCCACCTGACAACGATTGTCTTAGCCAGACTCGTCACATTTTGGAAATTTCAAGTTATCAATGGAACATCGATAGTAACCGATTTGGGCATCACTGATGAGTCTTGAGTAGGCCAAAAGCGCGTCTGGCGTTCTAGATAAAAGCCTTGTTTCTATGATGAGTATTTTCACGTGGTATTTTAACATGTGATTGAATCCAAGATGAAAAAAAATCGTCTTTTTCTTCTTCAATAAATTTCCTTTGTTCTATTTCTCTTTGAGCAGTATACCAATAAAATCTATTTTCGTTCCCTCTTTATACTTCTATTAAAGGTGTCACTGTCACACTTTTGCAGTTGTTATTACTCGTTTTTTCTTGATATCTTAATGTTTTTTATGATTCTTTCAAATCATGCAGAGAACCATTTTAATTGTTCACGAAAATATATGTAAAGAGCGACAACTCATATATTTATTTGTACTTTAAAATTTGATCAGACGTATTTAATTTAAATAGAAAATACTGCACGTTGAGATACAAGCAAACTTCATGTGTACTTCGGAAATGAAAATATCAGACAAAATATCTTTCACATTTTCGGTTTTAGTAATTAATCGAATATGTCTTAAAAATAAAAAAAAAAAAAAAAAAAATACAGGCAATAGCAGAATAATATATGTCTCTGATAATGGTTGATAATTTGTTTTTGCTGCTTTACGAATAATTCCATCTTCTTATTACTGTATTTTCTTAAAGTGGAACTAGCTGTCAAATTCATGTTCAACGATTTGACTTAAATTCTCATATTTGATTTGTAACATACTCAAACGTATATTCAAATTAGAATAAGTCTGAAATAAACTGTTAACACTGCCTGTACTCGAAATTACATATCAAAATTTCGTGTGTATTTTAGTCTAGACGCCATCTAATTAACTTTCGAGATTACCATCGGAGACCTCCGATTGTCATATAACCCGATATAAACATAAACATAATTATAAATACATTGCGACCTCGTGCAATTGGAATTTTCTAGGTCTGTTTGATTTCATGTTATAGGTTAAATAAAAAGTTAATCATCGTTTTACCTGTGTAAGAATGATTTTTTGGTGGATCGAATCAGTCAACAAATGGTTCACCTTTGTTTCACTTCAAATTTTGACATTCTTTTCCTTTTAATGGCTGATCACGATTCATACATGTGTAAACAATCTTTAGCTATTGGGTTAAATTGAAGGTCACATGAATACGGATTCAATGAGGTCAAATAATTCACTTGCAAGTGCATCCTACATCAGCAATGTTTCTTTGCTTATTTTGACAAAATTGAATTTTCATTTCATTTATATAAATTATTGAACCAAACAAAATCATATTCTAATTTTTTTCATATCTCGTAGCTAGTGCCCCTTTAAAGATTTTCTTGCGATAAAAGTTTCTTTTACAACCCAATATAGAAATATGAAGACAGAGTAAGAAAAAACTTCTTGATGAGTGGTTCATGTCTGTCATATTTGTTTTTCGTAAATTGTTTTGTTATGAATTATAGTTTTCATGTCGGGGCCTTTTATAGCCGATTATACGGTTTGTATTTTTTCATTGTTGAAGGCCGTAGTATTGTCTATATTTATTTGCTTACATCCACTTCATTTGAACTATGGTGGATATATAGTTGTCTCATTGACATATCATACCACATCTCCTTATTTTTATATTCCTATAACACTGAATATGGTTTGCTTTGCCTACTCATATTACAGACAATTCATAGCAGAGCCCTATTTCAAGAAAATTTTCCCTCAAATGTGTTTTAGAGAATCAATTCACTCAGAACATTTTATTTTTGCCATATAATAGTTGAATCAAATCTATTTCGACAAATAAACCTTGTTGTCCTACTGTTCATGTACACTTTCAATTAGCAAGGTGTAATACCACCATTGATATCCCCCTATTAGTCTTTCATGTCTTTGTTAAATTTGCACTTTTCTAAAAATTTCGCAGAATTTATCTTTGTTTAAAATAAAGAAATACTTTGCATGAGTAAAGTTTCATCCTGTCCAGCACTATAGACAAAATTTCACATAACATTTCATTGCATATAAGAAAATAACCATCACTGGAAGTTGACCAATTAAATGTTCACCTCTTTTTTACTTGTGTACAAGCTTTAGTAACCATGTAACCTCAACTTTCCAAAATATTCTATAGAAACACCAAATAAAAAAATAATGGTGCTTTGAAACACCCAAGATATATTTTTATGACCCAGAAATTGTTTACTGCAGTGAAATGTAGGATTAATTTCCTACAACTGTTAAATTCAAGGGAATATTTTTTCGACCCTTTTTCGTATGCAATCGGATGTGACGTACAAAAAAGTACTATGATTTGGTGGTATTACATCTCAATCAGAACATTTCTGACCTTAATTATTGTAAACTATCAACTTGCAGACATCTTATATATATATCTCACATCCCATCTTTTATGCTAAATTTTCTATAAAAAGCACAAACATGTCGTCATTCACTCCACAAGCTAACCTGGCCTTTAAGCAGACTTATTCAGAAGGGATATAGTTACAATACTGTTGTGAAGTCCTTAAAGATGTCATTTTTGGAATTAAAATGATTCACTCATAGGGTATTTGCATCGGAAATAAACACATTTATTTTAAACCAATTGGTGGCATGATACGTTTTATGTTCATCTGGTATAATTTATGATGGCTTGATACTGATCCCCTACCGGGAGGGTTTGTGCTTGATTTTCATATGATGAAGACATAATCTTTCGATCAGTTTAATTGAGCTGGCATGTCAGGAACTGGTAGTAGTCCTTTGTTAATTTATGTTAATCATTGTCATTTTGCTTAGTTTTTTCTGTTAAAGAGAGGTGCAAGATAAAAAAAGGTACAATCAAACTCCTAAGTATTTTAACATCGGACTCGGATTTCTTTTAAACTGAGTTTTACTGTGCATATTGCTGTGTGTTTGTTAATTCCACATAACCTAGAGGTATAGGGGCGGGTTAAGATGTCACAAAACCTATTTACCCCGACAACATTTTTGCGCTTGTCCAATATCAGGAACTTTTACCCTTGGTAATTTTTGTGTGTTTTGATTTTGGTTCATCCATATGTTTCGGAGTTTAATGTGGCGTTCATTTTCGCTAGTATACGTTAAGGGGCTAGTAGCTGAATTCCGCCTCTATTCTCAATTTTATTTATATGGATTCAAATTGCATGACCTTGGGCTATTCTAAAAAGTTTCAAAAACTCAACAGCTGATGATGCCGTACATAGTAAAAGAGAATAAGACCAGGTAATTTAAATGATGTTTGTTAACATTTGTATTTATCTAAATCGAGCTATTTAAATTCACGAGTCTTACAAGCACTGTGTAACAATACTTATATATTTGATATAAGTATAATAGACTAAGTACAAATATATATATTCAATAACAGTTTTATTGTTCAAAGTTGAATACAACTGAAAACTAAGTTTTCTGATAAACAGTTACTTAGTATTTGTTTTGAAATTATTTTCAATAATGTTCTCAATGAGTTTAGGGCAAGGATAATCTATAGCTATGATTTCAAATCAACCTTGACCTTGATTTGTTCTGACATACCTATGAAGCTTCGGATTAAACATTCTATCAATTTCACGTGGAGAATCAACATCTAAAGTAGATCTGTTGAAAGTAAGGTGTAGTTTGTTGTCTGTGGTAGATCTGGTGTTATCTAAATGGGCTTTGACTTTTCTCCATTTCTCGTCATAACTAGACTCCTCCCAGTAATATTCTATGTCTAGCGAAGAATATGGAATGCCTATAGCGTTATCCTCTCTCGTAAAATCCCGTGAAATTATGATTTTACCTCTGACCTCTTTAATAGATGGAATATTTTCCTCTAACCAAATATTGTCTTTGTAATTCTGCAGAGTTATCCAAACTGTTTCACAAAATGTTCTCGTGCACTCGGCCGCCTCATATTCCTCCTGTACTCTCACCAGTAAAAATTCACTTGGATTTGATTTCACAAAAGAAGTAATTCATACAATCGGTAAACGTACGTATTTGGCAAAACTTTTAGGAATTTTTGGTCTTCAATGCTCTTAAGCTTCGTACTTTATTTGGCCTTTATAACTTTTTTTATTTAAGCGTCATTGATGAGTCTTTTGTAGACGAAACGCACGTCTGGCGCAAATACAAAATTTAAATCCTGGTATATATGATGAGTTCATTATCATATAAAATGCCATGGTATTAAATTTCTTTTTCCATTTCGTATGCTACATACATTATAAATAGTGTCTTGTTGATTATTGGTCGGAACTCTACTGATATTATGACTGTTAATTCCATTTATTTCAGCTCTTTCTTAAAATATTTCACAACTTGTTGTTCAATCTGTATGTGTAAATAATACTTTCTTAAATATTTATTTCAATTAACCATCTTTTTTGTTGTATGCATTAATGCATTTACATCATCATATAATGTATTTGAACAAATCTTTACGCAAGATTCATAGACAAAAGAAAATTGACAAATAAAGCATGAAGTGAAAAAAAAAACTATCAAAGATAACAGGCTCACAATTGTGCACACTTGACGCGCATGTCTTCAAAAGACTCATCGGGATAAAAGTAATAATAAATTCTGCAACTACTGATCTGAACTAATTTAACAGCAAATGAATCTATTTTGAACTTACTGAATTACATTAAAGATACTCTTCTTTTGAATTTACAAGATCAAATATGGTAACATATGCTGTTATGTTTTGCAATGTTTAACTTGACATAATACAGAAAGTTATCGAAAAGACACTTCCTTTAAACAAAAGTAACAAAATCTAGTTTGCTATATCAAATTACATTATAAAAACTTTCCACTGCAATGTTCAAGTCTGAAAATTGTTGGTCTTAAATATTTATTACGATGGTTAAGAAACATAATAGTTCATGTATCTTATTTCATTGTTGAATTATAGACGAAAAGCTTTAAGTTTTACATATATTTCAATTGATTTGAAAAGATAGTCACATATGACCTTATTTTAGGATTGTTCAAATAAACAAACCAAGCTATCCCAGGAATCCCGTAAGATGCGAGACCTGTTGTGTCATTTATGATAAACAATAAAAAATCATAAAACAAATAGCGAACTACAAGGTAAATTCATAAAAGAAAGACAATGGTGGGTTAATCTTAAGCTAATAGGGTTAGCTAAAACTTCCAATTGTATGGCATTTGTTCAATTTGCATTCTACATCAGCAAATACTACTAAAATCATCTATTTAAAAGATTTCCACAATGAATTATTTTCAAAGCGTCTTTTCTCATTTCATCGATAAGCCGATGTATGAAACCTGCCACACAAATATGAAACAACAAATAACCAAAACAATGAAAAAGCGGAGAACAGTCGGTTTCAATTAGACTATTAATCTTTTAGTTAAAAAAACTCCCTAAATCTACTTTAAAGGTAATCATACAATATATAATCATCGAAAAATGTCTAAAATGATTATGATAAATGGGTTACAAGTGTACATCACAAGGTGTTCATGCGCCAAAAAATATTATTTTGAAGAAATATCGTTTCTGTCCAGAATAAAGAAACACGCATGCTAAAACAACATTTTATCGATATATTATCTGAAAAGCTGTTGATAGCCTCCTAGCTCCTTGATTTAACATTTTATTGAGTAAAATTTTATTTTTAGAAAAAATGTTGTTTTTGCAATCGTGTCCTACATGTCCAATAAACTAAATTATGACACGGTAATTAACAACTAGCAGTTATTTCCCATGAACAGGTAAACTATTTTAATCAAGTTAGAAATAGTCAATTGCAATGCACTGATTTTCCGCAGATTTTTTTAATTTATTTATCAAATACTATTATATTTTATTTCAAAATCACTATTTATTTAACCGTGTTTATCGCAAGTTCACACAAGAATTGCAAAACATAACCGGAAATAAACATCCGATTGAGTACACATTTCTCGAGATTATTCTTCGTTGAATTCTTTAATTCGTGGTTTGTTGTGACCCACGAAACCCTCGAAAATTGGTATACCACGTATAAAAATGAATCCACAATACTGTTTTTTGTCTTTTGCTTGCTTTTTCGTTAATCTATTCCTGGGGCAGAAAGTCTTCAGTACTTCGAAATTTCATAGTTTTGCTAGCAGTTTATTTATAATTACGACCATTTCAATGACATTTCATGTCAACACAGAAGTGCTGACTACTGGGCTGGTGATACTCTCGAGGAGAAAACCCCCACCAGCTGTATATGTACAGGCCAAAGAAACACATCATTGATACCAGGACTTAAATGTGTACGCAAGACACGCGTTTGGTCTAAAAAATATTCTACAGGTTGCACTTTGTAAATACAGCTGTTTCACAAACCACGCCACTTTTGGGGAGATATATAATATTCATAGATATTTTGTTTTGTTTACGTACTGGTTCACAGATATGATCTCTATGTTTCATCTCATAGAGAAATAACTTGGATATGATACCAGTATAAAAAACACTTGGTAGTTTCGAAAATTGAATTCTGAGGAAGACTAAAAAATAAGGTAGGGATAATACAAAATTGTAGTATAAGTTTTAACTCTTAGAACTTCGTGGCATATAAATGTTGAAAATATGCCACACAGCCCTATATTTTGACCTTTGAATAAAAAAGTAGTGCATATCAACTTTCCGTTCAAGGATATAAGATTTTACGAAACTTCATAGTAAAAGTGGCACAGCTTTAGCCGCAAAGGGAGTTCCTATTGGAAATTGCATTGTCTATATTTACAGAAGTGCAACCTACAAAATTCGAAATTAAGTATTCATTAAAAGTTAAGAACACTTACTCGTTATACGATAGATCAAGCCGAAGTTTGTATTTTGAAACATATCTTCTATTATAAATACTTGAACTTTAAGTTTAAGTTTGAGTGACGATACCGGAAAACAGTTAAGAGAATGATATTGTTACAGCGTCTAAACGACAATCAAAGGAAATGAAGTAATAACGCACTTGTTCCGTTGATGAATAGCGTTTGATTTTGTGAGCTATTATGGATATCCCTTTTTTGAATTTGCCTTGGAGTTCGTTTTTTGTTTTTGTTTTTTGAATAAGTTGAATTAAAATTATGTTCATTTATATAATTGGTTATTCCTTTTTTTATTTCCCACATCATTTATATCATGGTTTATAATGTTAAAATTGTTTTACACTAGTCATTTTGTGGCCCTTTATAGCTTGCTGTTCGGTGTGAACCAAGGCTCCGTGTTGGAGGCCGTACTTTGACCTATAGTTGTTTACCCTTTACACATTGTGACTTGGATGGAGAGTTGTCTCATTAGCACTCATACCACATCTTCTTATTTCTATTTATAGTTTATTTTGTTTATGATAAACTTTTAAGTTCTGTCAATGTATTGATGGTCTATTAATACCAATAGCCCATGGCTGTATGATGCTCTATTACGTATTATTAATTCCAATGTTGTGTGAGTTTGTAGTACTCAATCTTTATTTAGTGTTTTGATGCAGATGTGAATCGAAACGTTTACATTTCAAGATTTTTTGAATTTTTGAATGCACAACAATGGTAAGTACTCATGATTTACAAAACAAACATTCTTTCCTCTCATTTTTACTAGTAGTCTTTAACGTTTGTGAATACCGTATGGTTGACCCGAGGCAGGGTCAACCAATGTAACTGCGCATTCAGAGTTAATTCTAAGATTTTGTCTTCCGACAGCCAACATTTAAAGATTATGATGATGGCATCTTTTATTGTGACTAATACACCGTTTATTTGCTAATGATCCGATGCAGGTCTTTTTAAAATCACTAGGTTAGGCTATAGATGTTTTAACCGATTGTGTCATATTCCTTATTGTGACATGATGAGTGAGTTTAAATTCACATGAATGGCAATAAATGCGTATCAGGAGACCCTGTACTTGTTCATGCAATCGGTTTCGCTCTTCTTTGAGCTATAACGAGTCCTTCATAATTTGTGGAAGCTAACTTTTGTCTGCGCAAAGTTTGAATAATATATCATTTTCTGCTTGAACTATAATATGCAAGTATTGATCTGACCGAGGAGTCCCGGACACCGGATGCGACATTTTCTTAACCCGATTTTACAATTATTTCCAGTATTTTAAAGAAAAGTACATAGCAACCATACATTTTTATTTAGAGGCCAGCTGAGGACCACTTCCAGGTGCGGGATTTTCTCGCTGCGTTGAAGACCCATTGGTGGCCTTCGGCTTGGATATAATAGTACACTATAAGTATATTTATGAACTGCTTGCTAAAGTACTCTAGGTCAAGTAAGCATGGTAGTTGTTCACAGCCTATGTATGCATATTCCCCGATGGTCACATCGTAGACATCAAATTACAGATTTTCATTCATTTTATGTAAGTTGCTTGCTTTGGTGTTCTACTTTGCCTTGTGTAACTCCTTTGCGTAAGTTCAGTAAGCTTGGTGAATGTCTTCAGTTCATAGTGTTTAACGCTGTTGAACTGAATTGACGCTGTTAAATGTGGAACTAGTGTTGTTTTGTTTTTCGATAATCCAATAACTATTAGTGGTCATCAGTTTGGTAAAGTTCCATTATCATTGGTCTAGTCATTACCATGAACTAGCGTGGACAAAAAAATGGGAGGAAAATATTAGTATTAAAAAAAGTAAAAATGACCTGACCTCAGTTCGGGGTGACATAATAAAACTAAACACAATTATGCAGAATTTGCAAATAAAAATTTAGTTAAATGGCTATTCTACCTGATGGAAAATGAGCGGAAGTATGTCATTCTTTTATATTTTAACAAATGTTCTTTCAGATTAACAATGAAGAGCCAACAATATAAAAGGTGGAATCAAAAATCATAGGTCAAAGAACGACGGATAACTCGCTGTCTGAAAGAAAAAACACAAACAAAATAATAACAGCATGCTAAACGCTAAAGCATCATGAATTAAATGACCGATACAAGATGTTAAGCAATTAAACTGTATAAATGAATACCTGGTTATCGAGGGTGTATGGTTTTAAGATAGTCCAATGCTGGAAAAATAAGTTAATTATATTTATTTACAAATTGGTTGATTTCTCTCATGTTGATCTAACAAACTTTTAAAGTCGCAAACTTGCTAAATTTCAAATGTGATTGTGAAGACGGGTCTTATACAATAAAGAAAAGAACTACGTGTATTTTCGAAATAAAACAATATTTGGAATTAAAAAATACTTGTAAACTAACATAAAATGAAAACGCTACCGATATTTTAACAGATAGAATTTTAATACGTTAATTAGAAAACTCTTGTAGAGAAGAAGTGCATTTACCCATTGACCATTAGTTGGTTGTTTTCGCAGTCAGCTGTGGATCTTCAATTTACAAAAAAAAAAGTAATTTTCAAGGAGCAAACCAGGCCGAACACACTGTGATGGAGATATAAGAAACAATCAGTCAAACAGAACGACGACAATATTACCATCGGGGTAAGATCCAAGAGACAAAGACCATGAATGATCTTCGTCAAAGCTCCAAAGATGATGGTTTGTAGGGTGCAGTAGGTTTCCCAAAATTATATTTATGAACTGTCATCGAGCTGAAAACGAAAAGAAAGAACCGTCAGAAGGTTTATACGGGTCAGCATCAAAAGGTAAGTTTTAAGAAATCCTGATTTTTTCCAAAACCTTTCAAATGGAGGCATTTGTTTAAAGGAAACAAAATGAAAGTAGAATTGCTATTGCAAGTTAAGTGAATGTCACCCAAACTGGTCATTGTCATTAAAACAGCAGCCGTTTTGAAAATTCCAAAGTTAAATGGCACATAAACACCTGTTAATTAACAGTTGTGTTCAGTTTCATTATGTTTGAAACATTTTCAAAAACATGTCTCAATGGCAACGATGGCCATTTTCAAAATTCTGAAGATACATTGCACATTTCCACATGGAAGTCTACATTTCTGTCAATTTCAATTTAAATTCAAGCATTTGTAAATTAATTCGCATTTTTGCCATTCTCTTGGTTAAGGTGGTCATTTTGAAAAATCCAAAGACAAATGCCACAATGGTACAGGCAATGTTCCATCTCATAAGACTTCACTGAATTTGATGTTATATTTTATTAGGGAATATTCATTTCGTGTATTTTTTAAAAGAGTTCAGTGATTAGTTATTCCCCAGTTTCCATGACAGTGGTGGCCATACTGTACACATAACAGGCTACATTTCCTTCAAATTATATTCAGTTGGGTCTAGAACTTAACTCTATAAAAATATCCGAGGGCATTTCGTCAAAAGATACATATAGATAAAATCTATATTTTTGACAAATCGGTCGATAAATCGCAAGGTGTACTTTTCGGCTATTTAAAATATCACTGGTGAAAAAGGGAACACTTCTTAATGACATAAGAAAGTTAATAACAAAATATACAGGAAACAACCTGGAACTATATTAGATTATTTAAAATCACTTCGAGAAATAAGAAAATGTATGTTCAGACAACTAGAGTAGCGTGATCGTTTCCCTAGAATCGATTGCGTTTACTAGAATGTTATTCTGATTCAGTCGATTGGTGCATGAACATCAAATATAAAGTTTTGCGGACTTAAGTCGACCCGTGGTTGAGGTGAGAGTTCCATGTTAGCAAACCAAAAAAAAAAAAAAACGTCAAATAGCCTTTATTACTAAATTTAACTAATTAATTAGTTAGCAAAAAATAAATTGAGCACACGTAGAGTACTTTATAATAACAAGATAGATCAAACAAGACAACTCCAGCATTAAATGCTGATTTATTCTATGTTTTATTTGTGTGTAAAAGCTTTGAGTGCATCACATTTGTTTGAAGTGCAAAGGCCATTCGTACTACCAAGTTGTACGCTGAACACTTTTACGAACGCGTAAAAATTATAAAACAAAGCATATAATTGATGTAATTACATTTAAATGCTACAACCAGAAAATGTTCGGTAAAATCAAGCTAGTTTTCTGTACTTTTATCCTATTCAGTGTTGAAACTGCGACACGTAGTCATTGCTTTTGTGGTTTATAAAGATAACAACACTTCACTGTAAACCACTACGTGACAACTGTATGTCAATCAAAATAGCAGAATCCTCATGTTAGTTATGCAGGTATTGTGGAATGGTGATTGATGCTGAATACATTGGAACATGAGCATTATATTGAAATAATAATTACTTACCTTTACAATGGTTCTCAAAATAGGAGAAATTTGATATTGCAATCTCCTATAATTGAATGAAGTATCCGAAGTAAAGACGTCAGCAGAGATGGTATACTGTCTAACCTAAACGTTTTTTGCGCATGCGGAAGATATAAGATATTATGTGTTTGATTCAGGAAGAGCGTTGAATACAATTACACAAACAAATTTGTAACAGCTTGTAAATATATTTTTCTTATATTGTAAGTTTGTTTATTGATTGTTATCAATAATTCATTGTTTAATTTCCTCAATCGTCATCTAAACAAATTGTTTTATTTTATTTTGTTAAAATGTTAGGCCAACATGAAGGAAATGAGATGTGAAAAACCATTCTGATTTAAATTATTAAAGGGTCGCTAAAACTTGCATTATGAAGTTTCTTATGTATAAAAATAAGAAGATGTGGTATAACATAGAAGTAACAACTATAGGTCCCCGTACTGCCTTCAACAATGAGCAAAACCCATACCTCATAGTCAGCTATAAAAAGGCCCCGAAATAATAAATTTAAAACGATTCAACCAAGAAAACTAACGGCCTGATTTATGTATAAAACAATGAACGAAAAACAGATATGATATACAGCAACAAACGACAACCACTGAATTACAGGCTCCTGACTTTGGACAGGCACATACGGAATGTGGCGTAGTTTAACATGTTTACAGGCTCCTAACCCTCCCCTCACCTGGGACAGTGGTGTAACAACACAACATATGAACAAACTGTAAAAATCAGTTGAAAAGGAGATAACACATTAGAACGATACAAAGCAGAAAAACAAGTATCAAAAACACAGACCGGATGTGGTAGAGTATTTATTTTCGTTGCATTTATTTTAAAATAAGTGAACAGGATTTTAAACAGACTAACGGCATGTCTATTGAAATAAACGGTGTATTTTTGTAGGTAAACGTATTGTCAATAGGTCGGTTCTGTCACACTATAACAATTCTAATGTAAATGTATAAGACTCACTACCATAACTGAGAAAATACTTGCGGACGGAGAATGTTTCATTTAATTACTAAAAAATTACAATGCCATCATCTGTATAGAAGTCAAGAGTCAGTGGAGAAGCTTGTTAGCAACATATTGCGTTAGGAGCAATTTACCTGAAAGGTCATGGTCATGTTGTAAGAATGGAATGTGAAGAGAAAACTGAAAACAAGAGATGAAAACAAAGTGTATTAAAAAGATCTTGAAATATCACATGCAATTCTTTTTGGACAACCAAAAGGATCTTGACAAAGCATATCGCAGGTGAAGAATGCATATTGTGATCATCCATTAACGGTTCTGTTGAATTTATCTAGGAGTAGGTGGGAAAACTTTGGTAGAAAAGAGGTGCGTCTACCAATTGAACACGGTTTAGTTGATTTAGCAGAAGATCTTCACTTAAGAAAATGGGCATTTCCAGGAGCAATTTAAACCAGGGTCTTGAAGAGGCTTCGAGTGAGACTGAATTCCTGGCAATAGACAGACGCAATGCGCTGAAGATGTTTTTGATACGGTGGGTATCAACCATTTTAAATATTATGATGTGGACACATTCTTCGGTACACCATCCAAGGAAAGATAGTAGGAGTTTTTCATTAGATAAAGGGATTGATAGTACAAGGTGTAAATTAAAGAGGATGAAGACGAACCAAGCAATTGGAGAAGAGACATAATCCATACCTTCAATAACGCTTTTTTCCCCGAATGCTCGCATGCATATTAATTGCTCTGGTGATAATTGTTGACGCACAATGTATTTTTTCCACATGACCTTATTCTTTCTCCTTTGGGTCTAGTAGGTATTAACTTTACTTTTGGTGGGGTTCGTGCTCAGTCTTTAGTTTTCTATATATGTTGTGAAAAGCAGTTTGAAAACTTTGACTTAGGAAAGCTCATTATGGCAAGTGAAAACAGAAAATCTCACTTTGTGACAAATTTGCTATATTTAAAACCCCTCGAAGAATGAAGATTAAAGAGTGTTAACAAAAGTGTTACGAAAAGACGGACAGGCAGAATGATTAAATATAGCATTGTCTTACTACTGCCCTTCGAAGCGACGCTGGGGAAAGATAATTACTCTGAAAAAAAGAATGCTGTTGCGGGAAGAGAAAAGGTCGTGTCGACAAAAAAGTTATCCAAGGCGAGATACGGTATTAAAGAACGCGGAATAATATTATCTTAACCATTTATGTCAACGAAGCGTCATTGGATTCTAAGATTTTTGGACCCGCCTCTTTTACCACGATCAGTGTATTACACTATAGAAATTGATTGTCACATGGCAATGTTGTACTAGTTTAGCTGTCAATCAAACAAATACTTTACCACAACAGGTGAACGAGGTCGAGTAGGGTTTTCGGAAAATGGTCACCTTTTTTTCTTTACCTGTTGCATTGCCTTAAAGATTGGAGCCAAATTTGGCATAAGCGACAATCAACGCTTAAAGAAGCAGCATATTTAATTTGGTAAAAGTCCGTGTTTATGCTCAAAGGAGGTCCAAATGTAAAGACTACCTCTGAAATTACCTTTAATCGCAGTTTCTGACAAAAGCATATGCCTTTCAATCAAAACATTTGATAGTGTTTTCATATCAAGAGTAATAAATTAAAAGCCAAAAATCATAATTTTAAGTATTTAAAATAACTTTTAGAAACTTGCATCCATTGTAAATATATACGACATACTTTTCTATCGTTTTCTAAAGGAGAGTTCAATTATAGTGTTTAAATTCGGTACGCTATTAGACTGGATCCGCTTCAGCATAACCTGACTACAACAAACTTGAATATATAGCAAAACCGGACGACTAAAGTGGTAGATTAATAACAGTGGCGGATCCAGAAATTTCAAAAAGGGGGGTTCTAGGATAAAAAAGCTAATTTTTGTCTATTTTTACAAATTTTCAAATAAAAGGGGAATTCCAACCCCTGGAACAACCACTGAATACGTTATTTGCTACTTTTTATCTGTAATACATGGTAAGCTTGCATGGTCTGCATGCACACTTCCGAGTATTATCGACGGTATTTGACTTCAATGTGATAAACTGAAGTTAGTGTGCAGAATTCCATAAGTGATGACCCTGACCTTCACCTTTGACATTTTTAGTTGGTTTTTAAGTTTATTTTCTTGTCTGTGTCATAATTTTTTTATTTTTTTATAGATAATATATCATTATTGTTCAGTAAATCCTGTTTCCTCGATGTATGTAATAATTATTTGGTTTCAAGTTATATAATGATGATATTTTTAGTTAGTTTTTAAGTTGATATGCTCCCCCCTAAGATTTGCCTGTACACGGTGATACCGAATACTCTTTAACAATGTCCGGAAGACCGCGTACCAAAAGTGCTATACGCTCCTAACATTCAGCCGCCCCCCTTTTTTTCTTCCTCCCATGTGATGTTGAATTCTATGATTGCTAAATAGAATTAAAATAGAAACGTGAAATGTGTCAAAAATATAATAACTCGACTAAACACATGGCAACCAATTGGTCTTCTATGAACAACTATTAATGGAACGACATTTTAACCTGAAAGAGGAAGGGAGGCATGTTTTTTTCCTAAATAAATAATGTTATGCTGTTTTTTTTAGTAAAACTATATTTTGACCAGGGAGGTGTAAATAAGAAATCTGAGAGGGGAATTCTACCATATAAAATAATGTTAAAAATAAAAGATATTTTGCGATTAAAAATTTTGAAAAATCGCGTAAACATCATTCCTACTCCAAATGACATGCACCCTTCTAGGTATATGGTCGGTCCCTAACTGATATAAATCGAAGGCGCCTAGAGCACGAATATAAGGTTACTTCCTTTATGGCGGACACAAATCCAGTACTTAAACAGTATGAAATTGAAATTGATACGAGAATATATTACGGTTACAAAGTAACTATGCAAAATCATAATAATTGAGGGCCACCTGTTAAGTAAGCTCCCTATAGTAATGCTCCTGTTTGGTTCGATAGAACCCGTCGTGCAGGGACGGAGATTCTAGTTCGGGTGTTGTTAATCTGCGTGCAACACCCGGTGGTCTGGTACAAAGTAACTAAATTTTACATACACCTTTTGCTATAATTATTTCGGCTCCAAAGTGCATACACATTCGGCACTTCAAATATCAAACCATAAAACGCTTGCACCACCAAACAACACACGTTCTCTAAATTATACATAGCAGGCGTTCCTCAATTTGGCATTTACTTTTCTTTCATAAACGGCGGCTTCCTCTCAAACTTTGTCATTAAATTTTTAATTTTCAAATTTCCAGCACGGGTTACCGCAGTCATCCTTTACCATTGCGTCCCACAGTGTTTTTTTTGGTGTTTTTTATGCAGAACGGAAATTTTTTTGGGAAGCTTTGCGGGCCAGATTATGTTAATATAAGAAATTTTGTTTTGAAAATTATCTAATAGACTAAATGTGGGCCTTTTTTTTAATACAAGGTGCTGGCCAACTGTGAAATTAATTTCATTTCATTCAAAATCACGGCCAATAATATTTTCATCCTTTAAAAACCCCCAGCATCTCCCCCTCTCCGAACATCGTATGGTCCGTGCCTGATACATGGATGTTATTTTAAGATTAAAATAATATTATAACTATCTGACTGAAATGCTAAAACCGACGAAAGGAGACAACCACAATTTAAAATATGTCTTATAATTGTAAGCCTAAATTACTTACGTTAACGAACGTAAGTTTCGTTTGAAACTTAAAATTCTCTGATGAGGCGGCTTCCAAGGTCACTAATGCTATTAACTACATTTCGATCCTTATCCAAACTTGTTAAATTTGCCAACCCAAAACTATTAAACAATTCACAGACATATAAGAACCCCGAGCCCAGTTGTATCTCAAACTCATTGTGACTGCTCACGTGGACCATATGGTGAATGGAGAGTGACACCGGGATTGTGGGAAAATTGTAAAGAAAAGAACCAGGACATTCGTCGTAAGTATCCATACGATGGCCTAGAAAGCTTAAACAAATAATGCCAACTTCCCAAGACAATGAATCAACAACAATGCAATAAATTTAGCACCATTGTAAAACCTACCAAATGCAACATATTTGGGCGTAAGGGCCAAACGCTATGTTACAGAAATCTTTACTGGCGTCATTGAATGAAAATCTGTCATCTGATGTGTACTATATGACGCCATAATTATACTTTACTCACCAAAAGAGCAAATGGTACACTGTTTTAATGCAAAGAATATCTTTTCTCGTGGCATATAATTCATTGAGTTCTGTCATATTGCAAATCAAGAAAAAAAAAAAAAGGCACACCCGCAGTTGCCACGAAACACACGAAGTATGTACAAATTAAAGTACATTACATGTTCTCAGATATTTAAGCATATTGTGTCACTAAAATACTGTGCCTGAGCTATCTGTATATGTTTAACAGAAATACATCATAGGGAAATATGCATACACATACTATGAACAACTACCATGCTTACTTGACCTAGAGTACTTTAGCAAGCAGTTTCCAATCGGTATAACATAACTTGATTTTGCACAGTGGTACCGAATCATAACTGAATCATTTAAAGAACAAGTTCAGGTATTTTCACTCTTAAAATCAAATATGTTGACAACTAAGGTTTAGGTAGATTGAATACAAATATTCAGAACATAAGTTTTTCTACATAATTAGTAGAATGTAGTCATTTCTGAAGTACATAAAGATACTTATAGTGTATTATGATAGCCCAATTCACTCTTATTCAAACAATGCATGGTTGCTATGTACTTTTCTTTGAAATATTGGAGTTATTTAGTCACATCGGGTTTAGACTATGTCGCATCCGGTGTCCGGGGCTCCTCGGTCAGACCGATACTTGCATATCATAGTTCAAGTAGGAAATGAGATATTATTCAAACTTTGCGCAGACAAAAGTTAGCTTCCAAAAATTATGAAGGACTCGCGTTAGCTCAAAGAAGAGCGAAACCGAATGCAAGGACAGGGTATCCTGATACGCATTCATTACCATTCATGTAAATTTAAACTCAGTCAACATGTCACAATAAAGAATATGACACAATCGGTTAAAACACATCTAAAGCCTAGCCTAGTGATTTTAAACAGACCTGCATTGGATCATCAGCAAATAAACGTTGTATTAGTCATAATAAAGATGGCATCATCATAATCTTTAAATCCGGCTGTTGGAAGACAGAATCTTAAAATTAACTCTGAAAGCGCAGTTACATTGGTTGACACTGCCTCGGGTCAACCATACAGTACTAACAAACGTTAAAGACTACTAGTAGAAAATGAGAAGCAAAAAGAATTAGGAAGATTCAATTTTCTGTTGTAATCATGAATACTTACCTTTGTTATGCATTACAAAATTTCAAAAATCCTTGAACTGTAAACGATTCGATTCACATCTGCATTAAAACACTAAATAAAGATTGAGTACCACAAACTCACACAACATTGGAATTAATAATAAGTCATAAAGCGTCATACAGTCGTGAACTTTTGAAATTAATAGACCATCAATACACTGACATAAATTAAAAGATTAACATGAAAAAAAAATTAACTATAAACCATGATGTAAATGATGTGGTAATTAATAAAAAGAATAACCAATTACATGTATTAGAATAATTTTAATTCAACGTGTTCAAAAAGTATACTACAAAAAGAACTGAACTCCAAGGCTAATTCAAAAAGAGGAAGTCCATAAAAAATAAAAAAAATCAAACGCTATTAATCAACGGAACAAGTGCGTAATTACTTCATTTCCTTTGATTTCCGTTTTGACGCTATAACAATACCATTTTCTTAACTGTTTTCCGGTAAGATCGTCACTCAAACTTAAACTTAAAGTTCAAGTATTTATAATAGAATATATGTATTAAAATACAAACTTCATCTTGATCTACCGTATCATGGGTAGTGCTCTTAACTTTTTATAAATAATTAATTTCGAACTTTGTAGAGTCTTTTATAGACCAAACGCGCGTCTGGCGTACACATTTTAATCCTGGTATCCGTGATGAGTTTATTAACAACCACTTGGCCGATGCCACAGCTGGTGGAGGTTTTCTCCCCGAGAGTATCACCAGCCCGGTAGTCAGCAATTCTATGTTGACATGAAATGTCATTGATATGTTCGTAATTATAAATTAACTGTTTACACAACTTTGAATTTTCGAAATACTCAAGACTTTCTACCCCATGAATAACAACAGTACTGTGGATTCATTTTTATTCGTGGTATACCATTTTTCGAGGGTTTCGTGGGTCACATCAAACCAAGAATTTAAGATTTGAACGAAGAATAATCCCGGGAAATGTGTATTCAGTCGGATGTTTATTTTCGGTTATGTTTTGCAATTATAGTATAGTATAATTTGTGATAAACACGGTATCATCATAAAACGTGATTTTCAAATTCATTAGACAGAATATAAAAGCATTTTGACAAATAAATAATAAAATCTGCGGAAAATCCGTGAGAATTTACTTTTTTAACTTGATTAAAATAGTTCATGGGAAATAACTGATAGTTGTTAATTACCGTGTCATGATTTGGTCTATTGGTGAATAAAAATCAATAGGATTAAGTACGGGACATTGCCCGTAGGGCATATTGCTTATGACAGGAACATTAAATTTCATACCTTTGACTCATGAAAAATATTGACAAACTTTGCATAAGGTAGTTCAAGTAGTTCACGAATTGGAAAAACAACAATTTTTCGAAAAAATAAAATTTTACTCAACAAAATGCTTAATCAAGGAGCTTAGAGGACACAAATTGCTTTTCCGGTAATATATCGATAACATGTCGTTTAAGCATGTTTGCTTCTTGATTCTGGACAGAAACGACATTTCATCAAAATAATTAATTTTTTTTGCACATGAACACATGGTGATGTACACTTGTAACCCATTTATTGTAATCCTTTTAGACATTTATCGATAAATAAATATTGTATGATTACGTTTAAAGTAGATGTAGGGTCGTTTCTTAACTAAAAGTTTAATAATCTAATTGAAACCGACTGTTTTCCGCTTTTTCATTGTTTTGGCTACTTGTTGTTTCATTTTTGTGTGGCAGGTTTCATACATCGGCTTATCGATAAAATGACAAGAAGCTTTGAAAATAGTTCATCGTTGAAATCTTTTAAATAGATGATTTTAGTAGGATATGCTGATGTAGAATGCATATTGAACAACTGTGATACAAGTGGAAGGTTTAGCTAACCTTTTTAGCTGTAGTTTATCCCACCATTGTCTTCCGAAAATGCCTGTTCCAAGTCCGGAATATGGCAGTTGTTTTCACTTGTTCTGAAGATTGACCGTGTTTGATTTTAACAGTTTTTATGGACTTCCCTTTTTTTAATTTACCTTGGACTTTTTATTATACTTTTTTATTGTTTATTTTAAATGACACAACATGTATCGCATCTTTACGGGATTCCTGGGATAGCTTGGTTTGTTTATTTGAATATGTGACAATCTACTTAATTCAATTGAAATATATGTAAAACTAAGAGGTTTTTAAGTAATTCAACAATAACATAAGATACATGAACTATTATGTTTCTTACCCATCGTCATGAATATTTAAAACCAAACATTTATTGACTTGAACATTGCAGTGGATTTTCTTTTGATCAACAAGTTTTCATTCAGTTTCGTAATGTAATTTGATTTAGCAAACATGATTTTTTTAACTTTTGTTTAAGGAAGTATCTATTCCGTAACTTTTTTTTTAATGTAAGTTAAACAATGCAAAACATAACAGCATATGTTACCATATTTAATCTTGTAAATTCAAAAGAAGAGTATCTTTAATGTAATTCAGTAAGTTCAAAATAGAATCATGTGCAGTAAAATAAATTCAGATCAGTAGTTGCAGAGGTTATTACTTTTATCCCGAAGAGTCTTTTGAAGACATGTACGTCAAATGTGCAAAATTGTGAGCCTGTTATCTTTAATGAGTTTATTCACTTAATTTTCTTTTTTCTTCGAACCTTGCGTAAAGATTCGTTCATATACCTATACATTCTATGAAGATGTATACAACAACAAAAAAGATTTATTGAAATAAATGTCCAAGAAAAATTAATATTTACACATACAGATTGAAAGAAAAGTTGTGATACATTTTAAGAAAAAACTGAAGTAAATGGAATTAACAGTCATATTATCAGTACAGTTCCGACCAATAATCAACAAAAATCATTCAACTTGTTCTAACCTGATACGCATTGTATAATGTATGTAGCATACAGAATGGAAAAAGAAAGGTTAATACCATGGAATTTTATAAGAAGTTAAAAACAATGTATTGACAACTTATTCCTTCATATTTTCATTTGTAAGAGGTTTCATCGAAAGATAAATTTCCTTATTTACGGCTGCGAAGAGGTAAATGTTGTAATTTGAATTTAAATAAGTAAACATTTTAATATATTTTCCTGAAAAGGGGCTAAATTTATGTTCTTTATAATAAGATATCCTGGTTGATGTTGAATACATTTCATAGGTCAATGTGTCTAAAGATTTGGATTTTAAATCAAATTGAGAATCTACTGATTACAACTATACAATTCAAATGATGAAGTAGATGTATACATAGATAAAAATAGGTTAAAACAGATAAAACAGAACTTTGAAGTTATATTATTTGTTGAACGTAAAAACACCATGAAGTGATCGTAGGGCAATAGGGCTTTAGAAATAAGAGCAAGGTCGCCTGTCATCATCACCTATAGTTTTACAAAACTTCATGAAAGCCAATGAAATACGCATTAGGGTTTGCCATTGATAACAACAATGAGTAATAATTCGCATTCGGTTTTGCATAGATGATCGGACATGGTTCAACATAACAAAATTAAGATTTTCAATGCTTTTGGAACTGATTTTTACAAATGTTTGTATGAGATGCTGTTACTGCACTACTACAGGAAAGGTGAGGATTAAGAGCTCATAAACCCTGGACTTTTTACCAATTACGTTATATTGTGTTGAGGGGGAGGTGACGAAACAATAAAATTGTTATAGTCCTTAAGGTTTCGAAACGGCATATTACTATGATTCTTCAAACATTACCTTATGATTTTTTGACATTTTTCGATGTTGAAAGATAAGTTGCATAATACCATAATGTAACATCATTTTCTGAACAAGAATTTCAACAAATTATATATTAGCTATGAAGGAAAGACGTATGTTATTACGTTGTCAAGAAAATTGTGGCATTTCGAACCAAATTTAAACCTATAATGTTAAAGTACTTTTATTCATGTTGTACCCTAATTGTCGTTGTTTTCGTGGATGGCCTTATTCGCGAAATTAAGTGGCCAACCAACTATGACAACTGTTGTCCAAATTAAGACATAGAAAGATTTCCATCTAGGTTTGACTACATACATACGGGCATATAATCTAGCAAACACACTATTAACTATATATATACCAAACAATCTTTTAACTATACATAAAAAACTTCAGACACGATTATTCACATTAAATCTTACAAAACCAAAACTGTACGACTTTTAACTTTTTAAATATAATGTAAAATGAGAAATGATCGATGAACGTCAGACTTCCGGTGAAGGTATGCGATGTTGCGGTGTTCATTTTATCTCCTCACCAATCTCATACGAAAAAAATATTTCATATTGGGCTTGCGTCGTCATTTCATAAGAATTGGTTCTTCTATTTATAGTAAATTTGTAGCTTTTTTGTATATAATCACGACAACTCGTACCTTCGCCAACTCGTACTCAACCAACTCGTATCCTATTTTAACCAACTGGTACCTAATATTTGTTTAGGATGATTGTGTATCATTAATTAGGTTAAATTGAAAATTTAATTCTTACTTTTATTTTGTGATTGATCTACTGATATGATTTTTGCAGCATAAATCTTTAATTGTGAAGTAATGAATTCATTAGGTTTAACCTTTGTTGGTGAATAAGGATATATGGAACATCATCTCAAGCTTGAACGATCCATAGGATATTGGAAAAGGATAGTTTTTATTGATTTTTGCGTTGGTCATATGAGTTTTGTCGTCAAAGTGGATATATAATGAATATCTTTCTAATCCTTTTGAAACCATAAAGCCAGCACATGAATTAAACAAAGTACAAATGTTTTACATATATCTATTAGGAATTTTTTCTGTGAATAGAAATGAAAAAAAAATCGACGAAGTAAAATATAATAATATTTACCTGCAATCCAAGAAACTCGATATGTCTGAACACAGCCTGTGTGATGTGGGAAAGACAACTGTTGATCACCATGTCTGGAATAACCTCCTTTAGGGCCTGCCACACACCACCCTCAAAGTCGACTGCGAACCCACAGACTTTTTGGTGAGGATGGTGATTGTATAAGTATAACATGTATAACTCAAACGGATTTTGATGGTCAAATTGCCGTATTTACGCCGATTTTTTAGTTTTTATATACTTCTTTTTGTGTATTTCTTATTTAATCAAGCACATTCTATTTTTGTAGATGTATTACCCACTAATGATCACTGATTAGTATATTGTAAGATTATAATTATTTAATATGCATATCAAATAAATTGCGGAATGATATAGAAAGAAAATAACAACTGCAATGTATAAATAATACTCTCTTATGGTTGTGGCCTGTTATCTATTTCTTGCATGAATAGATAATTCTCGTTTCACACTGCACGGAGTGTGATACGAAAAAGTGATACGAAAATCTGCTTTAATTTGATTGGCTTATCCAGTATCACAAGACGATATTACGGCATTTCAATTGGCTATTCGTTAGGTCATTGGTGACTTCCAAAGGTTAGAGTATTAAAGTTTGACACCGGAAAAGGACATATGACGTCATACAGGAATGTGCAAAAGACTAGATCAACATTTCGCGGAATTTTTAATTTACACATTGAGAGTGTTGACCATCAGAAATAGGTTTAATAACTTGTGAAAATTAGATATCGCTTGATATCAATTCTCATTATTTAATTTAAATAGTAATAATAAACTCGCCGAAGGCTCATTTTTTATTATATTGAAATCGAATAACTCGAGTTGATATAAAGCGATATCCCATTCTCACTCGTTATGAAACCTATAAATAACATATTGGATACGAGTTGGTAAAATTACGAGTTCGTAGTAGTGCGATTTGGTAAAAATAGGGCACGAGTTGGCGAACGTACGAGTTGACATGTACCGCATTCATAGGCTTCAAAATAAAATTAATTTTTGAAGATTTTCAGGTGTGGTATCTGGTTATTTTGTTTGTTATCCCCCCCCCCCCCTCCCCCCCCCCCCCCCCCCCCACTCCCCACTCACGCTCAACTCGATCTAAAATAAATTCAGATCGTTGTGAGGTCGCGGTATGAGCGGCATGAAAATGTAAATTTTCATTGTTTTCACGATGCTACTACGTCCTCATTACGCTTCTACAACAATCCCGCTACGATTATACCACGTTCTAACCACGCTTATTCTGCGACCTCACTACGATTATCACGATCTTACTACGCTCATTACGTTATCACTACGACCATACCACGATTTATCCGATTGCAACATGATCTTACCACGCCTCTACTGCGATTATAGCACGCTCTTACCACGATCATACTACGATCATACCACATTCATACCGCGATGGCAAGTTTAAGACCAGGCGACAGGGCTCTTCGAAATAGAGTATCTGTCTTCTTGATTCTTGGAGCAACTCTGTTAAGAAGTTCATCGAACATCTCTTGTGGCATTCTCAAAAATTAAAGAAGGAAGGTTCATCCTCGATTCGTAACTCGTTCAACAACTGATCATACTGACTATACTTGAGTCTCCTTTCGGTTGATAACCAAGGAAGAACTTGTGTTTCTATGGTTCAAATGAAATTGATGTTTCATGCAAACAAAATATGGAGAGCTTTTATATATTTTATGTGACAATGACAATGAGCCTGACTAGAACTCAAAATGGTCGTAGTATGAACGTAGTCACGTCGTAAAGCGTGATGAGGCTAGAATCGTACAATGGTCTTGAAAAGCGTGGTATAAACGTAGTTTAGTCGTAGTAGAAGCGTGGTTGGGTCGCGGTGAGAACGTGATGGTCGTAGTGAGGTCGTAGTAACGTCGCTGTGAGATCGTAGCGCAGTCTCTCCGACTAGAATCGCGCTTTCGCTACGATGGTACATCGACCTTTGCGATCTTACCATGACCTAACTCCGCTCTCACTACGCTTCTACTACGACATGATTTCGCAACGACCGCACCACGATTGTTTTGAACATGTTCAAAGTTAGTCCACGCTCTTCACGATCATAAAGACCTCACCACGACCGTACCACGACCTTACTGCGATCGTCAAAATTTGCTTTTTTCAGAGATCGTAGTGCGATCGTGGCCTTGTGTGACGGGGGTATTATTGAACTATATGATACCAATAAATTTCGGATACAAAATGATAGCTTCAATTGGTTACTGTAACTGATCACTAAACCTTGGAATTTGTCCCCTTAGCATTATGATGTTTTCCACTCAAAATGGTGATTACAAACAAATTACATAGGAAATTGTTTTGTTATTTAAGTTTGACATAAATACTATCGATAGATGAGTAAAAATGACCTTTAATGTATGATGACTTATTGTGCTTGATTTTCATATGATAAAGACACAATCTTTCAATCAGTTTTATGGAGGTCTTGAGCTGGCATGTCAGTAACTGCTAGACGTCCTTTGTTAATTTATGTATCATTGTCATTTTGCTTAGTTTCTTTTGTTACCTATTCTGACATCGGACTCGGACTTCTTTTAAACTGAGTTTTACTGTGCGTATTGTTGTGTGTTGGTTTATTCTATTTTGGCTAGAGGTATAGGGGAGGGTTGAGGTCTCACAAAACAGGTTTAACCCGCATTTTTGCGCCTGTCCCAAGTCAGGAGCCTCTGGCCTTTGTTAGTCTTGTATGTTTTTTAATTTTAGTTCATTTATATGTTTTGGAGTTTAGTGTGACGTCCATTTTCATTGAACTAGTACACATTTTTGTTTAGGGGATAGCTGAAGCCCGCCTCCGGATGCGGGATTGTTTCGCTGTATTAAAGACCCATTGGTGGCCTTCAGCTGTTTTCTGCTCTTTGGTCGGGTTGTTGTCTCTTTGACACATTCCCCATTTCCACTCTCAATTTTATTAAGTAATCCTCGCCATAAATGAACACGTGGAAATTTTCGGATTTATGTAAAATAATAATTTTATTACTTTTTGAAATTTGGTTTTAATTTTGCAGAATATAATTTTGTTAAGTTAACGGAACTTTAAAACAACTGAGAGGTTTAGCTAGCTATAAAATCAGGTTTAACCACCAATTTCTTTCGGAAATTGCCTGAACCAAGTCAGGAATAAGATTTTGCGATTTTAGCTCACCTGGCCCTATTTTCGTTGAACTAGTACACATTTTTGTTTAGGGGATAGCTGAAGCCCGCCTCCGGGTGCAGGATTTTTTTGCTGTATTAAAGACCCATTGGTGGCCTTCAGCTGTTTTCTGCTCTTTGGTCGGGATGTTGTCTCTTTCAAAAATATGTCCGATGATCACGCCTACCAACCAACATGGCCGCCATGGCTAAAAATAGAACATAGGGGGTAAATGCAGTTTTTGGCTTATATCTCTGAAACTAAAGCACTAGTAGTAAATCTGACACGGGGTAAAAATGTTCATCAGGTTTAGATCTATTTGCCCTGAAATTTTCAGATGAATCAGACAACCCGTTGTTGGGTTGCTGCCCCTGAATTAGTAATTTTAAGGAAAATTTGCAGTTTTTGGTTATTATCTTGAATATTATCATAGATAGAAATTAAACTGTAAAAAGCAATAATGTTCAACATAAAAAGATCTACAAATAAGTCAACATGACAAAAAGTGTCAATTGACCCCTAAAGAAGTTATTGTCCTTCATAGTCAATTTTTTACTATTTTTCGTAAATTTTTGTTATCTTTTACAAAAATCTTCTCCTCTGAAACTGCAAAGACAAATTCAACCAAACTTGGTCACAATCATCATTAAGGAATCTAGTTTTGTGTTTTGTGTTTTGAGCAAAAACTAAAGAAGATAGAGAGAAACTAAACAAAATATATATCAGCAATCAAAGATTAAAAAAAAAACAGAGAATTTTGTAATGGATTCTGTTCACGTTTAATAATGTTATTCAGTGTCCTTTGTTGAATATGCACATAGACCAATGTGAGCGACACAGGCTCTTTAGAGCCTCTAGTTTATTGACTTTCCCCTTTTTGCATTTTACTTGGAGTTCAGTATTTTTGTTATGCTTTTAGTTGGAAATATTTTATTTAACCATATTCAAGTTTTTGTATGAAGTCCGTATTACAAGAATAAAGGAATAAGTAGGCATAAAGAAAGAGTAAAGTTGTTCTCTGTATTAAAGCAGATTGTTTGTCGAAAAACCCGTCCATCCAATGTAACGAATTGTTTATAAAACAAATCAATCATCTAGGTCATGTCAGTTTCATGTAACCTTAAAATGAAACAACATTTTCATCTTTGTTGAAAATTACATTGTCTCCAGTATCAATCAATATTAAATAAAAATCCTGTAGCCTTTAGTTAGCTACCATTTGATTTTTATGTGGGCTAGGATGAAATTTGAAAAAAAGGCAGGACAGGAGTTTAGAGTAAAAAAAAAGGCATGATGAGCAATTTGGCAAAAAAAAGGTAGGATGACAATTTATGTAAAAAAAAGTCAGGATAAACTAATACAAAAAAGGCAGGACCGAATAGAATGAAAAATGCAGGACACAGATTACAATAAACAAAATGCAGGACAAAATTTTTCCTCTTATCAATACACATCCAACATACAATGAAAACTCTTTTTTCATATTACAGGAAATGTTAACGCAAGATTTCCTGACTATTGGAATGTTCCGGATGATCCAGGCATAAGATATACCAACTGAATGAACAAGTAACTGGATTCAATGTCTGTATATGAAATTTCAATACCAGGAACACACGATACTATGGCAGGAGCAGGCGATATCATATGGTCTTGGTGTCAGAGTTTTTCACTTAGAATTCAGCTACAGATCGCCATAGGTTTTTTCGATATACGTTGCCGCCATTTCAAAAATGGTTTGCCGATCCATCATGGACCGTTTTATGAAATATGTAACTTTACCGATTGTATGAACAAAATGACTTCTTTTGTGAAATCTCATCCAATGTGTACTGGTGAGAGTTAAGAAGGAATATGAGGCGGCCGAATGCACGAGAACCTTTAGTGAATCAGTTTGGTTAACTCTGCAAAATTACAGAGACAATATTGGCTAGAGGTAAATATTCCATCTATTAAAGAGGTCAGAGGTAAACTCATAATTTTACGGGATTTTACGAGAGAGGATAACCCTATAGGCATTCCATATTCTTCACTAGACAAGATTATTGGGAGGCGTCTAGTTATGACGAGAAATGGGGAAAAGTCAAAGCCCATTTAGATGACACAAGATCTGCCTTAGACAACCTAATACATCTTACTTTCAACAACTATACTATAAATATTGATGCTCCACGTGAAATTGCTAGAAGGCTTAATCCGAAGCTTCATAGGTATGTCAGAACAAATCGAAGTCGAGGTCGATTTGGAATCATAAGAATAGCTTATTCTGGCCCTGAACTCATTGAGAACATTATTGAAAATAATTTCTGATCAAATAACTGTTTATCAGAAAACTTAGTTTTTAGTTGTATTCAATTATGAGCAATAAAACAGTTATTGGATATAAATATTTGTACTATTATATTCATATCAAATACACAATATTTCGGCTGTTGGTTTTCTCGTTTGAATTATTTACATTTGTCATTTCGGGGTATTTTATAGCTGACTATGCGGTATGGGCTTTGTTCATTGTTGAAGGCCGTACGGTGACCCATAGTTGTTAATTTCTGTGTTATTTTGGTCTCTTGTGGAGAGTATTCTGATCGGTTATCATACCAGATCTTCTTTTTAAGACGTTTTGTTACACTGTGCGTGTAAAACTCGCGAATTTAAATATCTCGATTTAGATAAATACAAATGTTAAAAAACATCATTTGTTTTAACAAAAATTAATCAATTTTATTGCACCTTTACTGTTAACAATTTACTTGGTCTACAGCTGTAAGTATCCCTGTAAATTAGTTATTGAATATCTAGAGAAAATACTCAATACAGTATATCTATAAAGTTAGGTATATTAATACATTAGAACAGTTCTACATAATGTTTACCGGAACACGATACCTTTCTTAACCTATATTGTATATGAATTTATTAAAGCTTCACTGAACCGCGAAATTGATTGTGATCTTTGGTAGCATGACTCTTCATCAGTTAATTTTTGCCGACAATAGCTAATTTGGAACATTTTTTGTTCACATCATTTTAATTAACTAGCCTTATTCTCTGTTAATATGCACGGCATCATTATCAGCTGTTGGGTTTTTTAAATTTTCTAGAATAGCCCAAGGTCATGTAATTTGAATGCATATAAATAGAATTGAGAATAGAAATGGGAAATGTACAAAAGAGACAACAACCCGACCAAAAGAGTAGAAAACAGGTAAAGGCCACTAATAGGTATACAACGCAGAGAGAATTCCGCACTCAGAGGCGGGATTCAGATACATAGCCCCTAAACATTAATGTATACTAGTTCAGCGAAAATAGACGTCACATTAAACTCTGAAACATATAAATGAACCAAAATTTAAAAAAACACCCAAGACTTACTTAGGTCAGAGATTCCTGATATTGGACAGGCGCAAACAAATGTGACCGGGTTAAACATGTTTTGTGACATCCTAAGCCGTCCCTATACCTCTAGGTAATGTAAGAAAAACAAACACATAGCAATATACACAGTAAAACTCAGTTTCAAAGAAGTTCGAGTCCGATATTAGAATACTTAAAAGTTTGAATGTGCCTTCGGTATCTTTTGCCTCTCTTTAACAGAAAAAGGTAAGCAACATGACAATGATTAACATTAATTTACAAAGGACTACTTGCAGTTCCTGACATGCCAGCTAAATTAACCTGATCCAAAGTTTATGTCTCCTTCATATGGAAATCAAGCACAAACCCTTCCAGGACGGCATCGGTATCAAGCCATCATAAATTATACAAGAAGAACATAATCCGTGTCATGCCTGGTTTAAAATAAATGTGTTTTCTTCCGATGCCAAGGCCATATAAAATCAATATTAATTTAAAAAATGCCATCTTAAATGACTTGACAACAGTATCGGAACTATATTCCTTCTGAATAAGCCTGTTTTAAATGTTAGTTAGCTTTTCAGGTGAATGACGACATGTTTGTGCTTTGTATAGAATATTACCATAAAAGATGGGAAGTGAATTACCTGAACGTATAAGATGTCTGCACGTTGCCTACGGTCGGTCTTCCATTTGACCAATCCTGACACCCCTTGGTGTGTTATACTTCAAGAAAAATCATTAAAATATGCATTATCTATAACATAATTAAGTTCAGAAATGTTCTGATTGATAATTGAAAGTGTACATGTACAGTAGGACAACGAGGTTTATGTATCGATTTAGATTGATTCAACTGAAATATGGCAAAAATGAAATTTTCTGAGTGGACTGAGTCTCTAAAACACGTTTGAGGCATACTTTTTTTTGAAATAGGGCTCTGCTATGAATAATCTGTCATATAAGTAGGCAAAGCAATCCATATTCAGTATTATAGGAATATAAAAGTAAGGAGATGTGGTATGATTGCCAATGAGACAACTATCCACCAAAGTTCAAATAGAGTGGATGTAAGCAATTATAGGCAACACTACGGTCTTCAACCATGAGAAAACACATACCGTATAGTCGGCTATAAAAGGCCCCAATACGAAAAATATAATTTATAACAAAACAATGTATAACAAAAACAATTACGAAAAACAAATATGACAGACATGAACCACTCATTAGGAAGTTTTTACTCTGTCTTCCTATTTTCTATATTGGGTTATGTGAACAATGAAGACGGTTCTGCGAGTTGAAAGAAACATAAAAAAACATTAAACTTTCAATATACAACGAGTAGTACCAACTCCTAAAGTGTAATAGTGACACATTTAACAGAAGCATAAGGTGGGAACGCAAAATTTACTGCAAAACTGTTCAAAGAGAAATAAAAGCCTACACAAGACTCATCGATGGTACACGAATCAAAACAGTCAGAAAACCAAATCTGTTACGATCGATGTTCAAGAGCATTAATAACTTAATATTTTCAAAATGTGACGAATCTGGCTAAGGTCATCAATGTCAGGTAGAGGAAAACCTTAGAGACACAATGATTATTACAAATTGGACAAAGGATAAAGATTTAAGTATAAAAGGAAGGTTTAAAGTGGGCTCTTACAATAGTACCTTTTTACAAAAATGCTTTTGTCTTACTCTAGTATATGGCCAAACGTTTTTAAAATTTGTAAAAAAATATCAAAAAGATTCGTTTTGGGTTTTTTCCCAATGAGCCAAGTAAGTACATGTGATAGGCACATGTAAAATATAAAATTTAAGATCGTTTGAAGTTCTTTGTTCGCTTGGAAATCATGTATTTTCTATTCGTATACATGAGGTTTACTGCGCGTTTATCCAATATTGTGTCAGGTTAGGTGAGTTTTGATTTAAAATTCTTTTAACTTCTAAACCTGCAATTTTCGTGTCCATGAATAAAAAAAAATCATATGCATGTATGAACATCCCCTGTTCAATGCATTGACAGAACGTTCATAAACATATGCCACAATAGACATGAGCTTAAGAGCACGAGTTATTTCACTGTTATCTTACAGAGTAATGTACGTCCTATTTCCGATTGTGAAATTTTAGCTGGCTGTGAAGTTCGTTGTCGATGATGCAAGCATATCAGTTCTTATTGTACTATTCTTTTTAAGCCCCACCTAGGGGAATTATGTTTTTCAGTCTGTGCGTCCGTTCGTTTGTTCGTTCGTCCGTCCGTTTGTCCGTCCGTCCGTCTTTCTCGCTTCCGGTTTAAGTGTTTGGTCAAGCTAGTTTTTGATGAAGTTGAAGTCTAATCAACTTGAAACTTAGTACACATGTTCCCTATGATATGATCTTTCTACCTTTAATACCAAATTAGAGTTTTGACCCCCAATTTTACGGTCCACTGAACATAGATAATTATAGTACCCGCTTCAGGCTAAAGTTTTTTGTCAAGGTAGTTTTTGATGAAGTTGAAGTCCAATCAACTTAAAACTTAGCACACATGTTCCCTATGATATGATCTTTCTAATTTTAATTACAGTTTTGACCCCAATTTCATGGTCCACTGAACATAGAAAATGATAGTGCGAGTGGGGCATCCGTGTACTATGGACACATTCTTGTTTTGTTTTGTTTTTTTTTTTTTTTTTGGGAGGGGGATATTTTGGACTCGTTAGGTAATTGGATACTTTGGGAATGGGGACTGGGTTCTTTCAGAGATAAGCTGATATATAGTGTTTTATTAATAATAATAAACTACATGTACTACACAATTATTATCAGTCACCAATATTTTACACTCGATGTTTACCCTGCATATCAAAGAATTCTGAAATGCCCTTTTTGCCTTTCGATGTTTTTTAAAACCTTTCATGTTAAACTCATTAGAATGGTAAAAAGTTACATTTTTTCAAAACATCTGTTAATCATCAAAATCGATGTAATATTTGTGTACCTAATTTAATAATTAGTTATAAAATTGACCTTTCTCAAAATATTTCCAAGACAAAATTCGTCACAAAGAAGGCAGTGAAAACGAGACATTCAGCAATTTGCAACTTGTTACTGTAAATTACATCATTGCCACATATAGCTCGTTAGCGGATTCAAAATAGGTAACAAATCTGTTGTTTCTACTGAAAGACGAACCGCTGATTCTCATTCCCATACTTTTTTTGTTGATTTTATGATCCTTAAGGTCAAGGTTTCTTTGTAGTGTCTTTGTAGTATAGATTCTAGGTACTGATGTTGTTTAACATTTTAATTACGTGTTATAGTGTTCTTTTATTTATCTTTGTAAATTATTACTTTAATAACAATTCTCTGTAACCACCAACCAAGTTGCGGCACTCATAGTCTCAGATTTTCTTTAAATTTGGTTTGTTGGTAGCTATCGATAAACAAACAAGAAATATGTTGACAAAACAATTGTTTATGCCCTTCTTGCCATGGTAACGGGTCCCCTTGGATTTTGCCTCAAAAATGCATATTTTGACGAACAAAAATGACCCATTTTAAGCAGTAATCATGCACACATTTCAAGTTTTATGAATATTTTGACTTTTGTTTATTAAAATATAACACTTTATGAGTAAGGTGAAAGATAAAAATTATTTCTGACAAAAGGGGAAGAAGGGGGCAGCACTGATTTAAATAGTGGTGTTTTCAATGTATTCAAGAAGGCAAATTATAAGCATTTTGCATGACATAATTTTACACTTTTGCATCCACAACCAATTATACTAAGAAAATAAATGTAAACTATCACTGTTGCCTAGGAATAATTTATCAATAAAGGTTTGGGAAATTAGTTGCTAGGATGGTTGCTATGGGAACATAAAAGTGTCATTTTTGGTATTTTGAAAAAGAATTTTGACATTGTTATTAAAATAGCTTTAAAATAGTGACAGATACAACAAAAAAATCACTTCGGACATGTTGTGCATTCAATGACCTGAAAGTTGTCCTAAAGGTCAAAGCTTATTGATGACCTTGACTTTGACCTTCAGTCTTTTTTATTTAATTTTGTTAGGAAATTGTAACAAATAAACCCAAAAAGTATATAGAAAAAATGGTTTAGACCAAATTTTGTTTTTGTTTGGTAAGAAAGCAAAATGCCAGAGGTCAAGGTCATGTTTCAAGTTCTTAGCAACGACCCTTACTTGATATAAAAGTACCTAGCAACCATACATAGTTGGGTTCAGGTTAATACGAACTATGATATAGATCCTATTTAAAAGTTAAGGTGTCAATATTGTCAACATAAACTTTACCAGACATTTTCATATAATTAAAAAATGCATAGCAACCATCCTTGTATTGGTGCTTTAGGTAAAAATTCTGAAATTTTGAAACTAAAGCTGTAATTCATTCTTCCAATTAGACTCTCAAATTTCTTTTAAGAACAGTAATTGTGTTTCTTAAATAACTCACATACATGAGTTTACTCATGTACATTTCAGTTAATTGCCAGCTACTTTGTCTCCTGTTTTTACTTGAATTACAAATGCTGTTTTTTCCAAAGTATTTTATCAATTTCACGAAAAATACCATTTGCATCATATTATCGTTTCCCAGGGGCCTCCTGTTTTACTTTTATGTTCTTAATCTTGAAACTTCAATACATGGATAGAAAGTAATATTACAAATCATTATTTCTATTGAAACTTATGGATAAATGAATAATTTAATAGCAAAAATTACCAACAAGACTAATCATTAAATCAACATATTCGAAATTTTCATTTTACTCCATATAGACGTTTTGCCCTTAAATGAATACTAAGAGAGACAAAATCAAAAACAGCAATTTTTCTTGTTTCCTTATCCCAATTTTGTAAGTCTTGTTTATTTACTCTTGTAGCTATACTTATAGCTTATTCTATATTAATATTTTTATGTTAATACTAAATGACGATTGTTACCCCCAAATCGTCTTTAAAAGGTATTTACTCTAATTAGGGGTTGTCAAACGAATTTAACCATGTTAAGTTATTTGTAATCGTGTCTTGCTGATAATTTTTGAATTTTAAAGTTTCCTTCTGCTATAATATGGTATTTTTGATATTAGGCATAAAAGCACACAAAAAAAAAATCTTTAAAGGGCAATAACTCCAATAAAAATCAGCTGAAGATTTAAACGAAGTAGATCTGATGTTGCTGATAATCTATTAAATTAAATGTTTCTCTTTCTCTTTTATTGTTTTCAAGATAATAGGCAAAAAAGACAAAACATAAATGGAGAATGTGTCCGTGGAACACAGATGATGCCGCCGCTTGCATATCATATTTATGAAGTTATAAAGGGACATAACTAAAGAATTGTAAAAGTGACGCTAGCCAAATTTGTACTTGATCTGAGTTTTGTGGTAAAAGACATTGTGTATAAGTCTCATAACATTTGGTTGAGGCTAACTTAAGTTAGAGAACAGAAACGAAAAATTCAGCAATTTTTCCATTTGTAAACAAAAATAACTCTAGAACAGTAAAAGTGACACCCCTAAATTTCAAACTTGATTTGTATTTTGTGGTAATATTATAAGCATTGTGTATAAGTTTGATAACATTTGGTTGAAGGAAACTAAGTAAGAGAATGAAACGAAAAAATTAGCAATTGTTATGTTTATAAAGGGACATAACTCAAGAATGGTAAAAGAGAAGCCAGTGAATTTCAAACATGATCTGTATTATGTAGTAATAAGCATTGTGTATTAGTTTCATAACATTTGGTTGAGGCAAACTAAAGTGAGAGAACGGAAACGAAAAATTCAGCAATTATTATGTTTATAAAGGCATATAACTCCAAAATGGTAAAAGTGACGCCACAAAATTTCGAAATTGATCTGTATTATGTGGCAATAAGCATTGGTTACAAGTTTAACAACATTTGGATGAGGCAAACTAAAATTAGAGAACGATAATGAATAATTCAGCAATTTTTAAGTTTATAAAGGAACATACCTCCAAAACTGTAAAGTTGACCTCACCCAATTTCGAACTTGATCTGTGTTTTGAGGTAATAAGCATTGTGTATAAGTTTCATATTATTTGGCTGAGGCAAACTAAAGTTAGAGAACGGAAACGAAAAATTCAGCAATTATTATGTTTATAAAGGAACATTAATGTACTCGAAAACGGTAAAAGTGACGCCACCTAATTTCGAAATTGATCTGTATTATGTGGCAATAAGCATTGTATATGAGTTTCATATCAATTGATTGAGGCAAACTAAAATGAGAGGAAGGAAACGAAAAATTCAGCTATTTTTATGTTTATAAAGGGGCATAACTCCTAAACTGTAAAAGTGATGCCACACAATTTCGAACTTGATCTGTGTTTTGTGGTAATAAGCATTGTGTAAAAATTTATAACATTTGGTTGAGGCAAACTAAAGTTAGAGAACGGAAACCAACTTTGGGACGTACGGACGTATATACAAATGGACAAGGGTAAAACTTAATGCCGCGTCTGCTTCAGCGGGGCATAAAACAAGGTTAAAATTCATCATTTCAGGCTCCCCTGTAAATAGATAATAGGTAGATCCCTTCACTCGGAATATTAAAGATCCTGTCAGGTTTTTCTATTTATAACAATTTTCATGATGATAGACAATTTAAACTTGCATTTTACTCCTATATTCTATTTTAGCCATGAAAGCCATCATGGGATACATTTTTAAAATACATACTCTAATGATGATTGTGTCCAAATCTGGTTTAAGGAGAAGTCCGGTAAAAAATAATTTGGCCAAAAATGTAACATCTTAGACACTTAAGTGTGTACTCCACTTGAATCAATCAGTTTGTGTTAAAGATTTGAACTGATTTGGTCATTACAAATGCTAAAATTCAAGTTCGAATATGAAAATCTATCAAATTTGCTATTAAATTTCATGTATAGGATTTTTTTTGTCTAAAATGGAAGTTGCTGAATTCATGTTCAATCTCAACATTTATATATGTAATGCATTTTCATTACATACAATATTGTTATTCTAATATTAAGACTGAACACAAGTTCCACCTCTTCCATTTAAGATAAAAACCGTCTTACAATTAGCACAAATTCTAAAATTTCAGTATTTTTGCATGACATATTGATTCAAGTACCTGACGCGTGTCCATTGTGTTGTCAAAGACGACTCATATTTATCTAACAAACGCATTCCACTTTCTTATAAATAGCGTTAGAGTTTACATTTTTAGCAAATTTGTAATAATTCTATATTTTGGGGCCAAAAAGGGATCCTGATAGGCCTAGTCTGTTCGATTATTAATTTCAGAGGAGAATTTTTTTTAAAAGTTAATGACGACTAGCCCAATGTTATGAATAAATCTCAATTGGCTCTGTGGCTCTATTAAAAAAATAACTTTTGCTAAACACACAACGTATTTGTTTAATGATTTTTTTTTAATCTTCCACTGTTGAAATACAAACATAGCAATGAGCGGATGCAGGGTAGTTCTATTAGTTAGGAAAGACCATTTTATATTTTGTGATGGGGATAATGAATGTTTAATATGAAATGAATTTGATAGTGTCTTGATCTGAAGATCAATATTATTGCACAAAACATGCTGAAAAGGAATTTTCTGTACATTCAGATGCACATCAGCCACAAACGATTTAAAATACAAAAACGGTGTGTATCAATGTTTTTAATCAATAAATTATAACAAAATGTTTGGGATATTGGGTTCTAGAATGGTTGCTATGGAAACAAAAATGTGTCATTGTAAATGAATATTTTGTCTATGCTCGAAAGGCCAATCCCAACCAAAGAAATAAACTCGTTGATCTCTTAGCAGTTATATTCCTTTTCTCTTCTTCTTGTAGATTCTAAGGACCTGTCTTAAAAATAACATTTGGAGGTCTTCTGGAGAGTTGTCTCATCGGACGACATCTTTAAATTTTTGTATTTGAATGTGTAATCAATCTGATGAAATTGAATTTGCTATATAATTTACTATTTTGGATAAGACATGTGTTCTTAAAGAAAACTGCATGTTTAATATTATTTTTTTCTGATTTTTGTCCCAATGAAACCTAAAATATATTGTTGCTGTGCAGTTTTTCTAAATAAATAAATGGTTGCTATGCACTTTTTCAATATAAATAGATGGTTGCTAGGCACTATCCAAATATAAATAAATGGTTGCTAGGCATTTTTACACTTTAAATGAAGGATTGTTTAAAACTTATGTGACGACAACCACCCCACCCACCCCCCCCCCCCCCCCCCCCCCGCCCCCATTTCCCGACCTTTTAAGTTAGGTCTATGTAATAGTTTATATACTCCTGAATGAAATCATGTATGGGGTTGCTAGGTACTTTTTTTTATCAAATGAAGGTGTTGGTAAGCACTTTTGACATGACCTTGACTCTTTATTTTTCATATGTTAATAAAATAGTGGCTTAAAACGTCCTGAACATTTTCTCAATGTATAGTATGCCTCTTTCTATTAAATTTCCTTTCAAAATTCAATTAATATACACAAGGTCAAAGGTAAAGGTCATCAATGACCTTTGACCTCTGGACAAATTTATGGTAATTTAACTGTCTATAGTTTGCACATCAAAGTCATTCAATAATTATTACTTTTTGTGGATTATTTTAATAACATGGCCACATTTTAGAGGTAAAAAGGCAAAAATGACATATTTTTGTTTCCATAGCAACTATCATAGAACCCAATATCCCAAACATTTTGTTATAATTTATTGATAAGAAACATTGATTCTTTTCATTCATAACCACAGCTTAAATGGAGGTGGATGCAAAAATGTCTATTTTGTTCATGCAAAATGTGTGAAATTTGTCTACTCAACTACAATGAAAAATGACCTCTGCTTCTGCGGTTGTGACAATATTCAGCAAAAATATTTTTTATATATGACATTGCTATTTTGTTTGTTAAGTTTCATGTTTCTGAAAAATATTTACAAATATCAATAAATAAAACCTGGTTTTGATTACGAATGACTGCAAAGTAGTTGTTTTTTCGATGCTAAATTCCTCAAAATTTGTTGGAAATCTCATTCACTTGGTTGCCATGGCAACCATGGCCAAGCAATATTTTGGTGGGCATTTTTTTTACTTTTTTACATGATCACATGTTTTGGCTAAGTTTCATGAAAATCGGTGACTATGCGTGCCGACCCCCCTATATTAAATGGTTGGTGGATACAGAGAATTGCTCTTAACTGTTTAGTCTATTTTTGGTAATATCCATTTGACCTGGCTTGGTACTTATACTTCCAGTCATTGTGTTATTGCGCTATGGTAAATTTTTGTATTCTTGTCTTTTGTTTTTTGCTTTATATTTGCTTTGTCTATTTGTCTTTTTGTTTTTCTTTGTCGACATATTTGTTTGGTTTTATTTTTATTTTTTTCTCAACTTTAAATATTTTATTTCACTACTGGTTGCGAACAATGTCCCTTAGCGCTACAACAATGACGATAAGGTTCCTCCCTGTGATATTAATTGCTAATGAAACCATGTGATTATGATTAGCAAAATAGATCATATATTTATATTTTGTTTTAGTTGCATTTTACAAAGTATTCATACGAGCACACAATACATATACATTATTCAGTGATCCTATATATAAACAATCATATGAGAAAGAAAAAAATCCCGGATTGTTGTCCGTCTTTTGTTTTGATTCTAATTTAAACCGAAAGTAGAATTTACAAAACAAGCATGTTGGCCACATGGCTAGACAAATAATTTCATGAAATGGTAAGTAGTTTATTATAGTCACCAAGTCAATTATTTAATGTATAAATTTTTAAACTTAGAATAATCGAATATTTCAGGTAAGTAAAAAATGAAGTATATAAGAGACATCAAGGAAGGAGCTATTGACCCCTCTTGATTGATATATTGATTTATTGATTGATTGTTTCTTTGTTGTTTAAATACTTGAGTATTTATTTAAGGTATTATTCTCATAGAACAATGAATATAATCGAAGTTCTGATATTTTCCTCTGAAATTTTCTCAAAAAAATAGACTGTCTGGATGATAAAACATTTGTGTTTCATTTTCATTTTTTTAAACTGACAACATATTCACGAATTTAGTTCTCTTTTCTGATAGATAAAACATTTATAAATCACAAAACAAACATTGTTATTACATGATTAAGTGGGTTATATTCATATTTCCATACATATAATCCTACTGGAAGCTCTTTATTAGATCTAATTATAATATTTTATATTTCTTTGAATGAAATTTTGTCCAGATTGTAATACAATCCATGGCAATTCATCTTTATATCTTGTTGAATATGAATTTTAGTATTTATTGATGTTTTACTCTTTAATTTTTCTTTCCAAGATTTGGGTATAGCTTTACGTAAAGTACATGTCTCTGCTATCCAATTTTGTTTCTTTTTTAGTTTATCTAAGATTTTTTGAGAAATTTCTCCTTTATCGTCAATTATGTCGTTAATAAAAATTATATCTTCTTCTACCCAATGTTTAAAATATAAACTTTTGCCTTGATTCTTAATATATTGATTTCCCCATATAACTTGTTTCCTTATATCTCTATAGTTTTCAGGTTTTTTTGTCTTCCCCCCACCATTTTTAATCCAGCATTTTAAGATTTCTAGGTAAAAAGTGGGCAGGTTTTTTATGTTTTCTAATGATTTATGAGAACCTAGGTTCATTGCAAATAGTAGGTTTTTACCCCCAAACTCACCTAAATAGTAGGTTGGAATAATTTTCTTTTGTTTGGTTTTATAGTTATTAAGATTATAACACAATGTTCACTACTGTACCCCTATTTTTGACATTTTTACCTGTTATGTCTGTTTGTTTTTTTATCACACATTGTTGTCAATATAATGGAGTTTTATGCGACTGTCAAACAAGGGAGAGGTTCAGCTAGATATAAAAACAGGTTTAATTCAACATTTTTAACATAAGAAAATGCCTGTACCAAGTCAGGAATATGACAGTTGTTATCCATTCGTTGATATTTTTGAGCTTTTAATTTTAAACGGACTTTCTGTTTTGAATTTTCCTCGGAGTTCGGTATTTTTGTAATTTTACTTTTGATCTTTTTACTGTCACATTTTGTGTCATGGTTTGTATTGTCTAATTGTATACTATTTCCTTTTGGGGCATATGATTGAGAAACGCGTTCGATTAGAGATGCAACAGTAATTTTTTATAATGTCAGTATATTTGGATTTTTTTTTGTTCAAGGAGTATTTTATGTATGACTGTATCATACGATTTTTTACGATAGATATTTAGCTAATCTGCAATCAATCCATCGTCATGCCTAATATATCATGTACTGTGTTACAACTCTAGATTCTACTGACAGGAAAAGGTAACACTAGGCCACCGAAAGCTGAATTTTTAGTTAAGTCTAGGTGGCCAACTGGTCTAGAGCGATGGTCACAGTGGAGGCGGTGTTGTTTTGATATCCTAATAGCATGCGTTTCAATCCCGGCGAGTGAAAAACAATAATTTGCTTCCGCAAAATTACAGATTTAACATTGATGTACTGATATTTAGAGTAGTTAAATATATATAAGTCTAAAGATTTGCACAACGGTACTAATATAAGATGGTATTATACGAAGATGATGTTATAAATTCGTGTTGACAAATATTCCGGTTTAACAAATCTCCTTCGTCAGTGTCAATAATTTTAACAATACTAATTGTATGTGTAAAAATAGCTCAATAATACAGGTACGTTTTGGTCTATTGATTTAATCCCAAATCTTGAACATCATAATATAAAACAAAACTTGATACTCAATAGACGTGACTGTGTATATATACATCCCAAAATGAGTGTAAAATAAAAATGCTAGTACTTCTTATTGATGCCGTTTGGATGATGTATATTTAGTTCCTTTATCTAAAACCTTTCCCGAACCTGTCGCTGGGCATCACCTTAGTGAATGTTCTGTTCAATCACTAGGATTTTCATGTGGTTAAAGTCATCAAGTTTATGACCCGACTGTCTGAAATGCTAACTAACTGGGAGAAGTGGCTTGTTAGAGATATCACTCCTATGGCCATTGGGGCGTTTGTGGCAAGGCTGCCTTAACTCACCAACATATTGGAGGCCACAAACCGAACATTCTAGAATATAAATAACATTCATACTTTTGCAGGTTACATTTCAAAATATCCTATAGTTATTTTCGGTTGCATTACTGTGAAAAGTTGATGAGTGATGCATCTGTAGGCAGCATTTGCAGCTTTTCATCACACGAACGACATTCTCCAGAAGTACTTCTATGACCAGACACTCCAGCCCGCACCAGCAGGTTCCGCAGACTATTGGGTTGCCTAAAAGCTATCATGGGGGCTCGGGAAAAATCTTGGACAATTTGGAATTCTTTTCAACTGTTTTCCATTGCTCACGAATGACACCGAAGCTGTTTTTGAGATATGGGTGGTAAGTAAAAACGCAGGAGTCCTTTTTTTTTCTTTTTATCTTTGTATTCTAACAGTTTACTCCTTTGAATAGTTTCCGCTTTCTGAAAACGTTTTGGAATAGTTCTGTGTTTATAGCACCTTCTCTTCAAGCGGGTTTTAAGTTTTTTATTTGTTTCTGTGTTGGAACATATTCGCTTGACTCTGCGTTCCTTACTGTCCGGGGTGCTCTTAGTACAATGAGCAGGATGGCAACTTTTAGGGGACAGGTATTGGTGAGTATCAGTAGGCTTAAAATATGGGTCTGTGGATATAATGCCATCTGTAAGGGAGCTGGAAGTATCGAGGAAAGTGATTTTGGATTTAGATCATTTATGAGTAAATTTGATACTTGGATGTATGTTGTTGGCATGAGTGATGAATGTATCTAAATCCTCGTCACTTTTATTCTAGTTCATATCCACATCATCTATAAATCTAAACCAGAAAAGCGGTTTTTCGATTGAAGATTCAAGGAGTTGTTTTTTCTAATTTGCCTATAGATATGTTGGCATATGATGGAGCCATTGTGGTAACCATAGCAGTTCCATTAACTTGAAGATAATGATCCCCATCAAAGGTAAAGTAGTTGTTGTTTAGTACCAACGTGAGCATTTTGACCAGGCATTCAGTAGGTGGATATTGTACTGGTCGGGAATCCCAAACTTCTTTACATGCATCAATGCCATCTGCATGTGAAATATTCGTGTAGAGGGAGGTGACGTCTATAGAGACAAGTGTCGTGTCGGAGGGAAGTAGATAGAAGGCCTGCATTTTTCTAAGATAATCGCTTGTGTCTTTGATGTGAGATGGTAAGTCTTCAACATGTTTACGAAGATGGAAGCCAACGAATTCCTAGATTTGTTCCGTCGGATGACCGTTCGCTGAAACAATAGGTCTTCCTGGGTTACTGGCCTTATGAATTTTTGGTAAAAGATAAAATCTGCCCGGTTTTGGATTTTCTGGTTTCAAATATTCAAGAGTGTTTTCATCGATGAAACCATCGTTGTGCATTTCTACCAAACTATCAGTTATTTCTCTGCTAAAAGATGTTGTAGGGTCAGAGTCTAGTTTTCGGTAGAACCTTGCATCGCCAAGTTGTCGTTCAGCCTCTTGAATATAGGCAGATTTATCCATGACAACAACTGCACTGCCTTTGTTTGCAGGTTTGATGACGACGATATTGTTGTTGGAACGTAAGTTAGTCAGTGCAGTTCGTTCTTCATGGGTACGATTGTCAAAAGGTTTATTGTTTTCTCTGGTATTTCTAATAATGTCCGACTTAAAATAATATATATATAGTATATGTTATTCAGGTCTCAGACAGGGTATATAATGTGACATTCCCGGCTTTGAGTTTATATTCCCTGAGCCGTAGGCGAAGGCGATATAAACCCTAAGCCGGGAATGTCACATTATATACCCTGTCTGAGACCTGAATTACACATATATTACGGTTTACCCCTGCCTTAATGTTGTTTTTTTTTTCAGTACAAGGTATTTGTTAAATATTCACAATGCAGTATACATATTCATTACCATGGTTTTTTTTTGTTTCTTAATGTATTGGGTAATTCATATAAATGCACTTTTTTCATCTTGACAAACATTTTTGTCGTGAAGAATATATATTGTCAACAAAGTGTTTAGATTTCTGTTTACTGTTTGTATGTTTGTTTGACTATTTTTCAGAACAAATATAGTGAAAAACCCAACCTGATATTTTCCGCATACGTGAAGGAATTTGCTGTGAAAATAATTTTATCGTGTATGTAATCATTTATAATAACACTTTAAAAAATTAATTTTAAGTTTTTGGAGTGTAAATTGCGTGATTTTAAATTAAAAATGTATTATTGACGGATGCACATCATTATTTACCCTCGGTGAGCCTCTGACATTCTTATAGTGTTCCGTGTAGCTTCAGACTACGTCACATATTAACAAGTGTTATGATGACGTTTTTGGGGTTCCAATTGGGGTAGAAAACGTCGTATATACCCTGGCAGTTTTCTGAATATATACTGACATCTCTATGTTGTTATCCAATCATAAAACTCGACACATTTGTAATCCGTAATATATATAATTACTCTAAATATCAGCACAACAATATTAAATCTGCAAATTTGCGGAAACAAATATTTTTTCTTCCCTCTTCCTTTGGGATTCGAACTCATGCTATTGGGATATCGAGACAACACCGCCTGCACTGTGTCCATCGCTCTAGACCATTGGGCGACTTAGACTAAACTTTATAATATAAATATATATAAATCAACGTGCAGTCATCTATACGTTCAGGTATTTCACATCACATTTTGTGGAAATATTCTATACAAGCACAAAAATGTCGTCATTCACCGCAAAAGCTAACCAAAACTTTAAACAGATTTATTCAGAAGGGATATAGGTACGATACTGTTGCCAAGTGATTAAAGATGGCATTTTTTTGGAATTATTATTGATTAACTCATAGGGTCTTTTCGTCGAAAATAAACACATTTATTCTAAAACCAGTTGTTGGCATAATACGGGTTATGCTCTTCTCGTATATTTTATGATGGTATGTTACTAAAACCTCTTACGGGAGTGATGGTGCATGGTTTTCATATAATGAAGACATACTATTTCAATCAGTATAATTGAGGTCTGGAGTTGGCATGTCAGTAACTGCTAGTAGTCCTTTGCTAATTTATGTTGAGCATTGTCATTTTGCTTAGTTTCTTCTGTTACCTTATCTAACATCGGACTCGGACTTCTTTTGAACTGGGTTTTTACTGTGCGTATTGCTCTGTGTTTGTTTATTCCACATTTGCTAGAGGTAGAGGGGAATGTTGATATATCACAAAACATGTTAAAACCCGCTGCATATTTGCGTTTGTCCCAAGTCAGGGACCTCTTGTCTTTTATGTTTTTTTTTGTTTTTTTTGTTTTTTGTTTTTCCATTTATATGTTTCGGAGTTTAGTGTGTCATACATTTTCGATGAATTAGTATACATTATTTTAAGGGGACAGCTGAAGCGATTTTTTTCGCTGTGCTGAAGACCAATAGGTGGCCATAGGCTGTTTTCTGCTCTTTGGTCGGGTTGCTGTCTCATTGACGCATTTCCCGTTTTCATTCTTAATTGTATGATGCAATTTTTAAGGTGTGCGTTGCTGGCCAGTAAATAAAGATCTGAATTATTTAATTAAAACCCACATTTATTTTTTAAAAAATCACATTACAGAAAAGGTATCCCATAATGCATCATAAACATATAATTTGAAAATTTACTTAAAAAATTTCTTTCAAATATATATAAATGTAGTTTTTAAAAATGTTAAGGTAGTGACATATGTGTTTTGTATATATTTTTAAACCACTTTGTTGTTAACACATTGACCAAAACGTTCTTCCAAATATAAAACCACACGCATCGAAGATGATCTTAAATATAAAAAAAAAGCATCGCTCTGAAGATTCTTTGACGAAACCAACTTTATTGTTTTTCCAACAGCTTCAATTTAAAACGTTATATTTAACACATTTAAAGAAAATAAAAATCGAAAAAATGAAGAAACATCTGTCTAAATATATATGTAAGAACCACAAATGTTTGTTGCATTTTCCACTGCTTCGTGTAAAAACACATTACATAGTAAGTAAATTTAATAATGTAAAACAAAATATATCCCATTGAAATGCTGAGCACGTATTCAAAACAACGCCAATATTATTTCATTTCCACATATACATTAAAACATATATTATACATATTAAAACAGTATTTGTAGAAAACATCCCTCTGAACAACATATTTATTTCAAATCAATTTAATTCCATTTTCAAAACTTTTTTGTTAAAACATAAAACATCAAGAAGAGAGGCTAAACAAATGAATACAACAGAAACATCCCTCTGAACATTTATATTGGAAACAAAATCATATTTGTATATTCCACAGTTTCACGTTCAAATCTAATATACAATACATTTGTAATACATATAAAAAAGAGATTTCAAGTTTGAAGTAAAAACTTCCTGCGGAATATATATGCATTGAACAAAACTTCTTTCATCTCAAAACGTATTACACATGTGAAGAAAATTTCATTTAAAAAGAAAAATGTCCCTCTGAACATACATATTTTACAACAAATCCATTATTTATTTCATTTTCCCCTAGGATGTTGTTACAATATGATACATAACCCATACATGTTATAAAATAATTAAAACAAATCAACCCACTCAATATATTTAAGAAACAAACCCACACATTTTTGTTTTAAATTTCCATTCCATTTTGGTGATCATAAATGCCTTTGAGCACCACTCTCCCTAATTCAATGCTTTCGTTTTTCTCCATCCTGTATGTTTATAAAGAAAAAAAAAGAAATAATATTATTGCTGTTGTTCCTGAATATGAGATTTCATATCACTTAGCTTTTATAATAATTTTTAGATGTCAAATCCAACGAGTCGAGGAAGAATGGACACCATCAATATAAAAAAGGAGAAGGAAATAACAACGAAAGAAAAACAAAGTTAACCTAACACTTTAACTCGCCAGTTAATACAAATAAAAGAGTGAACATTTCTGAGATGATTTTGCGTGTGTCCGCAATGGCGGCTTAATCTAAATGAGATCATTAACATTAACGGTAACAATTTTACTGCACCAGATGCAGATTTTGACATTTGATATCTCTTCAGTGATGATCGAGGCCAGAATATTTGAAGCTTTAAAACCAACTTTTTACTTAGAATGAATGAATCAGAAACATTTAAGATATCATTACAAATACTAATTTCAAGTATGTTTAAATGTAACTTCCAAATGCATTTTTGAAGGGAGGAAAACAAATCGTATGCTTTCACCCCTATCTTGATATACGTTAATAATTATGAATTGTCCCTTTCATCTATCTTTGATTCAATATACAAATGTGTAATTATATGGATGAAGGTTTTCTTCTTATTGTATAATTAATGTTTTTGACGTGTTTTTATATACAGAAATGTCCTTTGAAATTAATGAATCATTTTAATATTTTTTGGCAAATTGAAATTGAATTTTGAATATAAATAAAACAGATTATATATTCAGCGGATCACTATATTTGACAAAAGGTAAAAATGATAATTGAAATTTCAGGGATTCCAAAGGTCCGACAAGAAACACTTAACTAAATAAGACAAACAACAGTATACAAAACACCACATAGAAAATCGAAGACTGAGCAACACGAAAAACCAAGGATGATCTCAGGTGCTCCGGAAGGGTAAGCAGATCCTGCTCAACATGTGACTCCGATTGTGTTTCTTTTGTACGTACAAACCACGTTCTAAATCTTATTTGGTATGTCATTTTTGACAAAAATATGTCTTGTGCTGTGTACAAAATAACATGATGGGATCTATGTCGCGTTCTTTATAGATTTAGAGATTCATCTGGCATGCTTAAATCAGTTTCCAACTATATTTCAATGCAGACAACTAAAGAAGGGACAACAGTATACATGGCCATATTAATAAAAGAAGACCAAGGCAACATTGATAGTAAATGAAATATTCACCTGATTTTTTGCATTTTCCTGTGAATACAATAACAAAACATTTAATGAAAATAAAAAGTAAAATTAAATTAAATTAACAATAGCAATGAAGTAAAGGATAAGACTGAATACAAATGTCTCATTTATATATAATCACATTAATACAAAATGCAAATTTATTATGAATTAATATGTCTTATGCAGATGAATAACTATTGTCATAGTAACTTCTATCATACGAAACAAAATATACTGACCCTTTATAAAAACCTTATTACACTTCATATTTGAATTTGATTTTGCAATGTTTACACCTTATTTTTCTTCTGTTGTTTTTATGTTTTGTTCTTAATGTAAATAAAATCCAAAGGTAGCTCACATAAGTCTGTCTAAATACTACGATAAAAGCTCTTTACGATTTCGATTCTCGACACCTTTTTTTGCAAAGCTGGTTCGGCATGTGTATATATACTACTAGTCTACAACATGGGACGATATTGATTGATTTGTCGTTGCTGACTAAACGTCTTGTGCCAAATATTCCATGCAAATTCAGGACGACTTAGAAATTAATACAATAGGTATGTTCTTCAAATTAGGAAGAATTAAAATCTGAACTATCACTGTGTTTGCCAAATTTGCTATTTGCCTGTCCTAAAACAGGAACCTGGAATTATGTGGTTGAGGTGGGTTACAGTCTGTCATTTATGAATTTCGATTATTGTTTTGTCATAATCAAGGCCGTTGATTTTTACTCTTTTCAGTAGTTTAAAATTTTTCACGCCAAGGTGTTTAAAAAAGGTATATGGTTTTGCTCATAGCTGAATACCGTATAGTGGCCTATATTTGCTTACATCCTCGTCACTTAGACTCTAGTGGTTAGTTATCTCATTTGCAAAACCTTTATTCTCTTCAATCGGTACTGTGGGTACAAACATGTATTCTTTTGTTAATTGTTATTCGTTCTTTGTGTCAGTCTGATGAAACCTTTTTCAATTGATGTTTTTTATTTGTTCGTATGCTATGCTGTTACACTGCTGTCTCATGTTCGGGGTAAGTTTGATCGCTCGCAAACATGGTAACCATCTCCACATTTCATGAGTATATCCAAAGTAAGTAACCTGTAATTCAATTGGTCGTTGTCAATCATATTTTTTTATTGTCATGTACATAAATCAGGCAAGTGGTTGTCTAGTTTTAATTATTTTACGGCTTGCTTTTTTGTATAGGTTTCCCTCATTGCTGAAGGCCGTACAGAGACCTTCATCTTCTGATTTATTTATATTCATGTTACTGCTTTTGGTCTTTCGTTAATTTTATTATATTGTCATAGATTTATCACTTACGGAATAAGTAAGCAATGGTAAGATCAAATTATTATATAAATATTTCAAATATTTCCAATATAAGTACCTGGGCAATCCTCTAAGTTACACAGTGATGTCTCAATACGGGGTCCAACACAATCCTTCCCATCTTCAGACGGCTCGGGACTGTCACATGTACGATGTCTACTTTCTATACCATTTCCACACGTGACGGAACAGGTTGGTTTTGACCAAGATCCCCATTGGCCATCAACTTTTTAGACAAAATCAATGTTAAAATTACCTTAAGGAAATGTCCGATGAATTTTATGTCATTTTCAAAGAATTAATTTAATTAAATCGATTAAATGGAATTTTTGATGTACTCGTTAGTTGACGCTCCGCACCCTAGCATCAAATCACGAAACAGCATGTGCATGAACTGCAGTACATGTTCATTTTTATTTTCTTGTCACATTTCTTTCATGAACTGACAATATCATGAGAACCCTTTCCCATTTCATAATATGTACCAAATAGATAGTCAAATATAAAGGTAAATATTTCTAGGGTACTTCATATTTTAATTGCATGAGTTTCATATGGACTGATACCTAATGATAAAGTTATCATCATTCTTACTCAGAATGTAGTTTGGTTTTGATATTATTCAAATTGAAATTGTATTCGTAATTTCTACATCATTTTGATTTTTTGTCATTCATCGTGTGTGCGCTGGGAAACATGTTGCTATAATTATCGGCATAATACCTTATTATGTCTGTTTCGATTGCTCACCGAATTGTGTTAATATAACGGAACTATACAACTGTCATACAAGTCGGATGTTAAGCAAGCTGTAAAATCATGTTCAACCCGGAAATTGCCCGTGCCAAGTCAGGAATATGACAGTTGTTTTTCACTTGTTTCGTTAACTGATAACGTTTGATTTTGTCAGTTTTTATGGAAAATTCCCCTTTTTGAATTTGCCTTGCAGTTCGGTATTTTTTGTTAACCTTTTTTATATATATACATGTATAAGTTTTGTTACTCTCAACTTCTAGAATAAAAGTAACTTGTTTCACAAAGGAAGTGAAAAACATCCATGTGTTTGTATTGAAAATTAGTAAACAAAAACAAAGTATTAAAAAACTCTTGTTCCTGTATGTTTTTGAATAAATTGTTGGGTTGGTTCGGTTCATATGGTATATTTTTTACGCATTCAATCAAAAAACAAACTTACACAAAAATAAATCTTCCATTTCAATTCAGATTCTTTGATATATTCATAACAGCACTACCACTGTGCATTTCAAATACGTATTATATATATTTACATATATATGTAAGGACGACTTGTCCCAAAGCAATAACTATAAGTTAAAAGTCACTTGTGTAGGAAAATATTGAATAATATACCTGGAAAGGAACAGTTTGATGAGTTGAACTGTCGAAATTCTGTTGTTGTGTTAAAATCAACACACGATCCAGCCATATTGAATTCGTCTGTTTGATAAGATGCCCATTCAAATAAATCTATCATTGTACAGCATTCCAAGGGATTGTTAGTCAGGACCCTGAAAATATTTTCTAACTTACAATTTAAAAACGTTACTTCGCATGATAAACCACAATAGCTTCTTTTTTGTACACCTTACATATTTACTTTAACCGTTATAAAAGATAAAACTGGTTGACTTATTCTGTCGAATGCAAATAGAGATAGACACGATCGAAAATCTATATCAAAATTAGTTCCCAAACTGTAAAGGATTGAGTCAACTTGTTCAATCAACCTTTGAAACAGATGCTATTATTATCTTATGATCACACGGAATGTTAAGTCCTATGATCAGTTGTTATTAGTGCATCCCTCGCAATTTGTTCAGCACTGTTCAAAGTTTTTCTTGTAGTCAGTCTATTTATGTTACGTTACAGATAATTCAGTGTTAATTATTTTGCAAAAGTAAAAACAAGTACAGCTATTTCATGACCACCAAATTAATCTTAATATATCAAAGGTGAAGTATCTTAGTATTGCTGCAGTATAGAGAAGTCGAAAGACTAAGCATGCTTTTTTAATTTATTTTTCTAGCTGGTATAAATCAGAACTTTTCAATCGCCAAATAAGTTTTGTTTGAACCTTATTTAATTTGAGCATATAAATCACAAGGTGAACAGAAGATATATCAATATTACATACAGCAGTTTTATATTTGTTGTTCTTCCAAATATATTGGCAGATACTGTTGTCAACATATTCGATTCCAAAAATCTACAATTAGAAGGTAGTGAAGTTTAAATACTTGAGAGTAAAAGATAACAATTTCTTCTTTCGTTGTATTATATTTTTTATAACAGTCATTATTATATTATATTATATTATATTATATTATATTATATTATATTATATTATATTAAATTATATTATATTATATTATATTATATCATATTATATTATATTATATCATATTATGTTATATTTTATTATAATCCATTATATTATATTATATTATATTATATTATATTATATTATATTATATTATATTATATTATATTATATTATATTATATTATATTATATTATATTATATTTATTTATCTATTTATTATATATTTTAAGCTTTAATAAATTTTCATTCCGAAATAACCTTTTTCGCAATCCCATTTTTACCATTAATGTAGAATGCCCTTTTAAAGTGCAAATTATTGTCAGATTTTGCACAAATTGCCTACTCATTTAACTTGCTGTATAAGGTATGGATACAGTTTTTCACACCTATATGTGGTGCAAAGTTGGTAACTGGAAAATGGACTGTTGCAACAGTTGAGAACATAAAATAAAGGATACAACAATGGTGGTAGTCTAATTGAGTAGATTATCTTCAAATTGTCGTAACCACAATCCTCGTCCCCTTTTTCTTAATTGTGAGCTACCAAATAAGATTCACCGGGTTTGAATTCACATGAGCAACACGACGGATGCCTAATATGGAGTAAAATCTGCATACCCTTCAGAGCACCTAAGATCACCCCTGTTTTTTTCCTGGAGTTCGTGTTTCTCAGTCGTCGTTTTTTGTTGTTTTCGCATTGTAAGTCAATTTTTGACATATGAGTTTGAATATCACTTTGGTATCTTTCGCCTCTCTTTTGCAAATATCAAAATCTATTGGGAATCAAATGTCATTTGCCTTCTGTATTAGTAAAGAATGTTATGTTCCCTTTTGGTAGAAGTGTTCTCATGAAATAGTTGATAAACGGGTGCTTAACTAGTTTATGTTATGTCTCAGAGAAATATTTTATAACTTTCAAAATGATTTATCCAAAGAATTTAAAGAACAGACTTCCACAAAATTAACGAGAACACTTTATAAGGAAATATAACACTTCAAGCATAATACTAAACATTAATGCATTTTTGTATATATTTTCATGATTGGACAGAAAACACTCCTATCGCAACCCTTTATTAAACTCACACAACTTCAAGGTTTGGATTTGATGAAAACAACCCTTCTGGTAACCTGGTTAAACTGTTGGAATCTAATAATCTGCAAGAGCAAGAATAATCTTTATATATTTTTTTTTCACATGAGCATTTTCCTCCTAAATGACAGATTTATCAACTGAGGATTTCCTCAGATGATATCTATCATAATTTAAAACCGCCTTAAAAGCCAAACTTATTTTCGATTATCTTTTACCATTTAGCAGATAATGTATACATTAATTTTGTCAAACTTTGCAAATGAGCACAAAATATCCAGGTATTTTTCATACAAATCTCCATGTATAAATCTTTTTGTACCTTCCATATATTGGTATTTTTTTCCTAAAACAAATATTTCCATGAGTTTCAATATTTCTCTGGTAAATATACGTGTTACCTTTTCTCATATACAATGAAACAAATAGTATATATATGCTCATAAATTGGTACAATATGTAAGAAGAGATATCACTTCGAGTACGTGTAGGTGTAGTGTTACTATTAGCACCAATTATATATAATACTAAGAAGATCCTTAAAGACTTTTTGTTTACCTTTTCAGACCATATGATTTAAAATTAGAATTTAAAATTATTTTAAATTAAGGAATATATATCCCTCAAGCAAAGCTCTGATTCCTTGTCCAGATTTAGCTATACTTTAAGACCTTTCTCATGTTTCAGGTTTGATCAGCTCTTCAATGATTTTATAAGGTTTTTTTTTCAAATAGTTTGGCCCGAACGTCACTGAATAGTCAATTATTGTCGAAAGAAGCATCGGGTGAAATTAAATTTGTTAATGTTATTAAAACTCAGAACAAGAAAAATTGAACACTCAAAAAGCTTTAAACTCTGAAATAACTGTGTAGATTTATTGTTGCCACTATTGGTCAACGGACACAAGTTGATATTTTATTTATGCAACTTTAGGAGAAAAAAACAAAATCCTGAACTCCAAGCTAAATTCAAAAGGGGAAATTCATAACAACTGACCAATCAAACGCTTGCCTGAACAAACCAAAAGAACGAATGAAAAACAAATTAATTTTCCTGACTTGGTACAGGCATTTCCGGCAGCAAATACTGCAAAATATGCATTAAAGCTATACAACACAACTGATCTAAATATTCAAACAAAAATATAAATGAATTTGACATAGACGCCAAGAAAAAAGTTCAAGTTATTGAATGTGTATACGGTATAGTGAAAACATAATGACATATACACTTTTCAGATAAACTAAAGTAAAAAACAAATACAAAACATAAAAAGAAAACAACTTTATTAATTTATTTAAACCTCATGCGTCCGAATCGAACCTCTGATTCCGTCCGCATCAGGAACGCCCAAAGCCAAAAAAACAGCAAGCCGGATGTACAAATACCGAGCCACGTCTAGAGTCGTACGACCAAAAGGAGTATAATAGTACAAAGACAAATAAAAGGAAAACTGTTAAGTAAATAAAAAGATACACAACATTAGCACCTGACGTCCATTGGTTGCACTTCTGTAATTATAGAAAATGCAATGTCCCATAGGAACTCCTTTTACGGCTAAAACTGTGCCACTTTTATTATGAAGTTTCGTAAAAAAATTATATCCTAGAATGGAAAGTTCATATGCACTACAATTTTTTTCAAAGGTCAAAATATAGGGCTGTACGGCATATTTTCTACATTTATATGCCCCCAACTTTTAAGAGTTTAAACTCATACTAAAATTCTGTACTACCTCTCCCTTCACTTTGGGTTTTCCTTAGAATTCAATTTAGCCGCTATCCATGTGTTTTTATACTGGTAACAATCCCGAGTTATGTGTCTATGTGATGAAACATGTAGATCATATCTGGGAACCAGTACGTAACAAAACAAATTATTTATGAATATTATATATCTCCCCAAAAGAGGCGTGGTTTGTGAAACAGTTTTTTTTTTCACAAAGTGCAACTTAAACTAACATTTATTCAAATAGAAACATCTTGAAAAACACTTTTTCTCACAACAATACTTATTTATCAGAATCTTAGCCTAAAAGAAATCACTGCATCATGTGCATAAACTCTAACTTTTCTTTTACAGTACATTTTATACCCCAATGTCTGCCTCAAATGGTCAGATTAGAAATCTTGTCACAATAATATCATCTCTTACCATATATCTAACATAATTTGGCTAATATATACCACAAGTTATTAATTATATATATAAACAAAGCCATTTTTTCAAAAGTTGTATGTATGAAGTAACCAGTCAGTCATATATATGAAATCACTAAACGTTTTTTAGAACTGACTGCTAAAATCTGTTTGTTTGCATAACTTTAAAGCACATTTATTTATTTATTCTGTACAAAAGACCTTTATAATAAGAAAATCATAGCCTTTACACGTTAAATTATCTGTTTTATAAGGGTTTTTGTCTCTATTTTTGGCCATTTGGACCTCAAATTTGCTAAATAATTCTGCTATATCTGTGAATATGGAATATTTAGTACAATGTCAGGATAGAACGCACAATTATTAGTTTTATTGAGGTATTTTTGTATCTCTAGTTTGTATATGTTTATGTCGCGGTTACAAGAAAGCACACACAGGTGTTACGGCTTACTCATGGGTTTTCGACAGGAGAAAAACACCCCAATAACAATATTCATCAAGGATCTATGACTTTCAATGACTGCGAAGAGTAAATATAATCACTTCTTAAAACAATTTAAATTACAAATATGCACATATTATGAATTTACATTACAGACAGGGCTTTAAGTAAACTATGTATACTGTAAACTTATGCTGAGTCATCATAGTAAAGGCCTAGGATGTTCTCAATATTAATGAAATATTTATAAAACTTTATATTTGAGTTAATTTCCTTAAAATCTCTTACGATTAACCGAATTTGGTGAAATTTCACATTTTCTCTTTTTTCTACCAACATGGTTGCACTTCTATAAATATAGACAATGCAATTTTCCACGGGAACTCCTTTTACGGATAAAAGTCACTTTTACTACGGAGTTTCGTAAAAAATAATATCCTAGAATGGAAATTTCATATGCACTACAATTTTTCAAAGGTCAAAATATAAGGGTCTGCGGCATATTTTTCAATATTTATATGCCCCCAACTTTTAAGAGCATAAACTCATGCTAAAATTCTGTACTACCTCGCCTTTAACTTGAATTTCCCTCAGAATACAATTTGGTCGCTCTCCATGTGCTTTTATACTGGTAACATTCTCGAGTTATGTATATATGAGATGAAACATAGAGATCATATCTAAGAACCAGTACGTAAACAAAACAAAATATCTATGAATATAATAAATCTCACCAAAAGAGAAGCGATTTGTGAAACAGTTGTATTTACAAAGTTCAACCTATAACTTAAGACCATTCTGTATTATGTGCAAAGTAGACACTGAATACTTATCTATAAGGTTTTCGTACTTTCCGATGAACTTCTTGAGAAAAAAAGACTATACGTTCTCCATTTGTTTCAGACACTGATGACGTTTTACAAAGTCTAAGTAGCAGCTGCAAGCTCTTGTTTATCGTATAAGTTGAGACATGTATCCTCCAATCACGGGTGAAGTTGGAATATTGCTGACAATTAAAAATTCAAAATTCAAATCGTCTCGTTTGTCCTAGATTCTTGTACTGATTGGACCGCTGTATTCAAATTCGAGGTAGATGTCTAAAAAAAAAAGGCGATGGAAGCTGTGGTTCTTTTAAATTTCAGGAAAAAATGTCATCAACATATATTGTGATCAAAATCAAAGTGTGTTTGTTATATACGGCATAATAATAGTATCGTAGAATGTTTTTTTCCAATAATACAACAAAGTCCCTTTTTATTTTGGTTTAACGCCACCACATTTTTCAGTGACATGCTATGTCAGAAATCGATAGTATTGTAATATTTTACATGTTTTAGTGTTAATGTCAAATAAAGTCTTTATTATTCATGGTAAATTTGTGATCTCTCTTAAACATGAGATGCATATTTTTGTAGAATCACAGTGTAAAATGATAAAGCTAAGACAAAATATCAGACTCGCCTCTTTAGACGCAGGTAAAACTGATAATGTCAATTTTACAGACGCCATAAAAGTACATAATGGTATAGTAAAATTGTTTACGTAGTATAACGAAATACTTACATTAATTTCAATGACATAAGATCATTAAATGCATCGGCTGCTATATTTGAAATGCTGTTACGGTTTAAATTTCTAAAATATAAAAATAAGAAGATGTGGTATGATTGCCAATGAGACAACGAACATTAAATAATTAATGAATTATAAGTTAAACTAAGAAAAATATTTTGTCGCGAACAAAATGTTGCGATACGGTTGAAATCAAGTTCATTTGTCCATAACAGTCCCCTTTAGAACTTATAGCCTAATTGGATAAATTATTTTTTACGATAACAAATAGATACACGTTATTACATACAAATATGAAAACAACACGTAATAAATTGAATGCGTCCGAATCGCTTATCTGGATTAGCCTTTACCAGGAACGCTCTAAGCCGAATATTTGAAAGCCAAGGTTGTATAAGAACCAAAACAGTTGAAGAGCTATACAATAAAAAAGGAGCTAAAATAATAAAATAATATTTCAATAAGTTGTTTCCAATTTGTCCATATTTTTATCATGTTCGTCTGATATATTTTGGTTAGAGAGCGCTGATATGCCGTGAATTAAAACGTTAAATACTTGATACAGTCTTACAATTTTGCCACAACGTGAGGCAAAATAAAGATGTTTATGATATTGTTTCCAATGTTTCAGCCACTATATGGAGTGTGCAGGTTTTTAAAGATTGTTATCCTATACGAAATAAATTTGACATTTATATAAAAAGAGCCATAGTGTAGGGAATATTTTCTCGATCACAATCAAACATGTTTGAGACGTACATGTATACACTTAGATTTATTTGATGGAAATGATGGCAGTTTTTGGTAAATTGCCGTTAGTAAAGAACCGAAAGTAATTTAGTCTATAGTAGTAGTTTTCTTATGACTAACTTACAGTGATTCAAGGGATGTTAATTCAGATAACGAATAAGCATCGACGGCAGTAATAGAATTACCAGCAAGATTTCTGAAAACAAAGAAAAATTGAAAAATCCGATAAAAATGAAATTTTATGATCACATAATATTCTCGCTCCATTTTACAATCATCATATATTCAAGATATTGCCGTCAAAAAGGAGGGGACAGACTGCTCATAACTGAGCATATGCTTTTGTGCACGCCCTGGAACATCATTGGTGGCTATACTTTGTTATATTTTAATGGTTTTTTTTAAAGGAATTAATTGTTGACTGATAGATCTTTGATCTTATTATATATTAAAGAAAATTAAACAGTAAATTTCGAGCGTCCGAAGCACTTTCCTGGATTTATTTTCAATATGACCGTCTATATACGCAGAAATGTCTTTTTTGTAATTTCACTGAACAAGGATCAAGGGGGAGAGCTGATACAAAAATATTTTAGATATCTCTCAATTGTTTCATATGCATGCCAAAATTCAGGAAAAACGTACGGATAACTATTATCAGATCTTTCTAATAACTATAACTTACGAAATTGTGATTGATAATCTTTGTGATACTCATTTTGTAACTTTTATAGTCTCGTTGTAATTTTGATCTTGAATTATTGCATTAACACCTAACGTCGACTTTTGATCTTAGTGTGTCTTTAAAATTTCTCTGTATTGCATGGTTGCTGTTTCATGTGAACAGACACGTTAAAACATAAAAAATCCACAAAACGCTAAGTTAAAAAGTTCATATCCAATGGATTTTTGTAAAGACGTGAAGTCTGAAAAAACATGACCCTGAGCAATGCCAAAATATAAGACAAATTTGTCCCTGATATTTCTTTATTGAAGGTTGTTACTCATTAAAACAGATTGTGCAACAAAAACCATATATATCTAATGAAGTGAAAGGGTGGATACTCGTATGCACCCTGAGGGTTGAAATATAAACCAGTTATAAGCAAATGTATTACATATCTAAAAGAGAGCGAAACATACCAAAGGGACATTCAAACTCATAAGTCGAAAATAAACAACGTCAACGCTAAAAAAGAAAAGACAAACAATGGACACAAAACACAACATAGAAAACTAAAGACTGAGCAACACGAACCCCACCAAAAAATATGCATAGATAATTGAACCTGATTTATACAGAAAATCATACACGAATTATATACCAAATCTAGTAAAAATACTGTTTGCATAAAACAATACTTACAAAGCTATAGTATCTGAAGGTATAGTATTAGGAATAGCATCTAAACCTCTGCTAATACAATCGATCACTGTTCCTTCGCAGTCACACATAGATAGTTGCGGTTCACTACACGTCACAGCATATGCATCTTGTAATGAGCTGACGATTAAAAAAAGTGTCACTATACCCATCCTGATTCCAACTGTCTTATATTTTTGCCTAGAATTGTAAACAAACAATGCTACATCAATAAAATAATGATAATGAGTTTTAGAGATTCAAAAAGCCGCAAATACACATATCTTCTAGTAAATGTCCCTTAGCCATCTTTCGCCTCTCTTTTAAACCCACCAGTATGCCAAAAAACAAGCACACAAATCCTTAGAAACTAACTCAATACATTTAGACTCCTGTTACATTTCTAATGAAGGCAATTAAATAAAGGATGCGTGATTAAGCATGATTAATGACATGATTTTAATACACCACTTATACGACATATTACTGTGCACAGTATTAGAATGGTCAAAGCGATAATTTTCTACAAAACATTAAAGAAGAATGCTGTAAATACCTTCAAGTTACAGGTTGGTTTTCCATAATTATACAAAGACATTCATAAGCAATATCGGATATCACCCCTTACCTGCCGTTTTCATGGTAACCACATTTTTTTTGTGCAAATTAACAGTTGTGTAAATATTCATTAAGTGTGACAAATTTTTAAAAGTTTGCAGTTTTTATAATTGTAAAAAAGTTTATAAGCTATTCTACCCGATGACAAAATGATTGGAAGTATGTAATCCATTTTATTCTATCACATATTAGATCAGATGTTTAAAACAAGGCCAACAATACAAAAAGGGGGATCAAAAATCACAAGTCAAAGAACGACAGATTAATCTCTTTCCTTCTTAAAGAAAAAGACAAACAAATAAATAACAGTCCGCAAAACGCTAAAGCATCATGCATTGGTTGATCGTTCCAAGATGTCTTTGTCTCATCTCACTAGTGACATGTTTTGCGGTCTTAGATTTAAGACTCCAGAACGGTTGTCTGATCTGTGATTTTACCGATTGTGACATTTTGACTGAGTGTGGTTTAAGTAATTGAACTCCATAAAAAATTACCTGCTTATTGAGGACATATGGTTTAAAATAGCCCCGTGTTTGAAAATAAGGAAATAGTCATTTTTTACCAATCGGTAGTAGTTCTTCTCTGCTAGTTTTAAATGTGAATGTGAAGAAGGGTCTTATACAATAAAGAAAAAGAACTGCATGTATTTTAGAAATGAAATAATATTTGGGAATACAGAGAAAATACTAGTAAACTTACATAGAAGGAAAACACTGCCGACATTTTTACAGATAAAATTTAAATAGATGTTTAATTGTCGTTTCGCCCAGTCAATCAAAGTAGCTTTATATTGGATTTGTTAATTTGCAACACATTAAGCCACTTAACTCTATAGAAAATAAGCGAGAACATTTATTTAAAAGATAGTTTGAGAACAATAGGTCGATAAATCGTAAAGTGTAATTTTTTGCTAGTTATTGTGTCACTGGGAAAGGGGGAACACTTCTTTTTGACATAAGAAAATAGTACTAGTATGACAAAAAAACCGAACTCCAAGGTAAATTTAGAATAATTGAAGTCCATAAAAACAATATCAAACGTGAGACTTTATCAACCAACAGAACGAATGATATACAACCGTCATATTCCTAATTTCGTACAGGCATTTTCCGCAAAACATGGAGGGTTAAACCTTGTTTTATAGCTAAGTAAACCTTCCACAAGATAATAACAAAATATACAGGATGCAACCCGAAATTTTTATCATCAGTAATATATAATAAAACGAACATAAGGTGAATAGTAAAATGTATTTTCAAACAACTTTGTGGATTCCATTATATTGTGATCTTGGCCAAAGAATCGTATTCGTACTCTAATTGAGTCGACTTTTGAACATCAAATTTAAAAAAGGTTTTTCTGACTTGTGGATGAGACAGCCGATTTTGGACACCAATATACAAGTTCTAATACCCTTTATGACTATATAAAGCAAATAAATTAGACTACAAGTAAAAAATTAAAAACAAATACAGAGTACTATGTGATACAAAAATATTTCAAATGCAAAAACTCCAGCATTGAATTTATTTTAAGTTTTATTTGTGTACACACACTTTGAGTTATCACATTTCTTTGAAGCACCAAGGCGCTTCTTACTACCTATGTTTGCACGCTGAACACTTTTACGAACGTGTACAAATTTTTAAAGAAGCGTATAATTCATATATTGACATTGTAATGCTAGAACAGGAATATGTCTTGTTAAATCAAGCTTTAGCTAGGTTTCTTTAAGTTAATTCTTAAACGTGCTGTAATTTTGTCATGGAAAGTACAAGTCATCATTGCTTTATCGGTTTAAAAGAATACACAACTTCACTATAAACCACTCGTGATAGGTGTATATCAATCAAAATAGCAAATCCTTATTAAACGCCTATGTTATAAATGAAGTAATCGTGGAATGGTAATTGAAGCTGAATAAGTAAGTAAATACTATTCATATTCAAGTATTTATGTTATTTACTTTAAAAATGGTTCTCAAAAAAAGAGAAGTTTCATTATACAATCTCTTATACGTGAAGGAAGAATCCGCAGTTACGACGTTAGCAGATATGGTATACTGTCTAAACTAAATGCTATTTATATGCTGAAGATGTAACATAGTGTTCATTAAATGTTTGATCAAGGAAGGGAGTTGAATACACGTACACAAACAAAATTGCAAAACATGAGTGTAACATCTTGCTACTTCAAATATCTTAGGTTGATAGCTTGTCTATTGATTTCGATTTAATGAATAATTTATTATTTTATTTAAGTATTTCTCAATCATAAAACTAAACAAATTGTTTTATTTTATCTTGTCTTTTTTTAGTCCAACCTAAAAATAAGGAGGTGTGGTATGATTGCCAAGAGTCAGCTATCCTAAAAGACCAATTTATAAGAAAGATGTGAACATTTGCAGTACCCGTGCGGTCTTCAACAATGAGAAAAACACATTCATGTACCGTATAGTATGCTATGAAAAACACTGTAATAACAAAATGTAAAACAATTCACAACAGAATACCATCGGTCTGAGTTAAAATACAACAATGACTGAAAATCAAATATGACAGACAAAAACGTTGTTTCAAGAGAACGAATGCCAAACGTATATACAACGTATGGAGGAACAAATGATGCTTTGTGAAAAACCATTTGAATACAACTAACGTTATGAACTTTCTTGTCTTTTTTTCCGTCGCAAAAATTTTATGTAAGGTAAAAAGGTTTTTTAACAGACTACCGGTTTTTCTTTTGAAATAAGTTGTGCCACTTTTCTAGCTGACAGTACTGTCAATAGGTCGGTTCTGCCGCACTATCACAAAATTCAATGCAAATGTATCAAACTCACACCTATAACTGGGAAAGACCTTGCGTACGGAGAGTTTCTACTTAAAAACTAAAGAAAATGCAATGGCATCATGTATACAGTAGTCAGGATTCGGACCAAGTAGCTAGTCGACGACATATCGAGTAGCGAACAGTTTACATTGAAGGGATGTGATCATATTGTAACAAAGGAATCTGTAAGGGAAATTGAAAAGATGAGACGCGAACGGACATCGTCTCAATGAAAATTAAAAGAAAATAAATAATTACAATATTACGGAATACAACCCGGAACTTTTAATAATCACTAATAAATGATTTTGTAGAATACTTATTGAGTCTATTGATGCCTGACCATTAAATAAAAAGTTTTTCTGACTTTTGGTTGAAAGAGAACCGGGTTAACAAACCAATAAAATGACCTTTCAATACCCTCTATTACTAAATTAACCAAATTTATTAAAGAAAATATTGAACAGAGCTCAAGTACTATCTAAAAATACTATCTTACCCTTCCGAAGCACCTGAGAGCACCCCCAGTTTTTGGTGGGGTTCGTGTTGCTCAGTCTTAAGTTTTCTACGTTATGTTTTGTGTGCTATTGTTTGACTGTTGGTCTTTTTCTTTTTAAACATGGCGTTTTCAGTTTATTTTCGACTTATGAGTTTGAATGTCCCTTTGGTATCTTTCGCCTCTCTTTTAATGTAAAAATAGTTCAAATTCAATAATTTCAGCATAAAATGCTGATTTATTTTAAGTTTTATTTTTGTACAAAAGATTTGTGCGTATCACAGTTGTTTGAAGCGCAAAGACGCTTTGTACTACCAATGTTCGCACGCAGAATACTTTTACGAATGCGTATACATTATAAAAGGAAGCATTTAGTTCATATTTTTAAATTGTAATGCTACAACCAGAAAATGTCCTGTACATTGAAACTTTCGCTAGTTTTCATTAATTTAATCGTACGCAGTGTTGTAATTTTGAAACTAATGGAGAGAACACGAAATCATTGCTTGTCCCGTTTATAACGATACAACATTTCACTTAAAACAATTATTGATACATTTTAGCTGTCTGTCAATCAAAGCAAATAGCAACATTTTAAGGAAATTTTATGTTATTATGGTATTATGGAATGGTTGTTGTTGCTGATTAAGATAGTAAATGAGCACCACAATGAAATATGTATGTTACTTACTTTTAAAATGGTTCTCAAAACTGGAGAAATCTGATTATGCAATCTCCTATAAGTGAATGAAGAATCCGAAGTTAGGGCGTTAGCAAAATTGATTTAATGTCTAAAACAATCGTTATTAATGTATGCAGAAGATGTAACATATTGTCAATTCTATTTTTGATCCAGAAAAAGCGTAAGATACAATTGCACAAACACAATTGTAAACGAATGAATGATTTAGTAACATGTTGCAAATATCTCTATCTTAGGTTGGTAGCTTGTTTATTGATATCTATTTTTCTAAATAATTGTTAATTATTTATTCACAATTGTAAAAAGACCAAATTGTTTTATTTCATCTTGTTACAATGTTAGGTCAACATGAACATAAAGAGATGTGATATGATTGCCAAATGAAAATTATCCATAAAGATCAATTCATTGAACAAACATGTGAACAATTGCAGGTTACCGTACGGTCATCAACAATGAGAACAAGTACATACCGAATAGTATGACATGAAAAGCTCTGTTATGACAAAATGTTAAATAATTCACAACAGAAAACCATCGGTCTGATTCACAATACAAAAACATCGGTCTGATTCACAAGAAAAAAACATCGGTCTGATTCACAATACAAAAACATCGGTCTGATTCACAACACAAAAACATCGGTCTGATTTACAATACAAAAACATCGGTCTGATTCACAACACAAAAACATCGGTCTGATTCACAATACAACAATGAGCAAAAATCAGATATGGAGGACAACAACTTTATTTCATAAGAACGAATGCCTACCGATGATACGACTGTTTTTGTTGGGAAGATACAATGATGCATTGTGAAAAAACTTTCAAGTTCACATAAAACGGTCATACAAAAATAACATAATCAAATTTCTTGTGTATTTTTTGCGTCGCATACATTGTATGTTAGGTGAACAGGCTTTTTTTACAGACTGACGACATTTCTATTGAACACAAAATGTGCTCCTTATATAACTGATGGTACTGTCAATACGCAGCACTATCACAGTTTTGACAATGTATATAAAAAAAAACAAACTCCAAGGCAAAGGGAGAAGTCCGTAAAAAACTAGACTCGTACCAATAATACAGATAAGACATGGATAGAACGGAAAGTTTTAAAATTAATTACTCAACCATTACAACGGCATCATTATAAACACAAGTCAAGAGTCTGAAGAGTTGTTAACCGACGACATACTGAGTCAGGAGCAGTTTATCGTAAATGGACGTGATCATATTATAAGATTGATATCTTAAGGGAATATGGAAAACACGAGACACAAAGGAGAACACCTCAATCTGTATTAACAACATCAAATCTTTACATGCAATTCTTCTTTGACAACCAAAAGGATCTGGACAAAATAGATCAGCAGGTGAAAATTCAAGTTGTGATCATCCATTAATGGTTCTGTTGAATTAATCTAGGCGTAAGTGGGAAAACTTTGGTAGGGGAGGTGCATCTGCCAATTGAACACAAGTTATTTGATATAGTTATCACCTTAAGGACATTGGAAGGTGTTTTCATTTGGTTTGCTAACATGACTTTCTCAACCATATGTCAATTTAAGTCCATTTTTTTTATATATTTGATGTTCATGCACTTCACTTGGATTTTCGAATAAAAAGGGCATTTCAACATGTTCAAGGAGCAAACGACGTTGTTTCGGATATAAGAAACCACCAGTCAAACACGACGACGGCAGTATTGTCATCGGGGGTAAGATCCAAGTTACAAAAACCATAAAGGATCTTCGTCAAAGGTCTAAAGATGACGGGTAGAAGGGTGCAGTAAGTTGCCAAAGATTATACAAATGTATTTATGAAGTATCATTAAGCTTAAAACGAACCGAAAGATTAACCGTCAGAAGATTTTTACGGGTCAGCATCTAAAGGTAAGTTTCGAAAACTTTCAAATTGAGGCTTGTGCTTAAAGGAAACAAAATGAAACTAAGTGGATCCAAACGTTGCCGATTTCGTATACTAGTACTAGAATGTTATTCTTATTGGTCGATTGGTACATGAACATCAAGTATATAAAAAAAAGGACTTTAATTGACCTGTGGTTGAGAGAGCCATGTTAGCAAACCAATACAAACACCTTCCAATGTCCTTTATTAGTAAATTAAACTAATTAATTATTTAGCAAATAATGAACTGAGCACACGTATGCTGATTTATTATATGTTTTATGTGTGTGTAAAAGCTTTAAGCGCATCACATTTGTTTGAAGTGCAAAGGTCCTTCTTACTATCAAGTTGTACGCTGAACACTTTTACGAACGCGTAAACATTATAAAATAAAGCATTTAATTTATGTAATTACATTTTAATGCTACAACCAGAACATGTCCTGTAAAATCAAGTTTTCATTATTTTAATCCTATTCAGGATTCAGTGCTGTAACTTCGTCGTTGGGAACACACGTAGTCATTGCTTTTGTGGTTTATAAAGATAACACAATTTCACTGTCAACCGCTACGTGACAACTGTCTGTCGATCAAAATAGCAGGAATTGTGGAATGGTGATTGGTGCGTAAGAACATGTGCATTATATTGAGGTAATAATTACTTACCTTTAAAGTGGTTCTCAAAACAGGAGAATTCATTAGATTTTGCAATCTACTATAATTGAAAGAAGTATCCGAAGTAAATACGTCAGCAGAGGGTATACTGTCTACATTAAAGGTAATTTGCACATGCGGAAGATATAAAATATTGTTATTTTTTTATTTGGGAGAGGGTTGAATACAATTACACGAACACAATTGTAAAAAATTAAATGTTTTACTTTGACAGTACAAGGTTTAAATTGAAGAGGATGAAGACGAACCAAGCGATCGGAGAAGACACATAATTTATACCGTCAGTAATGTTTTTTTCCCGAATGCTCGAAACCTTTATTATACATCGGGTCCAAACCTCACCTTGGTAAGACGATGCCAAGATCCATTTTTTCTCAGGACAGAAAGGTTGTGGATACGATCGAACTAGGCAACTTGTTCTTAAACAGATGTGGTCGTGTTGTTGTATTTAGTGTAATATGGATATTGTCTGTTAACTGCCTCGTTCACTCTGTTGATCGTTATCGACCAAAGTTTTCGGTGATTCGTCTGCTTTTAAATGTTTGTTTTATATTGTTCCGGTCTGTAAAGTTACATCCCTCAACGATCAGACAGTTGATCAGGTACTTTATGAAACCGGCATCTGTAGAAGCGACAAAAGGAAACTTTTTAAGAACATCAAACGCTGTACTTTCCGGTCTTTCGTTGTCAACCATTGCCATTTCATTTCATTTCAATGAATAGACGTTGAAAATCTGACAAAATACCTTACAACGAAACTATCGCCAACAGGGAAACTACAGTGTAGTGCAAAGACAAACAGTGGACATCAATTCAACCTAGCCATGTTAACTAAACTAAGACCAATCTGTCCTACAATTCAACGCAGTTTATAGAACACAATCGTTCTACTTAAAACAGTTTAATTATAGGGCAAATTACGTCCAACTTCGATTTAAAAAAAAGTGATTTTTCGGAATTTTTCAAAATGGCGAATGTGTTTGGAAGGGTCGCATGTATTTTTGATCATCGTGTATTTTTCATGCAGAATCTATGCTGTTTCTGTTATTTTATTTTTTTATATATTTTGATATGTTTGATTTAAAAATTTCTTGACAATTTTTTTATTTCAAGTGCGAAGTGAAAAAAATTGCAGGAACATATATTTTGACAGATATACTGTTCCCAGAAAATAGTTAACACTGAAATTTATAATAAAATTAATTTTTACTTTTCTTTAAGGTTTATTCCCTCTTTTCAATTTATTTTTATTTAGAAAAATATATATATTCTTTTTTTGTTTTCGTTTCGAGAGAAAAAAAATAATGCCTAACAATAGATAAATACTCTGTATCTTTTAAAGTTAATGTCTCTTGACGAACATGTGAACTCGGATTTCGGTTATAATGTTACATAACAACAAATTGTAAGGTAATGCAAAGGAATCGTGTCAAACCAAAAGCCTTCAGGTGACAATAACATCCTGTGTACACATGTATTTCCAGAGTTTAGATTTTGTAATATACAAACGTTTTCTGAAATGTACCAATATTTATTTTCTCTTTCTCGTGTACACAACTGAAGAAATATATATCAAAAAGTAAAATAACAAAAATACCGAACTCCGAGGAAAATTCAAAACGGAAAGTCATATGAACTTAAAGAAAAATTGATATCATGAAAAATTCTTCGATAAGTTGATTTTTGCTAAAAAAAAAATAATTAAATATTTATATTTCAGGATAATTGTTTTAAAGAAATAATCTAATTCAAATTTTATATTTAATAGATTTTTTTTTATTTCATGGAAAATTAAACGAGACTTCATTGCATATGATTTTTGTCATTTATTTTTTAATTCAATATTTCCAGGCATTAAAAAATCGATATTGAAATTTTAACGTGTGTACAAAAATATGCTATTTCATACATTTCAACATGGTATAGCCGCCAATATTTATCGACAGAGTTATCGGTCCTGAATAGGACTGATATAGTTAGGTATGACAACAGGTCTCGCATCTTTACAGGATTCCTGGGATAGCTTGGTTTGTTTATTTGAACAATCCTAAAATAAGGTCATATGTTACTATCTATTCAATTCAATTGAAATATTTGTAAAACTAAAAGTTTTTTTTTAGAATTCAACAATGAAATAAGATACATGAAACTATTATGTTTATTACCCATCGTAATGAATAGTCAAAACCAAACATTTCCAGAGTTGAACATTGCAGTGGACATTTTTAATTAAGTTTCGTAATGTAATTTGATTTACCGGTAGCAACCATGATTTTTTGACTTTTGTTTAAGGAAGTATATATTCGGTAACTTTCTGTATAATGTAAGTTAAACAATGCAAAACATAACAGCATATGTTACCATATTTGATCTTGTAAATTCAAAAGAAGAGTATCTTTAATGTAATTCAGTAAGTTCAAAATACATTCATTTGCTGTAAAAATTAGTTCAGATCAGTAGTTGCAGAATTTATTATTACTTTTATCCCGATGAGTCTTTTGAAGACATGTGCATCAAGTGTGCAAACTTGTGAGCCTGTTATCTTTGATGAGTTTTTTTCACTTTATGCTTAATCTATTAATTTTATTTTGTCTCCGAACCTTGCGTAAAGATTCGTTCATATACTTGTACATTCTATGATGATGTAAATGGATTAATGCATACAACAAAAAAGAAGATTAATTGAAATAAATATTTAAAAAGTAATATTTACACATACAGACTGAACGAAAAGTTGTGAAACATTTTAAGAAAAAGCTGAAATAAATGGAATTAACAGTCATATTATCAGTAGAGTTCGGACCAATAATCAACAAATTACATTCAACTAGTTCTTACCTGATACGCATTGTATAATGTTTGTAGCATACACAATGGAAAAGTAAGTTTAATACTATGGAATTTTATATGAAAACGCATTCCTTCATATTTCCATTTGTAAGAGGTTTCATCGAAAGATAAATTTCCCTTTTTAAAGCTCCAAAGAGATTAATGTTGTAATTTGAATTTAAAAAAGTAAACATTTTATTTTTCTGAATAGGGGCTAGATTTATGTTCTTTATAATAAGATATCCTGGTTGATGTTGAATACATTTCATCGGTCAATGCGTCTAAAGATTTGGATTTCAAATCAAATTGAGAATCTACTGAATACAACTATAGAATTCAAATGATGAAGTAGATGTATATATAGATAAAAATAGGTTAACATACGGATAAAACAGAACTTTGAAGTTATATTATTTGTTGAACGAAAAACATCATGAAGTGATCGTAGGGCAAGAGGGCTTTACAAATAAGAGCAAGGTCGCCTGTCATCCTCGCCTATAGTTTTACATAATTATCATGAAAGCCGATGAAATACTCGTTAGGGTTTGCCATTGATAACAACACTGAGTAATAATTAGCATTCGGTTTTGCATAGATCATCGTTCTCGTTCAACATAGTAAAATTAAGATTTACAATGCTTTTGGAACTGATTTTTACAGTACGTTTGTATGAGATGCTGTTACTGCACTACTACAGGAAAGGGGAGGATTAAGAGCTCATAAACCCTGGACATTTTACCAATTACGTTATATTGTTTTGAGGGGTAGGTGAGGAAACAATGAAATTGCTAATAGTCCTTAAGGTTTTGAAACGGCATATTACTTTGATTCTTCAAACATTACCTTATGATTTCATAAAGCTGACAAAAAACAATTTTTGACATGTTTCGATGTTGAAAAACAAGTTGCATGATACCATAATGTAACATCATTTTCTGAACAAGAAGTTCAACAAATTAAATATTAAATATGAAGGAAAGACGTATGTTATTACGTTGTCAAGAAAATTGTGGCATTTCGAACCAAATTTAAACCTATAATGTTAAAGTACTTTTATTCATGTTGTACCCCAATTGTCGTGGTTATCGTCGATGGTCTTATCCGCGAAATTAAATGGCCAACCACATATGACGATGTTGTCCAAATCAAGACATAGAAAGATTTCCATCTAGGTTTGACTACATACATACGGACATATTATCTAGCAAACACATTTTTAACTATATATATAAACAACTACAGGCAGTATCACCAAACACACTTTTAACTATACATATAAAACTTCAGACAGGATTCTACACATTAAATCTTACCAAACCAAAACTGTACGACTTTTAACCTTTTAAATATAATGTAAAATGAGAACTGATCGATGAACGTCATACTACCGGTGAAGATATGCGATGTTGAAGTGTTCATTTTATCTCCTCACCAATCTCATACGAAAAAAAATATTTTATATTGGGCTTGCGTCGTCATTTCATAAGAATTAGTTCTTCTACTTAAAGTACATTTGTAGCATTTTTGTATATAATCACGACAGCTCGTACCTTCGCCAACTCGTACTCAACCAACTCGTACTCAACCAACGCGTACCCTGTTTTAACCAACTCGTACCTAATATTTGTTTAAAATGATTGTGTATCATTAATTAGGTTATATTGAAAATTTAATTGTTACTTTTATTTTGTAATTGATCTACTGATATGATTTTTGCAGCATAAGCCTTTAATTGTGAAGTAATGAATTCATTAGTTTTAACCCTTGTTGGTGAATGAGAATATATAGAACATCATCTCAAGCTTGAACGATCCATAGGATATTGGAAAAGGATAGTTTTTACTGATTTTTGCATTGGTCATATGAGTTTTGTCGTCAAAGTGGATATATAATGAATACCTTTCTACTCCTTTTGAAACCAAAAAAGCCAGCACATGAATTAAACAAAGTACAAATGTTTTACATATATTTATTAGGAATTTTTTCTGTGAATAGAAATTAAAAAATTCGCCGAAGTTAAATATAATAATATTTACCTGCAATCCAAGAAACTCGACATGTCTAAACACAGTCTGTGTGAAGTGGGAAAGACAACTATTGATCACCATGTCTGGAATAACTTCCTTTAGGGCCTGCCACACACTACCCTCAAAGTCGACTGCGAACCCACAGACTTTTCGGTGAGGATGGTGATTGTATATGTATAACATGTATAACTCAAACTGATTTTGATGTTCAAAGTTCCGCATTTACGCCAATTTTTTTTTGTTTTTATATACTTCTCTCTTATTTAAATGCGCACATTCTATTTTTGTAGATTTATTACCGACTAATGATCACTGATAAGTACATTGTGAGATTATGATTATTTAATATGCATATCAAATAAATTGCCGAATGATATAGAAAGAAAATAACAACTGCAATGTATAAATAATATTCTCTTATGGTTGTGGCCTGTTATCTATTTCTTGCATGAATAGATAACTCTCGTATCACACTGCACGGAGTGTGATACGAAAAAGTGATACGAAAATCTGCGTTAATTTGATTGGCTTGTCCAGTATCACAAGACGATATTACGGCATTTAAATTGGCTATTCGTTAGGTCATTGATGACTTCTAAAGGTTAAGAAGATGTACATTTCGTTCATGGCAACGGACATATGTGATGTCTTCGATAATATACAAAACACTTACACATTTCACCTGACAATCTTCTTTTTGTCAAATTTTATTACATTCTGAAGCGTACAAAAACAGTTTTAAAATGTCTGATATTAAAGTTTGACACCGGAAAAGGACATGTGACGTCATACAAGAATGTGCAAAAGACTAGATCAACATTTCGCGGAATTTTTAATTTACACATTGAGAGTGTTGACCATAAGAGAAATAGGTTTAATAACTTGTGAAAATTGGATATCGCTTGATATCAACTTTCATTATTTAATTTAGATAGTAATGATAAACTCGCCGAATGCTCGTTTATTATTATATTGAAATTATATAACTCGAGTTGATAAAAAGCGATATCCCATTTTCACTCGTTATGAAACCTATAAATAACATATTAGATACGAGTTGGTAGTAGTGCGATTTGGTAAAAATAGGGCACGAGTTGGCGAACGTACGAGTTGACATGTACCGCATTCATCGGCTTCAGAATAAAATTAATTTTTGAAGATTTTCAGGTGTGGTATCTGGTTATTTTGTTTGTTTTGCCCCCGTCACACTAGACGACAATCGCACCACGCTCATCGCGATCTAAAATAAATTCAGATCGTGGTGAGGTCGCGGTATGAGCGGCATGAAAATGTAAATTTTTCTTTGTTATACGATGCTACTACGTCCTCATTACGCTTCTACAACGATCCCGCTACGATTATACTACGTTCTCACCACGCTTATTCTGCGACCTCACTACGATTATCACGATCTTACTACGGTCATCACGTTATCACCTCGACCATACCACGATTTATCCGATTGCAACACGATCTTTCCACGCTTTTACTGCGATTATAGCACGCACTTACCACGATCATACTACGATCATACCACGTTCATTCCGCGATGGCATCTGTCTTCTTGATTCTTGGACCAACTCTGTTAAGAAGTTCATCGAACATCTCTGGTGGCATTCTCAAAATATTAAAGAAGGAAGGTTCATCTTTGATTCGTAACTCGTTAATCAACTGATCATAATGACCAAACTGGAGTCTCGGTTGATAACTGAGGACGAACCCAACAGGACCTACGCCGTCTAAAATTTCTTCTTCTTCTTCTTCTTCTTCTTCTTCTTCTTCTTCTTCTTCTTCTTCTTCTTCGCTCTCTCAATAACAATATCATGGCCTGGTCGTTAAGATTTTGTATCTGTGTTAATGATTGAAGAAGCATTACTACATGTGCATGGTCTTGTATTTCCATGGTTCAATTGAAATTGATGTTTCAAACAAAACATTGAGAGCTTTTATATATTTTATGTGACAATGACAATGAGCATGACTAGAACTCGAAGTCGTAGTATGAACGTAGTCAGGTCGTAAGAAGATAGCGATGAGGACGGTATGAGCGTGCTATAATCGTACTATGGTCTTGAACAGCGTGGTATAAATGTTGTATAGTCGTATTGGTCAAACTGGTGATTACAAACAAATTACATTGGAAATTGTTTTGTTTTTTAAGTTTGACATAAATACTATCGATAGATGAGTAAAAATGACTTTAAATGTATAATGACTTATTGTGCTTGATTTTCATATGATGAAGACATAATATTTCAATCATTTTTAATGGAGGTCTGGAGCTGGCATGTCAGTAACTGCTAGAAGTCTTTTGTTCATTTATGTATCATAGTCATTTTGCTTAGTTTCTTTTGTTACCTATTCTGACATCGGACTCGAACTTCTTTTAAACTGAGTTTTACTGTGCGTATTGCTGTATGTTTGTTTATTCTACATTGGCTAGTGGTATAGGGGAAGGGTTGAGATCTCACAAAACATGTTTAACCCCGCTGCATTTTTGTGCCTGTCCCAAGTCAGGAGCCTCTGGACTTTGTTAGTCTTGTTTGTTTTTTAATTTTAGTTCATTTATATGTTTTGGAGTTTAGTGTGACGTCCATTTTCATTGAACTAGCACACTTTTTTGTTTAGGGACCAGCTGAAGCCCGCCTCTGGGTGCGGGATTTTCTCGCTGTATTAAAGACCCATTGGTGGCTGTTTTCTTCTCTTTGGTAAGGTTGTTGTCTCTTTGACACATTCCCCATTTCCATTCTCAATTTAATCCTCGCCATAACTGAACACGTGAAAAGATCTGAATTTATGTTAAATAATAATTTTATTACTTTTTGAAATTTGGGTTTCATTTTGCAGAATATAATTTTGTTAATTTAACGGAACTGTAAAATAACTGGGAGGTTTAGCTAGCTATAAAATCAGGTTTAACTACCAATTTTCTTCGGAAATTGCCTGAACGAAGTCAGGAATATTTTTTTGACATTTTAAGCTAACCTGGCCCTATGGGCCGAGTGAGCTTTTCTCATTACTTGACGTCCGTCGTTTGTTTTTCCGTCGTCGTCCGTCGTCGTCTTCGTCTGTTAACTTTTACCAAAATCTTCTCCTATCTTAACTTTTACCAAAATCTTCTCCTATCTTAACTTTTACCAAAATCTTCTCCTATCTTAACTTTTACCAAAATCTTCTCCTATAAAACTATTGGTCAAAATTTAACCAAACTTGGCCACAATCATTATTGGGATATCTAGTTTAAAGAATGTGTCCGATGACCCCGCTTACCAACCAACATATCCGCCATCGCTAAAAATAGAACATAGGGGTAAAATGCAGTTTTTGTCTTATATCTCTGAAACTAAAGCATTAAGACTAAATCTGACATGGGAATAAACATGTTCATCATGTTTAGATCTATCTGCCCTGAGATTTTCAGACGAATCAGACAACCCGTTGTTGGGATGCTGCCCCTAAATTAGTATTTTTAAGGAAATTTTGCAGTTTTTGGTTATTATCTTGAATATTATTATAGATAGAGATAAACTGTAAATAGCAATAATGTTCAGCAAAATAAGATCTACAATAATGACCAAATTGTCAACTGATCCCTTTAGGAGTTATTGCCCTTTATAGTCAATTTTTTACAAAAATCTTCTCCTCTGAAACTACAGAGACAAATTCAACCAAACTTGGCCACAATCATCATTAAGGTATCTAGTTTTCTGTTTTGTGTTTTAAGCAAAAACTAAAGAAGTTAGAAAGAAACTAAACAAACTTTATATCAGCAATCAAAGATAAAAAAAAAACAGAGAATTTTGTCATGGATTCTGTTCACGTCTACAATGTTATACAGTGTCCTTTATTGAATATGCACATAGACCAAGGTGATCGACACAGGCTCTTTAGAGCCTCTAGTTTATTGACTTTTCCCTTTTTGCATTTTACTTGGAGTTCAGTATTTTTGTTATGCTTTTATTGGGAAATATTTTATTTAACCATATTCAAGTTTCTGTATGAATTCCGTGTTTCAAGAATAAAGGAATAAGTAGGCATAAAAAAAGAGTTAAGTTGTTCTCTGTATAAAAGCAAATTGTTTTCGAAAAACCCGTCCATCCAATGTAACGAATTGTTTATAAAACAAATCAATCATCTAGGTCATGTCAGTTTCATGTAACCTTGAAATGAAACAATATTTTCATCTTTGTTGAATATAACATTGTCTCCAGTATCAATCAATATTAAATAAAAATCGTGTAGCCTTTAGGGAGCTACCATTTCATTTCGATGGGGGGCTAGGATGAAATTTGAAAAAAGGCAGGACGAGCAACCTGGCCCAAAAAAAGGCAGGATAACAATTTATGTAAAAAAAGTCAGGATAAACTAATAAAAAAAGGCAGGACCGAATAGAGTGAAAAATAAAAATGCAGGACAACCTTTTTCCTCCTAGCAACCCACCCCCTCCAAACTCCTCCAGCTAGTTCAAAGCCAATAACAACTTAACAAAATCATGTATCTAAGACTAACATGATTAATAAACATCCAACATACAATGAAAACTTTTTTTCATATTACAAGAAATGTGAACGCAATTGATCCTTACTATTGGAATGTTCTGGATGATCCAGGCATAAGACATACCTACTGGATGAACAAGTAACTGGATTCAATATCTGTATATGAAATTTCAATACCATGAACACACGATACTATGACAGTAGCAGGAGATATCATATGGTCTTGGTGTCTGAGTTTATCACTTAGGATCCAGCTACAGATCGGCATACGTTTTTTCGATATACGTTGCCGCCATTTCAAAAATGGTTTGCCGATCCATCATGGACCTTTTTATGAAAACTGTAACTTTACCACCTAGGGTCTATCTTGGTGAGAGTTAAGAAGGAATATGAGGCGGCCAAATGCACAAGAACCTTTTGTGAATCAGTTTGGTTAACTCTGCAGAATTACAGAGACAATATTTGGCTAGAGGTAAATATTCCATCTATTAAAAAGGTCAGAGGTAAACTCATAATTTTACGGGATTTTACGAGAGAGGATAACCCTGTAGGCATTCCATACTCTTCACTAGACATAGAAGATTATTGGGAGGCGTCTAGTTATGACGAGAAATGGGGAAAAGTCAAAGCCCATATAGATGGTACAAGTCTACCTCAGACAACCTAATACATCTTACTTTCAACAGCTGTACTCCAAATATTGATGCTCTACGTGAAATTGCTAGAAGGCTTAATCCGAAGCTTCATAAGTATGTCAGAACAAATCGAGGTCGAGGTCGATTTGGAATCATAGCAATAGTTTATCCTGGCCCTAAACTTATTGAGAACATTATTGAGATAATTTCTGATCAAATAACTGTTTATCAGAAAACTTAGTTTTTAGTTGTATTCAATTATGAACAATAAAACAGTTATTGGATATAAATATTTGTACTATTATACTCATATCAAATACAGAATATTTAGGCTGTTGGTTTTCTCGTTTGAATTATTTACATTTGTCATTTCGGGGTATTTCATAGCTGACTATGCTGTATTGACTTTGATCATTGTTGAAGGCCGTACGGTGACCCATAGTTGTTAATTTCTGTGTTATTTTGGTCTCTTGTGGAGAGTATTCTTATTGGCTATCATACCAGATCTTCTTTTCAATATGTTTTGTTACACTGTGCGTGTAAGACTCGCAAATTTAAAAAGCTCGATTTAGATAAATACAAATGTTAAGAAACATCTTTTTTTTAACACAAATTAATCAATTTTATTGCACCTTTACTGTTAACAATTTACTTGGTCTACAGCTCTAACTAAGTATCCCTGTAAATTAGTTATTAAATATCTAAGGAAAATACTCAATACAGTATATCTATGAAGTTAGGTATATTAATACATTAAAACAGTTCTACATAATAAAATGTTTACCGGAATACGATACCTTTCTTAACCTATATTGTATATGAATTTATTAAAGCTTCACTGAACCTCAAAATTGATGGTGATCTTTGGTAACATGACTCTTCATCAGTTAATTTTTGCCGATAATAGCTAATTTGGAACATTTTTTGTTCACATCATTTTAATTAACTAGTCTTATTCTCTGTTACTATGCACGGCATCATCAGCTGTTTGGTTTTTTAATTTTCTAGAATAGCCCAAAGTCATGTAATTTGAATGCATATCAATAGAATTGAGAATAGAAATGGGGAATATGCCAAAGAGACAACAACCCGACCAAAAGAGTAGAAAACAGGCCAAGGCCACTAATAGGTATTCAACGCAGCGAGAATCCCGCACTCAGTGGCGGGATTCAGATACGTAGCCCCTAAACATTAATATACACTAGTTCAACGAAAATGAACGCCACATTAAACTCTGAAACATATTAATGACCCAAAATAAAAAAAAACACCCAAGACTTATTTAGGTCAGAGATTCCTGATATTGGACAGGCGCAAAAAAATGTGACCGGATTAAAATGTTTTGTGACATCTTAAACCGTCCCTATACTATGTATACCTCTAGATAATGTAAAATAAACAAACACATAGCAATATACACAGTAAAACTCAGTTTAAAAGAAGTTCGAGTCCAATGTTAGAATACTTAGAAGTTTGAATGTGCCTCTTTTTATCAGAAAAAGGTAAGCAAAATGACAATAATTAACATAAATTTACAAAGGACTACTAGCAGTTCCTGACATGCCAGCTAAATTAACCTGATCCGAAGTTTATGTCTCCTTCATATGGAAATCAAGCACAAACTCTTCCAGGAGGGCATCAGTATCAAGCCATCATAAATTATACAAGAAGAACATAATCCGTGTCATGCCTGGTTTAAAATAAATGTGTTTTCTTCAGATGCCAAGACCCTATGAGTGAATCAATATTAATTAAAAAAATGCCATCTTTAATGACTTGACAACAGTATCGGAACTATATTCCTTCTGAATTAGCATGTTACAATGTTAGTTAGCTTTTCAGGTGAATGACGACATATTTGTGCTTTGTATAGAATATTACCATAAAAGATGGGATGTAAATTACCTGAACGTATAAGATGTCTGCAAGCTGCCTACGGTCGGTCTTCCATTTGACCAATCCTGACACCCCTTGGTGTGTTATACTTCAAGAAAATCTTAAAATATGCATCATCTATAACATAATTAAGTTCAGAAATGTTCTGACTGATAATTTATACATGTACAGTAGGACAACGAGGTTAATGTATCGATTTAGATCGATTCAACTGAAATATTGCAAAAATGAAATGTTCTGAGTGGACTGAGTCTCTAAAACACGTTTGAGGGAGAATTTTCTTGAAATAGGGCTCTGCTATGAATTATCTGTCATATAAGTAGGCAAAGCAAGCCAAATGTAGTGTTATAGGAATATAAAAGTAAGGAGATGTGGTATGATTGCCAATGAGACAACTATCCACCAAAGTTCAAATAGAGTGGATATAAGCAATTATAGGCAACACTACGGCCTTCAACAATGAGAAAACACATACCGTATAGTCGGCTATAAAAGGCCCCAATACGAAAAATATAATTTATAACAAAACAATGTATAACAAAAAAAATTACGAAAAACAAATATGACAGACTTGAACCACTCATTATGAAGTTTTTACTCTCTCTTCCTATTTTCTATTTTAGGTTGTGTGAACAATGAAAATGCTTCTCTGAGTTGAATGAAACATAAACAAAATCATTATGCTATCAATATACAACGAGTAGTACCAACTCCTAAAGTGTAACAGTGACACATTTAACAGAAGCATAAGGAGGAAACGTAATATAATTTACTGCAAAACTGTTCAAAGAGAAATAAAAGAAATTTATTGGAGAAGATAAGACGGGTTTTTTATCTTGGGTTTAAAAGGCTTTTAATCTAGAAGACAAGACGTGCGTCTTGGCCTACACAGGACTCAGTGATGGTGCACGAATCAAAACAGTCAGAAAACCAAATTTGTTAGGATCGATGTTCAAGAGCATTAATAACTTAATATTTCCAAAATGTGACGAATCTGGCTGAGGTCATCATTGTTAGGTAGAGGAAAACCTTAGAGTTACAATGATCATTACAAATCGGACAAAGGATAAAGATTTAAGTATTAAAGGAAGGTTTCAAGTGGGCTCTTACAATAGTATCTTTATACAAAAACGCTTTTGTCTTACTCTAGTATATGGCCAAACGTTTTTAAAATTTGTAAAAAAATCAAAAAGATCCGTTTTGGGTTTTTTCCCAATGAACCAAGTAAGTACATGTGATAGGCACATGTAAAATATGAAATTTAAGATCGTTCTTTGTTCGCTTGGAAATCATTTACTTTCTATTAGTATACATGATGTTTATTGCGCGTTTTACCAATATCGTGTCAGGTTAGGTGAGTTTTTATTTAAAATTCTTTTAACTTCTAAAACTGCAATTTTAGTGTTCATGAATAAAACAAAATCATATGCATGTATGAACATCCCCTGTTCAATGCATTGACAGAAAGTTCATAAACCTATGCTACAATAGACATGAGTTATGTCACTGTTATCATACAGAGTAATGTACGTCCTATTTCCGATTGTGAAATTTTAACGGGGTGTGAAGTTCGTTGTCGATGATGCAAGCATATTAGTACTTATGCTACTACTTTTTGTTATGCCCCACCTAGGGGCATTATGTTTTTCGGTCTGTGCGTCCGTTCGTTTGTTCGTTCGTCCGTCCGTTTGTCCGTCCGTCCGTTTTTCTCGCTTTAGGTTAAAGTTTTTGGTCAAGGTAGTTTTTGATGAAGTTGAAGTCCAATCAACATAAAACTTAGTACACATGTTTCCTATGATAGATCTTTCTACTTTTAATACCAAATTAGAGTTTTGACCCCCAATTTCACGGTCCACTGAACATAGAAAATGATAGTGCGAGTGGGGCATCCGTGTACTATTGACACATTCTTGTTTTGTTTTGTTTTTTTTTTTTAGGGGGGGGGGGAGGGGGGATATTTTGGACTCGTTAGGTAATTGGATACTTTGGTAAAGGGGACTGGGTTATTTCAGAGACAAACTGATATATAGTGTTTTATTAATAGTAATAAAATACATGTGCTACACAATTATTATCAGTCACCAAAATTTTACACTCGATGTTTACCCTGCATATCAATGAATTCTGAAATGCCCTTTTTTGCCTTTCGATGTTTTTAAAATCTTTCATGTTAAACTCATTAGAATGACAAAAAGTAACATGTTTTTCAAAACATCTGTAATCATCAAAATCGATGTAATATTTGTGTACCAAATTTAATGAATAGTTATAAAATTTACCTTTCTCAAAATATTTCCAAGACAAATTTCTACACATTGAAGGCAGTGAAAACGAGACATTCAGCAATTTGCAACTTGTTACTGTAAATTACATCGTTGCCACATATAGCTCGTTAGCGAATTCAAAATATGTATTAAATCTGTTGTTTCTACTGAAAGAGGAACTGCTGACCCTCATTTCCATACCGTTTTGGTTGATTTTATGATCCTTAAGGTCAAGGTTTCTTTGTAGTGTCTTTGAAGTATAGATTCTAGGTACTGACGTTGTTTAACATTTTAATTTCGTGTTATAGTGTACTTTTATTTATCTTTGTAAATTATTACTTTAACTGTTTAGTCTATTTTTGGTAGTATCCATTTGACCTGGCTTGGTACTTATACATCCAGTCATTGTGTTATTGTGTTATGGTAAATTTTTGTATTCTTGTCTTTCGTTTTTTGCTTTGTGCTTTGTCTATTTGCCTTTTTGTTTTTCTTTGTCGACATATTTGTTTGGTTTTATAGTTATTAAGATTATAACACAATGTTGACTACTGTACCCCTATTGTTGACATTTTTACCTATTATGTCTGCTTGTTTTTGATCACACATTGTTGTCAATATAATGGAGTTTTAAGCGACTGTCAAACAAGTGAGAGGTTCAGCTAGATATAAAACCAGGTTTAATCCAACATTTTTAACATAAGAAAATGCCTGTACCAAATCAGGAATATAACAGTTGTTGTCCATTTGTCGATGTTTTTGAGCTTTTAATTTTAAACAGACTTTCTGTTTTAAATTTTCCTCGGAGTTCGGTATTTTTGTAATTTTACTTTTGATCTTATTACTGTCACATTTTGTGTCATGGTTTGTATTGTCAATTGTATATTATTTCCTTTTGGGGCATATGATTGAGAAACGCGTTCGATTGGAGATGAAACAGTAATTTTTTTATACTGTCAGTATATTTGCATTTTTTTGTGCAAGGAGCATTTTAAAAAGTTTATAAATTATATTTATACCAAATTATTGACACTGACGAAAAATATTGTTAAGCCGAATTATTAATAATACAGGTACGTTTTGGTCTATTGATTTAATCCCAAATCTTGAACATCATAATATAAAACAAAACTCGATACTCAATAGATGTGACTGTGTATATATACATCCCAAAATGAGTGTAAAATAAAACTGCTAGTATTTCTTATTGATACCGTTTGGATGATGTACATTTAGTTCCTTTATCCAAAACCTTTCCCGAACCTGTCGCTGGGCATCACCTTAGTGAATGTTCTGTTCAATCACTAGGATTTTCATGCCGTTAAAGTTTATGATCCGACTGTCTGAAATGCTGACTAACTGGGAGAAGTGGCTTGTTAGAGATATCACTCCTATGGCCATTGAGGCGTTTGTGGCAAGGCTGCTTTGACTCACAAACATATTGGAGGCCACAAACCGAACATTCTAGAATATAAATAACATTCATACTTTTGCAGGTTACATTTCAAAATATCCTATAGTTATTTTCGGTTGCATTACTGTGAAAAGTTGATGAGTGATGCATCTGTAGGCAGCATTTGTAGCTTTTTCATCATACGAACGACATTCTGCAGAAGTACTTCTATGACCAGACACTTCAGCCCGCACCAGCTGGTTCCGCAGACTATTGGGTTGCCTAAAAGCTATCATGGGGGGCTTTGAAAAAAATTTGGACAATTTGGAATTCTTTTCAACTGTTTTCTAATGCTCACGAATGACACCGAAGCTGTTTTTGAGAGATGGGTGGTACGTAAGAACTCAGGAGTCCTCTTTTTTTCTTTTTCTTTTTGTATTTTAACAGTTTACTCCTTGGAATAGTTTCCGCTTTCTGAAAAACTTTTTTGAATAGTTCTGTGTTTATAGCCCCTTCTCTTCAAGCGGGTTTGAAGTTGACTCGTTTTTAGTTGTTTCTGTGTTTGAACATATTCGCTTGACTCTGAGTGCCTGACTGCACGGGATGCTCTTAGTACAATGAGCAAAATGGCAACTTTTAGGGGACAGGTATTGGTGAGTATCAGTAGGCTTAAAATATAGGTCTGTGGATATAATGCCATCTGTAAGGGAGCTGGAATTATCGAGGAAAGTGATTTAAGGTTTAGATCATTCATGAGTAAATTTGATACTTGGATGTATGTTGTTGGCATGAGTGATGAATGTATCGAAATCCTCGTCATTTTTATTCCATTTCATATCCACATCATCTATAAATCTAAACCAGAAAAGCAATTTTTCGATTGAAGATTCAAGGAGTTGTTTTTCTAATTTGCCCATGAATATGTTGGCATATGATGGAGCCATTTTGGTACCCATAGCATTTCCATTAACTTGAAGATAATGATCTCCATCAAAGGTGAAGTAGTTGTTCTTTAGTACCAGCATGAGCATTTTGAACAGGCATTCAGTAGGTGGATATTTTACTGGTCGGGAATCCCAAACTTCTTTACATGCATCAATGCCATCTGCATGTGGAATATTCGTGTAGAGGGAGGTGACGTCCATAGAGACAAGTGTCGTGTCGGAGGGAAGTAGATCTAAGGCCTGCATTTTTCTAAGATAATCGGTTGTGTCTTTGATGTGAGATGGTAAGTCTTCAACATGTTGACGAAGATGGAAGTCAACGAATTCCGAGATTTTTTCCGTCGGATGACCGTTCGCTGAAACAATAGGTCTTCCTGGGTTATTGGCCTTATAAATTTTTGGTAAAAGATAAAATCTGCCCGGTTTTGGATTTTCTGGTTTCAAATATTCAAGAGTTTTTTATCGAATAAAACCATCGTCGTACATTTCTGGTAAACTATCAGTTATTTCTCTGCTAAAAGATGTAGGGTCAGAGTCTAGTTTTCGGTAGAACCTTGCATCGCCAAGTTGTCGTTCAGCCTCTTGAATATAGACAGCTATATCCATGACAACCACTGCACTGCCTTTGTCTGCAGGTTTAATGACGACGATATTGTTGTTGGAACGTTAGTTAGTCAGTGCAGTTCGTTCTTCATGGGTACGATTGTCAAAAGGTTTATTGTTTTCTCTGGTATTTCTAATAATGTCCGACTTAAAATAATATATATATAGTATATGTTATTCAGGTCTCAGACAGGGTATATAATGTGACATTCCCGGCTTGGAGTTTATATTCCCTGAGCCGTAGGCTAAGGGGATATAAACCCTAGGCCGAGAATGTCACACTATATACCCTGTCTGAGACCTGAATTACACATATATTACGGTTTACCCCTGCCTTTATGTTGTTTTTTTTTCAGTACAAGGTATTTTCTTAACATTCACAATGCAGTATACATATTCATTACCATGTTTTTTTTTTTTTCTTCATGTAGTGTGTAATTCATATAAATGCATTTTTTTCATCTTGACAAACATTTTTGTCGTTAAGAATATATTGTCAACAAAGTTTTTAGATTTCTTGTTTACTGTTACAAATATAGTGAAAAACCCAACCTGATATTTTCCGCATACGTGAAGGAATTTGCTGTGAAAATAAATTGATCGTGTATGTTATCATTTATAATAATATTTAAAAAAATTCATTTTAAGTTTTTAGAGTGTAAAATGTATTATTGACGGATGCACATGATTATTTTCCCTCGGTGAGCCTCTGACATTCTTGTAGTGTTCCGTGTAGCTTCAGACTACGTCATATAGTAACAAGTGTTATGATGACGTTTTTGGGGTTCCATTTGGGGTAAAAAAACGTCGTATATAGCCTGGCAGTTTCCTGAATATATACTGACATCTCTGTGTTGTTATCCAATCATAAAACTCGACACATTTGTAATCCGTAATATATATAATTACTAGCACAACAATATTAAATCTGCAAATTTGCGGAAGCAAATTTTTGTTCTTCCATCTTCCTTGGGATTCGAATATGCTATTTGGATATCGAGACAACACCGCCTGCACTGTGTCCATCGCTCTAGACCATTCGGCCACTTAGACTAAACTATATAATATAAATATATATAAATCAACGTGCAGTCATCTATACGTTCTGGTATTTCACATCACATTTTTTTGTGGAAATATTCTATACAAGCACAAAAATGTCGCCATTCACCGCAAAAGCTAACCAAAACTTTAGACAGACTTATTCAGAAGGGATATAGTTACGATACTGTTGCCAAGTGATTAAAGATGGCATTTTTTTAAAACTATTATTGATTCACTCATAGGGTCTTTTCGTCGGAAATAAACACATTTATTCTAAAACCAGTTGTTGGCATAATACGGGTTATGCTCTTCTCGTATGTTTTATGATGGTATGATACTAAAACCCCTTACGGGAGTGATGGTGCTTGGTTTTCATATAATGAAGACATAATATTTTAATCAGTATAATTGAGGTCTGGAGTTGGCATGTCAGTAACTGCTAGTAGTCCTTGGCTAATTTATGTTGAGCATTGTCATTTTGCTTAGTTTCTTCTGTTACCTTATTTAACATCGGACTCTGACTTCTTTTGAACTGAGTTTTTACTGTGCGTATTGCTCTGTGTTTTTTTATTCCACATTTGCTAGAGGTACAGGGGAATGTTGATATATCACAAAACATGTTAAAACCCGCTGCATTTTTGCGTTTGTCCCAAGTCAGGGACCTCCGGCCTTTGTTAGTCTTGTATGTTTTTTTTTGTGTTTTTTTTTCATTTTGTTTCCATTTATATGTTTCGGAGTTTAGTGTGACACCCATTTTCGATGAACTAGTAAACATTATTTTTAGGGGACAGCTGAAGCGATTTTTTCGCTGTGTTGAAGATCAATAGGTGGCCATGGGCTGTTTTCTGCTCTTTGGTCGGGTTGCTGTCTCTTTGACGCATTCCCCGTTTTCATTCTCAATTTTATGATGCAATTTTTAAGGTGTGCATTACTGGCCAGTAAATAAAGATCAAAATTATTTTATTAAAACCTACATTTATTGAAAAAAAGTATCCCATAATGTATCATAAACATATATTTTGAAATTTACTTAAACAAATTTCTTTCAAACATATATAAATGTATTTTTTTTAATTTTAAAGGTAATGAGATATGTGTTTTGTATATATTTTTAAACCACTTTGTTGTTAACACATTGACCAAAACGTTCTTCTAAATATAAAACCACATGCATGGAAGATGATCTTAAATATAAAAAAAGAGCATCGCTCTGAAGATTCTATGACGAAACCAACTTTATTGTTGTTTCCAACAGCTTCAATTTAAAACGTTATATTTAACACAGTTAAAGAAAAGAAAAATCGAAAAAATGAAGAAAAATCTCTCTGAATATATATGTAAGAACCACAAATCTTTGTTGCATTTTCCACAGCTTCGTGTAAAAACACATTACACAGTAAGCAAATTTAATAATGTAAAATAAAATATATCCCATTGAAATGCTGAGCCAGTATTCAAAACAACTCCATTATTATTCCATTTCCACATATTCATTAAAACATATATAATACATATTAAAACAGTATTTGTAGAAAACATCCCTCTGAACAACATATTTATTTCAAATCAATTTAATTGCATTTTCAAAACTTTTTTGTTAAAACATATAAAAACCAAGAAGAGAGACTTAACAAATAAATACAATAGAAACATTCATCTGAACATTTATATTGGAAACAAAATCACATTTGTATATTCTGCAGTTTCACGTTAAAATCTAATATACAATACATGTGTAATACATATTAAAGATAGTTCAAGTTTGAAGTAAAAACGTCCTGCGGAATATATATGCATTGAACAAAACTTCTTGCATCTCAAAACGTATTACATGGCACATGTAAATAAAATTTGATGTAAAAAAAATGTCCCTCTGAACATACATATTTTACAACAAATCCATTATTTATTTCATTTTCCCCTAGGATGTTGTTACAATATGATACATAACCCATACATGTTATAAAATAATTAAAACAAATCAACCCACTCAATATATTTAAGAAACAAACCCACACATTTTTTTTTTTAAATTTCCATTCCATTTTGGTGATCATTAATTCCTTTGAGCACCACTCTCCCTAATTCAATGCTTTCGTTTTTCTCCATCCTGTATGTTTATAAGGAAAAAGAAGAAATAATATTATTGCTGTTGTTCCTGAATATGAGATTTCATATCACTTAGCTTTTTAAATAATTTTTAGATGACAAATCCAACGAGTCGAGGAAGAATGGACACCATCAATATAAAAAAGGAGAAGGAATAACAATGAAAGAAAAACAAAGTTAACCTAACACTTGTTCTGTTAACTCGCCAGTTAATACAAATAAAAGAGTGAACATTTCTGAGCTGATTGCGTCTGTCTGCAATGGCGGCTTAAATTAAATGAACTCATTAACATTAACGGTACAATTTTACTGCACCAGGTGCGGATTTTGACATTTGATATCTCTTCGGTGATGACGGAGGCCAGAATATTTGAAACTTTAAAACAAATTTATCATTATTTAGAATGAATGATTCAGAAACATTTTAGATATCATTACAAATACTAATTTCAAGTATGTTGAAAAGTACCTTTAAAATGCATTTTTTAAGGGAAGAAAATAAATTGTATGCTTTCACTCCTATCTTGAGATTATCGTTAATAATTATGAATTGTCCCTTTCACCTATCCTTTGATTCAATATATAATTATAAGGGTGAAGGTTTTCTTCTTACTGGATAGTTAATGTTTTTTACGTGTAAATATATACAGAAATGTCCTTTTAAATAATTAAATCATTTTGATATTTTTTTTTGTAATTGAAATTGAATTTTGAATATCAATAAAACAGATTACATATTCAGCGGATCGCTATATTTGACAATAGGTAAAATGATAAATGAAATGTCAGGGATTCCAAAGGTCAAACAAGAAACACTTAACTAAAAAAGACAAACAACAGTATACAAAACACCACATAGAAAAATCGAAGACTGAGCAACACGAAAAACCAAGGATGATCTCAGGTGCTCCGAAAGGGTAAGCAGATCCTGCTCCACATGTCACTCTGGTTGTGTTTCTTTTGTACCTTCAAACCGGGTTCTAAGTCTTATTTGTGTGTGTCTCTGTCATGTATGTTCTCCCATTTATTTGTATTGTAGACCTGTCATGTAATCTTGTCATTTTAATGTTATATTTAACATTGCCATAAAAGCGTGAGGTTTGGCTAGCCACAAAACCAGGTTCAACCCAACATTTGTTCTTGAAATGTCCTGTACCAAGTCAGGAAAATGGCCATTGTTAAATTATAGTTTGTTTCTGTGTGTGTTGCATTTTAGTGTTGTGTTTCTGTTGTGTCGTTGTTCTCTTATATTTGATGTGTTTCTCTCAGTTTTAATTTGTAACCGGATTTGTTTTTTTTTCTCAATCGATTTATGAATTTCGAATAGCGGTATACTACTGTTGCCTTTATTTGTATGTTACTTTCGACAAAAATATTTCTTGGGATCTTATGTCTCGTTCTTAATAGATTTAGAGATTCATTTTGCATGCTTAAATCAGTTCAAAACTATATTTCTATGCAGACAATTAAAGAAGGGACAACAGTATAAATGGCCATAGTAGTAAAAGAAGACCAAGGCGACCCGGATATTAAATGCAATATTTACCTGATTTTTTGCCTGATTTCTTGCCTGATTTTTTGCCTGGTTTTTGCATTTTCCTGTGAATACAATGACTAAACATTTAATGAAAATGACAAGTAAAATTAAATTAAACTGACAATAGCAATGAAGTAAAGGATAAGACTGAATAAACATGTCTCATCTATATATAATCACATTAATACAAATGCATTTTTAGTCAGGATTGATATGTCTTATGCAGATGAATAACTATTGTCACGGTAACTTCTCTCATACGAAACAAAATATACTGACCCTTTATAAAAAACCTCATAACACTTCATGTTTGAATTTGATTTTGCAATGTTTACACCTTATTTTTCTTCTGGTATTTTTGCGTATTGTTCTTAATGTAAATAAAATTCAAAGGAAGCTCACATAAGTCTGTCTAAATACTACGGTAAAAAGCTCTTTACGATTTCGACACCTTATTTGCAAAGCTGGTTCGGCATATGTTCATATACTACTAGTCTACAATCTAGACTCATATTGATTGATTTTTCATTGCTCAATAAACATCTAATGCCATATATTCCATGCAAATTCAGGATGACTAAGAAATTAGTACAGTAGGTATGTTCTTCAAACTATGAAGAATCGAAATCTGAACTATCACTGTATACGCCAAATTTGCTATTCGGCTGTCCTAAAACGGAAACCTTTAATTCAATAGTAGAGTTGGGTTACAGTCTGTCATATTTGACTTAGGTTTATTGTTTTGTCACTATTAAGGCCGTTGATTTTTACTCTTTTGAGTAGTTTAACATTTTAAACGCCAAGGTTTTAATAAAGGCATTTGGTTTTACTCATTGCTGAATACCGTATGATGGCCTATATTTGCTTACATCCACGTCACTTAGAGTCAGGTGGTTAGTTATTTCATTTGCAAAACCTTTATTCTCTTCGATCGGTACTGTGGGTACATAGTCTTTTGTTAATTGTCAATCGTTCTTTGTGCATTTTTAGTAGGAATTAACATGTCTTATGCAGACGCATAACTATTTAGAAGTAACTTCTCTCATACGAAACAAAAAATACTGACTCCTTATGAAAACGTTATTACACTTCATATTTGAATTTGATTTTGCAATGTTTACACCTTATTGTTCTTCTGTTGTTTTTACGTTTTGTTCTTAATCTAAATAAAATTCAAAGGTAGCTCACATAAGTCTGTCTGAATACTACGGTAAAAAGCTCTTTACGATTTCGATTTTCAACACCTCTATTTGCAAAGCTCGTTCGGCATGTGTATATATACTACTAGTCTACAACATGGGCCGATATTGATTTATTTTACGTTGCTTACTAAACGTCTAATGCCAAATATTCCTTGCAAATTCGGGACGACTTAGAAATTTTTAAAGTAGGTATGTTCTTTAAAGTAGGAAGAATGGAAATCTGAACTATCACTGTATTTGCCAAATTTGCTATTTGCATGTCAAATAACAGGAACCTGTAATTTAGTGGTTAAATTGGGTTTCGGTCTGTCATATTTGACTTTTTAATAAAGGCATATGGTTTTGCGCATTGCTGAATACCGTATGATGGCCTATAGTTGCTTACATCCACGCCACTTAGATTCTTGTGGTTAGTTATCCCATTTACAAAACTTTTCTCCACTCCGATCGATACTGTGGGTACATAGTCTTTTGTTAATTGTTATTCGTTCTTTGTGTCAATCTGATGAAACATTTTTCAACTGGTGTTTTTAATTTGTTCGTATGCTATGCTGTTACACTGCTATCTCATGTTAGGGGGAAGTTTGATCGCTCGCAAACATTGTTACCATCTCCACATTTCATGTGTATATCCAAAGTAAGTAACCTGTAATTCAGTTGGTCATTGTCAATCATTTTTTTTTATTGTAATGTACATAAATCAGGCAAATGGTTGTATAGTTTCAATTATTTTACGGCTTGCTATGTGGTATATGTCTTCCTTATTGTTGAAGACCGTACGGACATCCTTCATCTTTTGATTTATTATATTCATGTTACAGCTTTTGATTATCCGTTTTTTTGTCATATCGTCATGAATTTATATCACTTACGGAATATGTAAACAATGGTAAGATCGAATTATTATATAAATATTTCAAATATTTCCAATATAAGTACCTGGGCAATCCTCTAAGTTACACAATGATGTCTCCATACGAGGTCCAACACAATCCTTCCCATCTTCAGACGGCTCAGGACTGTCACATGTACGATTTCTACTTCCTATACCATTTCCGCACGTGACGGAACTGGTTGGGTTTGACCAAGATCCCCATTGGCCATCAACTTTTTAGACAAAATCATTGTTAAAATTACCTTAAGAATGAAAACAACACTTGTTGTATTTGAGCCTTACAAATATTGCTTTTGAAAACCTTTTTCTAATATTGCCTGTGGATGTATTTTATGTACTCCTTATCAAAACTTAAAAGTTAATATTATAATTTGAATTTCTGCTATGGTCATTTTGATTAAGAGAAACTTTTTGGTTTATAACTTTGAAAGGCTCAGACTAAATCAAATCGGGAATAATGTTATTATTATTTGTATGCAACAGAAAAAAAATGTATTTTCCTTTGATTACAATAACAAAACATATATTGAAAATGTCAAGTAAAATAGAATTAATTAACAATAGCAATGAATTAAATGATTAGACTGAATAACATGTCTCATTTATATATAATCACATTAATACAAAACGCATTTTAGTTACAATTAACATGTCTTATGCAGATGAATAACTATTTTCAAAGTAACTTCTTTCATCCGAAACAAAATATACTGACCCTTTATAAAAAACTTGTTGTTATTACGTTTTGTTCTGAATGTAAAAAAAAATCAAATGTAGATCACATAAGTCTGTCTAAATACTACGATAAAAAGCTCTTTACGATTTTGATTTTAGACACCTTTATTTTGCAAAGCTGGTTCGACATGAGTATATACTACTAGTCTAAAATCTGGGCCGATATTGATTGATGTTTCGTTGTTTACTAAACGTCTAATGCCAAATAATCCTTGCAAATTCAGGACGACTTAGAAATTAATAAATTAGGTATGTTCTTGAAACTAGGAAGAATGGAAATCTGAACTATCACTGTATACGCCAAATTTGTAATGTGCCTGCCCTAAATCAGGAATCTGTAATTTAGAGGTTGAGTTAGGTTGCAGTCTGTCATATTTGACTTTCGTTTATTGTTTTGTCATTAATCAGGCCGTTGATTTTTACTCTTTTGAGTAGTTTCACATTTTTTCACGCCAAGGTGTTTCATTGCTGACTTTATGTTATTGGTTTTGCTCATTGTTGAATACCGTATGCTGGCCTATTTTTGCTTACATCCACGTCACTTCGACTATAGTAGTTATTTGTCTTATTTGCAATACCTTTTTTCTCCTTGATCGGTATTGTGAGTACTTAGTCTTTTGTTAGTTGTTTTTCGTTCTCTCTGTCAATCTGACGAGTCAAACCTTTTTCAACTCATGTTTACATTAGTCCGTATGCTATGCTGTAACATTACTGTTCCATGTCAGGGGGAAATTTGATTTCTCGGAAACATGGTTACCCTGTCCATATTATATTTGTCTATCCAAAGTCAGTAACCTATAATCCAGTGGTTTACGTTGGTTGTCATATTTTTTGTTGTTTATTGTCATGTTTGCTGAATTGTATTTCATTTCCGTAGAATCTGTTTTATTGAATAGTTTGAATTAACACTTTTTCACAAAACAAGAATGAAAATTGTTGTATTTAAGTTTTACAAATATTGTTTTTGAAACCATTTTTCTAATATTTTCTGTTGATGTATTTTGTCTACATCTTATCAAAAGTTACAAGTTAATACTAAATTTGAATTTTTGTTTTTGGTCATTAAAATAAAGAGAAAATTTCTGGGTTATAACTTTGTGAAAGGCTCACACTTATTCAAATTGGGATTATATTATGATTTGCATGCAACAGAAAACACATTTGCTGCTCTCATTAGTTGACATTATTAGCATTTCTTCCCACCCTAGCACCAAATCTCGAAACTGCGCATGTGCGTGAACTGCAATCCACGGGCGTTCTTATTTTCTTTTTTACATTCACTTCACGAAAAGACAGTATAATGAGAACCCTCCCTCATTTCATAGTGTGTACCAAACAGACAGTATAATGAGAACCCTCCCTCATTTCATAGTTTGTACCAAACAGACAGTATAATGAGAAACCCTCCCTCATTTCATAGTGTGTACCAAACAGACAGTCAAATTAAAAGGTAAATATTTGTAGGGTACTTCATATCTTTATTACATGAGTTTCATATGGACCGATACCTAATAATAAAGTTATCATCATCCTTACTCAGAATGTAGTTTGGTTTTGATCTGATTCAAATTGAAATTTTATTCGTAAATTCTACGTCATATTGATTTTTTGTCAGTAACAAGTCATTCTTCGTGTGTGCGCTGGGGAACATGTTGTTATAATTATTGGCATATCACCTTATTATGTTTGTTTGGGTTGCTCACCGAATTGTGTCAATATGATGGAACTATAATCAACTGGCATACAAGTTGGATGTTGAGCAAGCTGTAAAACCATCTTCAACCATGTTCAACCCTACAATTTTCTTCGGAAATTGCCCGTGCCAAGTCAGGAATATGACAGTTGTTTTTCACTTGTTTCGTTAATTGATAACGTTTGATTTTGTCAGGTTTTATGGAAATTCTCCTTTTTGAATTTGCATTGCACATGTTGCAGTTCGGTATTTTTGTTAACTTGTTTTATATATACACGTATAAGTTGTGTTACTATTAACTTCTGGAATAAAAATAACTTGTTTCACAATATCCATGTGTTTGTATTGAAAATTTGTAAACACAAACAATGTTTTGAGAAACTCTTGATTCTGTATGTTTTTGAATAAATTGGTGGTTGGTTTGGTGCAGAAGGTATGTTTATATTTCCTTATTTAATCAAATAACAAACTTGCACAAAACTAACTCTTCCATTTCGATGCATATTCATTGATATATTCATAAAACAGAACTGCCACTGTGCATTTCAAATATATATTATATATATTTACATATATATATGTAAGGACGACTTGTCCCAAAAACAATACCTATAAGTTAAAAGTCACTTGTGTAGGAAAATGTTGAATAATATACCTGGACATTTTGATGAGTTGAACTGATCTATAAATTCTGTCGTTGTGTTAAAATCAAAACACGTTCCACCCAGTGTGAATTCGTCTGTTTGATTAGATACCCATTCAAATAAATCTATCATTGTACAGCATTTCAAGGGATTGTCTCTCATGCCCCTGAAAAGATTCTCTAACTTACAATTTAAAAACGTTACTTCTATGGATAAACCATAATACCTTCTTCTTTGTACACCTTACATATTTACCATAACCGTTATAAAAGATAAAACTGAATGACTTATTCTGTCGAATGCAAACAGAGATAAACACGATTAAAAACCTATATCAAAATAAGTTCACAAACTGTAAAGGATTGCTTCAACTGTTCATCAACCTTCTAAACAGCTGCTATTCTTATCTTATGATCTGAAACGTTTGATCATAAGAAATGTTAAGTCCTATGATTATTTTTTATAAGTGCATCCCTCACAATTTGTTTAGCAGTGTTTACTGAGTTTTGCTTGTAGTGAGTCTAATTATGTTACGTTTCAGATAATTTAGTGTTAATTATTCTCCAAATACAGCTATTACATGAGAACCAAACTAATCTTAATATATCAAGAGTGAAGTATCTGAGGATTGCTGCAGTTAAGTGAAGTCGAAAGACTAAGCATGATCTTTTAATTTATTTTTCTACCTGGTATAAATCAGAACTTTTCGTTCGACAATTAAGTTTGGATTGAACCTTATTTTATGTGAGCATATAAATCACAGGTGACCTAAAGATAAGTCAATATTACATACAACGTTGTTATATTTGTCGTTGTTCCAAATATATTGGCAGATATTGTTGTCAACATATTCATTTGAACAAGTCTACAATTAAAAGGTAATGAAAGTTAAATACTTGAGAGTAAAAGATAACAATTTCATCTTCCGATGTTTTATATTTTTTTATAACAGTAGGTAGTTGGGAAGTAAAACATATAATATATTATTATATTATATTTTAAGCTTTAATAAATTTTATTCCGAAATAACCATTTTATCCGATTTTTCGCATTACTGTTGAATGCCCTTGTAAAGTGAAAATTATTTTCAGATTCTCCACAATTTACCATGCTCATTCAATTTGCTGTATTATATATGGATACAGTTGTTCACACCTATATGTGTTGCAAAGTTTGTAACTGTAAAATGGACTGTTGCAACAGTTGAGAATATAAAATAACGGATACAACAATTGTGATAGTCTGATTCGGTAGATTATCTTCAAATTGTCGCACCCACAATCCCCGTCCTCTTTTTCCTGAATGTGAGCTACCGAATTAGACTTAACACCGGGTTTGTATTCACATGAGCAACACGACGGATGCCTTATATGGAGTAGGATTTGCATACCCTTCAAAGAACCTGAGATCAACCCTATTTTTTCTTGTGTTCGTTTTGCTCAGTCTAAAGTGTTTCTTTGTTGTAAATTGTTTTTTTTTTGGGGGGGGGGGTCGTATTTTGCTTCTGTTTTGCATTGTAAGTTTTTGACTTAAGAGTTTGAATATCCCGTCGGTATCTTTTGCCTCTCGTTTGCAAATATCAAACTTTTAAAAATCTATTGGGAATCAAATGTCATTTGCCTTCTGTATTCGTAATGAATCTTATGTTCCGTTTTGGTAAAAATATTTTGTGTTATTATGGTTATATCTTAGAGAAATATTTTATAACTTTCGAAATGATATACCCAAAGAATTGAAAGAAAAGACTTCTGCAAAATTAACGAGAAAAAATCATAAGAAAATATAACACTTCAAGCATAATACTAATCATTAATGCATTTTTATATATATCTTCCTGGTAAGAAAGGAAACACTCCTATCGCAACCCATTATTAAACTCACACAATATTAAGGTTTAGGTTTGATAAAAACAACCCTGCTGGTAACCTGGTTAAACTGTTTGAATTTAAGGATCTGCAAGAGCAAGAATAATCTTTATATATTATTTTTTTTCACTCGAGTATTTTTCTCCTAAATGACAGAATTATCAACTGAGGATTTCCTCATATGATATCTCTCATAATTTAAAAACCCTTTTGACCCAAATTATTTTTGATTATCTTTAAAATGAATACTGTAAATTACAATAAGGCAGATAAGGTATACACCAATTTTATCAAAACTTTGCAAATGGGCACAAAATATCCACATATTTTTCATACAAATATCCATATATTATTCATACAAATATCCATATATTTTTCATACAAATATCCATATATTTTTCAATCAAATATCCATGTTTCTAATCTTTTTGTACATTCCATATATTGGTGTTTTTCCTAAAACAGAAACATCCATACGTTTTCTCATATACAAAACAATATATACTATATATACTATATATGAGACAAATAGTATATATTTATATATATATGCTCATAAATTGGTAAAATTACTATTAGCAACATGTATATATATGATACTGCGAAGATCCCTAAAGACTTTTTGTTTACCTTTTCAGACCATGTGATTTAAAATTAGAATTTAAAATCATTTTAAATTAAGTAATATATATCCCTCAAGCAAAGCTCTGATTCCTTGTCCAGATTTGGCTATATTTCAAGTCATTTCTGGTTTGATCAGCTCTGCAATCTTTTTCGAAAGTTTTTTTTTCTTTAAATAGTTCGGCCCGAAATTCACTGAATAGTTATTTATTGTCGAAATGAGCATCGGGTGAAATTAACCTGTCAATGTTATTCAAACAAGAAAAAGTTTACACTCAAAACACTTTTAATTTTGAAATCACTGAATGGATTTGTTGCCACTATTGGTCAACGGACACAAGTTGTCATTTATTTATGCAACTTTAGGAGAGAAAAACAAAAATAATGAACTCCAAGGTAAATTCAAAAGGGGAAGTTCAAAACAACTGACCAATCAAACGCTTGCCTGCAAAAACGACAGGAACGAATTAAAAAACAAATATATTTTTCCTGACTTAACACAGGCATTTCCGGTAGCAAGTACTGCAAAATATGCATCAAAGCCACACAACACAACTGACCTAAATTTTCACACAAACATATTAATGAATTTGACATAGACGACAGCTCTTGTAATTGAATTTATATACATAATGACATATACACTTTCCAGATAAGTAAAGTAAAAACAAATACAAAACATAAAAAGAAAACAACATTTATTAATTTATTTAGACCTCATGCGTCTGAATCGCACCTCTGGTTCCGTCCGCATCAGGAACGCCAAAAGCACAAAACAACAGCAAGCTGGATGTACAAGTACCGTGCCACGTCTAGAGTCGTTCGACAAAAAGGAGTTTAATAGTACGAAAACAAATAAAAAGAAAAAAAGTAAAGTAAATAAAAAGATACACAACATCAGGACCTGATGTCCATAAGTTGCACGTCTGTAAATATAGACAATGCAATTTCCCATAGGAACTCCTTTTACGGCTCAAACTGTCCCACTTTTATTATAAAGTTTCGTAAAAAATTATATCCTAGAATGGAAAGTTCATATGCACTATAATTTTTTTCCAAAGGTCAAAATATAGGGCTGTATGGCATATTTTCAACAGTTATATGCTCCGAACTTTTAAAATTCTGTAATATCCCTCCCTTAACGTTGGGTCTTCCTGAGAATTCAATTTTGCCGCTACCCATGTGTTTTTATACTGGTAACATTCCAGAGTTATCTATGAATAATATATATCTCCCAAAAAGAGGCGTGGTTTGTGAAACATTTGTATTTATAAAGTGCAACTTATAGTAATATTTATTCAAATAGAAACATCTTGAAAAACACTTTTTCTCACAACAATACTTATTAATCAGAATTTTAGCCTAAACGAAATCACTGCATATACTCTAACTTTTCTTTTACAGTACAATTTATAACCCTCCCCCCCCCCCCCCCCCACCCCTGTTTCAAATTTTTAAGTATGGAAAACAAGGCTTTAATTATTGTCAACTTACCCTATGTGCATGTTTTCTGACATGAAATGCCTAGAACCTATATGAAACTATTCTGATACAAATTGAAAGCATTTCAGAATACTATAAATGTAGAGTTTATTAGTTTATCATTCCATTATTCAAGATTATAGCTATATCCAATCCTGCATTTGTCTCCAGTCCGAATCTTACTGTATGGCTTTGCGTATTTATCTATAAAAGTTCACAATGTCTGCCTCAAATGGTCAGATTAGAATTCTTGTCACACTAATATCATCTCTTACCATATATCTAACATAATTTGGCTAATATATTAACTAGAAATGTTAAATAAAGGCAACAGTAGTATACCGCTATTCGAAATTCATAAATCGATTGAGAAAAAAATAAACAAAGCCATATTTGCAAAATTTGTATGTATGAAGTAACCAGTCTGATACATGAATTTACTAAACATTTTATAGAACTGACTGCTAAAATCTGTTTGTGCATATCTTTAAAGCACATTTATTTTTTTTTTCTATACAAAAGACCTTTATAATAAGAAAATCATAGCCTTTACAGGTTAAAATATCTGTTTTATAAGGGTTTTCTCTATGGGTTTTTTTGCCACCGGGACCTCAAATTCGCTAAATAATTCTGCTATCTCTGTGAATATAGAATATTTAGTACATTTTCAGGATATAACGCAAAATTATTAGTTTTATTGAGGTATTTTTGTATCTCTAGCGTGTATAAGTTTATGCCACGGTCACAAGAAAGCACATTCAGTTGTTACGGCTAACTCATGGGTTTTCGACAGGACAAACACACCCCAATAACAATATTCATCAAGAATCTATGAGTTTCAATGACTGCGGAGAGTAAATATAAGCAATTCTTAACAATTCATATTACAATGTTATAAATTTACTTTACATACAGGGCTTTAAGTAAACTAGGTATACTGTAAACTGTTACTTTATGCTGAGTCATCATAGTTAAGGCCCAGAATTTTCTCAATATTAATGAAATATTTATAAAACTTTATATTTGAGTTAATTTCATTAAAATCTCTGAAGATAAACCGAATTTGGTGAAGTTTCACATGTTCTCTTTTTTCACCCAATATGGTTGCAATTTTATAAATATAGACTATGGGAACTCCTTTTACAGCTAAAACTGTGTCACTTTTACTATGAAGTTTCGAAAAAAATAATATCCTAGAATGGAAAGTTCATATGCACTACATTTTTTCAAAGGTCAAAATATAGAGGTCTGCGGCATATTTTCAACATGTATATGCCCCCAACTTTTAAGAGTTTAAATTCATACTAAAATTCTGTACTACCCCTCCCGTCACTTTTATTCTTCCTCAGAATTCAATTTGGCCACTTTCCATGTGTTTTTATACTGGTAACATTTCCGAGTTATGTCTCTATGAGATAAAACATAGAGATCATATCTGGCTACCAGTAGGTAAACAAAACAAATTATCTATGAATATTATATATCTCAACAAAAGAGACGCGGTTTGCGAAACAGTTGTATATACAAAGTTCAACTTATTATTTAAGACCATTCTGTATTATGTGTAAAGAAGACACAAGATTGAAATCGTCTCGTTTGTCCTAGATTCTTGTACTGATTGGACCGCTGTATTCAAATTTGAGGTAAATGTCTAGAAATAAGGCGATTGAAGCTGTTGTTCTTTTAAATTTAAGGAAAACATTTCATTAACAAATATTGTGATCAGAATCAAAGTGTTTGTTTTATGAAACATAATAATAGTGTCGTAGAATGATTTTCCAATAATACAACAAATTCCCCCTTTTAACGCCACCACATGTTTCAGTGACATTCTATGTCAAAAATCGATAGTACTGAAATATTTTACATGTTTTAGTGTTAATGTCAAATAAATTCTTTATTTATTCATGGTAAATTTGGGATCTCTCTAAAACATGAGGTGCATATTTTTTGTGGAATCACAGTGCAAAATGTTAAAGCTAAGACAAACTAGATATCAAACTCGCCTCTTGATACGCTGATATAACTGATTATGTCATTTTTACAAACGGCATACAAGTAAATAATGGTAAAGTAAAATTCTTTACGTAGTATAATGAAATACTTGCATTACTTCCAATGACACAAGATCATTAAATGCATCGGCTGCTATATTTGAAATGCTGTTACGGTTTAAATTTCTAAAATATAAAAATAAGGAGATGTGGTATGATTGCCAATGAGACAACAAATTTTAAATAATTAATGAATTATAAATAAAACTAAAAACAATATTTTGTCGCGAACAAAATGTTGCGATACGTTTGAAATCAAGTTCATTTGTGCATAACAGTCTTCTAACGAACTTAGAGCCTAATTGGATAAATAATTTTTACGATAACAAAAAGATACACTTTATTACATAAAAAAATGAACAACACGTAATAAATTTCATGCGTCCGAAGCGCTTTTCTGGATTTACCTCCATCAGGAACGCTAAAAGCCGAATATTTGAAAGCCAAGGATGCATAAGACCCAAAACAGTTGAAGAGCTTTAAATCAAAGACGAGCTAAAATTATGAAATGATATTTCAATAAGTTGTTTTCAATTTCTCCATATTTTTATTATGTTCGTCTCATATATTTTGGTTTGAGAGCGCTGATATGGCGTTAATAAAAACGGCAAATACTTAATATAGACTTACAATTTTGACACAACGTGAGGCAAAATAAAGATGTTTATAATATTGTTTCCAATTTTCCAGCCACTATATGGAGTGTGTAGGTTTTTTAAGATTGTTATACGAAATAAACTTGACATTTATATAAAAAGAGTCATAGTGTACGGAATGGTTCTCGTTCACAATCAAACATATTTCAGACGTATATGTTTACACTTGGAAATTATGGCAGTTTTAGGTAAATTGCTGTTAGTAAAGAACCAAAAGTAATTTTAGTCTATAGTAGTAGTTTTCTTATGACTAACTTACATTATTTTAAGGAATGTTAATCCAGAAAACGAATTAGAATCAACGGTCGTAATAGAATTATTAAAAAGGCTTCTGAAAACAAAGAATAATTGAAAAATCAGATAAAAATGCAATTTTATGATAACATGATAATCCCTCGCCAATTTACAATCATCATATATTCAAAATATTGCCGTCAAAAAGGAGAGGACAGACTGCTCATAACTGGACGCATGTGTATGTGCCTGACCCGGAACATCATTGATGGCAATGCTTAGCTATATTTTAATAGTTTTGTTTTTAAAGGAATTAATTGTTGACTGATAGATCTTTGATCTTATTATGTTGAAAAACAAATTAAACAATAAATTTCGTGCGTCCGGAGCACTTTTTTGGACTTATTTTCAACAAGAACGCTCTAATCTCGACATTTGAAAGCTAGAAATGCCTATATACGCAGAAACGCTAGAAGCATTTTGACAATTTTTTATAAATTTTGACTTTGATGGAGAGTTGTCTCATTGGCACTCATACCACATCTCCTTATATCTAAACATAATGAACAAGTTCATCTAAGGAATTGCCTAATGGAGTTTAAACCTTAGTTTCTCCAATTATTACTTTGTTTATGAACGCGGAATATTGAAAAAGTATTTGGCATCTCTAAAATTCTCGAAATCTCATTGATAAGCTACCATACTATATTTTAGTACAAAATAACTTATCTGGCTGATCAAGTGTTTTAATTCGATCGTCAATGTAATTATTTTGTAGACGAAATGCGTCTGGCTGAATAAATTATAAGCCTGGTATAGTACATTATTTTGTTTAACCATTTCAATTTACGGAAATAGCAAAGATCACAATAAGGTTTGTATGGTTGTAACTATAATACACCTCATTACTTCGGAATTTTCCTTTGGATTTTTAAATGGTATGTTATATGTCTTTTTTGTAATTTCAGTGAACAAGGGTCAAGGAGGTGGGCTGATACTAAAGTATTCTAGATATCCCTCAACAGATCCATATGCAGTTCCATATGCATGCCCAAATTCAGGGAACAATTTCGGATAACTCTTATCAGATCTTTCTTTTAACTGTTAAAGACAGGCGATAGATACCAAAGGGACATTCAAACTCATAAGTTGAAAATAAACTGACAACGCCATGGCTAAATAGAAAATGACCAACAGACAAAAAACAGTACACAAAACACAACATTGAAAACTAAAGACTGAGCAACAAGAACCCCATAAACAAACTGGGGTGAGATAGGTGCTCCGGAAGGGTAAGCAAAATCTACTCCACATGTGGCACCCTTAATTTCGGAAATTGAAATTGATAATATTTGTGATACTCATTTTATACTTTTATAGATTCGTTGTGATTTGGATCTTGAATTCTTGCATTAACACCTATCGTCAACTTTTGACATTAGTATGTCTTTAGATATTTTCTGTGTTGTATGATTGCTGTTCAATTTAAACAGAAACGTTCAGGAAAAAAAACAACATAACACGCTAAGTTAAAAGATTGTGAAACACGAAACCAAAACGAATGGCAAAAAGGGTTACTAAGATTCCCCTGGAGGGTAAGCAGTTGCTTCTGATTTGCGTCAAAATCGTTGTATAATATGAAAACTTATATGGAGGTAGTATGGTTTCCAATGAGCCAATTGACCACCAGAAACAAAATGATGTAAGCAACAATTCTAATTTACTAAATCGAAAATAATTGAAACAAAAAACCAACGACTTGATTTCATATGCAAAGCAATACACGAACACAAAAATAATGGACAACCACTGAATAAAAAGCTACTGATTTTTGACAAGCATAAGCAAAATATGGCAGTGGTTAACTTGTTAGCGAGAATTCAACCCTCCGTTAGCATTGGACAGTAGTGTAATTACACAAAAAAAAGAAAAATCATATGAAAAAAACAATGACTCATCAGAAATACACAATGCACAAAAAACAATTAACAAAAGACTAAATGCACAAAATACCGATCAATGAGTATTTGCAGTTAGAGAAAGCTACTTTAAAGCAATTAAAACCAATGAAGTAATCATGTTTTCCTAACGAAAATCAATCAGTACACGTCCATTGGATTTATCTATAAAGACATGACGATTTAACTGTCTGCAAAAACATGACCTTGTGCAATGCCAAAATATAAGACATATTTAAGCCTTATATTTCTAGATCTGTATGGCTGGTTGTTTCAAAATAAACAGATTGTGCAACAGAAACCACATGCACCAAACAAAGTGAAGGTGTGGAGAAACTCGTATGCACTATGAGGATTAAAAGATGAACGTGTTATAAGCAAAATCATTACATATCTAAAAAAGGGCCGAAAGATATCAAGGGGACATTCAAACTCATAATCCAAAAATGAACTGACAACGCCAAAGCTAAAAATGAAAAAGGCAAATAACAGTGCACAACACACATAGAAAACTAAAAGACTGAGCAACACGAACCCCGCCAGAAAATATGCATAGATAATTCAGCCTGATTGTATATACCGAAAGCATAAAGCGAATTATACACAAATTCTAGGTAACACAAGTCTGAAAAATATTGTTTTCGCATAAAACAATACTTACAATGATGTAGTATTTGAAGGTATATTACCGGGTATAATATCCAAACCTCTGTTACTACAATCAATCCTTGTTCCTACGCAGTCACACATAGATAGTTGCGGTTCACTACACGTCACAGCATATGCCTCTTGTATTGCGCAGATGATTAAAACAATTGTCTCTATACCCAACATATTTCCAACCGTCTTATCGTTTTGCCTAGAATTGTAAACAAACAATGCTACATCAAAACATTAAGGAAAATGAGTTTGAGAGCGATTCAAAAAGCAGCAAACACACATATCTTCCAGTTAAACCCATCAGTATACAAAAGACAAACGCACAGTTCCTAAGAAATATCAATACATTGAGACTTCTGTTAGATTTCTTCAATAATGAAGGAAATTAGATAAGGATACGTTATTAAACATGATTGAGGACATGCTTTTGATACACCACTTACATGACATATTTATAGATTATCATTGGTTATCTCAACGAGATTGATTTTCTCGCTTGAGCCGGTACGGCGAAAGTGAGAAAAGCAATCGAGTTGAGATGACCAATGATAATCTGTTTATCGCTATTTTACCTCTGAGGACGTTGTTAATTTCCTTGACAACGGCACGTGTTCCCTTAGTTTCTAGCGATAATTTTCATATCACTCGACTCCGTTTACATAACACTCGACTCCGTTGAGAACAGAAATTATCAGTCAGCAAGATCAAAGGAAAAAATCGTAAAATAGCGATAATACTGTGTACTGATTAGAATGCATATGGTCAAAGCGATAATTTTCTACAAAAAATTAAAGACTAATGCTGTAAACATCTGCAGGTGACAGGTTGGTTTTCCATAATTATATAAAGACATTCAAAAGCAATATCGGATGTCACCAAATACCTGAAATTTCGAAAATTCAAATGCTATATCTATACATGCATATAAAAAGTTGTGCAAATATAATTAAGTTTGAAGAATTTAAGAAATTTGAAGAAAGTTATTCAATTCTACAGTTTCCAGGACAACGCCAGCCATTTGAAAATTCCAATGATGAATCGCACATCTACAAATGCAACGTAACATTTCTGCTTAGTATCATTACGATTGAGGCATTAACAAAATTGTTTTTGATTTGCAATTTTGAAAATTCCAAAGACAGATGACACATTGGCACAAGTGACGTTCCATCCAAATGAATTTTTTCTTTAGTTGATATTATATGTTATTAGAAAATACTCCTTTGATGTGTTTTCTAAAAGCTTTCAATGTCTATTTAATTTCCAGTTGCCATTGCAATTTCGGCCATACTGTATACACATCTAGATCTACACATACCATTTTCGTAAAATTTCAATTAGTTAGGTCTAAAAGGCAAAGATTTAGAATTTTCAAAAAACATCACATTCTTGCCGTTTCCATGAAAACGGTGGCCATGCTTCATATTATTAAGTCATATGCACAATAACTATTAGTGGTCATTAGCTTGGTATAGTTCCATTATCATTAGTCCAGTCAATACCTTGAACTAGCGCGGATAACAAAATTAGAGGAAAAATATTAATATTAAAAAAAAGGAAAGTCAAAATAACCCGACCTCCGTTCGGGGTGACATAATAAAACTCAACACGATTTTGCAGAATGCGTAAATAGCAATTTAGTTAAACGGCTATTCTACCTGATGGAAATAATCCTTTTTATTTTATCAGATATCTTATCAGATCATCAAAGAATGGCCAACAATGCAAAAGGGGGGAATAAAAAATCATAAGTCAAAGAACGACAGATAACTCGCTGTCTGAACGAAAAAGACAAACAAAATAATAACAGCCCACAAAACGCTAAAGCATTATGAATTGAATGACCGAAACACGATGTCTTTCTTTCATCTCACTAGTGACATTTTTTTGCGGTCTTAGATCTCAAGATTCCAGAGCTGTTGTCTTATTTGTAATTTAAACGATTGAACATTTTTCTGAATGTGGTTTAAGAAATTAAACTCTATAAAAAATACCTGGTTATCGAGGGCGTATGGTTTTAAAATAGTCCCAAGTTGGAAAATAAATTAATAATATGTTTTTAAAATCGATTGATTTCTCTCTCTGCTAGTTTCAAATGTGATTGTGAAGAAGGGTCTTACAAATAAACGAAAAGAAATACATGCATTTTCGACATGAAACGATATTTGTTATTAAAGAGAAAATACTAGTAAACTTACATAAATTGAAAACATTATCGATGTTTTTACAGATAAAATTTAAATAGATGTTCAATTATTGTTTGGCTTAGTCATACGACGTAGCTTTATATTCGTGGGGTGACAAATCAAGAAAAATTCGCTCATTTTAAGAGTTTAATGGAACGACATACCTCACGGCTTAGTATTCCGTCACTTTTTCAACTGGACGTGCAAATTGTTGTCTAGTATTAGTGTGCTATATACCTAGACAGCTTCTTTTTTAGCGTAATATCTCTGTGAATCGTGAATTTTCCCAAAAATATCTTTATATATTGTCAAATATTATTGCATAGTATTGCATAGTTAAATATTAGATATGAATATTTTTTGTCGAAAATTCCTTAGATAAAGATATTTTTTTTCATTTTCTTACATGTTGGAAGCGAGGTAATGCATCACTCATCTCTGGCAATCGGGCATAAATATGACTAGCTGAATTCGTAAAGTATTCCCAGAGCATGCTTCCATAGAAAAAATTCCTCAGTTATCAATAGGGACTACCGAGAAATTGTCCAAAATGTCAAAAAATTGAGATTTTTTTAAATCCCCCCTTTTGACCTTCGACCACAGTTTTCAAACATCTGCACCACTTTGGCACTCTACGACATGGCTTTATCAAAGGGAATTATATTTATCTTCAAAATAAGAACAATATTAGCCGTGAGATATTTCGGTCCATTAAATTTTTAAATTTACCTTACTTGTCACCGTACTATATTAAGCTTTTCAACTGGCAATGCATTAAGCTACTAGGTTCTATAGAAAATAAACTAGAGCATGTAATTTAGCGATAGTTTGAAAGCAATTGGTCGACGAATGGCAAAATGTAATTTTCTTGTATTTATAATGTCACTGGGAAAAGGGGAACACTTCTTACTGAAAAAAAGATAAATAAATATGTGAAAAAAGGTAAATTTTAAATGGTGGAAGTCCATAAAAACTGACACATTCAAGTGTGAGACTTAATCAGCCAACGGAATAATGGATTATCACTGTAATATTCCTAACTTGTTACAGACATTTTCCGCAGAAATTGATTGGTTAGATCTGGTTTTATTGCAAGCTTAAACTCCCACAATTTAATAACTAAATCTACACGATACAACCCGAAACTTTAAATTGTCAGTAATAATAAATAAAAAGAACATCAGGGGAATAGTACTATGTATTTTCAGACAACTTTGTGGATTTCATTGTAGCATCTTCGCCAAAGAATCGTATTCGTATTCTCATTGAGCCAACGTTTGAACATCAAATATAGAGTTTTTAAGACTTATGGATGAGACAGCCAATTTGGAACACCAATGTACACGTTCTAATACCCTTTATTTCTATAGCAAGCAAATTAATTAGACTGCAAATAATAAATAAAATTCAAATACAGAGTATTATGTGATACCAAAATATTTCAAATGCAAAAACTCCAGCATTGAATCTATTTTGAGTTTTATTTGTGTACAAACGCTTCGGGCTATCACATTTCTTTGAAAGCGCCAAGGCGCTTCTTACCACCAATGATTAAATGCTCAACACTTTTACGAACGTGTACATATTTTCAAATGAAACATATAATTCATATATTGACATTGTAATGCTAGAACAGGAAAATGTCCTGTTCAATCAAGCTTTAGCTAGTTTTCTTTAATTTCATTTTTAAATGTGCTGTAATTTGTCATGGAAACCACAAGTAATCATTGCCTTTGCGGTTTAAAAAGATACAAAACTTCACTATAAACTACTTCGTGATTGGTGTCTGTCAATCAAAATAGCATATCATTATTAAACGCCTATGAAGTAAATGTAGTAATCGTAAAATGGTGTTTGATGTTGAATAAATAAGTATATAATATCTATAGTGAAGTATTTATGTTACTTACTTTAAAAACGGCTCTCAAAAAGGAGAAGTCTAATTATACAATCTATTATACGTGAAGGAAGAATCCGAAGTTAAGACGTTAGCAGATACGTTATACTGTCTTTACTGAATGCTATTTTCGTATGCGTAAATGTTTGGTCAAGGAAGGGAGTTGAATACACGTACACAAACAAAATTACAAAACAATGAGTGTAACATCTTGCAACTTGTAATATCTTAGGTTGGTAGCTTGTTCATTGATTTCATTTTTTTTTGAAAAAATTATTATTTAATTTTCATTATCATAAAACTAAACAAATTGTTTTATTTTATCTTCTTATATTAGGCCAACATAAAAAATAAGGAGGTGTGGTATGATTGCCAAGAGACAACTATCCATAAAGACCAATTCATAAAAAAGATTGCAGGTTACTGTATGGTCTTCAACACAATGACAAAATCACATTCATGTACAGTATAGTATGCTATGATTACCCTTGTCATAACAAAAAGTCAAACAATTCACTACAGAATATCATCGGTCAGATATAAAATACAACCTTGAGCGAAAATCAAATATGGCAGACAACAACTTTGTTTCCTATGAACGACTACCAAACGTATATACAACAGTCTTTTTCAGGGAGGAGCAAATGATGCTAAGTGAAAAACCATTCTGATACAAATAAAACTTTCTCTAAAACTTACGTTATGAAGTTTCTTGTGTATTTTTCCCGTCGAAAACATTTCATGTAAGGTAAAAAGGTTTTTTTTAACAGACTACCGGCATTTCTAGCAGACAGTACTGTCAATAGGCTGGTTCTGTCGCACAATCACAATATTTAATGCAAATGTATCAGACTCCCACCTATAACTGAGATAAGACTCGCGTACGGAGAGCTTTTCAATTAATTACTCAAATGCAGAATGGTATCATATGTACAGACGTCAAGAGGCGGACAAGTAGCTAGTTGACGACATACTGAGTAACAAACAGTTTACGACAAAGGGACGTGATCATATTGTAACAATGGAATATGTAAGGAAAATTAATGTTGTTGTCAGTATATTTTCAACTTATGAGTTTGAATTTCCCTTTGGTATCTTTCGCCTCTCTAGTAATATCAGAATAGTTCAAATGCAACCATTCCAGCATAAAGTGCTGATTTATTTTAGGTTTTTGTTTTTATACAAAATATTTGAGTGTATCACAGCTGTTTGAAGCGCAAAGACACTTTTTACTACCAATGTTCGCACGCTGAATACTTTTACGAACGCGTATACATTATAATCGAAGCATTTAGTTAATATCATTAGATTGTAATGCTACGACCAGAAAATGTCCTGTAAACTTTTTTTTGTTTTCATTAAATTAATCGTATTCAGAGTTGTAACTTTAAAACTTATGGAGAGAACACGAAGTCATTGCTTCTCCAGTTTATAACGATACAACATTTCACTTTAAACCACTACTTGATACATTTTAGCTGTCTGTCAACCAAGGCAAATAGCAACATTTTAAGGAAATGTTATGCTATTATGGTAACATGGAATGGTTGTTGGTGCTGATTAAGATAGTTAACAAGCATAACAATAAAATATGTATGTTACTTACTATTAAAATGGTTATCAAAACTGGAGAAATCTGATTATGCAATCTCTTTTACGTGAAGGAAAAATCCGAAGTTAGCAAAATTGATTTAATGTCTAAAATAATCGTTATTTGCGTATGCGGCAGATGTTACATATTGTCAATTCTATTTTTGATCCAGGAAGAACGTATGATACAATTGCACAAACAAACTTGTTAACAAATGAATGATTTAGTAACATCTTTCAAATACTGTATGTATATCTTAGGTTGGTAGCTTATTTATTGATTTTCAATTCTATTTTTCTAAATAATTTATAATTAATTTTTCTCAGTCGTAAAAAGACCAAATTGTTTTGTTTCATCTTGTAACAATGTTAGGCCAACATGAACAAAATGAGATGTGATATGATTGCCAAGTGAAAGTTATCTATAATGACCAATTCATTGAACAGACATGTGAACAATTACAGGTAACCGTACAGTCTTTAAGAATGAGAAAACGCACATACCGTATAGTATGACATTAAAAGCCCTGTTATGACAAAATGTTAAATAATTCACAACACAAAAACATCGGTCTGATTTACAATACAACAATGAGCAAAAATCAAATATAGAGGTCAACAACTTTGTTTCATAAGAACGAATGCCAACCGTATAAAATTATACAGCTGTTTTTGTTGGGAAGATACAACATGTACAATGATGCATTATGAATAAACCATTCTAGCTAACACAACACGGTCTAAAAAAGCATAATGGAGTTTCTTGTGTATTTTTCACGTCGCATACATTGTATGTTCGGTGAACAGGCTCTTTACCAGACTGACGACATTTCTATAAAACACAAAATGTGCTCCTTTTATAGCTGATGGTACTGTCAATACGCCACACTATCACAATTTTTTATGATAATGTATAACTAATTATAATAAAACTACCGAACTCCAAGGCAAATTCAAATAGGAGGAAGTCTATAAAAATCTAGACTCGTACCAATAACTAAGATAAAAGCTCTAAAGATGACGGTATGAATGGTACAGTAGGTTGCGAAAGATTATACAAATATATTCATGAAGTATCATCGAGCTTGAAACGAACCGAAAGATTAATCGTCAGAAGGTTTTTACGGTCCATCATCTAAAGGTAAGTTTCAAACACTTTTCAAATTGAGGTTTCGAAACTTTTTTTTTAAAAGGAAACAAAATGCCATTGCAAGTAATAGCGGCTGTTACCTTAATTGGTAATTGGCATTGTAACATCAGCCGTTTTGAAAATTCAAAAGTTAAATGCCAACCTACAGTTGTGTTCATTTTCATTATGTTTGAAACATTTTTAAAAAATGAGCAATTCTGCTGTTTCAATTGCAAAGACGGCAATTTGAAAAATTCTGAAGATACATGTCACATTTTCTCATGGAAGTGTACATTTCTGTAAAGTTAAATTTAGATTCAAGAATTTGTAAATAATGCAAAGAACGGTAAATATCGCAAAGAACGGAAGACTATTTTCTGCCTTGAAACAAATACAAATACATAACAGTCAACTAAACGCTTAAGCATCATGCATTTGTTTTCGGATACGAGATGTGTGAGTCACAACTCACCTGTGACATGCTTTTGAGGTCTTAGATCTGAAGATTGTATTATCTGTAATTTTACCGATAGAATTATTTGGAATTTGTTTGTAGTTTAAACAATTACACTCTATAAAATTATCTGCCAATCGAGGGCATATGGGTTTAAACTTGGTACAATCAAAAACCTGATAATAAATTGTTCAAATAAGGCCTTTAAAAATAGTGGAGTTAGTTACTTTTGGAGTGTCAAAAACTCGTTGGAAGTACTTGATAAATTGCATGCATATATTGGTGATTTTGAATCGGTTCAAAGTTTTGATTTTTCTACCCTATATACCACTTTGCCTCATATTCTTATTAAGAAAACATTCACACACCTAATTAAATGGGCATTTAAAAAGTCTGAATGCGAATACATATGTTCAAACTCTTTTATGTCATTTTTTAGTAGCAACAAACAAAAGAACTATGTCAATTGGACATGCTTTGATACTATATCTGCCCTTAAATTTTTACTTGATAACATTTTTGTTCGCTTTGGAGATTCCGTATATCGTCAAGTTATCGGAATTCCAATGGGGACTAACTGTGCACCACTTATTGCGGACCTGACCTGTTTTTGTATTGTTATGAGTTACAATTTATGACTAAAATCAGCAAAGACCCATCGAAACAACATCTGATACAAAAACTTAACAATACTTTTAGATATTTGGATGATATATTGGCTCTCAATAATGACGACTTCAGTATGTATACTAAAGAAATTTATCCTGTTGAACTTACTTTAAATAAAGCTAATACTAACAATGACCAGTGTCCTTTCCTCGATCTTGATATCTATATCATTAACGGGAAGCTTAATACAAAAATTTATGATTAAAGAGATGATTTTTCATTTCCTATCGTTAATTATCCATTTTTAGATGGTGACGTTCACTTGTCACCATCTTATGGTGTTTATATATCTCAACTTGTACGATTCGCTCGTGTATGTAACAACGTATTAGATTTTAGCGAGAGAAATTTATGTATTACTGAAAAATTATTACACCAGGGTTTTCGATATCATAAACTAGTCAAAACATTTACTAAATTTTATCATCGGTATAAGGACATCATTCGTAAATATAACTCAACAGGCAGATATCTTATACGTTCGGGTATTTCACATCCAATCTTTTATGGTAATATTCTTTACAAAGCACAAAAATGTCAGTATTCACCTCAAAAGCTAACAAAACCTTTAAACAGACTTATTAAGAACGGATATAGTTACGATACTGTTGTCAGGTCATTAAAGATTGCCTATATTGGCTTTAATATTAATTCACTTATAGGTTGCACTTTGTAAATACAGCTGTTTCTCAAACCACGCCTCTTTTGGGGAGATATATAATATTCATAGATATGTTAATTTGTTAATGTACTGGTTCCCATTTATGATCTCTGTGTTTCCTCTCATAGAGACATCACTTGGGAATGTAACCAGTATAGAAAAACATGGTAGCGCCTAAATTTTAATTCTTAGGAGGTCCAAATATGAAGGTAAGGGTAGTATAGAATTTTAGTATAAGTTTAAACTCTTAGAAGTTCAGGGCATATAAATGTTGAAAATATGCCGCACAGCCCTATATTTTGACCTTTGAATAAAATAGTAGTGCATATAAACTTTCCGTTCTGGGATATAATTTTTCACGAAACTTCATAGTAAAAGTGTCACAGTTTTAGCCGCAAAGGGAGTTCCTATGGGAAATTGCATTGTCTATATTTACAGAATTGCAACCTATATAGGGTTAAAAAATAGAACATACAGAATTTCACAAAATCTGGTTTATCTCAGAGATTTTAAAGAATTTAACACAAATATGAAGTTTTATAAATTTTTCATGAAGATTGAGAAAATCCTGAGCCTTAACTATGATGACTCAGCATAAATTCACAGTTTACAGTATGCATGGTTTACTTAAAGCCCTGAATTCAAAATAAATTCACAATATATGCCTATTTGTGATTTTAATTGTTTAGAAGTGTTTATATTTACTCTTCGCAGTCATTGCAACTCATTGATCCTTCCTAAATAATTTTGTTGGGTTATTTTTGTCCTGTCGATAACCCAAAAGTAAGCCGTAACACCTAAATGTGTTTTTTTGTGACCGCGGCATTAAAAAGTACAAGCTAGAATTACAAAAAGACCTCAATAAAACTTACAATAGTGTGTTCTATCCTAAATATATACTAAATACTCCACATTGCTAGAAACAAGGAAAATATTTAGGAAATGTGAGGCCCCAGGGGGCAAAAAACAGAAAAAAAATGCCTACCCTGGGTCATAAAACAGATAATTTAACTTGTAAATGCTATGATTTTATTATTTTCAAGGTCTTTTGTAAACAAAACAATAACTGTGCTGGAAAGTTATGCAAAAATAAGATGTAAGCAGTCATTTCTATCAAACTTTTAGTGAATTTATGCACCAGACTGATATCTTCTTAAATACAATTTTGCAAATATGGCTTTGTTTAGACACTTCTAGTTCATACATTAACTAACTTATGTTAGTTATATGGTTAGAGATGATGCTGTTGTGACAAGAATTCTTAACTGACCATTTGAGACAGAAATTGTGAACTTTCATTGACAAATAGGCATACAGTAAGATGTGGACTGGAGACACAAGCAGGATTGGATACTTTGTATAATCTTGAATGTTGGAATGATTAACTTCTAAACAATACATTTATAGTATTCTAAAATGCTTTCAATTTGTTATCAGAATAGTTTCAAACATGTTTTAGACATTTCATGTCAGAAAACATGCACATAGGGTAAGCTGGCAATGGTTAAAGTCTTGTTTTCAAATTCTTTAAAAAACTGAAACAGGGGTAGGGGTATAAAATGTACTGTAAAAGGAAACTTAGAGTATATGCAGTGATTTCCTTAAGGCTATAATTCTGATAAATAAGTATTGTTGTGAGAAAAAGTGTTTTTAGAAGGTTTTCTATTTGAATAAATGTTTGTATAGGTTGCACTTTGTAAATACAGCTGTTTCTCAAACCACGCCTCTTTTGGGGAGATATATAATATTCATAGATATGTTAATTTGTTAATGTACTGGTTCCCATTTATGATCTCTGTGTTTCCTCTCATAGAGACATCACTTGGGAATGTAACCAGTATAGAAAAACATGGTAGCGCCTAAATTTTAATTCTTAGGAGGTCCAAATATGAAGGTAAGGGTAGTATAGAATTTTAGTATAAGTTTAAACTCTTAGAAGTTCAGGGCATATAAATGTTGAAAATATGCCGCACAGCCCTATATTTTGACCTTTGAATAAAATAGTAGTGCATATAAACTTTCCGTTCTGGGATATAATTTTTCACGAAACTTCATAGTAAAAGTGTCACAGTTTTAGCCGCAAAGGGAGTTCCTATGGGAAATTGCATTGTCTATATTTACAGAATTGCAACCTATAGGGTCTTTGCATCGGAATTAAACACATTTATTCTAAAACCAGTTGTTGGCATGACACGGGTTATCTTCTTCTCATATATTTTATGACGGTATAATACTAAACCCTTAACAGGAGGGATTGTGCCTGATATTCATATGATGCAGACATAATCTATTAATCTGTTTAATTGAGGTCTGGAGCTGGCATGTCAGTCACTGCTAGTAGTCTGTTGTTATTTATGTATTATTGTCATTTTGTTTATTTTCTTTTGTTTCCTATTCCGACATCGGACTTGGACTTCTCTTATACTGAGTTTTACTGTACGTACTGTTGTGCGTTTGTTTTTTCTACATTGGCTAGAGGTATAGGGGGAGGGTTGAGATATCAAAAAACATGTTTAACCCCGCCGCATTTTTGCGCCTGTCCCAAGTCAGGAGCCTCTGGCCTTTGTTAGTCTTGTATCATTTTTAATTTTAGTTTCCTGTGTATAATTTGGAGTTTAGTATGACGTCCATTATCACTGAACTAGTATACATATTTGTTTAGGGGCCAGCTGAAGGACGCCTCTGGTCGCGGGAGTTTCTCGTTGAAGACCCATTGGTGGCCGTCGGCTGTTGTCTGCTCTATGGTCGGGTTGTTGTCTCTTTGACACATTCCCCATTTCCATTCTCAATTTTATTAAAAAATCCCCGTGTTTGACAAATAAGTAAATAATAATTTTCTTCAAGTCGATTGATATCGGTCACGTAGTTTTTCTCAGCTAGTTTTAAATGTGTTGTGAAGATGGGTCTTACACAATATAGGAAAATAGCTACATGCATAGCAAAAATGAAACAATATTTGTGATTAAAGAGAAAATACCAGTATTCAGTTACAAAATGAAAAAAACTGCCGATGCTTTTACAGATAAAATTTACATAAATGTTCATTTATTGTTTTGATAGTAATACGAAGTATTTTTATGTTAAACTTTTCAACTGACAACAATTTAAGCGGCTAATCTCTATAAAAATAACCGAGGGCATTTGGTTAAAAGATAGTCCTGTGTTTGTGAAAAAGAAAAAAAATCTATATTTTTACAAATTGGTCAATAAATCGGAAAAGTTTCTGCTAGTTAAAATGACACTGAAATAAGAAATTTGATAACAAAATATACAGGAAACAACCCGGAACAATTAAGAGCAATTCTCTGTTACCACCAAAGAAATTCTAATAGGGTCTGGCACACATGGTCTCAGATTTTGATGAAACTTTTATATAAAAGCCAGTACCATACCTAAAGGCAATAACAGGCAACAAATTGTTCCGGAATATTCCGGTTGCCATGGAAACCACATAGGTTGATTTTAGCAATAAAAGGTCATATTTTAACTCTTGAAAAAGTGAAAAAACGACATTTTGCACTGTTTAGTACTTGATTTATGTGTAACATATCCTTTTTTTCTGAATAATATAATATAACTGACCTTTAAGCTGTTTGAAATTCACATATGTTTTACTTTTACCATAATCAGTTATTTTGCTACCAGCTAGTAAAGATATGCTAAAATGGCAAATTTGGATTTCAGTGAAAAATGCGTAAATACAGGGTATTCAATGGAATTTTTTTCTTGAAGGCAGCATCTCCTAGTAAAATGTTAGGTATATTTAGAAAGAACCAATATAGGTCTTCCAGAATATAAAATAAAATCAATGGGCAAATAATTGCAAAAAATATTTTTTTTTATGAATGAAAAACACAAGATTTTCAAATTCTGTAAATTGTATTTTTCTACAAGTCAATAATGATCCAAGTAATTTCCATATTTAAACAATACAAAGATGGCATTAAATTTCTTACAATTTAACAAAATTGATCAGTTAAATTTTACAGTCCAGAAAAATAGTTTTGTTTAATGAAATTTAATAAAAATGGTTGCTATGGTAACCGAATTTCGAAAATTTTACATTTTTTTTTTTCTTTCTAAAATTCAGTATGTATCTTTACATTTTTAAAGATTTAATTTTGTAATTGAATACAGAGGGAAGAAAGAACTGATTGTGCATATTAGTTTTTAACTGATACAGATCAACAAAGTTTGCTATTTATAAAGCAATGTGGGTAAAATGCTGGTCCGACTTAAATATTTAAAATAAAGTAAAACACCTTCTAAGTACAAGCAAATTTCATTATATTAAACTCATATTGGTGCAATCATGTGTAGGTAATTTAGGAGATAACTGTATTGTATTTTAACCTTTTCAGACATAAAACGTAGATATTACTGTCGCAAATTGAGTTTACCTAGTGACCTGTAGCAGAGCTAGGTAAACGGATAATTGCAACAGTAAAATCTAGATTTACGTCCACAAACCTTAAAATACAATACAGTTATATACATTCTAATGCAATAGTCAATAAAGATATTGTTTCTGTTTTTTATTTGGACATATAGTTGCTTAAAATAAAAAAATGATTTATTTTGTGAAAACTGTTTGTGACGGACAGACGGAAAGCTGATTACTATAGGGCTCCTATGTCTGAATTAAAAGATAAGATATCAAATAAAGTTAATGAAATATCTTATATCTAATTTATGAGATATCTTATAAAATAAATAAGATATCTTATAAACTAAACAAGAGGAGGCTCCGGGGTCCCCCACTGGTGCTAAAATATAATATTTCCATAAAGAACTTGTGACCTTGACCTTTGAATGACTAGAAACATCAAAATCAATAGGGATCTTCCTTACCTAATAACATTCAACTGTGTAAGTTTGAAGAAATAATATGAAGGTGTTCAAAAGTAACAGTCCAGAAACCGATTGTCAGCTGAAAATTCAACATCATTAAATATCTGTGACCTCGACCTTTGACCTATAAACATCAAAATCAATACGGATCTTCCTTACCTAATAAACATTCAACTGTGTAAGTTTGAAAAAATTATATGAAGGTGTTCAAAAGTTACGGTCCAGAAACTGATTTTGGACGGACGGACGCACGGACACCGGTATTTCTATGTCCCCTCCAGTGGACAATAAGAGATCTTTTAAAATTGTTTTATAAGATATCTTATTAATTATATCAGATGTCCTATAACATTCATTCTAATGCAACATTCGTTGTAACGTACGTACGTCAAATTTCATTGGATAAAGTCGTAATTTTCAGGGTATATATCAATCTGAAGATTTGGAGCCATCAATCTATGATTTGATTGTCGCAAATATCCGTTTACTGGCTCCGCTAACGTGTCGCTAGTAAACTCAATTTGCGACCATCAAATCCATGATTGATGGCTCCAAATCTGCAAATTCAATACAGTAAGCTCCTAATTGGATATCTTGAAAATCTTATATCTTCTAAAGTTTATGAGATATCTTTATAAACTTCTTTATAAGATATCTCATGAAAGATATAAAATATATTATCATATACTTAGACTAAATAACATATGATTTTTACCATATGATAATAGCATTACATTTACGTATATTCCATATTTTTTCGAATTGGTGCTTAGCGGTCTGATATGAAAAGTTTATCACATGCTTCGACTTTTATCACATGCCTTTCCGTAACGTTATCGCATGGCATTCCGGTAATACTCGGCAAATTCTGGAAAATACACCTCAATGGTACGTTTTCAGTGAAAAACATTACAAAGTAGGGTACAAAATAATTATTTGTATACTGGAAAGTATATTGTGTAAAATGGGGAAAAAAAAAAACAATAAACAAATGATAAAATAAATGCATTTTTAACATAATTAAGAAAGTTACTTTAAAAATGTTGACTTTTCCAAACAGTGTTTATTATGTATATTGTTGAATTATTTTTTTATCATCCGTATTAAAATATAACATACTGGTTTTTTTTCTTCATTGTTGAGGCATATGATAGAAAGATTTCATATCGATTGTACAACATTTGGGGTCTTACATCCATGATTATCTTACCTCCTATACATTTCTAGGAATATGATTGGTTTAAAGCGTCCGCGGGGAGACTGTGTATATTTCATATTAGGTTAGTAGGGAGGCGGGGCTTATTTCATACACGGTTAGTAGTGGAGTTACGTCCCTTTATATTCCATATAAGGTTAGAAGGTAGGCGGGGCTTATTTCATACACAGTTAGTAGTGGAGTTACGTCCCCTTTATATTCCATATAAGGTTAGAAAGAAGGCGGGGCTTATTTCATACACAGTTAGTAGTGGTGTTGCGTCCCTTTATAAAAACAAAACGGTATTGAGAAAACATCTTAAAGATTTCAACAGACGAAGAAATTGATTATTAAGATTGAAATGAATTCATAAAACACATTTAAAGCTAACAAGTTGTTATTGTTGGCAGCTGTGTCTGTAGGATCAATGAGAGAAGTTTCTTAATGCTAAAAGTATTGAAGACTTCAGTGCTCATTTTGATAGGTCTCTAGTCTAAATTTCACACGTTAAGATAGACGGTAAGATAAATTCGTTACATAGTGTGCTAGTGACGTAATACGGTATATATGGGGTCAGTAAATTCCATATGGGGATTCGAGCTTTGCTCTCACCCCATATAGAATTTACTGACCCCATATATACCGTATTAGGTCACTAGCACACTATGTAACTTATAATATTTCACTCTTTGAACTGCTATTTAAGAACCACGTAAAAAAATCAATATATTAATCTGTTATTTTTCTCCATTGTTGAAGCATATGATAAAAAGATCATAGCATGTCATTTTTCATATCACATGTATTATCAGCCCTCGGCCAATATCAGCCCTCAAGCCATGCGGCTCTTGGGCTGATATTAAACCTAGGGCTGATATTAAACCTAGGACTGATAATACATGCGATATGACAAATGCCATGTAATAATCTGATATTATTCAAGATATCTTAAATACTTTTACAAGATATCTTATAAAGTCAAGTTTATGAGACTTCTTATAAAGTGTATGCAATGATACTATTTTATATACAGTTATACCTACCCTCTTTCTTTAAGGTGGTAGTATTTCAGCTTCTGCAATCTTGTTCTTTGTATTTGTCTCAATAGTGTTCTCCTAAATTAAAAGAAAAGAAAAACTTTTTAAGAATATTTTAAACAAGGTACTAATTGAAATTGGAACAATAATGAATTCTGGAATACACATGATAATATTGAAGCAAAAACCAACCTATCTTAGAGGGTTTAGTAATATATGAATGGGTTAGGGTTCAGTTGAGGTATGTTTTATACACAAATGATTTAGAAATTTACCCTTAATTTACCCTCAATTATGCATGCATGAATGCATAGTTTAACCCCTATTGGCCCTAAGTGTACATGTAAATTAGATCAATTAAAATCTTGGTTTTTATTTTAATAGATTTTTTACTAATGCTTAATGATGAAACTAGTTTACCAAATAAAATGTGCAAAAGCTTAGTGAATATGAAGACCAAATTGGAACTTTAAAGTTTAATGTTATTTCTGAATTGAAAGATCTTCTTATTCTTGTCATAGTAAAACTGAGTACATATGCAGTTTGACATGTAGTTACAATATGGATCCCATACATACATGACATAACAATAAACTCACTATTGACTATTGAGTATACATGTGTACAGGGAATCATATTTATACATGTATATGAAAAGACATACCTCCTCAACATGCTCAATACTGTTATTTCCAAATAGTTTTTCTCTACACAGTCTACAAATTGCTGTAATATAAAAGAAAATAGATACACAATTGATCTCATTCTGTGTATCACTATCAAAACTATTTAGGCCAAACAAAAAAATATGTGTCTTTACTGTCACTTGCTGAAAAAAAAAGGGTAGGTAGGTAGAGATTTTTTTTTTTTTTTACATTGAGTCTATGGGAGCAACATTGTGACTTTAACAGTACTTAATCAAAAATAGTCAAAAAAACTTTAGGGTAGGGGACAAAAATTAGGGTAAGTAGGGGTACAGTAAACCCACATACTTTTTTGTTGGGTCATATACTGAAATTAGGGTAGGTAGGTGTACAGTAAACCCACATACTTTTTTGTTGGGTCATATACATGTACATGTATGTACATAAAAACATGAATTTTAAAACATACATGTATCTCAAGTAAACATGAGTAAAAGAAGGCTGTCCACGCCCTTATCGGAATATAAGCCTTCTGGCGCATACATGTAGTTGTGACAACATTAGGGCTATGTTGCGGCTTCATTGCACCAACATGTTGTGGCAATGATGCTGCATTAGTGTATTTCATATGCAAATTAGTTTTCTGGCACTGGTGCCAGAAAATACTGTGGCTTCGTTGCCGCAACATGTTGTGGCTTCAATGCAGATATTGTTTTTTATTTTGTATGCAAATTAGTTTTCTGGCACTATTGCGCCACTAATGCCTTTAAATTCTGGCTTCCTTTAATTATTGACTTAAAAGGTAAAGTAACGTCTGACCAGGTAAGTTTAGTGCTAAGTATACCCGAGAAAAAGTTTTAACTCCTTTATTTAACGTTATGATTTTTTTGTGTGCTCAGGGTTATTATTATAACTTTATCTTTTAAAGAAAGTAAAGTTCTGTCCTCAGAAGTTATTCCTATATGTAATGTACTTAATTTTCCCACATTGAGGAAAAGGAAAGTTAAAATGTGTAACTCATGAACTGTCAACATGCAACATCTATACCTTCAATAACACCAACATAATTTCCATGATCCCAACAGGAGCCCCTTCACTTCAGTCAAAGGTGTTGTGTTTTGTCTGCTTAGCAATCTAAATTCGTGATTATACTACATTTTTTTCCAAACAAATAGCACTTTCAAGCCGTCTTTAGAGGGTTACAAAGACATAATTGACCAAACTTCTTTCAGCATAAAATTTTAGCGAGGATTAAATTGAGAAAGGGAAGAGAAACCATGACTTATGTTTCAGAAGGTACCAATTCGCCCCATTAGATGATAGTTCGTCCCTGTTAATTTGGATTTTTTGAAAATGCTCTCCAGGTCTATCAGGAAGAAGACAATTTCCTTGATTTAATTAAATGAGAGATTGAACTTTTATATAATGCATTTAATTAATCATGTTAATCTAAGTTTACATACAAGTCTTCACAATAACAGAACACCCAATTCTTCACTAAAATCATAAGCTCAAGCAATATATGGTCCACTTCTAACACACCACCATGACCACAGTAAAAAGCTCAAACACTGGTGACATCATCAATGACATTATCAATGTTCTAGCTCTATTCTGGCATCATTTAAGTAGATTAAGAATGAGAAAATTATATGTGTGCTTTATGGCAACATTGTGGCGCTTTTTGTCATCATTCAGCACTTATTCGGCATCAATTTTCTGGCAACCTGATCAGCAGCCGCAACATTGCAGCATTGTTGCTGCAACATTTTTTATTTCATAAGGACCGGTATGAAATGATGTGATTATCATGTACAAAACCTTACAAATCTGGTAAAGGAAAGGAAACGTGAAACAGCATTCATGTTATAATTTTTGTCTCTCAAAAACAAGATTCAAAGAACTTCACATAATTTTATGTTTCACAGTTTAAAAAGGGGGTATTAAAGAAGTTCATATGGCTGTCACATGCTTAAAACTATAAGCTTAAGGTTCATAGCCAAATGGTAGACAATATTAACCCTAAGGTTTTTTTTGTTTGTTTGGTTTTTTTTTTTTTTTGGGGGGGGGGGGGGGGGGTACCTGACAGCTGCATTTGATTTCTTTTTTATAAGAGGTTTATCACTGTATCTTTTTTAAAGAAAAATGGTATTAGGTAAATAGTATCTACTTACATGTTCCAATAGGAATGAAAATGCCTGTCTTTGTAACAATTCTTTGAAACATCTCGGGTGTAACATGTCGATCCACTGCTTTTGTAGTATTATGATATTTCAAAATGACATTTACTGAAGGCACACCACAGTCTTTCCTTCTATATTTCTTGTTAGTTGTTTCGATGATAATATATCTATGAATACCACAGATCCTCAGTTGTGACGTCAGATTTAAGTAAAAAAATTTCTGACAAAAATTTATACATGTCTCTTTTTCCAATGGAAGCATTTTCAAAAATACCTGTCGTCACTGCAGTTGTCACAATTGCCTAAGAAATCTTTTATGCTACACATTTTATAACAATTATTCGAAGATTATATAAATAAATACATTAAAAAAGTTAGTTACGGTAAGCAAAATAAACTATAAAATACACTGTCTTAGTACAGACACAGTTCCATTGTTCTGACAATATTTTCAAAATATGAGCAAATCACACCAACTTAACCATATATATAAGTGTAGGCTAACATCACTGTGAAAAATTTATCCATTTCCCATTATGCTTGAATATAAAACATGAAGAAATTCGCAAAATAACATTGTTGTCTGCATTTGTTTACATTTTCCCTCCTGTTTTTAATCTGTTTCTCTACAAGAGAACTCCGTAAAGGGAGGTAATTTGATTAGGAAAATACAGGACAACTCAACTTTTCAGGGTCAATTAATTTCAATACAGTCAAGTTTGCCCACTGATTTTTTTTCTTTTCTTGTATAACCTTAATCCATTCTCTCTATTCATATAATCAACAATATAAGAAATGGCTGCATTTTTTTACAACACCTGATCAAAATAGGCTCTAAAACCCCCCTTTTATTGCACTTTTTACCCTATTTTAGCTATATAGATTATTTTTTAAGAAAGTTTACTGTTGAATACAATTTTTATTTGTTTTTTTTTAAATTGAAAAAAGTTTTAAATGTCTGAATATCTATGTTATTTTCTTTTTATTAGACATAATTGATCATAATTTGTAAACAATGCATTTTCCCTCTTTCTTGCCACTTTAAGTCCTGTTACCAAGGAAACGGTAAACATATGGGGCTAAGTGTAATAATATTTTTTGTTAAGCTCATGTGGCTCTATTGAACTAATAAAGTTTAAAACAAATATTTTTTAGTGCGTGCCGAAATATTTTGGGGATTACAGAGAATTGCTCTTAATTATCATTAATAATAAATAATTCAAAAATACAAAGGGAGATAAGAAAATGTATTTTCAAACAACTAATTGGACCCAAGCGTAGCGCGGAAGAATTGATTTCGTATACTAGAATGTTATTGTGATTGAGTCGATTGGTGAATGAACATCAAATAGACAAACATTTTGGACTTAAATTGACCTGTGGTTGAGAGAGCCATGTTAGCAAACCAATACAAACACCTTCAAATGCCCTTTATTACTAAATTTAACTAATTAATTAGTTAGCAAATAATGAATTGAGCACACGTACAGAGTACTTTATGATAACAAGATAGATCAAATGCGATAACTCCAGCATTAAATGCTGATTTATTCTATGTTTTATTTGTGTGTAAAAGCTTTGAGTGCATCACATTTGTTTTAAGTACAATTACCCTTCATACTATTAAGTTGTACGCTGAACACTTTTACGAACCAGTAAAAATTATAAAATAAAGCATATAATTGACGCAATTACATTTAAATGCTACAACCAGAAAATGTCCTGTAAAATATAGCTTTACAACCAGAAAATGTCCTGTAAAATCAAGCTTTCGAAAGTTTCCTTTATTTTTATCCTATTCAGTGCCGTAATTTTGTCATGTGGAGCACACGTAGTCATTTCTTATGTGGTTTATGAAGATAACATAACTTCACTATAAACCACTACCTTGCAACTCTCTGTCATGGAACGCCTATGTTAGTAATGCAGGTATTGAGGTATTGTGGAATGGTGATTGGAGCGGAATACGTAAGAACGTGAGCATTATATTGAAGTAATTATAACTTACCTTTAAAATGGTTCTGTAAACAAAAGAAATTTGATTATTCAATCTCCTATACGTGAAGGAAGAATCCGGAGTTAGGACGTTAGCAAAGATGGTATACTGTCTAAAAACAAACGCTATTTGCGTATGCAGAAGATGTTACTTATTATAAATTCTATTTTCAATCCAGGAAGAGAATTGTAAAGTACAACAAAAAATTTGAAAAAATGAAAGTTTTAGTAACATCTTGCAAATTTTAATATCTTAGGTTGATCATGTAAATAGCTTGTTCATTGATTCTGATTTGTAATAATTTATTTTGTTATTTTCTCAATCGTCATAATAAAACAAATTGTCTTATTTTATCTTATAAAATATATTAGGCTAACATGAAAATAAGGTGATGTGATATCATTGCCTAGAGACAACTATCAATAAAGACCAATCCAAAGAAAAAACATGTGAACAATTGCATGTCACAGTACGGTCTTCAACACTGAGAAAAACGCATGCATGTGCCGTAAAGTATGCGGTAAAAAGCCCTGTTGTGACAAAATGAAAACAAATATTCACAACAGAAAACCATCGGTCTGATTAACAGTAAAACAATTGGCGACAATCAAATATGGGAGACAAGAACTTTGTTTCATAAGAACGAATGCCCAACGTATATACACAAATGGGGGGTACGGGGGGGGGGGGGGGGGGGGGGTGTTGAGGGACAAATGATGCTGACAGCAAAAAAGTTTGTTCACCTAATTTCTAAAAACATACAATTGCATCATTTATACAGAGGTCAAGAGTCGAAAAAGTAGCTAGACAACGACATTCCGGTCACCTTAAAGAGATGGGATCAAATTGAAATAATGAAATCATTAGGGAAGATTGAAAATAAGTGACGCAAACGTACAGCGTCTCAAAGAGTATAAAAAACATTAAATCATTACATGAAATTTTTCTTGGACAATCGAAGGATCTGGACAAAGCAGATGAGAAGGTGAAGAAGAAATAAGTGATCATCTTTTAATGGTACTAGATCTCTTGAATAAATCTAGGCGTATATGGGAAAACACTGGTTCTACAGATGTGCATCTTCCAATTGAACACGAGTTAGATGATTTAGAAGTCATCTGTGTATCTTCACTTCAGAAAAAAGGCAGACTGTGCTGGAGATATAAGAAACAACCGGTCAAACAGGATGACGACAATATTGCGATCGGGGGTAAGATCCGTGTGAAAAAGAACATATAGGATCTTTGTAAAATCGCTAAGGATGAAGGTTTGAATGGTGCAGTAGGTTGCCCAAGAATACATATTATAGATACAATGAATAAGTGTTGATTCTTGAAAAAGAAACCATGAGCCCGGAGGGCGAATGGTTTGTTTTTCATGAATCAATGCTTATCCATTGTATCTCTAACTTAAACTATTGTGTTGATGTTTTTTTTTCAAAATTAAAGCATTTTCTTAATTAGAAGGTATTGTAAGTGAGTTTGAATAACCATGTTATCATGTTCAACGATGCATTGATAAATCTAAGTTCACAATTAATTGGTTAGAGAAATACAAATATAACATAACACGTCTCTCTTTAATTATCAGGCATCGAAATATCATCCGTAATTTACAACATAAGACGTACTCGAACTTATTTCTAAGTATATATAATAAGTTTGCTACCGAAAATTTTATCAAGAAGCCTATTCTAGGCACATCAAGATTTACTCGCATAGGGATTTGCGAATAAACATGAAAGATATGAAGTAAAACAGATGAAGGCATACTATATTTATAACACACAAAAATTAACAAATTTCTTTTCAAATATGTGAAATAGCAACTAATAATCCTAAAATAAACGGAAAACCCCGCTAATATTACAAAAATAACCACAATAACAAACCAAATAAGACAGACGGAAAAACTAAAGAATAGGGACAACAGAAGAGAAGTCAGGGATTCGAACTTATACCGACAAGTCTTTACCTTTAACTTGACTCTTTAACTCATTGATCTTAACCATGTTAACTTCGCGGCTACCAACTTATACTATACGATTGTCTATTATGTATACATAAAGGTACAAGCCCTGTGTGTCCGTTGTACCAATGTGTTTCATATGTTCAGTTATATATATATAAAATAGACATATAAATTGCAACCCATTGGTAGCCGAGAGGATTCGTCGATGTGTTAATGTCAGTCACACATAATAGATTTCAAGGAGAGGTTCGATTCCCAGTGAAGGCATATCAAGATAACAAAAATTAAAGGTAAGTTTTAAATTGATTCAATTAGTGAACAGAAATCAGTAAGTTAGCCAATTCAAACTTAATGAAATTAGGCACACAAAGGAAACAAATTCAATATAATTTGATGAGATCATTTCAGCAACAGATTAAGGAAGCGTTGAAAAGGAATCCACGATAAATGAATAGGCTTACAACACGACACTGGTTTAATTTTGAATTATCACCGAATTTAAAGCGATTCGGAATGTTTAAATGTCAGAAGGTTTTCACGGGGAAACATCTTAGGGTAGTTTCTCAGAAATGAGGCTTGGCCAACTATATTCTAGGTTAAACAGAAAGGATTTGACAGAGTTACAATTTAGTCGTGAAGGACATTGCAGATACCTCGATTCAGTATGGGGCCTCGGTGGCCGAGTGGTCTAAGTAGTTACTACTGTAATGACTAGCCAGTCAATACTGAGATTGTGAGTTCGAACCCCGCTCGTGCGGGTGCACTCGACTGCAATCTTAATTGACTAGGATTGTCAGTTTTCCTATCGAAGGTCGGTGGTTTTCTCTGGGCACTCCGGCTTCCGCCACCAATAAAAACTGGCCGCCACGAAATAGCCCAAAAGCGGTGCTTAAAAGTGGCGTTAAAACACCAAAAATCAAAATCAAATCGATTCAGTATGAAATCGGAGTAATAGACAGACGTGTTGGAGATGTTCTTGGTACGGAGAGAGCACCTTCTTCGCGAGCAATACCATCCAAGGAAAGATAGTAGATGTTTTGCATGTGCAAAATTATAAGATGAAGGATGAAGGTTTGAAGCATCTATAAGTAGTTGCTTGGAAATCATGAATATTTCGAAAACCTCTAATTGGATGTTAAATTTCAAGGTAAAACAAAATAAAGTAGAATTGCTATTGCAAGCAAGAGTGGATGTCACCCGAACTCGCCTTTGTTATGGTAATAGCAGCCATTTTCAAAATTCCTAGTCAAATGGTACATCTACATATGCCAGACAACATTTCTATACATTTTTAATAAGATTTAAGCATATTTTTTTTTAATTGCATTTTCCCCGTTCACTTAGTAATGGTGGTCATTTTGAAAAATCCAAGGACAGATGCCACATTGGCATGGTAACGTTCCATCCCAATAAAATTTCATTGCTTTGATTTTTATTTTTTTATTTTGGAACAAGGTTCAATTTTTAATCATTCTCCAATTCCATGGCAATGGCGGTCATACTGTGTACACATCTACACATGAAATGCTACTATTCATAAAGGTTTCAATCAATTGGGTCTAAAAATAAAAGATTTGGATAAAAAATTCACATTCTTTGCATGGAAACGGTGTCATCGTTCAAATTCTAAAGTAAGATGCACAATTACACATGGTGGTCATCATTATGGTATAGTTTCATTAACATTGGTATATTTAATACCAAGAAATGGTACGGACACAAAATGTGAAGGAAAACTAATCAGAAAACAAAATACATAAAATAACCCGACCTCTATTCGGAATGACATAATAAAACTAAATCCAATTGTTCATAAATTGTATATTGCAGCTATTCTACCTGTTGAAAAAATTATTGGAAGTGTGTAATCCTTTTTATTTTATCAGATATTATATTAGATTAATAATACAAGGCCAACAATACAAACGGGCAATCAAAAATCATAAGTCAAAAAACGGAAGATAACTCTCTTCCCTAAAAAAGAAGACAAATATTTGACCGTCAACTAAACGCTAAATTATCATGCATTGGTTGACCGATACAAGATGTCTGCATCCCAACTCACTAGTGACATTGTTTTGGATCTGAAGATTACAGAACGGTTGTCTGATCTGAAATTTTACCGATTGTGCTATATTGATTTAGTTTGTAGTTTAAGCAATTAAACTCTATAAAATTACCTGTTAATCGAGGGCATATGGTTTTAAAAAAGCCCCGTGTTTGAAAAACAAGTTAATAATCATTTTCTACAAATCGATCGATACCTCTCATGTTGTTCTTCTCTGCTAGTTGCAAATGTGATTTTGAAGGAGGGTTTTACATAATGTAGGAAAAGAGCTACATGTGTAAAATTTAACAATATTTCTGATTTAAAAGAAAACTCTAGTATTCTTATACAAAATGAAACCACTGCCGATGTTGTTAGAAATAAAATTTACATAAATGTTCAATTATCGTTTTGATAGTCATACGAAGTAACTTTATATTGGACTTTTTAATTGACAACAACCTTAAACTAAACTCTATAAAAATAATCGAGGTCGTTTAGTTAAAAGAAAGTCAAGTGATTGAGATAAAATAAAATTCTATATTTTTGACAAATCGGTCGATAAATCGCAAGGTGTAATATTCGGCCCGTTAGAATGACACTGGGGGAAAAGGGAACACTTCTTAATGACATAAGAAAGTTAATAACAAAATATACAGGAAACAACCTGGAACTATTAATCATCCTTAGTATAAGTTGATTTAAAATCACTAAGGGAAATAAGAAAATGTATTTTAAGACAACTGAGTGGATTCAAGCGTATCGTGATCGTTTCTCAAGAATCGATTTTATATACTAGAACGTTATTCTGATAAGTCGATTGGTGCATGCACATCAAATATAAAGTTTTGCGGACTTAAGTCGACCTGCGGTTGAGAGTGCCATGTTAGCAAACCAAAAAAAATCACCTTCAAATAACCTTTATTACTAAATTTAACTAATTAATTAGTTAGTAAATAATGAATTGAGCACACGTATAGATTACTTTATAATAACCGGATAGATCAAACTAGACAACTCCAGCATTAAATGCATAATTATTCTTATTTTATTGTGTGTAAAACTTTGAGTTCATCAAATTTGTTTGAAGTGCAAAGGCCCCTCTTACTACCAAGTTGTACGCAGAACACTTTTAAGAACGCGTAAAAATTATAAAATAAAGCGTTTAATTTATGTAATTACATTTTAATGCTCAACCTGAAAATAACCTGTTAAATCAATCTTTATAACCAGAAATTGTCCTGTAGAATCAAGTTTTCTTATCAGTGCTTATCAGAGCTGTAACTTTGTCATGGGGAGCACATGTAGTCATTGCTTATGTGGTTTATAAAGATAACAAAACTTCACTGTAATCCACTACGTAACAACTGTCTCTCAGTCAAAATAGCAGAATCCTCGTGGAACGCCTATGTTAGTAATGCAGGAATTGTGGAATGATGATTGGTGCTGAATACGTAAGAACATGAGCATTATATTGAAGTAACAATTATTTAACATGCTTACCTTTAAAATGGTTCTCAAAACAGGAGAAATTTGATTCTGCTATCTCCTAAAACTGAATGAAGTATCCGAAGTAAAGACGTCAGCAGAATTGGAATACTGTATAACCTAAACGCTTTTTGCGCATGCGGACGATATAAGATATTGTTAATTTTTGATTCAGGAAGAGGTTGAATACAATTACACAAACAAAATTGTAAACAAATGAATGTTTTAGTAACATCTTGCAAATATATATCTCTTATGTTGTTAGCTTGTTTATTGATTTTTATCAGTAATCTATTGTTTAATTTCTTCAATCGTCAATTATACAAATTGTTTTATTTTATCTTGTTTAAATGTAAGGCCAACATGAAAATAATGAGATGTGAAAAACCATTCTGATTTTAATTAAAAGGTCGCTAAAACTTACATGATGAAATTTCTCTTATGTATAAAAATAAGATGCTGTGGTATGATTTACCAATGGACAACTCTCCACCAGAGACTGAATGACATAGAAGTTACAACTGTAGGTCACCGTACCGCTTTCAACAATAAGCAAAACCAGAACCCCATAGTCAGCTATAAAAAGGCCCCGAAATGACAAATTTAAAGCAATTCAACGGAGAAAACTACCGGCCTGATTTATGTACAAAACAATGAAGGAAAAACAGATATGATATACAGCAACAAACGATAACCCCTGAATTACAGGCTCCTGACTTGGGACAGGCAAATACAGAATGAGGCGGGGTTAAACATGTTTCAGGCTCCCAACCCTCCCCTAACCTAGGACAGTGGTGTAACAGCACAACATATGAACAAACTATAAAAATCAGTTGAAAAAAAAGATAACACATTAGAACAATACAAAGCAGAAAAACAAGATACAAAAACACAGACCGGATGTGGTAGGGTAATTATTTTCGTTGCATTTATATTATAATATGTGAACAGGATTTTAAACAGACTGACGGCATGTCTACTGAAATAAACTGTACTCCTTTTTTAGCTAAACGTACTGTCAATAGGTCGGTTCTGTCGCACTATAACAATTCTAAAACAACCTGATCAACAAAATGTATAAGACTCACTAACATAACTGAGAAAATACTTGCGAACGGAGAATGTTTCATTCAATTACTAAAAAATACAATGCCATCATCTGCACAGAAGTCAAGAGTCAGTGGAGAAGCTTGTTAGCAACATATTGCGTTTGGATCAATTTACCTGAAAGGTCGTGGTCATGTTGGAAGAATGGAATGTGAAGATAAAATTGAAAACAAGAGATGAAAATAAAGTGTATTTAAAAGATCTTGACAAAGCATATCGAAGGTGAAGAATGCATGTTGTGATCATCCATTAATGGTTATGTTGAATTCATCTAGAAGTAGGTGGGAAAACTCTGGTAAAAAAGAGGTGCATCTTCCAATTGAACACGGTTTAGTTGATTTAGCAGTCACCTCATGATCTTCATTTAAGAAAATGGGCATTTCAAGGAGCAATTTAAACCAGAATCTTACAGACTGTGGTGCTAGAAATATTAAAACAACCGGTCAAACAGGACGACGACAAAGTTGGGATCGGGGGTAAGATCCTAGTGACAAGGACCATAACTGATCATCGACAAGTTGTTAACGATGAAGGTTTGAATGGTGCAGTAGGTTGTCCAAGAATACTTTTATAAAGTATCATCGAGCTGAACGCGAATCGGAAGTTTAACCGTCAGAGGTTTATCGCGAGGAAACATCTCAAGGCAGTTGATCAGAAATGAGATTTGGCAATCTTTTTTCAAGGTTTAAGAGAAAGAAATTGACGAAGTTGGTTGTAAATGACATTGAAGAGGCTTCGAATGAGGCTGAATTCCAGGCAATAGACAGACACAATGCGTTGAAGATGTTTTTGATACGATGGGTATCAACCATTTTAAATAGTATGACGTAGACACATTCTTCGATACACCATCCAAGAAAAGATAGTAGGAGTTTTTCAGAGACATAATCCATACCTTCAATAATGCTTTTTTCCCGAATGCTTGCATGCATATCAATTGCTCTGGTGACAATTATTGACACACAGTGTATTTTCCCCACACAACCTTATTCTTTCTCCTTTGGGCTTAACAGGTATAGACTTTACTTTTGGTGGGGTTCGTTTGCTTGGTCTTTAGTTTTCTATGTTGTGTTTTGTCATTTTCATTGTTTGCCAACAGATTGTCAAGTAGTTTTTGCCTCTTTTGTACAAGACTACCAAAACTAGCCATTATCTGGACAAATTCCTATCCAACGACTTCGGTTAACTATTATAAAAAGTTCAAATTTAAGCAACAAAAATATAACGTATCTACAGAAAAAGAACAACTGTATGTGATCAAAAAGAACGGTAAACATAAAAACACTGATAATGTACAAAATCAAAACGACAATATCATATTTATTGTCGAACAAAACATCCTAATAAAGTTGGTTGACGGATATGAAATTTTCATGGTTAAAAGGTATATGAGACCAGTGATGTTTTATTTCTTGGCTTTCAACAAAATTATTCTGAGTTTGTCCATTGAAATTTACATGCAGTATCTCAATGATATATGCTTGCCACTCAAAAATTTAAATACTGTTATTGAATAATACGTTTTTTTTCAAAGAAAAATGCGTTTTTTAGCCTGGGAATTTCTTAAGTGTATATATATATAACTAGGTGGATGTCATCGCCAACATTTGTTGATTCAAGGACGAATTGACAAAGAAAGACGTACTTTGACGCTAACAGACTCCTTTCTCCAAAAAAAAATGATCAAGTTCTTACGTTCAATGATGATAAGAACGAAACAGTTATTTTGTGTCTCGAAATCGCACTCAAATAAACAAGATCAGCGTTGCAAGTTTCATAGACATCACCGCCAACAACGCGTGATTTTTTGAACCTACGTCGGACAGGTTTGTGCTACCATTTTGCAAGTAGATTCGACACAAACCTTTATTGTACACCGGGTCCAAACCTCACCTTAGTTCTGATGAGAGGAATGACGATGCCACGATCCATTTTTGCTCAGGACAGACAGGTTATGGATACGATAAAACTAGGCAAGCTTGTTCTTAAACAGATGTGGTCGTGTTGTTGAGTTTAGCGTTACAAGGATAATGTTTGTTAACTGCCTCATTCACTCTTTTAATCGGTATCAACCAAAGTTTGGATGATTCGTCTGCTTTTAGATGTTTATTTTATATTGTCCCGGTCGGTAAAGTTACATCCCGTTAAGCATGTTAAGTGTATCTCAACGATCAGACAGTTGATCACGTTGTTTATGATACCGGCATCTGTAATAGCGACAAAAGGAATCTTTTTAAGACCAGCAAACTGTGTACGTTCCGGTGTTTCGTTGTTGACCATTGCCGTGTAATTTCATTTCAATGAATGGACGTTGAAAATATACCTTACAACGACACTAACACACACAGGAAAACTACAGTGTAGTACAAAGACTCTCAAAGTTCCAGCTCTTATGTGGAGGTTTTCGTTTGATATAGTATTGGGCCATTTTATTTTCAGTATCTGTCTCAGACATCTATTTTGGAAGGTGTTCAATTTCTTTTTGTCTTGTTCAGTTGTTTTCCAGGGTTCACATCCATACAGTAGGACTGATATGACTAAGCTGTTAAATAACCTGACCTTTGTTTTAAATGACAGTACTGATGATCTCCATATTTTTCTTAACCTGCTGAATTGGCCTTTAGCTTTCTTGAAACTGTTGTCAATGGCATTGTCACAGCCATCTTTTGTTGTAACTTTTCCTCCTAGGTAAGTGAAGGTATCGACATCCTCTAGGTCTTTCTCGTTTAACTTCATCGGGTTGTTATTTGTGGTGTTCGTCCGCATTACTTTTGTTTTAGATGTGTTTATCTTAAGTCCTATTTTGCTGGCATTTTCTTGAAGTTTACTTGTTTTCAGCTGAATATGTTAGAATTTGGAAGATAGTAGTGCTAGGTCGTCAGCAAAATCAAGGTCTTCTAGTTTGTTGGTAAATTTCCATCTATAATTCCTGTTTCATGATCTTTAATTGTTTGCTCTCCGACAATTCAACGCAGTTTAAAGAACACAATCGTGTTCACAATTTAATGAACATAGTATATCCATGCAAGCATCAGCTTTAATAGAACAAAATACTCAGGCACTTGAACGCTTGTCGAAAAACAAAACATCACAAGTTGCACATTTAAAATCGTGAACAACGTTCAACAGCGTTCAACGCTATAAATTAAATGACCTTCACTAAGATAACTGAACTCACGCAAAGAAGGCACATAAGGCTAAGCAGAACGCCAAAGAAAGCAACTTATAACATCCACTTGACAATCTAGAACTGGACCAGACCTCTCCGAAGAGTTCAAAAATGTGGGTGAGGCCTAATGAGCTGGCTTCAAAGGTCACTAATGCTATTAGCTACATTTCGATCTTTACCCACAGTTATCAAAGAGAGGCGAAAGATACCAAAAGAACATTCAAACGCATAAGTCGAAAATAAACTGACAACGCCGTAGCTTAAAAATAAAAGTCAAATTTGTCAACCCAAAACTGTTAAACAATTCACACACATATAAGAACCCCCAGCCAAGTTGTATCTCAAACTCGGTGTGACTGTTAACATGGACCATATGGTGAATGGAGTGCGACACCGGGATTGTGGGAATATTGTAAAGAAAAGAACCAGGGCGTTCGTCGCAAGTATGCATGCGATGGCTTAGAAAGCTTAAACAAATAATGCCAACGTCCAAATACAATGTGTGTTACGATATTTCTCCACTCGAGACAGTTAAATTTTAAGCGCGAGGCTTCCCGAGCTTTTTAAATAATTGAAGTTTAACTGTTGAAAGTGGAGAAATATCGTAATACACGAGTTATAGTGGTGGAATCTATTTCTCTTGTGATTTTTATCCTTCCTGTTCAAAGATTTGCAGAAAGTTGTGTTATTTATATGTGACGTCCACAGGCATGGTCGCCTTTTTGCATTCAAAAGAGACAAAGAAAATTTGACGTCATAATTAAATTTCGACCAATCATTTGCCGAGAACAGTTATTTCACTAGTGAGGAGAACAATGTTTTCACAATTGGTTGGGAAAAGTGAAAATAGTCAAAAAATTAGAGAATATCTTTTCTCGTGGCATATAATTCACTGAGTTCTGTCATATTGCAAATCAAGAAAGGAAACAAAATTATGCCGTCCACAGTTGCCACGAATTACACGCAGTATGTACAAATTATAGCACATTAAATGTTCTCAGATATTTAAACATAATGTGTCGCTAAAACACTGTGCCTGAGCTACCCGTATATGAAAAAAATACACCATAGGGAAATATGCATACACATGCTGTGAACAACTACCATGCTTACTTGACATAGAGTACTTTAGCAAGCAGTTCCCAATCGGTATAGCATAACTTGATTTTATAAGTGGTACCGAATTAAAGTTTAAATCATTTCAAGAACAATTTCAGGTCTTTCCACTCGTACAAACAAATTTGTTGACAACTAAGGTTAAGGTTGATTAAATAACAATATGCAGAACATAATTTTTTCTACATAATTAGTAGAATGTAGAAATTTCTGAAGTACATAAAGATACTTAAAGTGTATTATGATAGCCCAATTCACTCTTATTCAAACAATGCATGGTTGCTATGTACTTTTCTTTGAAATATTGGAGTTAATTAGTCACATCGGGTTTAGACAATGTCGCATCCGGTGTCCGGGGCTCCTCGGTCAGACCGATACTTGCATATCATAGTTCAAGTAGGAAACGAGATATTATTCAAACTTTGCGCAGACAAAAGTTAGCTTCCAAAAATTATGAAGGACTCGCGTTAGCTCAAAGAAGAGCGAAACCGAATGCATTGACAAGGACAGGGTCTCCTGATACGCATTCATCACCATTACTGTAAATTTAAACTCAGTCAACATGTCACAATTAGGAATATGACACAATCGGTTAAAACACATCTAAAGCCTAGCCTAGTGATTTTAAAAAGACCTGCATTGGATCATTAGCAAATAAACGTTGTACTAGTCATAATAAAAGATGGCATCATCATAATCTTTAAATTTTGGCTGTCGGAAGACCGAATCTTAAAATTAACTCTGAAAGCGCAGTTACATTGGTTGACACTGCCTCGGGTCAACCATATGGTACTCACAAACGTTAAAGACTACTAGTAGAAAATGAGAAGCAAAAAGAATTAGGAAGATTCAATTTTCTGTTGTAATCATGAATACTTACCTTTGTTATGCATTACCAAATTTCAAAAATCCTTGATCTGTAAACGTTTCGATTCACATCTGCATTAAAACACTAAATAAAGATTGAGTACCACAAACTCACACAACATTGGAATTGATAATAAGTCATAAAGCGTCATACACCCGTGGGCTTTTGAAATTAATAGACCATCAATACACTGACATAAATTAAAAGTTTAACATGAAAAAAATTTAACTATAAACCATGATATAAATGATGTGGTAATTAATAAAAAAAAAATAACCAATTACATGTATTAGAATAATTTTAATCCAACGTGTTCAAAACGTATACTATAAAAAAAGAACCGAACGTCAAGGCTAATTCAAAAAGAGGAAGTCCGTAAAAACTGACAAAATCAAACGCTATTAATCAACGGAACAAGTGCGTAGTTACTTCATTTCCTTTGATTTCCGTTTTGACGCTATAACAATACCATTTTCTTAACTGTTTTCCGGTAAGATCGTCACTCAAACTTAAACTTAAAGTTCGAGTATTTATAATAGAATATATGTATTAAAATACAAACTTCATCTTGATCTACCGTATAATGGGTAAGTGCTCTTAACTTTTTATAAATAATTAATTTCGAACTTTGTAGAGTCTTTGAATTTTCGAAATACTCAAGACTTTCTACCCCATGAATAACAACAGTACTGTGGATTCATTTTTATTCGTGGTATACCAATTTTCGAGGGTTTCGTGGGTCACAGCAAACCAAGAATTTAAGATTTGAACGAAGAATAATCCCGGGAAATGTGTATTCAGTCGGATGTTTATTTTCGGTTATGTTTTGCAATTATAGAATAGTGTGAATTTGCGATAAACACGTTATCATAAAACGTGATTTTGAAATAAAATATAAAAGCATTTTGATAAATAAATAAAAAAAATCTGCGAAAAATCCGTGAGAATTTACTTTTTTAACTTAATTAAAATAGTTCATGGGAAATAACTGATAGTTGTTAATTACCGTGTCATGATTTGGTCTATTGGTGAATAAAAATCAATAGGATTAAGTACGGGACATTGCCCGTAGGAAATATTGCTTATGACAGGAACATTGAATTCCATACCTTTGACCCATGAAAAATATTGACAAACTTTGCATAAGGTAGTTCAATTAGGTCACGAATTGGAAAAACAACAATTTTTCGAAAAAATAAAATTTTACTCAACAAAATGCTAAATCAAGGAGCTTAGAGGACACAAATTGCTTTTCCGATAAAATATCGATAACATGTCGTTTAAGCATGTTTGCTTCTTGATTCTGGACAGAAACTACATTTCATCAAAATAATTATTTTTTTTGCACATGAACACATTGTGATGTACACTTGTATCCCATTTATTGTCATCCTTTTAGACATTTATCGATAAATAAATATTGTATGATTACGTTTAAAGTAGATATAGGGTCGTTTCTTAACTAAAAGTTTAATAATCTTATTGAAACCGACTGTTCTCCGCTTTTTCATTGTTTTGGCTACTTGTTGTTTTATTTTTGTGTGGCAGGTTTCATACATCGGCTTATCGATGAAATGACAAGAAGCTTTGAAAATAGTTCATCGTTGAAATCTTTTAAATAGATAATTTTAGTAGGATATGCTGATGTAGAATGCATATTGAACAACTGTGATACAAGTGGAATGTTTAGCTAACCTTTTTAGCTGTAGTTTATCCCACCATTGTCTTCCGAAAATGCCTGTTCCAGGTCCGGAATATGGCAGTTGTTTTTCACTTGTTCTGAAGATTGACCGTGTTTGATTTTAACAGTTTTTAGGGACTTCCCTTTTTTTAATTTACCTTGGACTTTTTATTATACTTTTTTATTGTTTATTTTAAATGACACAACATGTCTCGCATCTTTACGGGATTCCTGGGATAGCTTGGTTTGTTTATTTGAATATGTGACAATCTACATAATTCAATTGAAATATATGTAAAACTAAGAGGTTTTTTAAGTAATTCAACAATAACATAAGATACATGAACTATTATGTTTCTTACCCATCGTCATGAATATTTAAAACCAAACATTTTTTGACTTGAACATTGCAGTGGATTTTCTTTTGTTCAACAAGTTTTCATTCAGTTTCGTAATGTAATTTGATTTAAGGAAGTATCTATTCGGTAACTTTCTTTTTAATGTAAGTTAAACAATGCAAAACATAACAGCATATGTTACCATATTTAATCTTGTAAATTCAAAAGAAGAGTATCTTTAATGTAATTCAGTAAGTTCAAAATAGAATCATGTGCAGTAAAATAAATTCAGATCAGTAGTTGCAGAAGTTATTATTACTTTTATCCCGAAGAGTCTTTTGAAGACATGTACGTCAAATGTGCAAGATTGTGAGCCTGTTATCTTTAATGAGTTTATTCACTTTATGCTTAATTCATCAATTTTCTTTTTTCTACGAACCTTGCGTAAAGATTCGTTCATATACTTATACATTCTATGAAGATGTATACAACAACAAAAAAGATTTATTGAAATAAATGTTCAAGAAATTAATATTTACACATACAGATTGAAAGAAAAGTTGTGATACATTTTAAGAAAAAGCTGAAATAAATGGAATTAACAGTCATATTATCAGTACAGTTCCGACCAATAATCAACAAAAACATTCAACTTGTTCTAACCAGATACGCATTGTATAATGTATGTAGCATACAGAATGGAAAAAGAAAGGTTAATAACATGGAATTTTATAAGAAGTTAAAAACAATGTATTGACAACTTATTCCTTCATATTTTCATTTGTAAGAGGTTTCATCGAAAGATAAATTTCCTTTTTTACAGCTGCGAAAAGGTAAATGTTGTAATTTGAATTTAAATAAGTAAACATTTTAATATATTTTCCTGAAAAGAGGCTAAATTTATGTTCTTTATAATAAGATATCCTGGTTGATGTTGAATACATTTCATCGGTCAATGTGTCTAAAGATTTGGATTTCAAATCAAATTGAGAATCTACTGAATACAACTATACAATTCAAATGATGAAATAGATGGATATATAGATAAAAATAGGTTAAAATACAGATAAAACAGAACTTTGAAGTTATATTATTTGTTGAACGTGAAAACACCATGAAGGGATCGTAGGGCAAAAGGGCTTTAGAAATAAGAGCAAGGTCGCCTGTCATCCTCACCTATAGTTTTACAAAACTTCATAAAAGCCGATGAAATACGCATTAGAGTTTGCCATTGATAACAACAATGAGTAATAATTCGCATTCGGTTTTGCATAGATGATCGGACATGGTTCAACATAGCAAAATTAAGATTTGCAATGCTTTTGGAACTGAATTTTACAAAAGTGTGTATGAGATGCTGTTACTGCACTGCTACAGGATAGGGGAGGGTTAAGAGAGTTAAAATCGTAAAAAGCATTAGTTCTAGAGGGGGAAAATCTGAGTATGTTGCAATAGAGTCAGGGGTTGAACAGGGGTAAGTTCTTGAACCGAGTCTCTTCTTGTATTATATAAACGACATTCCAACTGGTTTAACCTCTACAGTACGTTTTTTTGCAGACGACATAATAGTTAATTTGGCAATAAAATCTAATTCTGAAGCATCCACATTACAACAAGATCTTGACAAGTTGGCATCATGGGAAACTATGTGGAAAATGGCATTCCACCCAGATAAGTGTAATGTTATTTCAGTCACCAGAAATTAAAAAAACAATCACATTTAACTATACTTTACACAATCACTCTTTAGAACATGTAACAACAGCAAAATATCTGGGGGTAACCATCAGCTCAAATCTTAAATGGGATATACACAGTAACAGCATATGCAAGAAAGCCAATAGCACCCTAGGCTTTCTAAGAAGGAACCTGAATATCAGCTCAACATCCATTAAAGAGCAAGCATACAAGTCTCTAGTAAGACCATCACTAGAGTATGCTTGCTCTGTTTGGGATCCATACTTACAACAAGACATAGATAGCATTGAAAAAGTTCAAAGGGAGGCTGCGCCCTATGTTACCAACAAATATAGAAACACCTCAAGCGTTGGTAACATGTTACAACACCTTGAATGGCGCAGCCTCTCTGACAGAAGAAAAGATTCAAGATTGGTAATGTTATACAAAATATAACACGAAAAGGTTGCAATAACTAAAAATAATAAATTAATCCCACAAAAAAGATAAACTAGACATTCAAATTCGAACAGCTTCCAATTTCCATCATGCAAAACACAGTACAGAAAAGAATCCTTTTTCCCAAGAACTATAACCGATTGGAACAAACTACCTGATAACATTATAAATTGCACATCAGTAGAGTCTTTCAAATCTTCAATTTCAAAGCATCAATATTAACCATTACATCAAACTCATTATACATAAAAATTTTCATTTTTTCCTGTTTTTTTTTTTTTTTTTTTTTTTTTTTTTTTAATTCTGTATATATAAATCTATGTCTTGTAAGTTTCCTCCTGCGACATAATCTTCAATTTGTTGAAGGCGGTCACTATATGGTAGAAGCAGAAGAAGAGCTCCAAAACGTTGTAAATTTACCAAGGACGTTATATAATTTTGAGGTGGGGAGGTGACGAAACAATGAAATTGCCAATAGTCCTAAAGATTTTGAAACGGCATATATATTACTCTGATTCTTCAAAAATTACCTTATAATTTCATACAGCTGACAAAGACGATTTGTTGACATGTTTCGATGTGGAAAAATAAGTTGTATGATACCATGATGTATCATCATTTTCTGAACAAGAAGTTCAACAAATTAAATATTAGCAATGAAGGAATGACGTATGTTATTACGTTGTCAAGAAAATTGTGGCATTTCGTACCAAATTTAAACTTATGTGAAAGTACTTTTATTCATGGCGTACCAATTGTCGTGGTTTTCGTGGATGGCCTTTTTCGCGAATTTAAGTGTCCAACAAAATATGACAACTGTTGTCCAAATCAAGACATAGAAAGATTCCCATCTAGGTTTGACTACATACATAAGGACATATAATCTAGAGAATACATCGAATATCAGCAAACACTTTAGACTATTAACTATATATAAACAACTTCAGACAGTATTAGCAAACACACTATTAAATATTTATATACAACTTCAGACAGGATTTTACCCATTTAATCTTACAAAACCTAAACTGTACGACTTTTAACCTTTTAGATATCATGAAAAATGAGATTTGATCGATGAAAGTCAGACTTCCGGTGAAGATATGCGATGGTGTTCAAATTATTTCCCCATAAATCTCATATGAAAAAACAAATTCATATTGGGCTTGTTTTTTCATTTCATAAGAATTAATTCTTCTATTTAAAGTACATTTGCAGCATTTTTGTATATAATCGTTTTCTTTAAGTTACATATGTATTGCCTCATTAACATCTGTGATGGGGTTAATTAGCGTCTTTACTTCTGACTACACGTGTGCAACAATTAAAATGTTTACTTTGTAATTTCCTTCAATCAAGACAATTTGTAAGCATAGATGAATCAGCTTATATCCGAAAGCAATTATTGTATTACAAATTTGATGAATTTTGTCAGTAATGAAAGACGAACAAGTAAATGAAAATGAACATCTTATCTTGCAATGTCCCACTAATCATTAAAAAACAACACGTGATCACTTTTAAGAATCTTTGTTTTTGATGGCTTCAAAGTCTTTACTCGATTTTTTTTTTCAGATAGCAAACATCCACGAGTTTAAGAACCCACGAACATGTAACTTTTGCTCAAACCACGAACATTAATATCCACGAATAAAATTACTTTCACAGTATACAAAACACATCATAAAAAGTAAAGACTGAGCAACTGGAAACGAACTAAAACCGGGGATGATCTCATGCGCTCTGGAAGGATAGGCAGATTGATTATTTGTTTCATACAACCAATTAATAATTGATAGAGTTCAATATTATTTAAAGTCAGTTTTATTGTTAAAAGTACAGTCCGATTCAAATACATTTATTGCAGTCAATGTCCTTGTATCAATGTAATCATATAGGAATAAACATAAATTTAAGTAGAAGAATCACATAAATGATTGCCAGAACTGATTCACAATATCCTATAAATTTTCAAGGGCTATAAGAAAATTTCATGCGTTTCCCTCGGTTTTGGTTTGTAACCCGGATTTGTTTTCTCTCAATCGATTTATGACTTTTGAACACCGGTATACTACTGTTGCCTTTATTTATCAAATCCATTCCATATCAGACCACGTGATCGTTGTTAAGTAAGGCAACAGTAGTATACCGCTGTTCGAAATTCATAAATCGATTGAGAAAAAAACAAATCCGGGTTACAAACTAAAACTGAGGGAAACACATCAAATATAAGAGGAGAACTACGACACAACAGAAACACAACATTAAAATGTAACACACACAGAAACGAACTATAATATAACAATGGCCATTTTCCTGACTTGGTACAGGACATTTTAAGAAAAAAATGTTGGGTTGAACCTGGTTTTGTGACTAGCCAAACCTCCCGCTTTTATGGCAATGTTGAATATAACATTACAATGACAACATTACATGATCAGTATACCGGAACAAAAATTATGTTATAACTATGGGACAGAAAGGAGATGACTGCATCGTATTTGAAGTAAATTGAGTTTCCCTAGCCTTGCGAGGCGTAGCGGGGCTGGGTTAATGGATATGTGTGGCAGAAAAACATATTGTATGTAGCCCCTCCCTAAAATAAAGTGAAGTGATCTCCATTCTAATGCAAAATAAACAAATCATCCCATTTAAGACATCCTCTCGGTGTGGAAAGCTCATATGTTTAAAGGACAATTGGTTTTTGTCTTGGTTTCTTAACAGTAAGACTCATAGAATGATATGCGTCCTGCTTCAAACGAAAAACCAGACATTCATAGGCTTCAGAATAAAATTGATTTTGACAAAACGAAGATTTGCAGGTGTGTTGTCTGGTTATTTTGTTTGTTATTAAAGAAATCACATGATACCAATAGATTTCGGATTCAAAATGGCAGCTTCAATTAGGTACAGATCTCTAAACCTTGGAATTTGTCCCCTTAGAATTTATGATGTTTTCCACTCAAAATCGTGATTAAAAACAAATTACATCAGACATTGTGTTTTTTTTTAAAGTATGACATAAATACTGTCTTTAGATGAGTAAAAAAATGTCCTTGAATTTATAACGACTTAAGTAATCCTCATCATAATAAAACACGTGAAAAGACCCGGATTTAAGTAAAAAAATAATTTGATTACTTTGTGAACTTTTGGTTAGTTTAAACATATTTTATTGTTCAAAATGACAAATGGATCAGAAACAAGTTTTACAACTTAGTAACGTCTCATCAAAACAATAAGAAAGATACACATAAATTAATGAACACATCAATTATATATTACTAACAAATAATTTAAGCATAAAGACATGAAAACAAAAGGAAACTTGTTGAAACGAATCAATGGATTTTAATCGAGTGCATCTTTTTTACAATATAAATTGAAAAAAAAAGAAATTTCAGTGTGTAATTATTAAATGCGCAAATCTTGTCTTGTGTAGATATAACTTTAAGATTAATAAGTTTGTGTTTCATTTTGCGGTATCAAATTTTGTCAATATAACGGAACTATAACGAACTGACGTACAATTGGGGGGTTTCGCTAGGTATAAAATCATGTTTAACCCAAAGATTTCTTCGGAAAATGGCTGTACATATTCAGGAATAAGACAGTCGTTCCGTTGGTTGATAATGTTTGATTTTGCTATTATTTAAGGACTTTCCCCTTTTTGCATTTAACCCTGGAGTTCGGTATTTTTGTTATGCTTTTATACTGATGTCAAAAAAGGGAAATATTTCATCAAATGTTATTAAAGTTTCTGTATGAAGCCCGTCTTGAAAGAATAAAGGAATAAGTAGAAATAAAGAAAGAGTAAAGTTGTTCTCTTTATAAAAGCAGATTTTTTCGTCGAAAAAAACCGTCTAACCAAGGTAACGAAATGTCAATAAAACAAATCAAGCATCTAAGTTATGTCAGTTTCATGTAACCTTGAAATGAAACAACATTTTCATTCTTGTTAAAAATTTCAATGTCTCCAATATCAATATTACATAAAAATCGTGTAGCCTTTAGTGCTCACCGAAAGATACACCAACGTAGTGACTAAGAGAATAGAATACAAAATTCTCTTTTGAAAATATATAAATCCGGAGATGTGATATGATTCCCAATGAAACAACTATCCACCAAAGTTCAACTGAAGTGGATGTAATCAAATATAGGCAACCGTACGGCCTTCAACAATGAAAAAACACATTACCGTATAGTCGGCTATTAATGGTCCCGACATGAAAAATATGAAACAATTCAATTGAGAAAACTAACGGCTAATTTATAACAAAACAATTTACGAAAAACAAATATGAAAGACATAAACCAACGACAACCACTGAACTACAGGCTCCTAATTTGGGAAAGTCACATAAAGAATGTGGCGGGATTAAACATGTTTGTGAGCGCTCTGGCGTCCCTCTAACCAGGCACAGTGAAGTTACAGCACAACATAAAAAAACAATGAAAATCAGTTGAAAAGGGCGTAACTAATCAGATCAATAGAAAGTAGAAAAAAATCTATCAAAAACACGGACGGGACGTGGCAAGGTATTTATACATCCCTAACAGCAAAAAAGACACAGAAGTACAGATCTGAGAGTACTCCCGTTTACTGACAGCTTGTTCAAAGCCAATAACAACTTAACAAAATCATGTATCTAAGACTAAAACATCAATCAATACATCCAACATCCAATAAAAACTTATTTTCATTTTACAGGAAATGTGAACGCAAGGGATCCTGACTATTGGAATGATGACCCAGGCATAAGAAATACCAACTGGATGAACAAGTTACCGGATACAATGTCTGTATATAAACTTTCAATACCAGGAAACACGATACTATGGCAAGAGCAGGAGATATCATCTGGTCTTGGTGTCAGAGTTTATCACTCAGCATCCAGCTACAGATCGGCATACTTTTTTTTCGATATACGTTGCCGCCATTTCAAAAATGGTTTGCCGATCCCTCACGGACCGTTTTATGAAAACTGTAACTTTACCGATTGTAAGAGCAAATGACCTCTTTTGTGAAATCACATCCAAGTGAATTTTTTCTGGTGAGAGTAAAGGAGGAATATGAGGAGGCCGAATGCACGAGAACCTTTTGTGAAACAGTTTGGTTAACTCTGCAGAATAACAGAGACAATATTTGGCTAGAGGAAAATATTCCATCTATTAAAGAAGTCAGAGGTAAAACCATAATTTTACGGGATTTTACTAGAGAGGATAACCCTATAGGCATTCCATATTCTTCACTAGACATATAAGATTATTGGAAGGCGTCTAGTTATGACGATAAATGGGGAAAAGTCAAAACCCATTTAGATCACACAAGATTTACTACAGACAACCTAATATATCTTGCTTTCAACAGCTGTACTATACATGGTGATGCTCCACGTGAAATTGCTAGACGTCTCAATCCGAAGCTTCAAAGCTATGTCAGAGCAAATCGAGGTCGATTTGGAATCATAGCAATAGATTATCCTATTATACTCATTTCAAAAACAGAATTGATATATAAGTAGTGTTACACTGTGCGTGTAAGACTCGTAGATTGAAATAGCTAGATGTAGATAAATATAAATGTTAAGACACATAATTTAGATTAACTAGTAGTATTCTCTGTTACTATGCACGGTATCATCAGTTGTAGGTTTTTTAAAACTTTTTAGAATAGCGCAAGGTCATATAATTTGAATGCATATAAATAGAATTGAGAATATATAGAAATGGGGAATATGTCAAAGAGACAACAACCCGACCAAAGAGTAGAAAACTGCCCAAGGCCACCAATATGTCTTTAACGCAGCGAAAAAATCCCTCATCCGAAGGCGGGCTACAGCTGGCCCCTACATAATAATGTATACTAGTTCAGCGAAAATGGACGCCACACAAAACTCCGAAACATATAAATGAACCAAAAATTAAAAAAAATACACATGACTAACAAAGGCCAGAAGTTCCTGATTTGGGACAGGCGCAAAAATGTTGCCAGGTTAAACATGTTTTATGATATCTCAACCCGCCCCCTATACCTCTAGCCAATGTGGAATAAACAAACACACAGTAATATGCACAGTAAAAGTCAGTTTAAAAGAAGTCCGAGTCCGATGTTAGAATACTTAGGAGTTTGAATGTCTCTTTGGTATCTTTCGCCTCTCTTTAACAAAAGAAACTAAACAAAATGACAATGATTAACATAAATTTACAAATATTAAATAAAAATGCGACCGGGTGAAACGTGTTTTGTGACATCTCAACCCGCCCCCTATACATCTAGCCAATGAGGAATAAACAAACACACAGTAATATGCACAGTAAAATTCAGTTTAAAATAAGTCCGAGTCCGATGTTAGAATACTTAGGAGTTTGAATGTCCCTTTGGTATCGTCTGCCTCTCTTTAACAAATGAAACTTTAATTAGCAAAATGACAATGATTAACATAAATTTAAAAATGACTACTAGCAGTTAAACTGATCGAAAGATTAGATCTTCATACTATGAAAATCAAGCAAAAACCCTCCCGTTAGGGGATTAGTATCAAGCCATCATAATTTATACGAGAAGAACATAACCCGTGTCATGCCAACAACTAGTTTAAAATAAATGTGTTATTTGCGATGCAAAGACCTTATGAGTTAATGAATATTAATTCCAAAAAATGTCATCTTTACTGACTTGACAACAGTATCGTAACTATATCCCTTCTGAATAAGTCTGTTTAAAGGTTTGGTTAGCTTTTGAAACGAATGACGACATGTTTGTGCTTTGTATAAAATATTATCATAAAAGATGGAATGTGAAATACCTGAACGTATAAGAAGTCTGCACGTTGGCACAATAATTAAGTTCAGATAAGTACTGATTGATAATTGATACTGTACAATAGGACAACGCGAGGTTAATGTACCGATTAAGATTCGATTTAACTGTAATATTGCAAAATGAAATATTCTGAGTAGACTAAGTCTCTAAAACACATTTGAGGGAAAATTGCCTTGATATAGGGCTCTACCATGAATTATCTGTCATATAAGTACACAAAGCAAGCCATATTCAGTGTTATAGGAATATAAAAATAAGGAGATGTGGTATGATTGCCAATGAGACAACTATCCACCAAAGCTCAAATGAAGTGGATGTAAACAATTACTAGTATAGGCAACCATACGGCCTTCAACATTGAGAAAGATCCATACCGTATAGTCGGCTATAAAAGGACCCCACATAAAAAATATGAAAGAATTCAAATGAGAAAGCTAACGGCCTAATTTATAACAAAACAATTTACGAAAAAGAAATATGACCGACATGAACAATGCAACGACAACCACTGAACTACATGCTACTGACTTGGGACAGGCACATTCGAATGTGGCGGGGTTAAATATGTTTGAAGGCGCCAACCCTCCCCTAACCTGGGATAGTGGTGTAACAGTACAACATAAGAAAAAAAATATTAAAATCTGTTGAAAAGGGCTTAACCTATCAGGAAGTTTTCTTCTTATTTTGAATATTGGACTATAAAAGAAAACTTTTTTTCTAAAGGGAATCTTTATGTACATACAGTAATAAGTGAATAATTTTTTTTAAAACAGCAACAACAAATTATCTACCATTATTTAACATGATGAGAATGGTTTCTACAGCAGGCGGAATTTGTTGGTGTCGTCGCCTGCATTTTTTGTCATCTTTAAGACATAATCGATTAATTTTTAAAACTGAAATATGAATGATATTATATTTGATTATTTGTGTTTTATTTAACAGTGCAGTTTTTTTTTTTTTTTTTTTTTTTTTTTTTTTAAGTGAATAGGATCTGATCAAATTTCGAAATAGAAATCACTTATTGAGTTATCGCTCTTTACATATATTTGCGTGAACAATAAAGATCTTTTCTCTGATTTGAGAGAATCATAAAAAAATATTAAGATATCAATAAACAACGACTAGTACCAACTCCGTTATATGACAGTCGAAACAGAAAGTACCAAATTCTTATGAGCGCATCAATGAGCACAATAAAATGACTAAGTAGCTACATAAAAACGGAAGAACTTTACAAATGAAAACGAGTCGTGAAAAAGATGCGCTCATAAATCTTGCCGACACATCTTGTGTTATTTTAAAAGAGGGGTTGGGCAGGGAAATGTTATCTGAGAATGAGAGAGAAGCGGTAATCACGGGGGAACCATGAGAAAAGGGGGAGTAAAAAATAGGGGTATGCTGGAAATGCTTCTTTGACCGATTTTGGCATGGGAATAAGTGGTAGGGAATTGGGAGTAGAGGGAGTGAAAGTGAAAAAGGGGTGAAGGGGTAAATTAGAGACACCCTATCCAACATAATTTAAAAAAGAGAGAAAATATTGATTCCTGGAGTGTTACAGTGACAAATTTAACAGAAGCTTAAGAAGGGAACGAAAAGAGATTTTACTGCAATACTGCTCAAAGAGAAATAGAATAAAAACAGAAAACCAACTGAATTACGATCGGTGTTCTAGAGCATTGATAACCCAAAGTTTTCAAATGTGACGAATCCGGGCGGCTAAGGTCATCATTGTCAGATGGAGGAAGCCCTTAGAGATACAAGGACCATCAAAATGTGTACAGGGTTAACGTACATTAGGAAGGTTTGAAGTGAGTTCTTACAACAGCACTTTTATACAGAAAACGCTTTTGTCCTGCGGCAGTATATGCTCCAACGTTCTATAAATTAAAAAAAATCCAAAACATCCGTGTTTTTTTTTTTTTTTTTTTATTTTAATGAAACAAGTAAGTCATAGGTACAAGTATTAAATAGATTATACTTAACGTATTTTACAAGGCTTGGGATCGTCTGAAGTTAGGGGACGACCATTAATATTTTGATATTCTTGGGTAGGGTGGGGTTGGGTCCTTAATAAAACGCATGTTTATCATTTATTTTTCTTTACATGTCGTTTACTACGCGTTTACCCAATATCTTGTCAGGCAAGGTAAGTTTTGATTTGAAATTCTCATAACTGCTAAATTTGCTATTTTAGTGTTAAAATGAAGCAAAATTGAAGCATATACATGTATGAACACCCCGTGTTCAATTCATTGACAGAACGTTTGTAAACATATGCTACATAGACATGAGCTAAATAGTATGAGTTATGCCGCTTTTATCATACAGAGTAATGTACGTCCTATTTCCGATTGTGACGTGGAGTTCGTTGCCGATGATGCATGCATATCAGAAATTGCTAACCATGTAGACGCACCCAGACTCGCTCCTTTCCGCGATTCACTCAAATTATTTTTTTTTAATCTTGATTTGTATTTTCTTTGTGGATTTAGGAGATTTGAATCACAGTGTTTTAATTTTCAATTTTGGAAGTTGCTAGCTAGAGAATTTTTTCAACTAGAATTTAAATAATATATAAGGGGACGGCCATTTGATATTTTGGGGGCCAGGAGGATTTTTGTCGGATTTATTATTCATTTTCATCTGTTGCTACGCATGCTTATTTCTATTCCGCCAATATTGATTAAAAACTCTTTTGTACACGACTGATTCTTGCATTTTGTGTTGCAGAATACTAATTTTCATCCTGTCTTATGCAAAGTAATTTATTTTCAGCTCTTTCTAGGCCAGGATATTCATTTTCAAATCATTTTACCCCCCCCCCCCCCCCAACCCCCAACCCCCAACCCCCACCTCCCCCAGAAAATCCAATTATCGTCCCTTAATTTATTTCAATTGATTGACAAAACAAGAACAACACAATCAACAAAATGATGAACAACAACAACAATAATGATGATAATAATTGATATACAAAACAACAATAACTACAACGACGACAATAATAATAATAATAATAATAATAATAATAATAATAATAATAATAATTGATTTGCAAAAGAAGACGACAAATAGATGGATCTGTGTCTAACGTCCGGTGACAAATATTACATTGATATCAGGAATAGAATATGATGTTGATGTGATATGATTATGATAATGAACCCTGCTTTGTACTAGACTTTGGATGTTTGGAAATTGGTAGTTCAAAAAGTAAAATTTCACAGGAAGTCATGTCATCCTACCAGGACAAATTCGGAAATAATGCCGATTTATTAATATTTTTGGAGATTTGTTTTTTTTTTTTTTTTTTTCAATAGTTTTTTTTTTGTCGTAGGATTTATTCATTGACTATCTGCAAAACGAGGTGTGTGCAATCCATCTAAACCTAAGATAAAAATGACAGCGTTCTTGCCAAATGTCACTTTAACTTTGCAGTAGTTGTATCAATTAAGCAAATAAAATAATTATATATTTTGACCTTAAAAGGTCAATAACATTGGATTCAAGTTCTTTCTAGCCTAAGTAATCCTTAAATAAATATATGTCGTAGTTTCCAGTTTAGGATGCTCTTAGTATATTTGTTTATATATATATATCATCTTCATAGTTACAACAACGCTTTCTAAAAAAGAACAAATATTTATTAAAATATAAATTCTATGATGTGATAGCAAATATAAAACCAATGAGACTCTTGCAGGAGGAATGAAGTATATCATGATCATTACACTCCTAATATTTGCATGAAACCATAATAGAATCCCTTTAGTATTGAATTCAATAGGGTGTGACATTTTAAAGCAAAAAGTAAAAAAAAATAACGATTTTGATTAAAAAACCCATTAAAGACTTCATCTCTATGCCGGAGGTCCTCGACCGGGTTCTGTCATAATATTTATATAACTTTCACAGTGTGTGGTTCTTTGGGTCCTGCTTTCACTAGTTTTATAAAACAAACAGAGTATTTGAACTGTTTTATAGTTTAATGATCTAAAAAATAAAATAATGTTTAACAAGTATCAGTGATACGGCTACGAATGGTAATTCTATCTCATTTCTAATCGAACTTAATAATGTATTTACCGTAGATGTTATGTGGGAAAGAAGGAGAAAACGAAGAGAATAACCGACAACACATTGACAAAAACGAAAAACGAATAAATGACAAACAACAAGACAAAACACTGCACAAAAAAATAAAGACTGAGCAACACGATCCCCATAAAAAACAGGGAATGATCTCAGTTGCTGATAAGGTTTAAGCAGAATCAGCTCCACATGTGGCACCTGTCGTGTTGCTCAAAGTACAAATTTCATCGTGATAGGTCTTATTCATGTGGTCACACTGATTATCTACATAAAAGAGATACTGCTCAGTTGACATCATTTTGCATGTGCTAATATGGCACATTTTTTGTGGTAAATCGGTCTCGACATGGTACTTGAATACGGTTGGGTTTTCTGGGGGTTTTTTTTCTCTCACAGAGACTAGCTGATATAACGTGTTTTTATCAATAATAAAATTACAAATAAATTTACACAATTTTTATCAGTCACCAAAATTCGAATGTAACACTCGATGTTTTCCCTGCAAAAAAAACGGAATTCTGAAATGACCCTCTTGCCTTTCAATGTTTTAAAGTCTTTTAAGAGAAACTCATTAGAATGGTAAATAGTAAACGTTTAGCAAATCATCTTTTAATCATCGAAATCGTATGTACCAAATGTATTGACTATAGTTTTTAAATTAGCATTTCTCCATATGTTCCCCAGACAAAATTCGTCAAAATGAAGTTAAATATATTTTAAATGCATGTAACTCATATCAACGACTCGGTACTCGGTAGATCCTGACTGTCGATGGTAGTTTTTTTTTCCTGTAGAGAGATGGTCATCTATGACTAACCTATTTCCTACGTACAGAGATAAAAATTTGAACATGATTAAATAGTTTTTAGTTCCATCCAAATATATTTCTTTCCTTTGTTAGTAATGCCATGATGTATACCCCAACCCAGAAATATTATCTAACGTATTGCCATGGCCATTATTTTCAACCAGGACAAAAGAGTACGTGTAGTTTTTTTTTTTTTTTTTTTTTTTTTTTTTTTAAATCGAAGCAAGATTACCATTTAATACAGAGAGGGCAACATATAATTAGAGAAAATTCATATCGTATGGATTTAAGTTGATTTTTTTCCTTTTTCAATTATTAAATATTGTCTTATTTACAATGATTCCTGTACATGTATGTAATTTGGAGTTTCCAATTGTAGAATCTGAAAACCTCATCCGAACGCTTCGAACTACCTTTGGTGCATGTTTTTGGATTACACTAATCTGAATGTTCGTCGTCTGCGAGGATGAATAAAATAGAACTGTTCAGGTTGATAATTGTCTCACTGGCAATCATATCACATCTTATTTTTATATAATAGCAGTATTTAAGAAACTTTTTTGCTTGCAATAAACCTTTAAAAAGATCATCAGGATAAATGCGGTAGTTTTAATAACTAACAGCCATTTTAATTCACCTCGAATGACACTGAAAAGAACAAATATTTGTATTTATAAAAATGTACACAGTATGTTAAATTACATTATTAGCCCTTTCTTCTGGGAAAATCAATTATTACTGATTAAATCGAACGACAAACAATATGTTTTAAACGTATAGAAGTGCATCAGTTTTTCTCATAGTACGGTTAACATTGAAGTGTCTGTACTGAAAATATTTGTACATGTATTTGAACAAAATATGGTCAATACCTGTATAATATCTTAGTAGTACTTTATACATAGATTTTACCTGTTTTCCATTTCTTCTTAAATTTTCTCTCCTAAGTATTTTTTTTATATATTCACTTTTTTTATTCATTATTTTTTTATTTAGCTATTGCTATCAATTTAGGAAAAATATAATATAATCAATAAACATGTTATTAAATATATTTTCCAAGTCTATATACAAGTCCAAGAGTACAGTATTTTAAGAATCATAGAGGACCGACGTTTTTCAGTGGAAGCAACTTCAAGTATTTAAATAAAATATATGGACGTGGTTTATGCGGTAATTGCATGGACATCAACCCAACGACATAGAAAAACAAACAAAAAAACATTTTAGGACGTTTTCTTACTTACGAAGTTAAAAATTTACTGGCATCTCATAACTGGCTTCATGAAATATCATTTAAGGTGCCAATTGTATGCACCAGATGCGAGTTACTACAAACATTGAAGAGCTAATATAACCATGAAGGATCAAAAATGTAGCCAACTCCGGACAAGAAACCAGATCTTGCACGAGGAAGAACATTCCTTAAAATTATTTCTAAATTTTATGACAGCAAATTTAAATACATTGTATAATAATATATGTAATATATAACACGTATTCCATGGCATTACCGAAATACTAATAACACGAAACCGGTAATAAGTGTTGTTTCTCATTATTTGTATACTTGTGCGGAAGTATCAAATCAACAGCCATTTAGCTACCTGAACTAGCTCCTTTAGTAGCGAGTACAATTTTACTCTGTTTTCCAAATACGTGCCGTTCGCTATTTCCTTGTTCAAGTTATCGGTCGTCCTATTGATAGCTGCACAATATGCATGTTTGTTTTTGTGCATTTACATTTTACGACAAAGACAAAAACAATGGAGGACGTGTGCATGTAAAACAGGTTTAACCTCACCACATTTAGTAGATATAAGAAGATGTGGTATGAGTGCCAATGAGACAACTCTCCATCCAAGTAAAAATTTATAAAAGTAAACCATTATAGGTCACAGTACGGTCTTCAACACGGAGCATTGGCTCACACCGAACAGTAAGCTATAAAGGGCCCCAAAAAATTACTAGTGTAAAACCATTCAAACGGGAAAACCAACGGTCTAATCTATATAAAAAACGAGAAACGAGAAACACTTATGAACCACATCAACAAACGACAACTACTGAACATCAGATTCCTGACTTAGGACAGGTGCAAACAAATGCAGCGGGTTTAAACGTTTTAATGGTACCAAACCTTCACCCTTTTTCTGAAACAATAGTGTAACATCACAACATAGAAAGAATGTCTATATCAAGTCAAGATATCTATTTTACGTGTTATTCGTTTGGTGTTTGTGTTTGTTTTTACGATTGTTTTTGTAAGAGTGATTTATTGTTGGTGGTTGGTGAGGGCAGTTGAACTGTGTGGTATTTTTTTCGTATCTTAATTATTTACGACTTGTTTTTTAGTCGTTCAAAGAAAATTTAACGCAACATCTTTTGCAAGGAAAGGTGTCAGAGGGATGTTTTTAACTATATTTTGTCATGCATAATGTTTTTCCCCCATTAATTAAACGTATGGCGTCTATATCGATCAGCTGGATAGATGCCCCTAGAGAAACAAGAGCTACCTACCGAAGCGCTTGTGTTCACCTTTTGTAAGGGTTTGTGTTTTTTTTTTTTATTTCTGTGTAGCATTTTGAGTATTTTGTTCGTCTGATGGTCTCTTCTGTCGGTCATATCGATTAAATCGTGAGATTTATACTCAGAGGAGTCTTAATTACATACTAAATACTACCAGTGAGGTATGAGTTTTGTGCCGTGAAAAACGCAGCACTGTGTCCTTGAGTTGGAGAATAGCGAAGCTGGTCGAGAAGATATAAAAACAAAATAATTCTAATGAATTTCTAGGGGTCTAAATCTGAGAATCTTTTTAATTTTGAAATTCAAGGATACTTGATTACAAACATAAGACTTGCAGTCAGGCAATGATTTTATCATTGTGTTGACGGCATTACTGTGACTTTGAGATGTGGTAAAGAAATTACAGCGATGGCAAGTGCATGGAATTATTTTATGGCCTTAAATAATGAAAACAACCCTTTATATAAATTTCCATGCTGGATTTACCTTGAGCAGGAATGCTCAACGCAGAATATTTGATGCCAAGAATGTATAACAGTTGAAGAGCCGTATGACCAAACATTTACCTAAATAGGAGTCAAATATATCTAACTTAAGGTGGTTCATAACACTACAGGGTGATAACTCTTTAAAAATCAGCTAAACGTTTTAATCACGTTCTATTGTTAAGGGAATAATAAGCTTCTCAATGATCAAAATTAGTGTTTGTCAAACTGCTATATATCCAATGAAATTTTTCCGATAAAGTGTGTGGTTCAAGTTTTTTGAAATTTTTATATTTTTGTCAAGGGTCAAAGTAAATATTTTGTCAAAATTTTGTGAAAATTAAACTAGCCAAACTAATTTTAGTCAAGGTGTTTGGTACCACCCTAAGGTCAACTTTGCCTGAGGTAGTTATATACCGCATCCTTTCTTTGATATTCACCGCGAGTAGTTAATTTTTGGAAGTAGGATATTCCCTTATTCATATTGTCCAAGTAAAAACCGTCTGTAATTTTACAACAATGAATATGATGCGAGATGACATCGGTTATGCTTCTGTAAAAAAATTCATGTTTTGGAGGTATAGCATTATCAAGAAAGTAGTTCAATACACTAATTGCTACCAGATCTGTTCAAATTCACGAGAAATAAGACTTCATAGGAATGTGAACAAAAATTGCAAGAACCAAAGCCCTACAAAAAAAAACAACGAACCATTATCAAGCAAAGGCAACATAATCATTAGGGGACGACCATTTTATATTTTCCTAAGCTCCATATAATTGTTATTTTATTTCCGATAGAATTTTGGTTTCCGTTAATAATGTTATTACTGGATTTTTTTTTTAAATAAATCTCAAAAGTTTTCGAAATACAACAGTTTCGGGTAATCGTTAATGGAGGTCTATAATACATGTACAATGTAGTTTTGTTAAAGATTCAGAAATATTGTCATGTTAAAATTCTGCTCGATTTATTTATTCGAAAATCGACCTAAATCTTTATTTACGACACTGACACGACTTGCGGTAATACCATCTTTTCTACCCGTGTACCCCTTCTTGGCTGTCGTCACTTTTGGACGTAGTTCATCATAAATCACTGCAAATGCTAATAGAATTAACATAAATACTAAATAATTTATATCTGTGCGTGATCTGCATTTGTAATTACGGAATAAATAATCAATAAATTATGTATGCAAATAAGGATGTTGTCTTAAAATCAACCGATGTTGACTAAAAGTGACCATAACTTCTGAATATTTAACCTTTAAGGAAAGTCCATTCATATGTATGCTACCTTGATGCACTTAAAACGTAATTACATAGATATGCAAATTCAAACAATTCAAACAATCGTTATAAACACTAACTACGAAAATGCAAGGGATTTTTTTTCAAAGATTGTTTCAACGTTTCCTGTTTCTCGCGATGAAATTGTTTCGGGATTTTCTGATTTGATTTTAAGAAACTTCAAACACCCAATCTACTTTTGGTATACTAGAATAAATTAAGCAATCTTGTGTTGCTTTTCATCTAATACAATGAACATACGATGTACAGTTTTCTTATATATCCTCATTTCTTTATATATATACAAATGTCTGAAAATAACTCATAAACAAGACATCGGGACTGATTACATACCAATACCGGTATTAAAAAGAAATCTTTCTACAGAAATAGAAACCTGGTAATTTTCATATTAAAAAATATACTAGTAACACTGTCTGTCGTTGGATTATGTAGCAAGATTTAAACGATTTGATACCATGATACATTGTCAAAATGTGTAGAATGAAATAACAAAATATGATAAGGATTAGTTGACAAGGGTTTCAAACGAATCCAAGGAACAAGTTAAAGTCATCTCTTCGAAAGTTTTCGCACGCCATCATGATAATGAAACACAGAAAACCACAGAGATTTTACAATGTCGTAGCCACGAATCTGTCCTCTTTTCATCAAGGATATAAACGAATGTCGAATGCGAATCATCACATATTTTTATTTAAAATACTAGTAAAAAATTGAAAACAACACGTTTAATAATTTCATGCGTCCGAAGCGCTTTTCTGGATTTACCTTCATCAGGAACGCTCAATGTCAAACATTTGAAAGTAAGTAGCACGAAGGGTGTGTGTCACTAATGTAGCAGAAACTGCTAAACCTTCCGGTGCAACTACTTTCATCCCTACTTTTTTATAGGTGTTTGTGTTACTTTTGCAATAGTTTTCAGTGTTGTATTTTGTGCGTTTTTATTTCTACTGCATGTATCATTTCTTTCATTTACAGTCTTGTCTATCCTTCATAACTCTTACACTCCGCATAGTTTATTGTTTAGAGAATATACTTGACCGTTCTTGAATACATTTGGTCTAACGGTGAAATACGTAAAAGGTATTAATCAAACAGCTTTTGGTGCCCCTTACTGGATATGACTCATTTACCTATCAATAGAATAGAAGCACGGCGAGTGTCACTATAGTGGAGCAGATACTGCTGACCTATACTGGTTCTCCTATTTAGATACATTGTGCAGAACCCAGTCTACTACTCACCTTCCCGGACCACGTGAGTTCACCCTCGTATTTTTGTTGGATTCGTGTTTCTCAATCTTTCGTTTTCTGTGTAATGTTTTGTAGACTGTTGAACGTCTTATGGATTTGATTTTTTTCATGGTGATGTCTGTTTTATTAGACATATGGATAGTTGTCTCGTTGGCAATCATACCACATCTTTTTATCATTTATTTTATGGTAATCGATTGACTCCTTACAATGTTTTCCCTCGTTTTTACATTTGCTTACTGAAATAAAATTTAAAAAATGCAATGATGCTGAATTCGTAGTTTCGGAATCTAGTGTATTCTGGGTAATATTTTCACATTCGTACACCTAAACAACGGGATTGGTTAACAACGTCCTAAACAATAGGTATTCAACCAATAACGTGACGTTATTTCAATTTTGGGGTATGGACGATGAAATTACACACAATCCTTTTGATTCTGAAACGGAGAATTATCAACGTGCATCCTCGCTTATTGTTGTTCCACATTGGAAGTGGCCAATTATTTTATCGGATGCCACTTTACAGCAATATCCTTAGTAATTTATACAAGGTGATCGTACACCAAAAACAAACAAAAAAAATATTCAAACTTAGTCATCGTTTCCGTATCAAACAACCTTGTTTTGCGATAACATATTTATTTGAAATTGTATACAACACAAAAACACTTGGTGTTAAATATTTGAATGAGTAGTAACTTTTATCTAAAATTCAAGTGTTTTATTTGACTTTCCGCAAGTGTATACATTCTTTCATATATTGACAACACGGCAATATCAATGAAATTCAGATTCATCTCAATCAATATAGAGATTTATTATCAATGTCAACATTCATTCCATATATGACAGTATTTGTTGTACAACTGTAATATTAAACGGCGTGTTTCGGTAGCATACAGTCACAGATGTTGTGCATTCCGGAATCTTTGATAGTGGTCCGGGAAAGCATACCGTAATATAGAATTCTCCCTCCCTGGCAGATTAACAGAGTTTAAAAGGTGTTAGTCCTACTTTAAATTGATACACAAAAGCACAGGTGTCATCTTTAACAAAATATTTCAATTATTACTGTCATTCAATGTTGATTATTTACATTTATCAAATATTTTATGTTTGACTAATAGTCCAGCATGCAATCTATCCAACGGCTACTCGCTAGAATACGTCACGATGACTTTTGTTTTAGAAACAGGAAAATGGTTATAATAATTGAAAAAGATAATACATCATATTTATTTTCCATATTTTGAAATTAGATAATGTAAACTTTTGATGTTTATATCATTTAATTATTCTTTGTTGGTTGCTAAACGTTCAGCGGCAAATATTTCATGCATGTTTAGGATGATACATATAATAGGTAGGTCCTGTACTAGGGGTTGACCGAGATGAAGGGCAGTAAATTTGGACTGTCACTGGAAAATGAGGATAATTTGGTTAGAGACAAAAAATTAGGCAACTTACGGACCACTCATAGAATTGTTGCAATGGTTCGTAACGTGCAGAGAGTGTGGCACTCTCCCTGTACGAGGCATCTGATTTAACGTCCCAATTTCCGATCGAACGAGGCTGCAACCTATATATATCTAGCGCAACCAAACAGAAACCTACTTTGGTATAGATTTTAGTGTCGGTCTGAAGAAGACCAAAAGTAACAATATTTCTACTTTATAACATTAATTATGTTTTTCATATGCATCAATGCTGCTGATGGGAATGACTGTCATTACAGGTCATGAATAATTGTTACGTCAAAGTGGACATTTCTTTTTCATTTTTAATGTAAGAATACAATATGATACGTTAAGGGAAAAACTATCCCAAAAGAATATACATGTACATACATTAATAAAAGTCTAACAATTTCCAAATGCAGATAACGCGGAAACGCTATATTCAAATGCATGCACAGTTGTATTGTAGTAAGTAACGTTAAACATACCATGCCAATTGATGTGATTTCTGTGCGGAAAATACATGTTTATAGAACACTTTCACCAGTACGCTCGTGAAAACAAATTTGAAAGCCAAAACAATAATACTTTTGAGAGCACAAAAGGTACAAGGCCTTAATAGAACCGCCATATTTGAAAACAGGTCAACTTTTTGCAACATTAGTTTTAAATCAATAACATAATTTTATGATTTTTTTACAAACAAAATGAATCAATTAAATCATGCCACTACACAAGTATAAAAATGAGGAGATGTGGTATGATTGCCAATGAGACAACATGTTATCAAAGTTAAAACGAAGTGGAAATAAGCAATTCGAGGCCATCGTATTATAGCAACTGGCTGCAGTGCGGACAGTACACTCAGTGTATGTATAGAATCCTTCAAAATGAACGGCAGCTTATTGGTAAATGTGCTAAGAATTTCTCTATTAGTATAAACATATATGGAACATAAACTATATCAATAATAGAAAATTTTATAATATGTCCACTAGAATCTGTGGTTTTATTTAGTCACTGCATACCTTCTATTATTATTTATACAAAACTATGCATTGTGATGTTTTGATAACCTCATTATCTTGAATATGGAAAATATATGAATTGTACGTATATTTCAAACTACATCTAATATTTTAAAATAAGACAAAAATAAGAAATTGGTATGAGCAATGTACTTGTCCAAAGTTGAGGACTTTGCGCAATCAGAAACCGAAGCATTCATTTATTGCACTTAGTCTAGTATTAGACATCTTATAAATTACACACTTCGCTCACATTGATCGTTCTATTTTCTCTTCTAATAATTATAACGTCAATCTATTGGATTCCTTTTATTTAAATTTTTAAAGGTGCGTATCAGTTCAACAAAACCGGAGGACCCCGAAAATACCTTAAATACAGAAAGTATAATCCAGAGCGTATTCAATTCATTGTAAGCGGAGCGCAGACGACATGTCATTGGTCTCTAAGTTAACCAATCAGTTTATTAATGACTCCGAAGACGAAATCTAACGCATTATATTGATGAAACTAGTCTTTCATCAGCCCTAGCAAAGGCATTTCTGACTCAAAGCTGAAACTTCTGTATTTGAACTTTGTCAGAATTCCAAGGGATTTCTTGCAGTCAGAACATGTTGTTAACAATACTATATGTTCATTGATAATCATATTGTTGTAATCATAAATTAAGCGTTGTATGAATTAACTTTGTATTTTTAGAAATAATAAGGATTTTCTACCCCATATCTGTATCTAGCAAAACCTTTTGGTATTTTGGATTATCAATACTCCACAAACTGATGATGATGGAAGTGTTTAATGACTTTGACTGGCTTTACAGTCCTCGCACGGTCGGCTCGGTGCCCGAAGGCGTTTGGTGAGCATTTAAATGTTTTTGTTGTTGTCAAGCTGGAATAAGGCGGCCATTTTGTTTTGCTGGATTGATTTGGTTTTTTTACTATTGTTGTTTGGTTGCAGTCTACTTCCTTCACAACGGCTGCTTTCAAGGCCAGGTTGGTCAGCTTGGCAGCCCGCTAACCACGATGATGAAGTACTGGTCGATGGATCTCGGACATAGTAATAACGATGACAGGAAGCTTTATCAGGACTTTGTACTTTGTGTGGCCTTTATAACTCTTGATTCGTCCGTCACTGATGAGTAGACGAAACACGCGTCTGGGGTACAAAATTTTAATTTTGGTATATATGATGAGTTTATATGAATTGTATTTTACATACACTGTTATTCAATCCAGTGACATGTTTTAAATTTCATAGTAACTAAAGATACCTTTTCTTATATAACTGCATACGTAAATTAAGAAAAAGATCTGTTACATAATTAAGATAGGGAAATGTTGTAATACTGAATAATGATTGTGCTTTTCACAGGTGGGCGATGACATCTAATATCAAACTAGTACAAATTTCTCTAATATTGAAAGTTATTTACTTTATGATGCATTAAATGATGGCACTTTCTGATGAAAACACTTTTCAAAAGAAATTGCAAAATTTAAATGCTTAGATTTTAATTATTCAAGTGTTATTTTTAAAGGATTTTCTAAGTGTCAACATATGCAGTCCTCATTAAGTTTTGTCTATTAAAAAATGTATATGTTTAATATCAGATCAATTACTTGATTTGACACTTTTGTTATTTCAAATATTAATTCTCTGTAAGAACAGTTGCTCATTTTGAACCGCACAGAAAAATTGCAAACCATGGGTCAATATATAGGTCGTGACAACTCCATCTACAAATCATGGAATATTTTGGAAAATTATCATTTTCTTATATTCTGTTCAGAATGCAAAATTATATCAAAAGTTACCATATTTTTCTAAACTTAAATTCGTCTTCATAGGAAATATAAATAAATTGAATGCACTGTAGGAATTCTTTAAATGAAGATAACTCCATGATCTGTAAATAAGCATTTTTTTTGTAACTTTCAACTCATTCCCTCCATGAACAGACAGCATTAGAAGAACTCTCTATAACTGATACACACCTTTAAAAAATTGTAAAATGATTTAATTGATTGACACCATAATTATAAAAAAATAGTAATTATTATAGAAAACAAAAGATATGGGTTATCCGTCACAATATCAGTACATGCACGGCAAAAGAAAACCTATTTTATGAACTAGATACCCACAATTATTCAAATAACAAATTTAAATTGAGTATTTAAAGGCTTTATTTATGTGATTGAATGTTGCTTGCTTAACGTCCATTAGAAGACCATCTGCAGACCCCTCAGAGAGTTGTTGCAATGGTTATTTTGCGCGCAGTGAGCTTAACACTACCCAACACGAGGCATTGGATTTAATTTTCCTATTACAACTGGACGTGAGTGCGTATTTATCAATCCTGCATAGCCGAACGGACGCATCTTATTGTGCTGACAGACGTGTCTGAAGCATGTCAAAAGACCGTAGTCTGTCATCAATGCTCAGTTTTATCTTTTTATTTTCTTTTTCTTTTTAATTTTGTTAATAATTTTTTTGTTTGTTTGGGAGAGAGGAAATGAATTTGAAAGCCTTGTCTTGACCAAGTTTCTTATTTTCGGGAAAATGCAAAGAAATTTCATACAGTTTGAAGAGTAACAAAAAAGCAAAGAACCTGCTTCAAAATAGACAACTCATGAAATGCCCTCAATGTGTCTACAGTTTGAAAAGGGTAAAAACATGACATATATACCATGCTAATTTTTATTGACTATTCTGAATTTTATAAAATCTGCATTACGCAACGATACTTGGAAATCTAGTCCATCATGTTTGGTACAGTGTACTGAGGTTGTCTGTCTTTCTAAGAGCAATTGATAAATATATAAAATGAATCAAACAAACTCACAAGAAAAAGATAAGATCGGGAAGGTACACAAAATCACAAGTAGCATCTATTATTTTGACATTAAAATTAGTTTGCTTTCATTCCTTCAGTATTTGTGTTTCTTGTGTTTAAGCTATAATTCTCAAATTTGCATACCGAAATGGTTGGCTTAGGTTTATATATACTTACTAGTATATAGAAATATGGTCATTCTTTGAACTTCTCTCAGCCGTCAGTAAAACCTTTGTTAATGGGCTTTCGGTTGAATGTGTGTGATATATTATATATGCAGTTACGTCCGATGAGGTAAATCCGATTCCTCGTGTAGAGAAAGCGATACACTCTCTCAACATTGAACCCTTGATGATCCATAGGGTTACAGTTGCAAGGCAAAATGTCTGCCCCTTTTCAACATACCCTCATTTTCAAGTGGCACTTGAAGTTACGCCCCACTTTGCGGAATCTTTCTATGGCATTAATCTAAAAATAAGGAGATGAGCTGTGATTACCAATGAGACAACTATCAACCAAAGTTCAAATAAAGTGGTTGTAAGCAATTATAGGCAACCGTACGGCCTTCAACAATGAGAAAAACCCATACCGTATAGTTGGCTAAAAAAGGCCCCACATGAAAAATATGAAACAACTCAATTGAGAAAACTAACGGCCTAATTTATAACGAAACAATTAACGAAAAACAAGTATGACAGACATGAACCAACGACAACCACTGAACTCCAGGCTCATGACTTTGTTTATTTGTTCTCGATGTTAATCTACATGAACAAACAACAATCAACCAACCGATCCATCCGTTTTGTATATTCAATATTTTATAATTTTCCCACGGACCCATCTATAGCCTGTTAGCATTGGTTCATAATTTGTTTTCGACTAACCATTTAATCCATAGCGCTGCGATCTCTTAGAAACAATTGTGTCGCTCTTTTCTATTTTATTATCATTCAAATTATATTGACTGAATATTGTATAATAATAGTAATTCAACATCTATGAATATGTGGTATTATTGAATTGATCACATAAGTCTGTTGATGTTTGTATTTGTTTCTTATGAACTAAGAAGAAACAAGCTGCTTCGTTCGAATTTACATCACAAATATGGTTAACGCGTGATTTATTATGAAATTGTGACACCCCAACAATTAGTAACTCAGCAGTTGCTTTTCTATTTTACATAATCAACAAATGATTGTACTTTGTAAACATTTAGAATTTGACAAATTCGATTGTTCCTTATGTCAAAGCAAATAATACCTAAATAGATATCATGTGACCTGACACGAGACCTGCGTCTTCCGGCTAAGGGTAACTTTTTTATTCAAATCTGGTGCCACGTCTTTATAATTTCAAATGGTAAAATGCATTCAAGCTTCAATAAATAGAATCTTTTACAAAAGGCATTATTCGCGTATAAAATCATATTATTGGAAAGCGTTTTTTTTTATGTATTTAACGGTTTATTTTCATTTCTAAGACTTAATAAAATGAATTAAAACGATTTTTACTCACGATATTGAAAATTTGTTGAAAGCATATTAAAAAAAAGGAAAAAAGACGAAAGTAAGACAAACAAATAATTATACAAATTATGCAACCCCAATACCTGGGTTTTTAGGGGGTAAATACATGTTGTGCTTAGGTCGTTTGAATTTGAAAATAAACTTAATATATATTTTGCTTCTCGAATCCTTAACCTCGAACGTTCATTCCGGAATTTGGTCGATTGTCCAGTGTTGTGTCAACTGTTTTTTGTCTTTTTTCTTTAGATTTTTTCTCCGACTTTTGTTTGAATTTTTTTTTATATTGTTCTCTTTTGTCTTGTGGTTTCATCGGTATATATGTATATACTACAATAACTATATAATCATCCAAATGAGGAATGATATTATAAGCGGGTCATCGTTATTTTCATATTTCTTTTTGGATAGGAAGTAAGTTGTTGAAAACTCAAATATCAAATAGTTATATAAATGCCAGTTACAGTATTGTATTTAAAAAACAATATCGCACCTCAAAGGTTTCTCAAGTAAAGATAACTTAAGTCGTCGAATCACAAATGTATTCCCAAACCGTTTGATGATTGTTGATCGAACAAGTCTAAAGGTTAAGTTATGATAAAAGGGTAAAGACACATTTTATTATAGAATTATTCATGCAACTTCAGCATGTTAAACTTATTATCAAGAAATATAAACATTTATCTCATGATTTCCAAAATATCAATAAATGGACATGTACAATATAAATATTCTTAAAATATTTGTTTATTTGTATAGAATACACTTACAAATTGTTAAACATTCTAAACAAATCCATATATTTTTCTTAGAAAATAACGTACTGTTGCTCATCAATTTCCTTTTTTTCTAATTTTTGAAACATAATCATATGATCAACTACGTTATATCTGTTTGTTATATAAAAAAGTTGAATATGTTTTACTATTAAACATGTGTGCATGGACTCTGTTTTAAAAGAAAATATATTATCTTATTCAAATCTTCTTAATTGTTGCTATTGAATCCTTGTCTACCCGCGCTCTTAATCGCCGATAGTGCATGGGGAAAAAACATTAAAGAAAATAAACATCGCTCTATCATTTGACTTAGTTTGCATGTGCTCTATGATTATGTGTTGATTGTTTATCAAGGTCACGATTGGTTTTGACAATAAAACCCGAAAGATGATTAGCAGCCAAATTTTTCGATCAACTATCACCGAATGGAATATTTGTTTTGTCGAGTATATGTTATGGATTCGTCATAAATGTATAAACCGTGTAAAGAGAACTTACTTTGCTTAACATTATAATCAACAACAAAAAAACAACGTGTTATTTATTTATGTATTTCTCTGTCCTGAATGTTCTTACATTTATTTGTACTGTATTCCTGTCACGTAATATGTCATTTAAGCGGTATTTTTAACATTGCCATATACGCGGGAGGTTTGGCTAGCCATAAAACCAGGTTCAACCCACCATTTTTTCTTAAATGTCCCGTACCAAGTCAGGAATATGGTAGTTGTTATCACATAGTCTATTTCTATGTATGTTGGCGTTTGTTTTTTAGCAGTTCAGTGTTTCTGTTGTTCCGTTTTGTTTCCTCTTATAGTTGATGTGTTTCCCTCAGTTTTGGTTTGTGACCCGGATTTGTTTCAGTTAAATCGATTTATTACTATTGAACAGCGGAATACTACTATTGCCTTTATTTTAAACGGTTGCTCGTTTCACAAAATAAAAATCATTACGACTGAATTGATCGTAAGTTATACTGAATTGTTAACAACTTATGAGACTTTGTGTCGTAAGGTTTTTTTTGGAGAAATTGATCGCTGGCAGTGAAAACTGTCGATAAACTATGTTTTGCGTTTTGTCGGCGATAGGAATGAATTTTCATTTCGAAGTATTTTATAGGTGTAACACGATGGGTGTCACGTGTGGAACATGATCTATTAACCCTTTTGGAAAACCTGAGAGATTCCACAAATTTCTGGACGGGTTGGTGTTGCTCGGACTTTAGTTTTCTATGATGTGCTTTGTAGACTGCTGTTTTTTTTTTTTCGTTTTTGGTTTTTTTTTTTTTTTTTTTTTTTAAGTTGGAGTTGCGAATTTTTCTTCGACTTACGTTTGGCGTACCAAATGAATTTTAAATTCTGGAATTTATGATGAGGTCATCATGAGCTTGAATACCCTTTGATATCGCCCGCCTCTCTTTTGGGTGTTTTCAGTTTATTATTTTTCGCCGTTTGAAAAAGATATTTATCTCGCAACAATAAATATGTTATTGCGGAAAAGGTGGTGACTTTGTTAGATAGATGAGGATTTAAAGATAGCGTTGAGAAAGTTTTATGTCGTTTTTACGTTCGTTGTATTAAGATGTGCACCTATTTATCTTTGTTGAGTTTGAAAAACAACTTGGGTATTGGTAGCAATTATAACAATTATTAATAATGAAAGAAAACCAATATTTTCAGTTACAGTTCACCTGTCCGTGTTGTACGCAAAATCTTAAACAAATATGTAATCATCCATTTACTGTTCCTTGATAAATATAGAAAGAAACAAAATTTTGATTTATATCATATTTATATCCACACTAGATGTGCATTGTTTGCGTATTCAATTCCATAACTATGACATTTTAATAATAATAATAAAATAGTTATCTGCTTACATCTTTTATGTAAGTAATTCACCATCAAATAACTTTTAAATGTTGTATTTATTGGTAATTAAATGTTTTTGACAAATCATGTGGATAACTTCTTACTCTCGTTCGAACAAGACACCTATATAAACATTAAGGTATCATTTCAACACCTGCACAATATGAAAAATCACTTCCCCTGCTCCTGGCAACCACCTTGGTAATGGCGGGACTTTGTAATTGTAAATTTTGATTAATGTCAAAATAAAATAGAGCAGGTACGGATAAACTACCTAGGATATCCCTGTACCTGTGTCACCGTATCGTCTGCTATCGGTAGACACAGCGGCGCCTTAGTGCACACGTGTTCACATTCCTTTCAAATGACGACATCTATGTTCAGCGATAAAATTAGATTGAATGGCAAAAGGCACTTAGGCACTGGAACGTAAACTTAACTGTCACATGTAATGTAACTGAATAATTAAAATTCAGATTAGAACCTCCTTTATAGACCTGCACATACAACTTACACAAAATGTTAGATTGCTGGACCCTCTTGATGTTCAACACTATGTCTATTTTATCAGTTTCTGTGACACAACCTAATCTAGGGGTGGGATGTGTATTTTGAAAACGTATCAAACTAGCTCATTATAGATACCCGGCTTATAATTTTGTACGCCAGACGCGCGTTTCGTCTACAAAAGACTCATCAGTGATGCTCGAATCAAAAAAGTTTAAAAGGCCAAATAAAGTAGCATTGCCACATTTGCTTTCGTCGCCCTTGGTCGTTTCAAAAATATTTTTCATAAAAATCTTATAAAACAACTTTGAATTATTTGATAAATTTATTTAATAGAACAGAATGACAAACTTATATAAAAATATTATTCGTTATGAACAAACAAATCTTATTACAGCAGAATGCATCCAGTGTGTAGGTAAAGGTAATATCTTTGGTTAGCTTGCTTGCTAGCTGAACCGTGAAGTCATTATTAGGTTAGGTAAACTACCCTCCTTTAAGAGTAGACTAGTCCGACAGATAACCAATCTATCTGTCTGTAGGACTAGACTTCTCCGAAAGAAGGGTAGTATACCTAACCTAATGATGACTTCACGGTTCAGCTAACAAGCAAGCTAACCAAAGATTCTACCTTTACCTACACACTCAATGCATTCTGCTGTAAGCAAGAATCAACATTTTAGAAAAATCGATGAAATTGACATCATCAAGATGCTCGATTGTTTTCATGAAGAACATATTTGGTATGTTTTGTTGACTTGTTTTCAATAAACAATCAATATTTATATTGTATGCAAAATAAAGGCGAAAGTAGTATACCGGTGTTCAAAGGTTATAAATCGATTGAGAGAAAATAAATCTGGGTTACAAACTAAAACCGAGGGAAACACATCAACTATTAAAGGAAAACAAAGAAACAACAGGACCACTGAAGTGCAACAAAACAAACGCCAACATACAAGTACATAGAAACAAACTATTTGATAACAACTGCCATATTCCTGACTTGGTACAGGACATTTTAAGAAAAAATTGTGGGTTGAACCTGGTTTAATGGCTAGCCAAACCTCCCGCTTTATGACAATGTTAAAAAATATCGCTAAAATGACAACACTACGTGACAGAAATACAACACAAACACATACTATAATAGTCGACACAACATGCAAACCGCAGAACAACAACGAACATATTATCGCCGACTTGTTCATTTATTTGTGAAGTTGACATTCATGCAGGGTTTTCTAAATACATATGTTAATAATGACTATAATTGAACTGCAAGTTCCGATATATCGATAGTTTTTAACTTTTTCATAATTGAGTTCTTATATTAGTATCATATTTTCCCTTGAACTTAGATTATTAACACCAAATGTACAGTTCAGTCATTTTCAGACCTTGAATTGCATCTAAAAATCGATGATAACGTTCAATAAAATTCCAAATTCTAAATAACAATCAGAGAGAAAACTTGTTGTGAACTTTTATACTTAGCCTATTGTTACAACATTGTTCCAGTGCCTGCATTTGATCTCGCAGGCTTTGGTAGATTGTTAGTCGCAAGTCATTAATTCTTTGACAATTAGACAACAAAAAAGTCTTTTATTAGACATCTTGTTTTCATTAAGAGTAAGTTAAGTTTAGACTCCACAATTTACTCTCTGTTGAAAAAATAAAGATTGTAGTTCAAAATGATATCAATTTAGAATAATTAATACTCTGGCTCTGTATGATTAAATTAAATGGTATGGAATGAAATTAGTCTCCATGGAACGTTGCTCTGATTCTACACTATAATCACTGAGTTATAAAACACAATAGGTGACAAGTAATCGAAAAATAATTAACTGTTATCGGAATCAACAGTCTAGTGATTGAGCCATAAAAACTCAAAAGTGTAGTTTAAATTCTACGTGATACAGACATTAAAGTTAAATATGGTGTTGACGTAGTAAAGTAAATGATGCTTTGTTTTCATATCAATTCTATGGAATGAGTTATAAAGTGGAAGTGAATTATTACATAATTCTACATACAAAATTGACTCGTCAAGACTGCTATCTGGTATTTAATATGCATGAGTTACGGACGAAATATAATTCCTTAATGCAGAATCTTAAAAAGACAACATGTCTGTTGAGTTTAGTGGTTTGATAGTTCAAACAGACAGCAGGTATTCAATTTGACAAAAGTGTTACACTAACCGAATTGACATTAAAATTTAAAGTAGAATTCATTTTAACAACGTTTAATTTCATTCAAGATATATCGAAGAACTCGTTCACTCAATGATTCTCTTTTCATTAATAATTTGCATCTAGTATATATATATATATAAATAAGGAGATGGGGTATGATGCCTGTCAACTTAAACTTCTACAGAGACATGACGATTTTTTCCTTGAAATTAATGATAGACAATTTCAAGCTAAGATCTATGTATGACGAAAGCATTTAATTTAGTTTTATCGAAATGCGCATCTGATTCAGTTAAATTGATACCGTTAATGTTATAATATACAAGCTATGCGCTTCGGACGCACCAGTGTTATTTTCATAAGCTAGATTGTGTTCTCATTATGGCGATTTCACTCAATGATGTTACTTACTATTAACTCAAAAACTATTCACGTAAGTTGGCTGGATACATTTCCTCTTTTTCCTAATTTCTACGAAATTACCGGTGTTTTCATCTCCTGGTTCTATGTTCCTAAACTTCTTAGCTCAATTGAATTTCTGTTCACATGTGAGTCCCACTAATGAGGTGGAGGAAATAAGGATATGTTATATTAAATTTAGAAGCCTGGTAGCTTTGGAAAACAATTTGCTATAACACTTTCTACTGAATAAAACGGATAATTGTTTAGATCCTATATAATATGATCTTAAGACATATGAATACTAGACATAGTTGTTTGTTTGTCATAAAGCGGGGGGGGTTTGGATAGCCATTAAACCAGGTTCAACCCACCATGTTTTCTTAAAATGTCCTGTACCAAGTCAGGAATATGGCAGTTGTTATCAAGTAGTTCGTTTCTATGTATGTTGGCGTTATTTTTGTTGCACTTCAGTGTTCTTGTTGTTCCTTTGTTTTCCTCCTATAGTTGATGTGTTTCCCTCGGTTTTAGTTTGTAACCCGGATTTGTTTTCTCTCATTCGATTTATGACTTTTGAACACCGGTATACTACTGTTGCCTTTATTTATAGTGATTAAGATTGTAACACAATTATGACTGCTGTACTCCAATTTGTGACATTTCTACCTATTATGTCTGTTTGTTATGCTTACACATTGTTGTTAATATAATGGAATTCTATGCGACTGTCATACAAGTGGGAGGTTTGGCTAGCTATAAAACCAGGTTTAATCCACTATTTTCCTTTTCGTTTCTGACCCCTAATATATGTTGGATATACTGCTCTTCCATTTTTATAAGATTTAATATTAAGAACATGACTTGTTTATGCTAATGAGATCGATACTAAACACATCAAAGACGAGATGCTTTTAATTCTGCTTAATACTTGCTATTGTTCTGTTCTTTACACAATTTGTGATGAGATAAATATTATAATATCAATCCAGTAGGTCATACCAAATTAAGTTTGATGGACTATACGCGTAATTTCATATGAAAAATCAATCTTGCTTAAACAATGTATACACATTAATATATGAATTTTTAATTATCGGCCCGGGTATCTTCCCGAAACATAAGTCGAGAGTTAATATAGGTCGAAGGTTGATTCCCGGGCCGATATGGAAAAGGACTTGAATTAATCTTTATATGATATAGAACCGATGTACAAACGCACCCAGGATGATAATCCCATTTCAGCCCGACCACGTGACGCCACATAGGGTTGATATGGATTATCAGCCTAGGTGTGAATTTATGGCTAGTTTACTTCTGCTCGATACACATACTGGTGTACAAAACTATCAAATTAATGCTAAGTATATGATAAAACATTTTTAAACACTAGTATTGAGCGAAGCAAACATAGAGAGTGTTTTTGTCTCCTTTTTTTGTGGTTATATGACAACATATTCGAAGATTAAACAAGCGCAGGATTTTGTCGTTTGTTTCGATGATAACTTAAAAGGCAAGAAGAGGGGCACAATTGGTTCCCATTGGAATTCCGACAGGCTTGAAAAACACGTCCTCCAAACGTAACAAATATGTTGTCAATCAAGAAATCAAGCATCTTGATAATGTCAGTTTCAGAGAATTTTTTGTTTGAATCAGAGTGATTCTTTACAAAGTAAGATTTATCCCTCCCCAAGACAAGATACTTGTATCTACGTTCGTCATTCTTTTTAATGAAACAAAGTAATACCAACTCTTTCAATTTGTCTTTTAGTTTGGAATGGGGAATACTTGTGTAAAGTGTAGAAAAGTCAAATGTTTTAATACTATTGCAAGATGGAAGAGTCTTAGATTGTATGTACTCTAAAAGATCTTTGGAATTTTTTTGTATCCACATCTGATTCACGCCACCTCTAAAATAGGCAGTTTCACAATAACTTTGGAGCCCGGCTTTGATTGCTGATAAAATAGATGTTAATAATTTAGAAAGAGGTTTCGTGGAGCACTTGGAAGACCCAGCAATATACCGTTGTTTGTAAGGACACTTATGTAGTTTAGGTATCCAATACAGTGATGGAAGATCCAGTTCTTCATCTTTGGTTGAAATTCCAAATAATCATTCTCAGTACTGCCATTGTTACCACAATCCTGTTCTCTTTCCCTCGAATGTGAAAAAAAATCCTAATTAGACTTATCACTGAACTTTTACGTACATGAGTAATAAACCGGGTGTCACATGAGGAGCAGGATCTTCTAACCCCTCCGTGTCACATGAGATGACTCCTGGCTTTTGGTTGGGGTTCGTGCTGCTCATCTTTAGTGTTCTATGTTTTGTTTTGTAGACTTTTGTTTGTCTTTTCTTCGGTTTTCGTTTTTTTGCCATAGGGCTGTCAGTTTGTCGTTAACTTATGAGTTGGAATATACTTTTGGTTTCTTCCACCTCTTTCATACCGATGTATCCAAGTATGCATGTAATTAAATGGAAAAAACAGTTTCCGAAAATTTGATGAAAATCTAGATCTTTAATGAAACTGACGTATATGTCAAGCGCATTCAGTTTAGTTTTTTTCTAACAAATAAGACCCCGACATGACAAAGTATAAAACAATTCAAACGAGAAAATCAACGGCCTGATTTATGTTAAAACAATAAACAATAACAAATATGTCAAACCAGCAACCAACGACAACCACTGAGTTACAGGCTCACTCCACTAGTGTTGGACAGGTGTGTAACAGTACAACAAAAGAACAAACTGTAAAAATCAGTTCGAAATGACTTCACACATGTTAATGTTCCGTGCATTCTTGAGTGGTTATCGGCCACATCTTATGGTTGATACTTACTCCTTGAATGTAACTTCAAACTCTGTTGTCACTTCGAATTCATTATATACCGTATAAAAAATGCAAAAATTATTTATTATTCCTACAAAGATTTGACAGATTCGTTGAGTCGTTTCGGAGGTTGGAAGAATAATTGTAAATATTAACAAAACTAACATGATTAATGACAACTACGGGTGGAAAGTAACGATAAAAGTCAATCGAGTAAACTTTAAAATATCATAATTTAATACCAGTGTAAATTATTGCTTAAATACTTGCTCTGGTTAATAGTGTATTTTGTTCATGTCATTAAAACACCTTATTGGAGTATTGGAATCACTTCACAGTTACAGAGATTGACAAGCTAACAAAAGGCTTATGAAAATACAAAAAAAAGGGAAAAGTCATAAATTTGAAATTGAATAAAGTAAACATTATCGCACCTGTTTAAATGGAAACAACTCAACACAACATAACCTTTCTGGTATATGGCTGACTTGTTTACTGTCAATTGAGCTATAAAAAAAGTAAAACAAAAAAACAGATATGTCAAAGGGAATCAAGTAGACTTACGAATAGTATGTGATACTTTATATCTGAAGTATGACAGAAAGTTATGTATAAAAAAGCAAGTACTTCCTGTTTCAACGGGTACCGTTTAATGTTAAAAATTTGTTTTGATCTTACATTATAATATTATTTTCTCTCTCATTTCATTGAATATACAGAAAACTTTTGATAACATTTTATAAATTAACTTATCATAGATACCAGGACAAAAATTGTACACGTCAGATGCGCGTTTCGTTCACACAAGACTCATCAGTGACGCTCGGAAAGCCTAATAAATACGAAGTTGAAGAGTATTGAGGAACCAAAATTTCGAAAGGTTTTGCCAAATACAGCCAAGTTAATCTATTCCTGGGTTAGAACATCCTTAGTATTTCGAAAAATTTGAACTGGAAAAACAGGGTCGTTGGATAGAAACCGAAATAGCCTTTTTCGCAGGTCACGGTCCCTTAACGTCCATATAACGTCGTACTCTCCCTAAATGAGTTAGCATTTAACATCCCAATTCCGACCAGACGTGCCTTTGTACTTATGCATCCCATACAACCAAACGGACGTATCATCAGCATGGGTTTCACTGCCAAAAGAGAGATGTTCATATAACGTATATTTTACCCCTTGGGGTTAACAATCAGTAAAAGTTAAATAGATTTCAGTTAACTGCTCACTATATACTTGGAAAATACAAGAAATATGAAAAATTATAGCAAATCAAATGAAATATCAAGAAATCAAGTATAGTATAAACAAGAGGTTTTTTGTTGTTTTTTTGTTGTTTTTTTACTTTGTTTACCGTTAATTTGTTTGCTTATCTATTATGTTTATTTTAATTGTGTGTTTTGGGGTTGCTTTTTTGTAGTGGTTTTATATTCTAATAATAAAAATTGTTGTGATACTTTGAACTGCACGTGCTTAATGTAAGGTAAAAAATCCCGGAAAAGTTACATTTTTTTTCTCAAAATTAAATCATAAATACATCGAAATTGTGGGAGAGAAAAAGTATAACCGAATGTTCTTGACCTTTCCAGGTGTTAATACTTATGTATGTTTTAATATTAATCTTGAATAGTTGACACGGAAGAGAAATTTCAATATTACATAACTGAAACAATATATTATCTCTTGCTTAAAATTATAAAAGTCACCATATTTCTTAGGTTTCAATTAAAACGTCGCAGCGTTCAAGCTCCCTGACTTTTTAAAATCATATTTATGCCACCGGCCTCTTATTGAATAACTTTCGAGTGCTCTCGGTGTTTATAACCCCTTCAATGAATTGGTCTCAAGTAGCTACTTCACGCTTCAAAATAAAATTATAACAAAATCAATTCACAAATGTTTATTAAAATAAAAATAAACATAATATTTCCTTTCGATAAGAAAAGAAAAATACGGCTTCTCTTAAGATTAAATTGCAGAAAGACGGGATTTTGATATGACATCCTATAGTCCAATTGAATTTGATCTTTTCATATCCATTTATCGCTATGTAAATCCAAGACTTAAACTGAACAATTTTATCTTAACAATATTGCATTAAGATAAACACATTTTCAACACCTGTTTGCTTTCACTTTTAGAATTTACTACGATGAACTTCATTGAGTTGAAACCTTGTTTTCAGGTTCTTTCTTTTAATAAGTTAAAGAATTGTGAATACGAGATTATTTAGGGTTATACGATCGCGTTGTTGATGTATACAATGGTATAAAAATAATCTTGCCAATTCAATGTAGGTGCACTGGATCGAAGCAGCCGAAAAAAATGTCTACATCCTTTTAATTTTACACAACATATCAAATAATTGAAATCTGCATAAATTCCAAATCGTATTCTTAGATTAAACCTACGCTTCAATGTCTCCTATTATAAAACTTGTGCTCAGGATTTCTTACATTTATCTACATAGATATCAGAAGAAGTGGTATGAGTGCCAATGAGACAACTCTCCATCCAAGTCACAATTTGTAAAAGTAAACCATAAGTCTTTTTTAAAATTTCGATTCGTATTAATCTGTAAGAAATCAACTTATATCTGTAGGACGAGAGATCAGTGACAATATGTATATACCGCCCAGATACGGTTCCGTGGTTCTGAAAAAAGGGACCAATCTAGTCAAAGTAAGGAGTTGAACAAAAAGTCTATACATTAACCGTATATGTAGCCCCATAACAGCGGTCATGCCCTTGTCCCCCCCCCCCCCCCCCCCCCTTAATCCGTCTACGTCACATCTGTGGTTTTAAATGATTGAGGAAACTGAAGATACTAACTAACCTTTGACGATTGACATTTCTATTTCACACCTACAGCGCCCGAAACGGGGCTCAAAACTTTTTCACATTGGGGAATCCATTGGAAATTTGGCATTATTTGAATAGTTATTACTTAACAGAAATTGCCTGATCGAGGATGGCTTTGATAGATGAGTGCTTTCGGGGATAAGCTGTATGTCACTATACTCATGTGTGATACATCATATTAATATGTTCGGGAATTTTATCATAACCCAATGTTAGTTGATTAAGAAATCTTTTTTTTTTTAGCTATTTCACAATCAGAATTCTCCCTAATAATGAATGCCTAGTTTGGTTATATCAAAGGAGTAATAGGTTTACTTCATCTACCTAAATCAATAAATTCCGTTTGAAATCGGAGTTTTAAAAGAGAGGAAAGTGGTAATTCGACGATATTACTAAAAAAAAAAAACATAAAATGATTGATTGGTTGTCGTCCATTGGCAAATATTTCATGCATATTCAGGACGAGAACAAATTAACAATAAATACAATAGGTAGGTTCTGTGATAGAGGCGTCCGGAATTAAGGTCGGAGAAATTTAGACTGCCACGGGAAATAAGGGTATATTGGATAGGGACAGAAATTTAGCCTTGCAACAGGTCACCTGCGGACCCCTCAAAGAGTTGTTGCAAGGGTTTTTAACGTGCAAAGAGCGTGGCACTCTCTTTACACGTGGCATCGGATTTAACGTCCCCATTCTGACCGGACGTGGCTGCAAATTTATACATCCCGCACAGCCAAACGGACGCCCCACTTTGGCGTGGGATTTACTGCTGCTCGGAGGAAGACCAATGGTGACCATACTTCTATTCCCCAGTCACCCTTGGGGTTAAAAAAAAAAGACAAGAACAAATCATTAAGTAAACAACGGAGGTGTGGGGGGGGGGGGGGGGGTAAAAAAAATCAAAAAGATAAATAAAAACATTGAATGTATATCAAGAATATCCTCCATGATGTTGTCCATCTTTCTCATTCAAGATTAATGAATATATCAAATCGGTATTGCAATGCAAATGAACCAACACAGATTCTAAATTGGTAAATCGGTAACGGCAAATAAAAAATGGGCATATATATATGGGCAATTCATTTCAGGTAGGCGGTAATGGTAGCCTTTTCCTCAATTCCTCTGCCCATATCGTAAACTTTGATATGTATGATGACTCGTTCCGAAGCGGATTGTGATTAAATTTTCGGGGTACGAAGTGAGATTCATATTTCCGTAATTTAGCACACACCGCCTTTTGTGATGCGGCTTCTTGAGGTAACAAATCACCTTTTCCCCCAATAAGTTCTTTGCATACATTTGATAACTCCATATGTTTTACATCTTTATTCTATGGTCTTCTGCTTTCCAAATCAGAACAAATGGTTAAGCTCAGTCATTTATTGAAATTTGAAACATGTCCAATATCACTACACAGAGATTTTTTGTTAACGAACTACTTTTTAGTAACTCACTTTGAAGCGCATTAGGGATATTGACCCATGTAAAAGACACGTGGTATGTGCGTCAAAACACTCATCGTAGATACCAGGATTAAATATGTGTACGCCAGACGCGCGTTTCGTCTTCAAAGGATTCATCAGTGACGCTCGAATCAAAAAAAAAATACGAAGTTCAAGAGCGTTGAGAACCCAAAATTCCGAAAACAAGGAAGGTTGTCTATTCCTGGGCTGACAACTCCTTAGTTTTTCGATAAATTCAAAGTTCTGTAAACAGTTAATATGACAACAATCAAAAGACACAAAAGTCATCTAGGTCATTGTTTCATTTTAGGATTTGGTCTCATCTACAAATTCCTTGTACTTTCAATGTATTGATAATGCTGTAAAATTTTACGGTAGTCCGTCTGATATGTTCTCGTGGTGCATGCAATGGAGGGCAATATGGCCGTTTATCTTGTCTGCAATATGAAATTTTAATAGATATTCTATTGTACAGTTCATGCAAATGCACCACCTTATTTTTTCTTCCCCTCAATTCAGCTAGAGAGGGAAGAAAACTTTGATATTTTCCCTGTGAAGCGTGACTAAATTTTGTGTTACAAATGAAGATAAAGTTAAATGGTTGTTCAGAATCGAGATAAGAAATATCAATACGATTTATATAATTTTGTAAGACAATGTTACAACTCTTATCAGAAGATTAACTTTCTTATTACAACATTGTATGTACTTCATATCTATGTGTAATTGTAACTTTTGGTGCTAGCTTTCATAAGTTTAACATTATAGATGTTCAATCAAATGATAAATGAAAACGCAATTTTGTTGACACAACATTTAAATATAATGGTTTCTATCATTTTTCTGTTGTATTTTTTCGTTCTATTCGATAAGATTGGGTGTGTCTGTCCAATGCAACTTTTTATATTGTTCATCGATAGTTGATAGAATATGAAACCATTCTGAAAGTGATTTAAATCATTTGTGATAGATATTTGTTTTAACGCATATTTTTCGATTTCACAACAGGCTGTTAATGCATACATAACCAGAGATGTTACCATTGCATGTTTTGCAAATAAGCTGCAATTAAAACAAGCTTAGTTCATTTGTCTGATCAAGACTAACAGCATTATCGGAGGTGGTGGTTGTTCCTTTATGCTGTTGTTCATTTAGGCATACAGAACTACATTAAGTGGAGGAATACTCCTACAAAATCCCCGCAAAAGGGTTATGATGATCTAAACTGCATGTTTTAAGTTATGAGGTAGCTATATATCGGCGGATTCGTTAATAGTTACGATGAATGTGTCTGTGTCACAACTCACGAAAGATATATTTTTGAGATCTTACATCTTAAGACACCTGACTAGTTTGAACTGTAAATAACACGCTGATGTCCTATGTTCTTTTGTGATATTGTTGACTAATTCTAGATTTACAGGACGGGGGATGAGTGCGTAACAGATGACGCCTACCTTGTCAATGCACCCTGTCTAGGTCCGTTTGTATTCTCTCTGATTTCCTCGACTTAAGAACATGATAAACTATCTTCGCCTCTTATTACACTTACACGGGGTGTGTCTACGCCTCTTATTACACTCACACGGGGTGTGTCTTCGATCTGTCATTTTTGAAGATCGTATTGTTGACCTCTGTAGACTAGTCTGTATTGTCTTTTGTGGTCTTGTTTTGAGTACAATTTGTTTTCCATTATGAAATTTGAACCTTCAAAATCAATCTGTAAGTTTTAAAGTAACTTCTTGCTAACGATTCCTGGGTACCAGATATTGAGACAAAACCAGCTGAACTTGCATTATGGAAAGCATCTCTAGTTAAGAGTAGGGCGGTTGTTTTCCGTTTTTCGTTTTCTGTCAGGATTTTGTCGGTCTCTCTCCTAGTAATGAGTTTTGATTCTCTTTTTAGTTTCTCTTTTTAGAACCAGATTTGTAGAAAATATCATTTAGCACTGCTACAGAAAAAAGATAAATATTATAAATCAATCATAACTTGAGTACAAGTAACCAAGACATGAAAGAAATCGATCATCGTTCTTGTTATACATGAAAGGCATGAATAGGATTTACCGAAAACATTGAACAGTGTATCAGACCATATCTACTATAAACAGGTTACTTCCCGGACAGTAATGTCACATCTACCATCAACAAGTGTCTCCCGGACAGTTATACCACATCTACAATCAACAAGTGTCTCTCCAGACAGTAATACCACATTTACTATCAACAAGTATCTCCCAGGACAGTAATGTCACATCTACCATCAACAAGTGTCTCCCCGGACAGTTATACCACATCTACAATCAACAAGTGTCTCTCCAGACAGTAATACCATATTTACTATCAACAAGTATCTCCTCGGACAGTAATGTCACATCTACCATCAACAAGTGTCTCCCCGGACAGTTATACCACATCTACAATCAACAAGTGTCTCTCCAGACAGTAATACCACATTGACTATCAACAAGTGTCTTCCCTGACAGTAATACCACACCTACCATCAACAAGTGATTCTCCGGATAGTATTATACCACTTATAAGTCTGCCCAGAGAGTAATACCATACAACTATCAACAAATGTCTCCCCGGACAGTAAAACAAGACCTACCATCAACAAGTGTCACCCCGGACGGTAATACCAGACCTACCATCAACAAGTGTCTCCCCGGACAGTAATATAAGACCTACCATCAACAAATGTCACCCAGACAGTAATACCAGACCTATACCATCAACAAGTGTCTCACCGGACAGTAATACCAGACATAATATCAACAAGTGACTCCGCGGAACGTATAATACCGCACCTGCACCAGCAACTAGTGACTCCTCCAAGAAAAAATAGACGTGTATTCACAAAAGGTCAACAGCAAACAACACATGATCCAGATATTATGACTAGGAACAGAAACAAAGTGTGGTTGCGCAGTGTTTATCATAGACTTATTGCAAATGTATTGCTGTTAAGCTCAAAGATATGCATACGTTTCACTAACTGGTTTCCTTTGAAAATCTCTATGATCCTCCAAAAAAAATTATCAATAAATTTTTATTATTTTATATATAAAGTATACAACATATTAAGTTTGTTTTTTACAAGGCTTTAAATCGAATAACTGTTTCTTGCTTAGCGTCCGACGGTATTGTTTAATGCATATATATTTATTAAATTATGCAGAGAAACTGGAAAGTATATGTTGTTTGAAATAATAGTCTTTGTTAATTTTACACTTAACTTGATATATTACATGTGTACGACTTGCACTGTGACTATAGCAAAATCGACGAACAATGAATCAAATTTTTAAGTAAACAATATATATTGTTATTAATAGCTGACAGACTAATGTCTTAAGCCGGCTTGTGATACTAATGATATCTCTTGAGAATATTTCAAATGATAATGCATGTTTTACCGAAAGGAAAGGAAAGGAGTGTGTGTGTGTGTGTGTGTATGAGGGTGTGTGTGTGTGTGTGAAACTCCGGGCCAGGTAATTGTTTTTACCAGTACCGAAAGCTAGGTAAAAAAAGTTTATTATTGAAATGCAAAAAAGATGAACAGAAAAGAAAGAAAATACATAGACCAAACACCTTAAAAGTTTAATAGTTTCCACAAAATAGTCGTTTCAATCATCACACCGATGCAAAGAAAACACATGGAGAGAAAATATAACCAATTTTCTCCACACAAAAAACCAAGCAAATTGAGAATATAAAAAATATACGAAGATCTTGCAAATGCGCAAAAGATATGAATAACCTATCTTAAACTCCTTGTGGACGTTTTCCTGGTATTGAACTTAAGACTAACTCTTTTTACATATTGTTTTCTTCATCCAGTATCCATGTTTGAAAAACCCCAATCAATCAAAAACCAATATATAAAAATGTCGGTTCGTTTAACAAAGAAACTGTCCGAAGTGACGTCTCCGGAATTGAAGGACATGTGTGTTCTTGGTCAAAGATTTAATTTTCGCCTCATGATAAGAATAATTGAATTATTTTCATGGCCAATAAATATAATCCCTTAAGTAAACCTGCATAAGTAATCAGGTCTTAATGTCCTTATCAATTCAATTTTCACATTTTATACAGAAAACCTTTGAAGTCTACGTATCAAAGGTAATTGCACTTTTTTCCACTTTGTACCGTTACAAAAATGAGAATGTTTATTTAATTGGATGTATATGATGTTCATGTTATTTTTAATACATTGTTAAAAAATGTGGTATTTATTTAAATTCAGTTTAATACCACACCCTATAGTTTAGTCGTGGTTTGTAAATTATTTTTTTTACCTGCTAATAAATAGTGTGGTGGATAATAAGTATGTATCCCATATAATGATTTTTATGAATCTACAGAAGTGTATAAACCCACTGACCATATGCATATAATTTCGAACAAACTCTTATTTATTAAATGAGAGAATTATAAATTTGTTTTCGTTTATTCTTAATTTCGAACAAGAAAAAACAAGAAAAAATGACAAAATTAATTAATAATGAAACAAATACTATATATATGTTTTTTTTCAAAATTATCAAAACAATTATAATGAAATTTATAACCATAATAATAATAATAATGATGATAAAATAATAATATCACAATTACCCATGTAGAACTTTGATACAATATCTTATAAATCTTTGAATGCATTATTGATAATTTATGCAAATATCATAACTGAATAATAAATAGCATTTATTTAAATTAAAAGCAAACCTGTATATTAATACATAATGTCTGTTTTTCTGATAAATTCTTTTTATTGTTTTGCACACTTTGTGGCGATTATAGAAGAATATATTCAAAACAACAGCCCGAAAAATCAGGGTCGAAAAAGGGCGAACGCATGTATTTCAATATAAGTCATTGTGATCATGATATTTTGAAAGGGAATTGAAGATTTTCTGAACTATGGAAACCGTTCCTTAAAAAAATACTATTATTCAAAATTTGAACTTACCATTTGCAATATGTTAAAAATGGCACTCATTGTTGTTCCAAAACAAGACAAAATGACAGTCTCGTTAACAATTATTTTTTTATTCTACAATGCGACATCTTGACAGATTTTAAAGCAGAAAAGCAAACACTTTGCGATTGAAAGGATGTCTAACCACAAATAACGTCTGGAAATATAGACTTCTAGTTTGAACAATTCCTAATCGAAATCTTTCTGTTTACAAATGTTAATTTCACTTCCAGATTTTGTTGACAAGACAACCAAAAAGTCTTGTTTCATTAAATTAATCTGTTATGTCATGGCTAAAAAATTATCTCTGTTACAAAACACTCTTGAAGGTAGAAAGATGTTTTTACGCATTTGTAAGGAACGGAAACCATCTGCTGAGAAATGATACATTGTTATTAGTAAATAATTGTTGTTAAATTTACTTTCAAATTGTCAAAAATGAATATTACAAGATACGAAATACCCTGAAGACCAGTAGTCTCACGCAGTGACAACATTGGGGTAATACTTCATTTGGAGTGCACTACTACCGGCAGTGGAACGAAATCAACAACCTTCCAATTGAAATGAACATGACTGAGCATTGTTACGGCCTAATGAAGCACACAACGACCTTCTATAGTTGATACAGTCCTTCAAAGTGTAAAGGCTCGCTACGTGTCCATATGAATTTGGTTTCTTGTTTGCTAATGAGGGATGAAATTTTACAAATCAACTGGATAAATTCTCGTATTTATTTAATAATTATTAAAGATTAATGGAGTCAGAGTTAACTTAATGATTTTCTAAATGATCATTATTCAGGTTCCCGCCATGATGCGTATTTCATGCCGTTAATGGTAAATTGCGGTTTTTTTGTCTGCTGCGAGAAAAATAATAATTTTTGTAAAAGCATGAATGTATTGCCATAATTGTCATATTTCAGAAGCAATGATTCTTAATAGCACTTGTAAAAATTAATGAATTTAAACTATTGTTCTTATTTTTTAAGAAAGGAGATAATATACATAGTTCGACAGGCAGATGAATCAACACAGTGTGACCACAGGGACTCGTGATACATAAGCCGGGAAAAGTTACTTGCAATTTTAAAGATGAAATATTTTAAGGATAACCGTTCCTTTATTCTACCGACAATAGATATATCTATATAGATTAACAGTTCAACAGCCTACGAAAATTTCCAAATAAAACAAATCTCACAAAGATTTGTCTATATAAAATCTAGACAAATTAAGAGTGAAAAAAAATAATATTTGTAATTTTGTATGATCATGCATTTATGTCTTCCCAAAACGTACAAGTTGTCAAGCATTACTTCTCTCTTTCATTTTGGTCAAAACGTTAATTTAAAATTTAGAATATTAATTTGTGAAAATCACTGATAGGTGTACATATTGTATGGTAAAGTCATCTTGACCGTAGATTAATGTCGGTTAAAAACAAAAGAGTTATTTTTTGTTATTGCAACTTTAAAGGATAGTTGTGACTCAATTTCTGAATAAGCTAAGTCTTCTAAGTTTTTCATTACATATCAAATAAAAATGTACGATAGCCTATGTAAAAGAAAATAAACAAAAAGGAAAATAAAATAATATTTTAATCAGTTTAAAAATATCCATATGAAAATTGAAGCGTAAATACCTTTAAAGAATTAAAGACGACCCTATGTCAATGTTAAACTCCTATCGTCCAATGAAAACACAGATAACAACGATATCGTATAATTTGATTGATGGGTGTTCGGTTAGTTAGATCCATTTCATTTGTCGTAAACTTTCTTAAGCCAATTAGTAGGTGTGACCGATCCCACTGTTTTAAAATTATGACCAATTTGTAAAAACTGTTGTTAAAATTAGTATCCATTTCGATAAAATTTGGCTCACATAAATATCAAACTTTGCTCGTAAATCCGTGATTTAAAACAAAACGAACTTAATGAACGACGCACCTTTTCACAGTTGCCATAGAATATTAAAATCCTAAAACCACTAAATTCAGTTTTATTTGGGACGTTAAGACACAGTTCCTAAGATCCGGAATAGTCTGTAATTCCTCATTCTCTGTTGTAATTTCGAATGTGACGACGAGAGAAAGTTGAAACATTTAAATACAAGCGGCGCGTGCTTAATCAAGGAAACTTTGAATTCGACTTTTTGACACGAATTTGCTAAGAGCTGTAAAGAGGGTTTTTGGTGGAATAAAGCACGTCAAGACTAGAGTGTATATATCAATCTTACTGAAATTTGATATCAGGAAGAAAACGTGCTAAAGACAGAGAAATTTCAAACTTTCTATTCTAACTTATCCAGTTGTTTTATTCATAAGGGAGCTTTATCAGTGCTACACCAATACTTAGACAAGTCGAGGTACAACCGTGAAGCCGGATAAGTCACGATTCAGCCGACAAGAAAACAATGCTGTTTAGAGGTAAGAGATTTCCTTAATTGATAGTGGAAAATAGATTTGTGCTTATTAATGAGCTAACATGCTGTCAAATGTCTTTAATTAATATTCATTTTATCAGCTTTATACAATAGATTATTTGAATTTACTTTGATAAATTTGATCGTAATTTCCGTATATGAAAAGAGAATTCGTACTGTCGTGTTATTGTAAATCTTTTTGTTGTAAGTAATAAAATTCTTTTAATAAATTTTACACAAGTATTTTGATAATGGGTGTATCAGAAGGGTATTTTATTGTTTAAGTATTTTTTAGGAAACTTATATGAGCTAGTTTGTTTAAAAGAATCATTAGGGAGGGTCTGGTCTCATCTAGACTGGCTGTTGAAGAAACATTTTTGTTCTGCAAAATAAAATTTAACAAAGTTAGTACAAATACCTGTAAATTTCAGACTTAAATAAATTTACGCATTCTTATATCACCAACACAATTTTTCAAATAAAAATTTTGACAAACTTTAAACATTATAAAAACCAAATTTAGCTTCGTATATTTCATTAAGTTTTCAAACACCTGTGCTATCGCTCAACACAGGTGTGAATTTTGACAACATCAAAATATACCGATGTAAAATTTCAATCAGTTTTAATTTTAATCGGACGGAAATCTGATGCGGCAGTTTGATATCTTGGGGTTCACTTTGTAAAAACTTATATTTTCAATACATTTTTGTCAAAAGTTTAAAATAACATGAATTCTATACATGAATATCATCTTTTTAAACTTTCAACTTTTAAATTCTTACCGACGAAAGAGAACTAGAATCTAAATTTAACACTAAAAGCCACAAACTCTTATTTCAAGAAAATTTAAATAGATTACAAAATGCTGGTTTCATTTTTTCATATTTGCATGAAGCATGAAAGAAAACTAAACCGTAAAAGGGAATTGCACAAATTTATCTTAGTGTATCTGTTTTCTGGAGCTTTGTTTATTTCTATACTAGTATATTTACAAAAATCTACAAATTTCTACAATCATCTTGTCTTTTATCAAAAGAAATATAAAAAATGTATTATATTGAAATAAAGGCTAAACAGAAATTTGGTATGAATAAGTTAGTTTACACAGCAGAGGTGCTGTAAAACTTGTTTTATATACAAGGTACATGTATTATCTACACTTCAGAATCATACACCAAGCTATACTGTGTTGCCTAGTTTCCCTCAAAGACTTCACTGAAAATTCCTTATACATGTGTATTATTTCATTGTTTTATTTTTACTTCGATTAAAAAAAGCCTACTTCAGTCATACTGAACATAAAAATATATATTTTGATAATGTGTAGAAAATTTATTATTTCTTATTGGTATTGTGCTTAGAAATGTATTTATTATTCTTTTTTTTTTTAATTTATTACAATTCATATACTTTTTTATTTTTTGTTAATTTGTGTATTTGTAATATCTATTCATAAAATTAACACTTTTACTCACTAAATTACTTTTATAACGATATTGGTTAATTAAGTAAAAGATTCTGACTTTGCTTAGTTCATTTCTGTGGATTTATCTCCACCATAACACTTAAGGGCGAGCAGTTTGGAAAAGAACAAATGCATAAATAAAGAGGACAATTCAAACAAAGGGAACGTTAAAAACTCCAAGATTCTACTAACTAAAAGGGACCAAAGCGTGCATTTATGCAGAAAATATTGTCAGCTGTTCTAGTCAAAAGTTTTATCCTTATATATATTTTATATATTTCCATAATATCTCGTCACTTCCATACCATGCAATGCTGTTTTATTATTTATGTTTTTGGCTTCCCAAAACTTTGATCTCGTGCTCAACTGTAACGGCATCATACGTATTTATATAGATATCGTTTTATTATTGAGTGTGAATCTACTGACGTGAAACAAAATGTCGAGATTTTCAGTTTGAAAGATTTATAAAAAATGTTTCAATTTTCGTGGGAAATATTGTTTCAAAAATTATTTTAAGCTATAAAAATACATTAAATTTTCAAAAGAAACACACAAAGAGGTCGAACATATTGCCATGATTTAATTTATAAGAACATTTATTAATTTTCCGGAAAAATTACATTTCATAATTGATTAACTGTATCAATATCATATTTTAGAATTATTTTTTTTTAATCATCTTTACTTAACCATGATAAACGTAAAATAAATCCATTTATTTTTCTTTGTAAAAAATATACCCGTATAAAATGGTACACAGTTTTGAATTACCCTTTTTTAATACAAATATAATTTTTTTATGATCCAATTTTTGGCGCGACAGAACGTGGATCAACCATGAAACCTTGATACATTTGAAAAAGCGATTATTTTTTATGAAAGATGATGTAATACCCATTCCTAATCATGTTAGTTTTAAGTTCATTCAACTAAGAATTAAATAAAACCATAATAATAATGACCAGAGGGGTTTCTTAATACTTAAAAATTAAAATTTTACATCAAATTGAAACTTTTAGAACCCAGTGAGTTTTCTTTAATCTTCTTTAGTCACAATAGACGTCAATAGCTTAAACAAATTGAAATTATGCAGTTTTATGAAGACAGGATTCGCAGTTATGCTTTCATTTTTTCAGTGATGAAATTAGATAATAAAATATGCTCGTATATAACAAGTTTATTTGTATAAATTATTTATAATATTCTAACCTTAAAATTATATTTTTGACCTATTATTTTAATTTATTCTATGATATTTCTGATGACATATTGAAAATAACAGCAATATAGTTCATCATCCAATAAACGGACAACAAAGGATGTTAATTAATTAGTGAAATGACGCGTGTCAGATTCCCAATACACCAATTCAAATGTATTTATGGCATTACACAGCTTCATAACACTCTATTCATCAGATTAAAATTATTCGTCTAGCTGATTTTAAAATTCAGGACTGGGGAGAAAATAAATTTATATAATGATAATAATGATTAGAATATAGGTTTCTAAATAAATAATATTGAAAAAAAATAATATTTAAGTATTGGTATATAAAATAGTTTTCCAATATTTGTTTTACTAGATCAGAGCTATGTACAATACATTTTCTTTTTTAGATCAAACACACATTTTGCCTTCTTTTCTTTAAGTCATGTACATCTTCGCTTTCGGAAAGGTTTTGGAAAGTCAATTTAATATAATTTATTTTTCAAATTCATAGATTTTGACAAGCTTTAAGATTTGAACCCGATGCATTTTATATTTTTTACATACAATTCGACCACCAGGAGTAGTCATCTCATTTCATTTTATGTGTGATACCGAACTTAATCCGTTTAAAATGACCACTTGAAATCGGCTTGAGTGAGCTATTATAACACTTCAAATTGATCTTCCGGACACAAGACCACTCTAGACTGGCCATCATCATTATTGGAAAACTAGCCGGTATTGTTCCGGACAGTTATATAACACCCGACTCAATAACGGGTAGATATTGTTTATCCGGTTGACAATAAGTTAATCTTTTTATAGCGTGAAATTCTAAACTTTTGATATTTTCTAGATAATTTAGCTTAGGCTACTTCAAAGGAACGATGAATAAAGGTGAGAATGATGTCTTAATAAAGATTGTGTTTACTTATCCGTTATCGTTAACATAAACAAATATTCAATAAAAGCTCATCGGCAGCGAAACTGAAATCAAATTCTAAAATTTAAACTACACAAGAAAATAATTTAATTACCGAAAGAATATTGTCCAGTTATACAGGTGTCAATCAGTGTCCTTCAAACTGAAGTCTTAAAGTAATACACTTAAGTTCAACAGATCTTGAATTGCAATGAATGTTTAGTTAGTTTTTGAAAATAAATTGAAACATACTCGTGTAAATTTTAAACAATTATATTTAAATGCATTTATTTAATACATACATGTTTATTTGTTATTTTTTTTTAGAAAAATCTTTTAAAATATATATCTGATTAAAAATTTCAAGTATGTCGGCACTTGTCAATTTCTAATAAAATTGGTGAGAAAATTTAGATCAGTTATGAATTTTTCACAATAGATCATATGTATCAAATGAATAAAACTGTCAAACTGGGACAAACCTGCCTACCTAATTTATAAATACAGGATTTCATTTCAATTGACAAATGCGTACATCTCTTAGACGTAGCTTTCCAATTCATTTCAATTCATCGAGTGTCAGTTTTACGGCAGAATAAAATACGCTAATTTTCGCTCGATTTGTTACATTGGATGTGCACTCCAGGCCACGAATACATTATGAACAGGACAGAAAATTTGAATTAATGAAACAACTTTATCTAAATTTCACGCAGTCGGTTCTCAGGTAAATACATAGAGCCAAGGATGACATCGGTGAATGGCTTAGGTGCACATTCAAAAACATATGATTAAAATTTAATAATTAAAACTATTTTTAAATAGCATGCCAAAAAGAGAAAATTAGATAATATTTTATTTAATAGTAATCAGTTCAAAAGTACATAGAAGGCTTGTTGAAATCTTAGAAGATGATTGGTCTTATTTGAAATAGTTGATGTGAATTGTTTTGTTTTTTTTATTTTACTTTAAAAAAAAAAAGACTCTGAAGAAACAAGTCTAATGACTGCGTAAGGGTTTGAATTTCGTATGAATCTGCATAGTTAATGTCCAATAGAACTATCTTTTAATTTTAACCAAAATATGACCTTCAGCATTGTTCTATATTACGCTGCTGATCTGCTGATTTGAATTTATACTTCAATTGTTTTAAGTTTATACTGAATTAAACATTTTTTAATACAATTTTCCTTCTGATTCATAAGGATAAGTCATTGCGTTTTTGCTGCACCCTGTTAGATAAAATGGGTCAACACAAGAAACCACTAATTCTAATTATAACTATAAATCTCCAAGGGCGGATCAAGGATTTTGGATTTTTAATAAGGGGGAGGGGGCGTAATTTTAAGAAAACGTAATAGATACTGAACGATTAAAGCTAATTAACTTTATTACCCGTGATAAACACGAGTTTTTTTTAGATGTTTTGCGATCAAAACAAGGGGTCTACGCCCTCTACGCACTATCCTGGATCCAGGACTCTGATTTATATATCCGCCGTGATACCATTTCCGATTTCACCATGTTCTTTGGTTTTTGTCTCATTAATAGATACCCTATTTATATCTTTTATCCTTTAGTGGATCTTAAACGTTGTACTAATTTATTCTATCAATAAAACAAATTGTGAAATTGAGCTGAAATCTAGTAAACCACAACAAAACGAAACACGACTGAGTCAGTTTACTTCCGTTTTCTTTGGGACGAAACAGATTTAAATTTCTTACGCCTTTTGAGGACATTTTTAACGTGGAAATATTTATAAGATTTACATGTAAAAGGCAAACTATTTGTCAAGACTTCTAACGCTTATACCATTAAATGTTCGAAATTTAAAAAACGAGATGTTTACAAAAGAGAAGTGCTTTCATTTAAGCAAATATCAGTAGAAATATTTTGAAATTGACATGAAAGTGTTTATTACATGTACGTTTCACCTTTCCACGATTACAAGACAAAGATATAGATAACTAAACTGATAAATATGTTGGAATTATAATGTGTATTTCAGTGGAGTTATGAAAGACAAATCCAAGACGGCGGCAAGATCAAGAAGAGAAAAAGAAAATGCAGAGTTCTATGAACTTGCAAAATTACTACCTCTCCCATCGGCTATTACGAGCCAGTTGGACAAAGCCTCCATAATAAGGCTATGTACCAGTTACCTGAAGATGAGGAGCGTTTTCCCAGATGGTAAGTAAACATTTTACATATTTATTATTCAATTAATCATCTATACATTGGATTTTACTTAATACGTCCAGTGATAAACATTACAATACATTAAAGACAACGGTCAATTGAACATGATTTAAAATAATAAAAAAGACCGATAACGGTCGGGAATAGAATTAAGGTACTTCAAAATATTTTTGAATAATATAAGACCCTGTTGTGTATAGGGGTTCCTGGCAAGGAGATTGTGGATGGATTATAATTCCTTATATATTCCCTTTTCAGATACAGCGTTTATTCAAAATGTAATGTTCCTCTTCAATACACTAAAACTGAATTATACTGTTATTTCCATGGCAACCGTTATTAATTTTTATTACGATTTCTTATATCCCAATGCCAGGTTGTTAATTGTGGCAGATAAACACATTTTATCCAAGAGCACTATATATTTTTAAAAAAGAGGCATACATATAATTGATAACCGTAAGAAATTCAGACCAAAAACATCACAAAAAAATTTCTTATTAAGATAAATGTTTTCGAATGTATACGGAAAGAAATTCAAATGAGATCGAAATGTGAAGTATCGGCTTAGCATATTTTAATTCTGTTTACAACCGAAGACGTTTGCAATATTAAGATATTTTAAAGGTGACAAGACAACTTAACCGGTGTTTATTTTTTTTTTAGATATGTTCAAAATTTTAAGAATTAAAACTGTATTCTGAACGTCTAAACAACTCATATATATATATATTTGATGTCATAACGACCTCGACTTTCAATCCCAACACAATTCTGTATATAGCTCGTTCGAACCATATCCTAGCAAGATAAAACATGAAAATAAAACTTTGATTCCATTTATTTACAAGTCATCAAGTAAATGTCAAAGTACTCTGGTCTCTTGTTCTTTTTAGAATTTGTTTTTGAATCAACATTAACAAATTCTGCTTTAATGAGGACATATAAGCTTTACCAGTTTCAATCCCCTTTATGATATTCAAATAATTTTGAAATAGATTCCCTATTAAATGCCATTCATCCTATGATTTTTGTAAAAGCTAATATTTACTAACAGAACGAGGCTTCGGAACTAAAAATACAGTAGTCAATTAGACGATGGGCAAAGAAATAAAGAGCAAATATTATCGACAAACATAGCGAACGTTGGAACGGAAACATAGCATTCAATTTCAGTTTTGTCAACAGACATTGAGAGTAAAATTCACACCTATGGAAAATCACTTTCAGATCAATGTTTATTACGATAAGATGATGAATTTCGTGGGTCACTGACAGATGGGACTAAAGGTCGTTGGTCCGAAGTCGGTCATAACCAGATAAAGGTCCACGACACATGTGTATATACCCACGCTTCTAATACTGACCCTCATATTTATACTAGTACATACTACACCAGTACCAGTACCTATTATTGGTAAAGAATCAATGCACTTCCCTACATAAGCGTTATAAAAAATGAAGACTTACAGAGTGCTGTTTGGTACTATACATAAATTACTTGTCCTGGTCAGATATTTTATAATATTGAACAAGTTGAGAAATCTTGTCACAATGACCAGACTGTTATACTGTATCCCGTTTTGCATGGTATGATATCCGCCCGTCCATAAACACGTTAGATTAGCTTGTCTTGAGTAATTTATTTAATCAGGATTTCTTTATTTTCAAATAATTAAAATTGTCAAATTTGTCTTGTTTATTAATAAGTTGCTGTCCTAACATACAAAACAAATGAAACTAGTAAGGGTGTAGTCAATTTCAATGTCGTATATCTAGCGAGACATTTGTTGACCCTGGAACTATGACGCGGAAATCTATTTCGTGACAGAATGCAAAAGACTTTGTTTATAATTCCAGCAGTTACGTCATTCCTGTCACAGTAAACAAGACTTACTGGAGAATGTTTGGAAATAAACAAACAAAACAACCATGTATACTTTCGAACGTTTCTTTCTTTCAGTCTTTTGATAAAGAGTTGTCTTTCTTGTGTGTATTTTATACACAGTAGACAATTTATGACTTGAAAAAGAAAAAGGGGGTAATAATTAAGTTGGATAATTTTGACTTTTTTAAAACTGGACAGACGTAAGTCTATGTATTTGCATCTCTGTTTTTTACTCTCAAAAATAAGAAGAAGAAAATCGTCATGAAATTATGAACTAAATAAAAGTAAGGATGTAAAAGTATTTTATTCTAGCTATCCCCTTTGATTCTCCAACCCACAAACAGTATTTTTCTTCGTTTTTACCAGGGAATAGGTTAGGGTTAATAGTAGATCAATCAACATTCGACGAATTTCAAAAACTTGACTATTTTGAAGAAAAAACAAATTAAATCTAAAATATTTTATCATCTCCAGACTATATGAAAGTTTCTATACATTTGATAGAACTTGTTTATGACCTTGGTGTAAACCACATATCATCAGGTTGTTTTGATGTGGTTATTGTAAACTTATGATCAATGTTGAAATTGTGGTAAACTTAGTTAATAGGAAACAAAAGGCAAAAACGTTTTTTTTTTTTCGTTTTCTGTCTTTCATTTTCTCCCACTGCGGTTAACAAATTTTAATTTCTTTGCATATTTTTTTCATGAGGATATCCCAGTAAAACATAACAGCACGGTGCTCACTATGACAACATAACAACAATGCGTAAAAAAATGAAATAAAACAAATGTTAAACTTAGATTAAAAAGCACAGTTTTATAATGAAGCGCTCATTCTAAAAATGTTCGCATGGTTAATGATTTTGCAAACCAAAAAAGTTCACATTGCCAAGGAATATACATTCCAATAAGTATACAAAAAGAACCGTTCAATTCTAAATTTTTTGGTACACATTTTTTATTAGAAATTATATAATCAAATATAATTAAAAATTAAAAAGGCAATACCAATTTGACATGTAAATCACAAATTATAATGTGTTTCGTTTCAGAATTAAAAAATAATATTTGAATTTCAAATAAAAAAAATAAGAACAATTCAATGATTATTTGTTGCAATTTTAACCTTCCAGCTTATAATAGTTCTTCATAATATGGTTACCTGTCAGACGTATATAACATTCTACAATAATTAATAAGTAAAAAAAACATTGTACAACAAATAAAAAGTAACAATATTACTAACATAAGTTTAACAGGAGCAGAAATTAATGTCAACAAATATAAGAAATTGCGAAACAAAGAAAAGCCAAATGAACATTGCAAATAATAGAATAAATATCGAGAAAAATCAAGAAACCAGAACAAACATTGAAATATTACGAGAACATTGAGTATAATATGACAATAACAAAACAATTTTATAATAGCTTAAAACAAGAATGTGTCCATAGTACACGGATGCCCCACTCGCACTATCATTTTCTATATTCAGTGGACCGTGAAATTGGGGTCAAAACTCTAATTTGGCATTAAAATTAGAAACGTTATATCATAGGAAACATGTGTACTATGTTTCAAGTTGATTGGACTTCAACTTCATCAAAAACTGCCTTGACCAAAAACTTTAACCTGAAGCGGGACAGACGGACGGACGAACGGATGGACGAACGAATGGACGAACGAACGAACGGACGCACAGACCGAAAAACATAATGCCCCTCTTCTATCGTAAAAAGAACAAACAGAGAAGAGAAGTTATTAGAACACTATTAAAAGTAAGGTTAGCAAACCACTATATGTAAAAGTAAAATTGATGATAAACCTTTTTTTTTTTCTTTTTTTTTTTTTGGTGCTGTCTCATTGAAGTGTACATCGCTTGTCCTTTTATCTATATATCCGAAGTTTACGGAGGACAAGCAAAAATCATACCCTGAAAAGGCGGGGTAACATTAAGAACTTAAATAGAATAAATAAAATTCTAACAGTGCAAGTGATTCAAAATGGCCGGCAGGCATAATGCATATTCCGCTCATACTTGGGAAAAAATAGTTTTGGATAAGGTTTAGATAGTGAACTTTTGTATCTTAAATGTATGTATTATTTGGGACGGTATTAAAAGATTTTTTTTAAGATTCATTTTATTTCATCTCACTGCAAATACAAATAACGAATGGATCAAAACCGCTCCTTGATGACTTTCAGTATAACTGCGTGTGCAATTTGTCAAGTAAAACTGCCTTGGTACTGGCATGGTTAAACTAAAACAATTTGTATGTTCATTTCCAGTTTATAAATAAACATATCATGTCTTTCTTAACTAAAACTAAGGCTATACAATATATCAAGACATTGCTGACCTCGGACGTTTTTTTTTTCCTGATTTGTTTATACTCTATTGTTAAAATGCTCTCCCGCATTTTATTTGCTTATTTTATTTTGTATTTGGTCTTTCCAAACTTTAAGTCTTGGGTGTTCATGATAAAGGTTGTTTCAGAAACAATAGTTGTATTCACAACAGTATAAAGGAACCATATGATTTATTTTGTTGGTCACAAAACAAAGTGAAATCTGCTAACGTCAAGACAAGTCGTTTGGCGCTAAATTTATAAAATTGTTAGATGCATAAAGAGCCTGTACTTTGACCTACATGTAATACTTTCTCATGTTTTGGGTTGTATGATGTTTCCGCTTCATCGGCGTGTATCTACAGTTGCGCAATGAACCACATAAAATACATCTTTAATAAATGTGCATACAAATCGTATTTAGTTCTGCATGGCCAACACAATAAATTAATATATGTAGATAATATTTGAAATCAGAAAAGTGGAAATTTTTTTCAATAAGGACAATCTCACAACTCGTCACCAACCACAGAGCTGTTACGTCCAAATCGTAGGAATACCTTCCCTATTACAAAAGGAGGACTCTATGGTTAGCACTAATTTTATCTCATTGACTGCTTACAAAGGGAGAAGACTCGTCTGATTGATTGAATTAGCACTGCAACAGATGGAATTCTTTTCCATTTATGATCATCTTTATATTTAACTTTTAAACTTTCATCATGAATTGTGTGAACCGAATGCACTTTTTGGTTTTCACATAATTTTTTTACCTGCATCTTCATCTTGGTTTTGAAAGTGATTTACTTTACAAATCCTTGTACGTTATTGTATTTTATCCAACCTGTTGATGATGCGTAGTGCTGAGTTCTAAAGTTTCATCGCCTTTGAAGACAATCTGCAGGAGCTTATAGCGTGTTGTTAATATTTATGCTGGTACAAGGATTTGTTCATTAAACGAGGCTTTCTCTTTTGTAATAGAACATAACCGAGACTTCTTGTTTTATAAAAAAAAAATTGCTGATGGCATGTCTTGGTTTATGTTCAAAGAAAATGGGTCACCCTACAGCTAATATTTGAATAAATAAACAAGGAATGTGATGTAATTCTCACTGGGACAAACACTTCATCCCACCCAGAAACGTGACATGAAACCCAACATCTAAACAATACAAAAAGAACCAATCATCTATCAGGGAGAACAGAAAAAAAAACGAATGAAAATGTATGCTTTTAACGCGTTTGATTCTGAAACTACGAATTTCTGTATGTGTCGTCTTTCTTTGAAGAAAAAAATCCAAACATGCCTTTATATCAATGTGTTGTCTATATACTACAAGTCCCGTCAGAACCCCTGCAGATTTATGTTTTATGAAGATGGAAATATGTATTTTTTGCCTTGCTTGAAATCTCTTTTGTGGATTACTTTATGTTTGCCTTGCTTGAATTCTCTTTTATAGATTGACTAATTCTTGCATTGCTTGAATTCTCTTTGATAGATTGACTAATTCTTGCATTGCTTGAATTCTCTTTCATAGATTGACTCATTCTTGCCTTGCTTTAAATCTCTTTTGTAGATTGACTTAATTTTGCATTGAATTGAAATCTATTTTTGTGGATTGACTAGTTTTTGCCTTGCTTGAAATCTCTTTTTGTGGATTGACTAATTATTGCCTTGCTTGAAATCTCTTTTTGTTGATTGACCAATTCTTGCCTTGCTTGAATTCTCATTTGTGGATTGACGAATTCTTGCCTTGCTTTAAATCTCTTTTGTGGATTGACTTAATCTTGCATTGACTTGAAATCTCTTTTTGTGGATTGACTAATTCTTGTCTTGCTAGAAATTTCTTTTGTGGATTAACTAATTCTTGTCCTGCTTGAAATATCTTTTGTGGATTGACTAATTCTTGCCTTGCTTGAAATCACTTTGTGGATTACTTTATGTTTGCCTTGCTTGAATTCTCTTTTATTGATTGACTAATTCTTGCCTTGCTTGAATTCTCTTTTATAGATTGACTAATTCTTTCCTTGCTTTAAATCTCTTTTGTGGATTGACTGATGTTTGCCTTACTTGAAATCTTTTTTGTGGATTGATTATTTCTTGCCTTGCTTTAAATCTTTTTTGTGGATTGACTAATTCTTGCCTTACTTTAAATCTTTTTTGTGGATTGACTAATTTTTGCCTTGCATCAAATCACTTTTGTGGATTGACTGATTTTTGCCTTACTTGAAATCTTTTTTGTGGATTGACTAATTCTTGCCCTGCTTTAAATCTTTTTTGTGGATTGACTGATTTTTGTTAGTTGATTTTAAACTAATTGTATAACTAGGTACCTGCAGTGCTTTTGTCTTCCTTAAATTGTGTAACCGTAACTTTCCAAATAGGATTTGGCTTCATCTTGTTTGTTTTCTATTTAAAGCATTGTACAGAAATCTCATTTACGGGTTTAATTCCGTCTTCGGTTCTTTTATCTAATCCCCATTAACGAGATCATTTGAATTTGCATTTTGTTTATGCTTTATCAATGCCATATAAGCATATTATTATTATTAATGAAGTCTAACTCTTTTTTTTATATACTACGATTGGACAGAAAACGGTAGAGACATTTCAACTTTTGGATAATCCAGATTTCATAAGTTGCATAGTCTAAGATCCATGTTTCACTGAAATTTTATGCTGAATTTTTTAAATGTTAGGTTTGATGTCACTTTTAAACAGAAAATGATGATAGCAGTTGGCATTTATCATGAGCCATAAAAAATAATAATTCCCGCCTAATATTGTTCCGAAAAAGAAAAATATTTACAGCATGTGATAGAATTAAAGGGTATGGCATAAAATGCGAAACTTCGTGCTTTTATTACCTTTTGGGGATGACAGTCCTAGACACATTTAAGGGCATACGATACAGTTTTGATCCCACGGTGAATTTTTTACAAAAGTTTGCGTACAAGCTATTTTTCTACTAGTAAATTCAAATATGTAATAAAAAATTTACCTTCATGTGCTACTTTTAGAGATAATGGGGTCGAAATTTTGGACATTTACTGGAAATTTCGATTCCTTGGATATTTTTATCCTTTGGAAAAACATAACAAACTTTTTTGTTTTAAAAGATAAACGTAAGCGGATTTTTGTAGAAACATTTCGAATATCTTCTCTACATAAGTTGGCTTTGAATTTGTGTAACAATTCTTTGGAGATAATTCATTTTTATAACACTCCCTGATTTTAGTCTAAAAACGGCATTTCTTTCTGTATATATATCTAATTTTAAAAAAATACATCGGTGAAATGCTTATAAAAATTGTCACAAATAATCTTCACACAAAATCAAGCCAAATATCATTTTTAAAAAGAGGAGTCCATGCACTCGTTTTCAAGTTAAATCAGTCTGAATGATAAAAATCAGTCGAAAATGCATCTTTACGCGATATGTCACAGTTTGACGTTGCAAAAAATAACATTTTACGTTAGCGACGTCATTACCTCCCCTGTAACTGTATCATATGCCCTTAACGTAGAATGACCATATGCTATATTAAACCATGTATCATCGATGCCTCCATGATATGATGGTCTTGGTAGGGTTTACAGAATAGAAATAATGGGCCAAAACTACAGAAAAATTACATAAAAAATTGAGGAATACAGAAAGGAAGGAACCCCCCCTCCCCCCCCCCCCCCCCCCCCCCCCCCCCGATTCCAGACCCTCATGATATAAACTCTATTGAGCTTATTTTTGGAAAAGATCAAACTATTTGATTGAAGTGATTCATCTTTAATTTCAAGTTGCAATTTTTTTTATATAACATAGTGGTGGAATTTTCCCAGAAAAATGCCAAGACCAACAGAAAAACAATAAATCATTTTTTCAGGTTAGGGTATGCAAATTATTTTCCCCATTTTCCTCTGTGTATATATTTTCCGAATTTCACTATTTTTAATTTCAGGTAATTAACAATGCACTCAATTGGTTGAATAAATCTTTTCTTTATTAGAAACCAATCCGATTAAGTAAAGGTTGTAATATAATAATAAAACATCATTTTGTTTTCATTGAATTCCACTGCGCTTGCAGTATTAAGCCATAGGTCTTTTCGGAGTGCGTTTTGTGTTTACGTTTTTTTCTAAACTAACATGGATGAAAATGATACAAATCTATGTCATTAATATTAATGAAGGGAATTCAATTGTTGCTCATGAATGTATCATTCCATCCTATAATCGTTCACTGAGCAATATCCGGTTTTCATTTAGAAGAGCTCTTTTGTGAAAAGGTATGTTATGTGTATGCATTTAAACACCTGGTGTAAACAAATGCACAGAAACACCATTCGTTTCGATACATAGTCTGGAAATTTCACATTTTAGAAAACAATCCTTAAACAATTTGAATTTCTCTAACCATTGAATAATACGAATTTTCGACATGTGGGTTCATTCTGAACGGGTCGTTCTTTTTAAATGTAAGGTTATAATGGGACGGATTATCGCATTATAGACTTGTCTTCTTTATTTACATTTCAAACCTTTAAAGTAATAAAACACTCGTGAATGACCACCTATGAGACACCTGCGAATATCTTAAATAAAAAGAGGTTTAAAATGGGAAATGTGTGCAGTATATTGTGAATTTATCAAGCCACTTTCCCTAATAGTGCCTTTTTAGATTTACGTTTTATACAGAGTAAAGTAAAAACATGTCAAAAATCCATATTTTAGGGTTTTGATTGATAAATGTGGGTTAGTACTGTCTTAAAATAGACAAAGAACTTACAACTGGCGATATGTATTCATTATTCAATATTATGATTGCCATTCATATAATATTGACAGTTTGAGTTTTGAGTTATCAGGCTTAGCTTTGCCGTTTGACATTCAGATTGTTTTGAAATATTTAATATGCATAATACTTATATTTGGATAAGTATATTTTGTATGAGAAACTATTCGAAATTTAAGCATAATGGTCTATGCAAAATATATAAATGGTCATTTATAAAGCAAATTTGCTTGTTTTGCTCAATACACATGTATTCATCAAGGGGAATTGAAGAAGGTATCACATGAACAATATTATATAAATAACACATAGCTGAGAGGGTGATAGAGCAGATTGTTACCCCGAGAAAATATTGTCAACTGAGGCGAAGCCAAGGTTGACAATGTCTTTTCGAGGGGTAACAATCTGCTCTATCACCCTCTCAGATATGTGATATTTAATTTATTATACTGAATGTTCTGTTATAACTGTCTATCACAGTAAATTTCAAATTCAAAGTAATAAACTACGCCGTCTTCTACATAACAATCATTCGTATTTATTAAAGCGCACACTTGAGCAAGCGTTTCCGTGAAGGGTAATAGATAGAGTATTTGCCATGGGATAGAGTAAATTGTCTCCCTCGTATTAACCAATCAAAATATGGCATTTTGACACGAAGTATAATAAAAAAACAATATACCATAACATAATAATGTTTGCCGAAAGACAAACGACTGAAAGATATGCAGTAGTCCACAGAACATTGCACACGACTCGAACCCCACCAATACACTAGGGTTGAACTAAAGTGATGTGGATATTTATTTCTACTGGTATCGACGTCACTCAATTGCTTGTTCATATTTGTGTATAAAATAATATTTTGCTTTTTACTCAAATGCGGAAACGTGTATGACATTGACAATTGTGCATGAATAATGTAGCAAAACAAGGACATTTGAGCTCCATGTTTTATTTTGCTTCAGATAAAATTAGCTGTTTTTGTAATTAAACTTGATTTGTTCCAAAATGTATATTGTTGTTACTGCTAAAAGTGCATTTTGACTGAGAATTAATTATGATTTCCATTATGATCGTTTGAAACTATTTTTGTCAGTAGGGGATCCTGGTTGTCTCTTTTTCAAGATTGCGGTCTTGAATCTGCTCCTTTGTTCTCCAGGGGTTTCCAGTGACGTCAAAAGTTCAAAATGATACAGCCTCTCGTCACCTTTGATCTATGAGGAACTTTGTTGAAATCAACACATATGTTTGTATCAATAAACAAATAGAAATTAACACCTCGAACGTGACCAAACGCAAAAAGATCATCTATATGCTACTTTCGGGTTGTATCTGTTCTTTTGCACCTGGCTTCTGTCATTAATCACACATAGAGAAAATAATATAATAAAAATAATAAAAGTAGTGAATGGTTTTTAAGATCGGCATTGTCAATTTTGAATACTTATGGTAAAGCAAATGTTTAGAATGATTAAAATGCAAGCTGGTTTCGAAGAATGTATATGTTTAGTTTGCAATGGCTATATGATATCCTGGATATTTTATGGTTATTTTCTACAGTATTGTAGCTTGTATTCGATTCCATTTGTTTACAATTACTAGTACTAGTAATTTAGCCACCACTGCCTTGTTGTTGGGTGTTGTAATTAGTACCATGTATATTTAAAAACAAAAGGAACAAAGTCTTTTTCTTTTGTGTGTGTGTGAGAGAGAGAGAGAGAGAGAGAGAGAGAGAGAGAGAGAGAGAGAGAGAGAGGACGGTCCTTTATCTAATTATTCTTTATCAACTGCGGTTTTCTATGCATATCTCATTTCGTTCCATGGAAATTGGTTTAAATTTCATCACAATTAATGCACCGCTTATACCCACATAAATCACTAAGCATTTTTGCGATATTTGAGAAAGTTCATGACCTACAAATTCATTACTGTTCATAGGCTTTTTAATTTCATATAAAAATGATAAGAATGATTATAACTTGAAATCTGAATTGCTGTGCATCAACTCTTATCTAAAGGAAAGGCCAGTAAGCTGTTTTCATTACACCAAAACATACTACATGCCATATAAATTATTTATCACTTATCATATAATGAGCATTTTTCTTTCTTCAAAAACGCAAATTTTTATTTATGTGTTAAATCACTCTCACATTTTGAATTCTTATAATGTAATACATGTTAATATTAGAAGTACAAGTTCAACGAAGGACAGATTTTCGTTCAACAGTTTGTATTTGCTGCATCAGGCAAATGATATTTTTCGTAACGCCGTCGAAAAGTTCTAAGCATGGCCATTTAATATTATTTTTCTCTCAATTCTTAATTGAGTCGTTTTTATCGCTTTTTTATTCACATCTAATATTATCATATAATTATTTTAAAATAAGCTATTTTATAGTTTGGAGTATATGCATTTAAATGCTTTTTTTTTATTATACGGTTCTTTTTTTATAATCATGTAGTGACCACAATGAGAAAACATGTCGAAATATCATTTTCCTTCTGCTATATCTCTTTACATGACATACCTGGTTTGAATTAATTAAGAACTATTATATGATAATATAAATTGTTTTTATCGATATAAGCCTCAAAAACACATTTTGGTGGGTATTTGATATATGTTACATATCTATCTGTAGTATATTAAATATAAAACATAAACTCAACTATTTACGCTAGAAAATCGGATTAAAAAATATAAATCAAGATATGCATAATTTCACATCCGCAGATCTGATTGTATGCTATATTGATAGTAGGCCAGTCCAAAATAGACTTATTTGAAGTAAATTTTTTAAATAATTTGCTTTAAAAATATTTCCACTTTTTTTAGAAAATGTATTGTATTCTACACGAGGAAATGATCTGCTGGCCATGTCTTGAAATTTATATATCACAAGAAGAAGATATTATGAATTTCAAAAATGATCCAATGGAACCAACTTAAACTGTATGGAATTTATCAAAACACTTTCGCATGCTACTTCTTTCTTTGGTGTGAAATTACTCCAGATACATAACAAACCCTTATCCACTCAGTTTTCAAATTTTTGAATGAGACAGGGAGGTATACTATTTGATTTTCCACGAAATATTCTACAAAACGTATCTGACTTGCTAGACCATATTCCCCAAATCCAACGGTTGACAACTTTGAGACAAGCAAATATAATATAGTATTTTTACTATATTATAGACAACAACAAAGACACTTGAATATATATATACTAAACATTATTCATTATATATTTATATTGATTGAATTGAATCTAATTTTGTTTATTTTGGATGAACTATAAAAATGTGCATACCTACTTTTTTGTAGACTGTAAGTCAGAACTAGAAACGTCTTCGTCGCATCTTTACATAAAATTAAGAAATATTATTGCTTACAATTGGAAAATTAATTAATATAAAATTGAGAATGGAAATGGGGAATATGTCAAAGAGACAATAACCCGACCAAAGAGCACACAACAGCCGAAATACATATACTTTCATTGCATTTTTAAGTGATATATAATTTTAGTACCCTCCAGAAATATAAAAAAAAGTAGATTTCACATTTAATATTTTTTTGCTTTAAAAAATGGAATTTGTCTGTTTGACGTAAAGAAGTATAACTTTCTCTTCCTGTTTTCACACACTTGCTCAGTTTTTGGAGGTCGAAAAAATGTTTGGAATTTTATCTTCTTCAACTGAGTGTAAATGATATATTTGAAAGATTTTTTAATCTTTTTTTTAGCAATATCATTATAAGCATTTTGTAACAGTTTTAAAACATGCTGTAAATAGTATGGCTTGATAAAATTTCATTTCATAGGCCACGCAAAACTATGATGATAACATTTTTTATCTGAAAGAAAAGAACCAAGATTTATCATTCTCTTATATAGACAAAATTTTGTTTTGGATTAGAATGCTTCTGATTCAGCTTACATGAAAATCCTCAATATATGCGATATCTATTAGCAGATCTGTTTCTCCTTTGTATATTATAAGCATTTATAATTCGATGATTTGTTCTTGCATATGACATCATGTTGTAAGAACTTCAAAGTATTAATAACATACATGAAGCCTTTATATACATTGATTTTTCGTTAAGATTAATTGTATATTTAAGAATGATTCTTTATTTAAACAAACACAAGAAACGTTTGGCAATCGAAAGTTGCATGTATGCATTATAATAGATTATTCCGCACTAACTAAGCGGGCATTACATTTAGCCTTGTCTATTTCAAATGAATATTATAATTTATATAAATGAAAGCAATCTGTTACGTAATATGATAATTCAGTGTAACAATCTACATTATAAACTATCTCTTATTATCTCAGCTATTTACACTTATCAAAATCTACACTGCGCTGAACTAATCATATGCTTGATAATACAAATTGACGATCTGATGTGAGATATACGTTTCAATTAAGTCCATAGTATGTCTTATCATGACAAATTGGTCAATACAGGCTTACGATTAGATAAAAAGTTGTAAATTTCAATTGGAAGGTATTTGTTAAGTTTCCCAAGGTGTCACAAATTTCTTACTTTCACACCTGTGACCAACGAAATGGTAACAATCAGTGTCTGAGGTATTACCAATCACCAAGACGTAAAACTTCTATCGGGTCCTGCTGGTTTTACATTGTTTATTCAGGTTTTGTGGTGTAGGGGCCTTGCTGAGCAAATGTTACGGGTATCTATGTATCCTGATAAGGATATATATTAATATTTAGAAAATAATATTACTTTATTTGTGGAAAGTAAATGCGATTAAATGGAATGCTACACAGGTGTGGAAGACCTGCCAACTTTGTACTGTGCGTTCCTTTCCCTAATTATTTTGATTTCAGACTTGCAAACATAGAAAAGAGTATACAGTTTACAAAAGTGAAGCTAGTATGTGGTTTGATTAACAATGAGACAACTATCCACCACAGACCAAAGAACTATACATGATACATCTATATTTTCTGTTTACAAATGGGAAATAATGTAACAGACGGTTGTCGTATTAGAGAATAAACATATTTACACTTTTGGTATTAAGGTGAATTTTGTCTCCAATGACCTTAGATCTGCTCCGAATAACCTCCTGACGTCTAGCAACAATCACTTTTTAATTATAACGTCATTTTTTAAAAAAATAGTGTGTCAAATTTTGAGGGAACTTGTGTGAATTTAAGTAATGGCGGACAAATTTGCATACAAATGTAAATACGTCTATTCTAAACTTCTTGTTCCTCAATGAAAGCAGATTAGGTATCAACCATTGTTTTAAGATTTTATAATTTAAATATGTTTATAACACGTCTGCTATTGGCTTTTTTATACTACTTTTGTAATGCTTTATGTTGACATCTGATTAAAACAAATCTATCTATCTATTTATTTATCCCGCCAATTTCGACATATGTATCATTGTCTCTGATTTCGGTTATACCAGCTCTTCCACATTTCATTGGGGGAAAATTCAAAATAAATTACAATATAGATATAAATACAATATTTCCTGACCAATACTACTGACCAGTTCAGTATTTTGAATCCGATTATTTTCAGTAAATGTATCAGATTATTTTAATGTTTAGCTTTTCAAGTTTCAACCCTGGATATTACCAAAAAATTAATAAAATACCATTAACGTATTTCAATATTAACAGTTTTGGTTCTTATGTCTCAAGTTATTTGCTTTGCTTTTAATTGTGTTCTTTTGTCCATGTTTTTTTTTATGCTGCATGCTTTTAATTTTTGTTGGACAGGTTTTTTATGTAATTATGCTGATTTTTGTCGGTTATTGGAGCTCCTCAAAGCTCATGTTGACATACAATTTACTTGCTTACTAACTTACGTGATTATAATGGGTTAAACCAAACGCTATATAATTCTATTTCAGTATCTTTACTTATTTTTATTATTTTACTTACCCTTTATTTCACATTTTAAATTTTGTTTGTTTTATTTTGTGTTTTTTATTTTCTTAATTGTTTTTCTCTGCATGTTTCAAAAATAAAAGATAACAATTATCTAGAAAGAGACCAGTAGAAAATCCAGTTAAAGTAATAAAAAATGTTATAGTTTTAAGAATGTCTTAAATTTAACCTGCGACATGTGCAGATTATACCATTTATCCTTGTAACATACGTAAAGCTGATTGTCACAAAGAGCAAAACCTTGAAAATCGTCTGTGTTTATTGCAGTTTTATTCCCAAAAGTTTGCCATATTGAATAACAAATATCTGGGTCTAGTGTGGCCTAGGTTGTTCTATTAATAGTTCGGTGTTGTTTTCTTCAAATTAGTACTCATCTTTTTTAATTCGTCTATTTCTTTAATAGAAAAAACCAGCCATTACAATTTATTACAATTACATGAAAAAAATCTACATTTACTAAACTTAATTACGCGGACCATGTAACGTTGAAAAGGAGGAGAAACAACGAGAAAAGGCATTAGACAGAACACAAACCTATAATTTGTATGAATAATATACAGTATTGATGTAACTGCTTGAGGTTTTATGTGTTATTAAATAGATTAGTGCGATGTAAAGCTAACATAAACCAAACAAAATGTTTTCAAAAGACAAAACATTTAGAAATTGGCAAAATGTAAGGTTCAACACACCAAGATGAGGAAAAAGCAATACGATGTATCGCTAACCAGCTAAGCTCCGGGCTGGATTCCGGCCAATTATTTGCTTTCTATCGTACACCAGACGTGATAACAATATGGGTGACTAATTGATTGGAATCTCATTAACGAGATTTAACGAGATTGGGTGGTATTTCCTATTGGGTTTTGTCTCCTAATATGCTATTTACAATAAAAGAAACTGTAATTAAATAGAGTTTTATTTGAATGAAACAACGGGCCTTTAAACTGACTTTTTCTGTGTTGGCTCGTGTCAGTATAATTGTTATTATCCGACAGTTTATAGTCTTGGGAACGTGATATTTCAGTTTGTATTTCCACAGAAGTTTGTTTGCTTTGATACCATACATTGTTTTCTTTAAACATTGATAAAGAAGTTTTTATTGTCATATTTGACCTTCACTAAAAGGGTATCATAGCATTTAAAATAGAAAGACAGGAATATACTTGTGTAAATTAAACAAAAGCATCAATAATTGAAATTAAACATAATATTAAAAATTTCAATAACTAATTTTAAGCTAGGTTAAATTTTAGAAGAAAAAACAAAATACCCGAAACAAAGAAAACAGATCAGGCCATGCGGTCATAAAGTCGTACCCATACTCAGAGTTCAACCAATCAAAATACTGGATTTGGTGTTTCGAGCACAAGTTTTGTACCCCAACCTTTTAAAGTAAACCAGAATGTTATACAGCATTATACAACCATGTGCGACTTCAGATGCATATGAATAAGAAGAGATGTGGGCTATGCACACAATTGGCAGCTGCGGAACACAGTCTTCAAAAACAGGCTAGTGTCTATACCGTCTGTCAAATGCCCATAGTCCAGACAATTAGTATAAGCCGTGAAAAATCCTTTGACTATGCAAAGGTATGAACAAGTTCAAAGTGGGACCGATATAAAATTATATTTTTGATAGATTGATTATTATTTGCGTAACGTCCAGTGGCAAATAGTTCACGACTTCTAATTTGTCTTTATTTTAAGGAAATTTAACCATAAAGGTGTTTTCACGGAAAATGTTGTGAACATGCGAAAAATTGTTCAGATGCACAAGTTGGCTGAAATTCGACAAAGTTCATTTGAAATTTCAATAAAAACAAGTCATAATGAAAAATCTTGATCATATATCTACATTCTATTTGTAAATACAACCAATTTCAATAAAAATAAAGTATTTTTAAGAGACTATGGTATCATTATTTCAGACGGTTGCCTGAAATTTTCATACTGGTTTTTAAAGTTGTAAAATTGAAAGACAGGGATATACCTTCGTTAATTAAAACAAAAGCATCACACATTAATAAAAATTAAACATAATTGGTGCTAGTAAGCGCCATGTACTGTTCAGGTTTTAAAGTAAAGGAACGGCTACTAGGTTTTGCACAATAGGCTGAACGAGAGTAAACAGTAGACGGATTTGGTTTGTTTGCTCTTGTTTGCGTGTTACATGTAAATATCCTATTCGTACCTTTTTTTGGAAGCTTTACGGGATGACAGAGCCCAATTGTTCGAAATGTGTCGAACTATTTCTAACGATAATAAAAAATTATGAGAAATGAATACTTCTTACAAAAGTAATTTAAATTTAATTGTTCATAATAATCGTTTCATATTTTAGGCCTTGGTGAAGCATGGGGCCACAGATCTCCACCAAAGTCTCCATTAGAAAAGGAACTAGGTTCACATCTTTTGCAGGTAAGTTGTTTTATTTTTCTGATCTCTTTAGCCCGGTTGTCACTATCAAAGTTAACTTGGTCAAAGGTTTCTTCGACCAGGTAAACTTGGTCGAAGTCACCTGTTGTCGCTATCAAAGTCTCTTTTTTTTTCTTATTAAATACTTGGTCAAAGGTTTCTTCGACCAGATAAACTTGGTCCAAGTCATCGGTCGTCACTATCAAAGTTTTTCATCAAAAACTTGGTCAAAGAAACAAAACAGCACTGTGAAAGTACATCCAAGTTTCTAGAAAAATAGTATGAGATTCTATTCCATACAAGTCGTTCAAAGATTTTGATGAAATTTTCATTGAGGTTGTCACTTTCAAAAAATCCATCAAAAACTTTGACCTAGAAAACTTTTGATAGTGACAACAGACCTTTATACTCAATTATATTTTGCAACCTTCGTTGAAAACATGACAACCTTCAAGATAGCAGCAGAATGCTTTTTGATTCTCTTAAATCTACAGCACGATGAATATAGATACACTATTATATTTTTACAGCGTGCTTTTGTATTTATATACGAAAAATGAAAAAAAATAAATTCTTTCGTCTCTGTAAAAAATCCAAAGAACGGCCGAAATTCTTTTCATATTTAGCTTTATTTAAAGTAAACCTAAATTGTCCCATCTGCATCTACTCTTTATCCTCATGTAGTTTATACAATGCAGATAAACCATATTCTTGTAAAGTAACAACTTCAAATTAAAAGATGTGCCTAATTTACGCGTATGAGACAGTATAGCCTTACAACACAACAACCTCCCAAAATTGCCTGTTGAAATACCTCAAAGTAATATCCATGCAACGACAAAACAGGAATTCCTGTTTCTTCTTAAAGAGACAGAACAGCAGACAATATGAATAAAAAACTTCAAACAATCGTCACGATATGATTAATTTAAAAAAAAAGTTTCCTTTTACATATTTTGTCCATATGTCAAAAGCCGCAACATGTCAAAAGAAATCTCTTATGGAAAGATATAAAGAGTCATTATCTCTTCAGAACAGGACACTTCCGCTCGTGCCGAAGCATAAACAATCATGTTGATAATCCGGGCAATTGTAAAACAATTTTATCTTGTGTTTAATTTGTTGATTGCCTCTTCAGTATTGATAATTATGTCTGAAATGGAAAATTCATAATCTTTTCGCTGTTTTTGACGAGATAATCGGATGTGTTACATTTGACCTGTGTTACAGTCTCAGCAGACGTTAATTGGATATTCTGGTGATAAACAGTGGAGCTAAGCTGTTACCGTATTATTTTCTACAAATGAAAAAAAAATAAAATACAAAAATCTCGAGTTTTATTGCGTTTAACTATTTCTTATACTTGTAATATTTGAAAGAAAAGGTCCTTTTTATTTTTAGAACTAAACCGTAAATATCGAAAGATGTGTTGTGCATATGTGCTACCACACTAATTAATAATGAGAAATTAATGTGAAAACATACGAAAAACATTAGGAAATACGGAAATAAAAAATACTATGACTGTACAATAAAAGAAAGCCCACTAGAACAGAGAAGATCTGAAATGATTCGATACGGTAAATGTAATAAAAAAAAACTACAGAGAATGCCATCGCTCTTATGTTGATAATTATGCCGAACTTTAAGTTTTTAATTTGTTCTTTTTTTTCTTTTTCTTTTGTCTTGTTCTCTAAACTTCAAATAATAAAGCTCCTCGCGATATAGCGTTTATATATATAGTGACTAGACTTACACCAATCAAATGTATAGTGATTATAATAAATAATATATGATATAGTGTTTGTCATATAGGGAAAAATCAAGACCTAATGTTACATTTGCAATCAAACAAAGGAAAAAATAATGCGAACCCTGCCTTGTTTTATGAATTTTTGTCCAATATCAAGTTCTAACTATAAAAAAGTAAGTAAAGTTTGTCTAATAATATTGAAATAATTTAAAGTGTTCTTTTTCTACTTTCAAGATGATACTACATCTTCATTAAATTTTTTTTTAATTTGAAATTGTATAATGTATGTCCCTTTTCTTGACATCCTTAGACAATGGTTTTATCACAGTTATTATATCTAAAAATAAACACAGCATTGTCGCGTCATAACTCTTTCATGTTAAAAAAAGTTATTAGTCAAGTCTATTCAAACAAGTGTACAGTAATGATGATGAAACAAGTACGTGCATAGTAAAAAGAATACAACATAAGATAATTTTTAGAAATGTTCGCCATAACACAAAAACAAACGACATCAATACATTTGTAATATTCAAATCTGTTTTGAATAACATCTGATGGCGATACTGAATATGAAGCGTTCATTTCAAAAACAGCTTTTTAGCACACTATTTCATATGTCTTTGGTATTTTTTTTCATTGTTTGTGTTTTTTATTGTTAAGCACAATGGAGAGTATTAGATCTGGAAACAAAAAACATTTTTGGGAGAACCTCTTTTTTAAATGTCCAAATCATGAAAAACATATATGAATTAAAATTTTATAAACAAATATTTGTAATTCAGTAATTGTCTCGTATTCTACGGCATTAATCTAGTGTAGGTCATCATAATCGTTTTCATCATAACTCTTGATAAGCTAGGGATAACGTATTCAGGTTCTGCCAGACTTATCTGTAAAACCAAATTACATTTTATATTATGTATATATCGGTATGGGAAAAAAAAAGTTTTGACACATTTATGCAAAACGCGGTATTTATTAATAAGCTTTCAGCAGCTTTAACATATCAAAACAATTTTCTTGTTCAGTTCTCCGTTGAAATATACAACGTTTTTTATCGGAATTTTTGACAGAAATTACTTCCAAACGTCAATTAATATTGCTAGAAAACATGTAAAGAGCATCAAACAATTACCTCGCGATAGTGAGCTTAATTTGAGCCACAAAACACCGGAATTGGCCCATTTTTAATTTCCTTCACGCTTTTTATACCACCAAATAGTAATCGGTTTTGGCGTCTTGTATTTCCTTATAATTTAAATGGTAATTAAGAAATCTACTTTCCATTTCTTCTTATCCCGCCATTTGGAAAGAGACTGATAAAAGTAAAAGAAAGTGATTTTACGTGTATCTAATTTCTATTCTAATCATTATTCAGTCAAGCTTTTCAAATTGACAGCTTCAGTAAGAAGGCGCTTTAATTGATTTTCAATTGACTAAGCTTAAGCTCGCAAAACATCATTTATTTTTATCTTACTAGGCGGATAACAGAACGGGATTTGCCCGTAATTTGTTTTTATTTTATTAAACGACATCCGATAATGCCATTTTATTAAGAACAAAGGAGATTTTCATATTGATGCTGTCGTTTTGCCAGACGGATGGTCTTTTGTCTGAAATGAAAAAGGAAAATGAAAGAACTTTGTTTTGGCATCGGAAATTAAACAGGCCTCATTGTATATAAATAAAAAAAAAAAAACTTTTCCAGCTCTTTTTACACACGCTTTTATTGAGAGTTGTTTTTGTCCTTATTATTGTTACATTGTGTTGCCTCCCCATTTTCGTTTCTTTAATTTACTCTGATTCTGTGTTTTGGACGTTTTATGGTTCCTTTCCGTCATAATCATTAATTTGGATATATTATTCGTTGTTGTTTTATGTTGCTTATGCACGTGCACCTTACTGACATTTGAATACCTCTAATTTAATATTTAAATGTTCTTAGAAATTTGTATTGTGCTTGGTGCTTGAGGCTTTCTTGTTTAAAATGAAATCCTACACCAAATCTGCTCTATTTCTATTCGGTTTTTATCACATGACACTTAACGGCAACATTCCAAGATTATTGCAATTGATGTGTATTTTAACAAGAACTATATTTGGCCAGATACAATAATATATGGGAAAAGGAATCACTTTGAAACTAGACATCGATTTCTAACTAGTGTGTGTAAGTGTTAGAATCGACCAGAATGAAAAAAAGACCTACGAAAAATGCTTTGACAGCCATTCCCGGTAGATCGTAATATGTTTCAGATTGTCTGTATGATATGAAAAAAAGAAGTGCTCATATTGTATATAAAGGCACGTTTTAGTGTACACATATATATATATATATATATCCAACACCCAGATATCTCTCATTTTGTATATTTGAGGCATTTTTGCAACTTTATTTTGTACATTACAGACGTATTAAGTGGAACTTATGAATATATTGTATACATATATATCTATTTAAGTCATATTACTATAGTGTTAACAAATTTTATTCTTTCAGACGTTAGATGGTTTTATATTTGTGATAGCACCGGATGGGAAAATCATGTACATATCTGAAACAGCTTCCGTCCATCTTGGATTGTCACAAGTAAGCATTTGTATCTCGAAATCACGTTTTCATCGTAATGAAACCATGAGCGATATATAGAGCGATCTCAAAATCATAAAATAGAAAATTTTAGTTAATTTGACATTGACAATACAGCCAACTGTTCTTACTGATAATTCTAATATTTAACAAACATCGTACATTTTATGTTTAACTTTTAAAATTTATTAATTATTATTTATTTGTCATGTATTTTAAGGTTAATTGATACCGAAATGTTTACTTTGACATATTTCAATCTAATTGATACATACTATCTAAATTACGCAAAAATGCAATGCTTTAACGTGGTTTTTTTTCGCGGAGTTTAAATTTCGCAATTTTAAGAGCCGAACCTGATCGTAGGGTTATATTTTCGCGTTTTTCGTGTCCTAGATTCTGGCCTTCGTTACAGAGATCAAATTTCCTTTCCCATGCATTTGACCAGTATTCTATAAAGCATGAATTTTTAACATTAAAATGCATATAAATGACCTTGCAATTACATTAAAACTGATTTTATTTGCCAAAAATTGTTAATTTTGTATTTGTCAGATATTTATTTTTACCCAAATCTTAAACACTTATAATGTGTCATAACTTTACATATTTTAAATAATAGTATATGATTATTACTAAATCAAAATTAATGGAATTTTAGGGTCTGTATGGACTCTTAAACTCTTAAACTTTTTTTATATGAGACTAAGAACAATGGCAAAAGCAACTTTGAATTGCTTGTTTTTGAATCCTAGATATTTATTTCGTTGTGATGATTAGTCTGAATAAATATTGTTTTAAATAACCCTTTTTTAATTCATACACACATAGGTAGAATATTAATGTCTTTCGGTGTTCAGTTTAGTTGAACAATTTTTTTATTGGAAAAAAAGACAAATGGATTGGGCACAGATTATAAAATTCAGAATCGCCCTCATCGATTGTTGACAAAAGTCTAAAAAAAAAAGGAAACTGATTATTCCAACTCACTGCAATCAGCGTTTTTAAATTATCAAAGTTTATTTTAAGCATGTCTATAAACCAGTAATTATTTACAGGTTGAACTGACTGGTAACAGTGTTTATGAATATATACACCCTGCAGACCATGATGAAATGACCGCTGTGCTGACACTGGCACCGCCATACCAAGGACATTTTGGTCATGGTAAGTATATAAATTAGCCACTCCCTAAATTACCAAAAGAAAAATTACCAAAAGAATTGATAAGTATTATTTTCCCTTTCACCAAAAATCCACCAAAATCTCACAATATAAAACCTATTACATTTACAACATGATGACGTCAAGAATACAATCCAACGACACAAGATACCTATAGAGGTCAACAATTAGTGTATATGTATACAACAGGTCAGACTCGCTAAAAGCAAATTATATAATTGTCTTTCAAACTGCTGCTCCTGTCTGACCAACTTCACTACCAATGACTTAATTATATAAATATGCAAGGCCTCGTGCCGTCCTCGCGAGACCATGCACTACTGGCAAGCAATAGAAGTTAATCACTCGAATAGTTGTATACAATATGTAAAACCGAGTCTTAAAAGTCTTCTGTTAGTTTCTGTCCATGTCTGTGTCTGTGTCTGTGTCTCTCTGTTTTATTGAAATGTCAGTGTTATATGGGCCCACATGAACACACAAAACTAATTTTAGGATATCGATGTGTTAAAAACAATTTCAGAATTTCAAAGATTTGATGAACAACTGTACGTCACCATCTTCGATATCAATGGCCTCTATAAATATCGATAGGACAGGCAAATATTTCCATCGACAGTTTTATCGATATGCTTGTCATCGCTTATAAACAGTCAAATGCTTTCTCTATAATAGTTTCATTTTTTATTGATGAATTGAAGAGCAATGCATGCGTTATCGGATTTTAAGTTTTACGAACAAAGTGGGTTTAACATATATTATATTCGTTAGAAAAGTATTAGACGTACTAGTGTACAGAAACAAACTTTAAAAACCCATTTGCAGTGTTAAAAATACGTCTGACACTCTGAAATCAAATAAAAAACTAACCGCTCAGTTTTTAATATTTTATTCTTTATTTCAGAATTTGAAGTTGAACGTTCTTTCTTCATCCGAATGAAATGTGTTTTGGCCAAACGAAATGCTGGTTTAACGTGCGGGGGATATAAGGTACAATATACACACATTCAAGTTATCTTATCTTTAACTGATATTTAAGTGCCAATCTACCCAAGAATCAGGCAGTGGTTAAAACATGACAAACAAAAACCCATTCAAGTTGACATTAATTTATGTTCAAATTGTATAATGGTGCATGAATATAACATTAGTTTCCTTTTCTTATTCTGGTAATCCAAGATATAATCTGGCTGAAATGCACTAGAAATTAACAATTAGGGGGAGCGAACTCTGTAATTTGCTATTATATTAACCAAAAGTTATCTAGAGATTTCTCGAATTACCAGACAAGCAGAAACAAAAGACCTACCATTTCTAACTCAGGATGAGGGTAACTTCAAAATAGGATGGTAAGGTCGGTTGGGTTTTTTTCGGTCTTATTTTGAAATTTTTCTAAATTGCCTGATTCTTACAAAGACTGGGACTTTAGTTTAATGAGCAACTAAATGCATTTACATCGTGTTATATGTCGCACGTTGGGGTAAATGGGGGGGGGGGGGGGAGGAGGAAGAAGGAATCCTACATTTACTTTTATGGTTTTTACCTGGAGCATTTTCGGATAGAGGATTTTCAAAAAGTGAATATGGCCTACTGAAGATCAAGGGAAGGTCAAGAGGTTAAACACAATGAAAGTCCACTAAATACAAAAATTCTGCCACAAAGGATGACACCCGACCCCCTGGAGCCGCCTCTGGCAAACACCCTTAAATAACATTTATGAAAGACAATTATGCAACATTGTATGTGGAAAATAAAATAAAATAAAATATACTAAATGATGTCTAATGAAAGCCAAAATTTTGTCATTCTATACTAAATGATGTCTAATGAAAGCCAAAATTTTGTCATTCTTATTATAGTTTTATTAATTTAGTGAAATAGATACATATGACTTATACATGCTTGGTAATTTTTGGTGTTATAGTTGTACGTTTTAAAATTCGAAACATTTTGGAATTGTATTATTTTTTTTTCCGAATGCCTGATGCATTAGAAAAAAACATGCGTAAATAAATAGATACAAAGATTAAAAGTGCAGCCTAATCATGAATATAAAAATAAGGAGATGTGGCATGATTGCCAATGAGACAACTATCCACCAAAGTTCAAATGAAGTGGATGTAAGCAATTATAGGCAATAGTACGGCCTTCAACAATGAGAAAACCCATACTGTATGGTCGGCTATAAAAGGCCTCGGCATGAAAAATATGAAACAATTCAACTGAGAAAACTATGAAGACTATAAAATGACACATATTAATTATAATAATGCTTAAAAAAAAATACGAAAATATCAAGAAATAATTCAACTTTTATATACGTTCTTTTAAGGTGATCCATTGTAGTGGCTATTTGAAAGTCAAACAGTTCAATATGGAGATGTCGCCATACGACAGCTGTTACCAGAATGTAGGGCTGGTTGCCGTTGGTCATTCTCTACCACCTAGTGCCATAACTGAAATCAAAATGTTTAACAATATGTTCATGTTTCGTGCAAGCTTAGATCTCAAACTTATTTTCCTAGATGCCAGGTATATATATACATGTGTATATAGAAATTATTAAATTTTGATTTAGCAATATGTCGTGATATTCATAATGCATTGGACTTTTCGATACCATTCTCCTAATTAAGAGAGTATGTTTTAATTTTGTTTTTAATTTTTGTTTTCTTTGAAAGTTTTGCACTATTTATATACACATTTTTTTTTTGACCGAGAGAGAGTGTAAGCATTTAAGATTATATTTAAGAATACCAAATGAAATATATTGTGCTTAAATTCACCGTTTCTCAATCCATTGAATTTATACATTGTTCATACACCAAAATGAAAATAACTTTAGGCCATTGTTCCAATTCCATTTTTAATGACATTGTCAACAATCACAATATTTTCGTATCCGCTTTTGAATTTATTACCCAGAATGCATTATATTCTGTAAATCAAAATGGTCCATGATATATCCGATTTGGTTCTGTACTAAGGATACATTGTTTACAAAATGCAAAGTGAATGTTACTTATTTAAAATTTAGATATGCAAAATTTGAAACTGTTTGCTAAATTGACATTTCTTGTGCTTATTTGCAGAGTGGCTGCACTCACTGGCTACGAACCACAAGACCTCATAGAAAGAACTCTGTATCATTACATTCATGCATTTGATATTCTTCACATGAGAATTGCTCATCACACATGTGAGTTATTTTTATTTCTCTAATTCTTCGTCAATTTATCCCTTTCTGCACCCATTGTATAAAAAAAATTTCGTTTGATCTCAGTTCTTCATTGGTTAAAATCCGATTATGACGTCGAATTTTCTTGCTTTCCTCTGAATTTCCTATTGTGACGGCATGAAAAAAAGCGACCATGCCTGATGACGTCACATAGAAAGAACACATCTTTTTGCAGATCATTCGAAAAGAAGGAATAAATTTGCCTGCGTATTGTTTGAAAATCATTAGAGAAACAGATTCCACCACCAAATCTCGTGTTATACGATATTTATCCACTCTCGACAGTTAAATTTTAAGTATTTAAAACGCTCGGCGAGCCTCGCGTTTTAAATTTGAAAATTTAACTGTCTCGAGTGAATAAATATCGTATCACACTCGATGCAGTGGTATAATCTATATTTATCTAAATATTTTACATTAGAATAATAATATTGATATTGGCGGGGTTGATGCTGTTCAGTCTTTAGTTTATTATGGAGTGTTTTGTAGACTGTTGTTTGGCAGTCTTTTCGTCATTTCCCGCTTTTTTTCCATGATTTTGTCAGCCTCGCTTCCACTTATCATTTTTGATTCTGCCTCTGGTATCGTCTACCTCTTTCTTGCATAACCATATTGTTTTGTGTATTGAGTCGAATCCGACGTCTTTCTTTAAATTTGACAGTATTCATAGCTAATATTATTTTGATCCTACATAAGATGTCTTTTGGATTTTACCAGCTCCATGGCTATTCAAATGTTTACGATGGCTACTTTTGAGGATTTTAATACGTATCACACAAAATGTGCCATTAGAATAGCGGAAACTGCTAACCCATTCGTAATATCCGGTTCAACACGTGCCGTGTTTTACAGGGTTCGTGTTTATCATTTTTCATTTTCATTTTTCTGTGTTACAGTACTGTTTTGTTGATATTTGTTTGTCGTTTCGTCCTTTATTTATTTTGGGCATTGACGTCTGTTCTTCAAATTATGATTTTATAGCCAAATCGATATCCCCTTAATTTTTGTAATCAACTTATCGAACTCTTGACCTTTTTTTAATTTCCTTTAAAAATTATAACATTTCTTGTATTAAAGAATAAATGCAATTAAAAAACGAATTGTCATAATTTTCTTGTACTTTTAATTAATCCAATTTTACCTTAAATCGGAACATTATGCCCGGTGTTTTCAATTAAATTATTAGAGAAACCTATTCTACAATTTTACCGATATTTATCTGCTCTCCATATTATAAAATGCTCGACAAGCTATGCATTTTTTTTTCTCAAATGAATTCATGCTTTATCAACGGGATGTTTTCTTTTTGTATATTGTACTGAAGGGGGGAAGAACTAAATAAGTAAGTTTTTTTATTGTAAAAATACACGGATTATAATGTTGTACGCCAGAAACAAAAAACTGGCTACAAAAAACTCATCTGTGACGCTCGAATCAAAAAAGTTGTAGATTATTTCTATTCATTTTGCTCTGGCCAAATGAAATATGTTTGAACTAGACTTTTAAGGTTTTTGTTTGTTGTTGTTGTTGTTGTTGTTGTTGTTGTTGTTGTTGTTAAAAGCAAGATATATGAAGGAAGAAGAACGTGAAAACAAAACGTACATGAAGGTCAATGTCCTCTCTGTCTCAGGAATTCCCTCATTGTCTTTTATAATTACATCCTTTCTTAGTCTGGCTTTGTCATCTTTGCTTTTAAATGCATAAAAGTAGATAAAGGAGAAAATACATTACATTAATAAAAAAAAAATGGCTAAGTATTAAAACTAGTAACACTTATAGAAAAAGGCAAACTCCTAAATCTAGCGATTAATCAAAAATAATATTTGAACGCACATTTTATGGATATTTAACAAATATAACACATCGTTTTCAAAGCTATTATGTTGGAGAGATTTCACTGAAAAATCCATGTTAAAGAATCACATGTTGGAAAGCTAAATTTCACAGGGTCAATAACATTTGTATTATAATTTAATAGTAATTTTTTTTCAAAGGCATATTTAAAAACTAAATGATTTTCTCCCAATTAAAGACCCAGTCACTTGTGAAGGAAATAATTGGATATTATTCATACACATGTTTCCAAGAAATCTGTAATCGCGCTAAAAAAGACAGAAAATTACATACTGCAGTGAATACAAATTTGAAAGACAATTGGGCAAGAAAAAAATCCTTGTAAAAATTATACCACTAACAGAGGACCAATTTCTGTCATAATACCTGTTGAACACCTGTATTGTATCAGTACAGAATTCAGGTAATGTTAGACGATGACGATCCCAGCGTGAATAGGATTGACGGTTCTAACAATAAATGATATAACATAGATCATTGACAGAGGTCGAGGATCACGACTATTAATTGAGATTGATTTCCATTACAACAAACCATTTAAGTCCAAATTGGCGTGTTCAGCTCGTAAAATTAAATGGCCACGACATTGAAAATCGATTTTGATGTGGCTTAAAGTGGATAAATTATTTTGGTAATGTATATGCCCTATTCCTGTCTATTTTGTTGATCTTCTTTTTTCAAGGTCGGCATGCTGCATCAGTTATGTAAATATAGGGGGAACTCATTAGCACGTGAAGAAACTGAAGATTTTGTATTATTGAATTTCAGGAAAAAAATTTATATTTATTTCAAAACTTAAATGTAAGAAAATTGGTGCACACAAAGCTACAATTCTTCATACACTCACCAATTCATACGACAAGTGAATTTTGACTGCATATTGACATGTGTCATATTGGCGCCAATACTGCTGGTAGCAGTTAACAGACAACCTGTGTCAGTATTGAACCAGTGGTAGTAGAAAACAATATCCGCTTGTTTTTATTAAAAATTAAGTCATAAATCATTAAATTATATATAAAGTATAAGTTATGATTCTTTAATTTCATGCTAAGTCATTATTAAATTTTCTGTATACTTTCAGTATTATTGAAGGGACAGGTGACCACTAAGTATTACAGATTTTTGTCAAAGAACGGTGGTTGGGTTTGGATACAGAGCTATGCTACAATAGTCCATAATAGTCGCTCTTCAAGACCACATTGTATAGTCAGTGTCAATTATGTTCTTAGGTGAGTGTCATTACTACTCTATAAACGAGACTATAATTACCGATCTTCATAAGTTAGATATTTTCATCCAATGGGCTGCAAGTTTCATTTTTGGAGCTCTAACGGTGGGACGAACCAAAGCACAGCCAGGAATCTTTAACCTTTAATTAGGTACCAACTAATAACAACTGAAAACGACCATACCACTTATTGTTTTTATTCTAAGCCGCAAAACTTAGTTTACATATATAAATCGGTGAGAATTTAGAGAAGCACATATGAAGCCTCAAAACTTAGTTTACATATATAAATCGGTGAGAATTTAGAGAAGCACATATGAAGCCTCAAAAGTTAGTTTACATATATAAATCGGTGAGAATTTAGAGAAGCGTATATGAAGATTCAAAACTTAGTTTACATATATAAATCGGTTAGGATTTAGAGAAGCATATATGGTGCCTTTATTATTATTGGTGACACGTGTTATAATAAAAAACACTGAATGTCTTCGGGCATGATCCATACCAAACGATTTCATGCATACAAGTGAAAGACATTTGAAGTATGAGACCAAATGTGTCCCGAACAGACTGTTAAAACTACCAGGCTTATCTCAGGAAACGTTATTTATAGAATAACATAATGAAATGCTGATTTTTATTGTAAAAAAATTTTAATAGCTAATTATTTCAATAATTGTGTATCTGAACCATCATAAAGCCCGCAACTGTTTGTAAACCAAAATGCAGGTAACAGATACGTTAAAAGACAAAGTGTACAAATACATAAAAAACGATTAAAATTATACATAATTTCTTTTTTAGTGATGTTGAAGCAAAATCTTTACAGATACAGATTGAACAAACTATTAATAAAGATATATTGCCTATTGATGCACTTCAAAACAGGCAAGGTAAAATGAGGACACCTAAGTCAAGGTCAAGACGATCATCCCCATATCCTCATATTGCAGAAAATCCAGACTACTCCGGAATTCCAACTTCCGATAGAATCGAGTATGTCCCGGATATCAGTTCTCAGGAATATGTTAACTCCATACAAACTTGTGAAAATTTTGATAAATATAATGGACTATATGGACCACAATTTAACATAAATTTCATATCTGAAATGTTACCATATCAGAACTACCATCGGTTAGCTGATGAAAAATTTCAGTACAAACTTAGTGACCAAAATAAGTTACATCATTTCGGATATCAAAATGGCTACCAACTCAGTATTAATGACGTTAGCAGTCCTCGTCTGACTCATTATGGTGAAAGTACAGATACTCCATCGACCTCTCCTCATTTTGACTACCGAAATTTAAATCCATGTTCAAGAAGTAGTAGTCGAGAAACGTCTTTCGGAACTGCTCAAGGGTACAGCTGCCCATATAGTAATAGATCTGAATCGTCCGTTTCCGATGTTGATGTAGTCAACGAAGAAACCGACAAACGAAATTCAAATCATCAAAATAAATATGACAGTATATATGATTCTCCCCGAGTGAAAGAAGAACAATTTGGATCTCCCAAAAAATCTTTGGAAGTGCAAAACAGAACTTCTCCGCATAGAGACACAGTACAACAATCTGTTATAATGAGACGATCTGATTACTGTGTAGAATCGGAGAAAACAGATATCACTCCACCTACCGGAGACACAAATCAAAACAATCAAGATGCATCCAAGTGCTCTGGATCTAATAGTAGCTGCTATATCAATGACCCAACTTCTTGCAATAAATATGCTGAAATACGTGCCATAAATGACAAAACTCTAAACACACAGGACATTTATTCTCACTGTCTAAGGGCTGCATGTGCTTATGATTCTTATAATTCAAATTATGAACAATCATCCTTAGCTTCAAGCCCAAGACAGTATCCAATGGTACCTCAAGCCGGATATACCAGTGTTATAGTTGATGCCCAGCAATATAATATAACAAACGGTTTTGTACATTAAAACATGCACATTTTGTAAATGGGAAGACAATTGATCTTCGGTGATTGCAATCAATGAAAACCGTTGCAATATTTTATTTGCAGTATTACAATATTTGCGAAGATATTCTCTATTTATTCTAGAAAAAGAGTCTTAAGGTTATCATGTTTCAAAAGTCAAACAATCCAAATGGCCGAGCAAATATATTTTCATATTTGTTAATATTTGTATTAGTTTTTATCCGTTCTGTTGGTAAATGTATTCTTGTTAACAATTTCATGATCATTAAAAGACCCGTATGTAATGTTTATTCATATTACAATCGTCCATGCCAATGCAAATATCTCTATCAGATAGGATACAGCGAGGAAGATCTTTTAGAAATGTTCTTCTTACATGGATAATGGTTAGATTAAATAAATAAAATAAATCAAAACATCAACATTTTTTTTAGATTTGTCATTTTGATAGAAGTTTCAGAAAAAAAAACATTTACAACGGATTTTCAAAAAGTGACAAATCAAGTTTCAACCCTTTCAATCAATTTCAAAGAGTCATTATTCATTTATTCTTCGTAAATTTCATTATTTCTTTTAGCAATGCAAGAATAGGAAAAGTACGATTGTTCGTTTAATCTCATACATACTAAAATCCGCGTTGAAAGTTAAACGAATTTTAGAGCTCAACTGTACCCCCAATACGTAAACTTTTTTGAAAGTTTGCAAAAACACTGCAATACTATTATTTGAATCATGTTAACTCTAGTGCAATTGTACTTACACAGTTATATTATTCACATTTATACAGAATACAAGATTATGTGTGAATTGTCTGTTGTTACTTGTAAATTGTTATCAATAAATTATTAATGTTTGAAGCAGGGAAATGTGTCATATTTTTTAAAATATTTTATATTTTACACAGTCACCTGGTTTTAAGTACATGTATGTAAATACATGTACAGATCAAAGAAATAGTACAACCATTTACTAAAGTCAGCATTTACTTGATCTCTACCTTAAGTATCATAACTGTTATATTATATGATAAATATATCCGATTATAGCTCTAGAATTGATTAAGGTTTATCGATACTGTACAAACATTGCAGTGCTTTTTTTGTAAAATCAGTGTCTTGGGTTATTTCATTTTAGTAGTTACCCTTAAGAGATGTATATGTTGAATACTCAAAACACTAGTTTAACCCCTCCACAAGATTAGTCGGAAATCACGGAACTGGTTGTCTATAATTTCATTTTCGTGTTCCTTTTAGAATTTTAGTGTTATTGCCAGATCACTGGTAGATTTTGTGATATCTATTCACAATTAGTCAAATCTAGACGTTTTTGCGATCGTTAAAGAGTGTTAAGTTAATATAGTGGTATAGACACTTGCATTAGTGTGTTAAAAGACTATGCTGAACTCTAAAACTCTGGATCTCTAGACCTAAGAACCAGTGAACTATTTTGTTTGTGTTAGGTTGCAATTACAAGAACGTAGACCAAACACCATTTTCCTAGTTTTATTAATGCATAAATGATACCAATTATATACTTTGGTCAAAGTTTAGAGAGTTAAACTTGTGCTGTTGCGATATAGTGGATGTCATTAACCTTTTGGGTATTTAGTATTTAGCTTAACAAGCTAGGGACAGCACTCGCTAATCTATACTAGATTTATCTCCGAATGACCCCTGTCTTGGAAAGACCTTAGTTCTGTCTCCGAATAACCTTCTGACGTCATGCAACAATCACTCTTTAATTATGACGTCAAATATCTTAAATTGTGATGTAATATTAATTGTAGATAACTTTGCATACAATTATAAATACGTCTATTGCTGGTATATAAAACCATCTATAATTTAAAAAAACATTCATCTTACTTGTTCGATATGGATAAAAAAAAAGTGTTGAAAATTAATTTCCAAACATATCTTACTTGATTGAAATTTTCAAATTAACAAAACTCTTTACATAATCAAGTTAATCAATACCTACTTATTCGGATGACATATTTTATTACAATATTTGTAAAATTCTTCGTTATAAAGAATTATTAAGAAACTAAGGTTCCAACACCCTCAGACAAAGTTTGCATTAGACAGGTAAGTTGAATTTGGCTACTATTTTATGTCCCTTTTTATCTTGTTTCTCTTAACTTATTCGGTTATCATACATCCTTAGCTTTACAACTGTTTCGGTCTAAGAGTTCCTGATGAAGGTAGATTCAGAAAAGCGCTTCAGACGCACACATTTATAAAGTATCATTTACTTGAACGCAATGCAATACGACAAAGGATGAATAACTCTTTGTAATTTTATATTAAGCTATCATAAATGGTGATAGAAATGTAATTGGACTGATTTAAAAAGAGAGACGAAAGATATTAAAGGGATGTTTAAACTCATAAGTCGAAAACAAACTGATAAGCCATGGCAACAAAAAACCAATAAAAAACAAAAAAAACAGTATACAAAACACAACATAGGAAACAAAAGACTGAGCAACACGAACCTAACCTATCCGAGGGTGATCTCATGTACTCCGGAAGGGTGACAATGGATGACAAAATCCCCTATAACTCTTAAGTCAATAGTTTTCATTTTGAATGCTCCTAAAGTATCTTAAAAGATTACGTTGGAGCTCATCAATATGATTGTAGTTCCACGAGCCAAAATTGAAAATGTGTTCATTTGAAGGCCAATTACTTTTCAACAAAGGATTTTATTTGATCGAATTCTAGTTCGTTTGAAAGCTGTTTTCCGAAAAAAAAGGATATTGTTTCACAACCTCGTTACCTGTCATGCAGTTTCTAAGAAAAAAATAAAGGGATACATAAATTCAAAAGAGTTAATCCTGTAAAAAGTAAAATACCAAATATACCGAACTCCAAGGAAAATTCAAAACGGAAAGTCCCTTATCAAATGGCAAAATCAAAAGCTCAAACACATCAAGCGAATGGAAAACAACTGTCATATTCCTGACTTGGTACAGGCATTTCCTTATGTAGGAAAGGTGGATCAAACCTGGTTTAATAGCTAGCGAAACCTCTCGCTTGTATGACAGTCATATTGCATTCCATTATATTGACAACAATTTGTGTGCAAAAAAAACAGACATAATAGGCGAAAAAAATGTCAAAAATTGGGATACAGCAGTCAATATTGTGTTCTAATCTTAATCACTATAACAACAAATAACTATATAAACAAAGAAAAACAAACTGGCATATAAACACTCTGTAGACAAAGTACATAAACAAAAATGAAAGACAAGAAAACAAAAATAGTCATAGCACAATAACACAATGGCGAGATGTATAAATACCTAGCCACGCCAAAAGTATATACCAAAAATGGAGTAAACAGTAAACGTTAAAACATACAAAGACAAATAAAAAGAACACTATAACACGTGATTTAGATGATAAAAAAAATTTGCGTACATAGTCTTTACTTCAAGACCATCTTATATTATTTATGAAGTTGATACGGAATATTTATCAACAAGGTATTAGTATCTTCCGATGAACTTTTTTAGAAAAAGGACAAGACGTTCTTTGACATAACCCTGAATAATCAACTTTCTGCTCAGACATTGTGACGTTTTATAAAGTCCGAGTAGCAGCTGCAAGCTCTTGAATACCGAATGAGTTGGGAAGTGTATATCCCATATGCAGGTGAATTGGTATATTGCTGCTAAGGTGGGGGAAATTTATAATTTTAAAAGTGAAATCATCTCGTTTGTCATAGGTTCTGGTACTGAGATGATCACTGATGTCAAATTCGAGGTATAAGTCCAACAATGAGGCGGAGGAAGCCGTGTCTGTTATTTCTTTAATTTCTAGTTCTGGAGGATATATTAATGGAACCCAATCAGAAAAGTCTGGATTGTTAATGGAAATAACATCATCAATATATCAGAATGTGAAATTAAGTGATCTGGCTTCTTTGATCTTCTTGTTTGAAAGTGTCTGAAAGAACAATATATGCCATTACCAGGCTAAGCATTGCTTGTTTCGGTACAATCATATAAAGTTAGATTACCCTTTCTCGACTTAGTAGTTGTTTTCATTTTGGGACTTGTTTCTCAAATCAGGGTTAAATGTATGGACAGTTAAATCGTCGATGACTATAAAATGATACATTTATCTTTAGAATATGGTTGAATATAGTCAGATGTAAGAGTTTTCTGAAAATGAATCTGGTATTTACAGCGTACAGGTATGTATTGCGACATTTATATTGAGCGTACTATAGAATAAGCAGTTTGTTCTTTTAAAAACCTGTCTTCCTTGTGCTCATGTTGAAGTTTCTGACGGAGATACACAAAGAACAAGAAGACTTAATTCATTACATATTTAAATTTTGAATATACATCACTAATTATGCAATTGGCCTATACTACTGGCGATGCATAAGGGAAAAAAATGAACATAAGTTTAAATATTCTCAGATGAAGTACTTTTATTGAGAGAGATAAACTGCGCTGTCTACCTTTTTAATCTAGGGGTGTTTCTACATCCTCAGTATCATTTGAATTTTCCTCCAGTTGTTTCAACCTGAAATGATATGAACTGCATTCTGCCAATCATAGTTGTTATTGTTGTTTGCATTTTAGTCTGTTTTTTTTCTTGGTGTTGACCGTTTTGAAGGACTTAAAATTATTTGGTACCCTTTTTAGTTTTCTCTCACTTCTTGCTTGAACCACGAAATGTGCAATGTGCTTTCGTAGGAGTATCATTTTAACTTATTCCTTCACTTTAATTATCTGTTGAGGAGGTGGACTACACAGTGTTGTTTTGATTTGTTCCGTTAACACTGTTAAACTAATTTGAGTAAGTTTAAGGTTTTTGGAGATTATTACTTATAATGTGTTTTGTGCACACTATTGAAGAGTCTGGTGCAGCTACATTGAGGTAATTCAAACATCAGAAGTGGTTTGAGACGTAGTTTTGTCAGAGATTTTAAATATACACTCGTTAGTCTCTGTTCTTGCAGTTTAAAATTTCAGGGTTACAGGCAGATGGTCTAGTATATTCGTTCTGGACATCGACAACAACGATCTTAAAAATAACCTTTACATATGACTGCATGTTTAACAGTTATGTCTCTTTTTGGTGTGGCAAAAGTAGATGTGTCCTTCTTTTGATGAAAAATATTCTAAATAACAAGTTGCTAAAACAAGAAACCTCTTTCATTATTTCAGATATACCAGACATGTGCGCGAGAACCCGAATCTACCTAGAATAAAGATATTCCTTATAAGTTCTTTGTAGTGTTAGGAAAAACTTATACAATATATAAGTATTTCAACAATTTTCAACGGTTTTTCCAACATATTAGCAGAAAGCCTCTGTGTGAAAAATAAACGAGAAGAAATGTTGTTTTAATTTAAACATTTCATTTACATCTATGATGGTGTCACGAAATAGAAGTTCCAAATGGAAAAAAAGATTTCTGGAATATAATTTCCACTGGAATAAATATTACAGTAAATGTTCCTAAAGGAATAAATGGTATAGAATATTTGTTCCAACAGGAACAGATATTATGACATTGTTTATGGCAAAGTTTCTGGTGGAATTTCTGTTAGGCGGAATAGATTTACGTTGACAGTGCATCAGTTGATTATTTTTAGGTATCATAAATTGACTTTTTTTGTATGAATTTTTATTGATCAGTGCCACTTGAAAAGGAAATCCTTTTAACCCTTTTTATCCGAGCGTCACTGATGAGTCTTATATACACGAAACGCGCGTCTGTCGTACAAAACTATATGCCTGGTATTTTTTATTATTATTTTATGTATGTTATTTAAATAAAACGGGGTAATATTCATGGTCAATATAATTATACCACGTTTTCTTACAATATACCCCAAAACAGGATGAAATGATGTTTCCTTGATAAAGAAAAGATTCACTGTTTCACTTCAACCAACATCGGACCTTTCACAAGGTCGATACATTGAACTCATCAGCAATGTATCATAATAAGATCATATCCATGACGTAAGGGACGATGAGTGTATTTACTACCACTGGGTCGAATTCACTACTGGGGAGGTTTCCACCCCCAGGGTCTCACCAGCCCAGTAGTCAGCACCTGACATGAATTATTAGTGGTATCGTCATAATTATAAATTAACTGTTCACAAAACTTTGAATTTTTCTAAATACTAACGATTATCTAACCCAGGAATAGGTTATCTTATCTGTATTGCTCAAAACCATTCGGTATTTGATTCCTTAATGCTCTTCAACTTCGTACTTAATTTGGCCTTTTCAACTTTTTTTATTCCAGCGGCACTGATGAGTCTTTGGTAGATGAAACGTGCATCGGCGTAATACATTTAAATTTTGGTATTTATGATAAGTGTATTTATGACACTACTGAACCTGAATTATTATTGTTTGAAGCAGGGAAATGAGTCACATTTGTTAATTCATTTATGTTTTAAACAGTCAGTTATCATTTCAGAGACATCTATCATCCGGCTTCACGTCTAACGTAAGATAATGTCCGCAGCAAAAAATAAACTAAACAAACAAACGAAATTCTTCCAAAGACAACGTATTTTCATCACAGATTCAAAGTAAGATTGACATATTGAACATGAATATATATTCTTATTTAATATTCATATAGAAGATACCAAGCATTGCCTATAAAGAACTGCAGGTATAAAATAATATATATTTTATTATAGACTATTTTTATTGCTTTGTTAAACAACAAAAAAAAGATTTCGAAAATTAACTTTTTGCAAATATATTCAGTAGTATGATATATTGTTTGAAAGTTTTAAATTTACGAAAGTGTATATACCACTTCAAAAAGTATACAAGAAAACGAACTCCAAGGTAAAAAAGGTAAAAATCCTCTCAACGTTTCTGTCTAGTACAAATCAGGGTTTAAACTCTTGTCATATTCTCATTTTCATTTTCTCGTCATGAATATGCATTTGATTTGACAATGGACGTTAAAGAGCTATCTATCCACCCACCCATGTAATAAGCATATGGAACATTTTTCAACATTTCAGTTATTTCATCTTAGAGATTTATCTGATAAACGGGAGATAATCCAATTTGAACTATGTTGTATTGTATCACGTATTTTAAAAGTTTAAGCCTGGTTCTCTCCCTTGCAACATTAAGGTATTTGAGTCACCTTTGTTGTCAAGTCAGAACAGACCAGATAAAGAACAGGGCACCAGTCTAGTTAAGATACAACTCTCACAAGTTACTGTGCTTTCACAGTCGTCTAGTTCTGACATTTCAGACCGAAATTCAAATGACGGTGAGAGAATATTTTGCACAATTGTAACATTTTTAAAATCCTTTACGTGCAGATCAAAGTCTTCTGTCTAGTTAAGTTTAAAATCTCATACGTTATTGTGCTTCCACAGTCGTCTAGTTCTAACATTTCCGACCGAAAGTTTAAATTACGGTGAGAGAATATTTTACACGATTGTAATATTTATAAAATTCTCATCGTGCAGATTAAAGTCTTGTTCTTACCCATATGTGAAGTTTCAAATATAAGAAAGCCTATGCAAAAATGCAGTCAGAACTCAACACAAACAAAAAATTTATACGCATTTGGGGATCTTAACATAATTCAACATGAACATCTCCGAAAGGTGATATATCATATTCCTAAGTTCAGAGAACCCCAACACATCAATTGAAACCATAACTTCAAAATGATTATGAATTCCATTGCGGACTATGTTAGAACATTGGCTAAACGAGAAGAAGTTGAACTGGACACTTTGTCAGAATGGGTTAAAGCAATCAGGTCTCTGATATAGCGTCGAATCCAAAAATTAAAAAAATGCGTGAATGATCGACCAAAGTCCGTATTCAGAGACAAAAAAGCTGTGAAATGTCTATCATCTCTTCTCGAAAAATATGTTGTTGCTCCTGCGGACAAAGCTTCAAATAATATTGTTTTTGTATGTAAATCGTACTACTACTATGAGGAATAAATTATCACTCAGGTAATCCCACATTCAAAAACATATCATTTGATAAGGATGATATGTTGGCGAATCCGTCATGGCTTTAATGACCATTACATTGAACAGCAAATCTGAGAACTTACCTTGTTTGTATTGGATACCTAAGCTCCACAAAATTCCGCACAAACAACGGTTTATTGCCGGCTCATCTGCATGTTCTCTAAATGAATTGTCCATTAGATTGACAAAAATTCTGTGCGCAGTGAAAGAAAGTATTGTGAAACCATTTACTCACGTAGTGGTATTAACCATATGTGGATTCTAAAATACCCTAAAGAACTTCTGGATAATTTTAAATCTCGATCTTTCTCAAAACCTTTGATTTTTCAACCCTTTATTCCACCATGTGAAATTGAAAAATTGTCTAAAAGAAATAATCCACAATACTTTTCAATATAAAAATGGTAGCATACGCTATAAATGTATTGCTTTGTGATACCATACGGCATATTGTGTTAATAGTAAACAAAAAGGTCAAACATATTACACAGAGGGACAAGTGCTCAGTATGCTAGAGTTTCTTTTTAACAACATTTTTGTTGAATTTAGAGGTGGACTTTTTCAACAAATTTTCGGCATTCCTATGGGAACAAATTGTGCGCCTCTCCTTGCTACTCAGACGTACCCGGTACATATCAACTGCACAAATAATACATGATAGTCTTGAATTATAGATTCTAGGTACTGACGTTGTTTATCATCTTAGTTACGTGTACATGTTATAGTGTCCTTTTTATTTGTTATTTTTAACCTTTACTGTTTAGTTCATTTTTTGTAATATCCTTTTGGCTTGGCTCGGTATTTATACATCCTGCCATTGTGTTATTGTGCATGGTTATTTTTTTTTATTCTTGTCTTTAATGTTTGCTTATGTTCTTTGTGTATAGAGTGTCTATACGCAATTTTGTTTTTCTTTGTTGACATAGATGTTTGTTTTATAATGATTATAACACAATGTTGCATTGACTGCTGTATCCCAAATGTCTGTTTGTTTTGCTCACACATTGTTGTCAATATAATGGAATTATATCCAACTGCCATACCAGTGAGATGTTTAACTAGCTATAAAACCAGGTTTAATGCACCATTTTCTGCATAAGAAATGCCGGTACCGAGTCCGGAATATGACAGTTGTTTTCCATTCGTTTGATGTGTTTATGCTTTTGATTTTGCCATTTAATAAGGGACTTTCCATTTTGAATTTTCCTTGGAGCTCGGTATTTGTGTTATTTTTCTTTTTTATACATGCAGGCCTTTTAACGCATTGAGTGTCCCCTGAATTATTATAATATAAATGATTTTTCTTTTACAAGAAAGTTCACGTACACTTGTTTCATATAAAAACTTAGCCATTCAGGTATATAAAACATATTAAACTTTTTTTTCTTAAATTTGAAGTTCCATATGACTTTAAGTTTTAATCTTATTTGATACTGAATACCGTTTGGTCTTCATGTTGTAGCCGACAATTGTATTTATCAGCATTGAGTCACTTGCCTAAAAATTCGAAAAGGAAAGTGCCAAATACTAACGGAATGTTATCCGTTGCACTGTTAGATTTTCGGAATATCACGTATTGATAATTGATTCATATGGCAAATATTATAAATATTTTAAAACAGTTTAATAATTACTCTTTGCCGATTCATTATCGTCATTAGTCATTATTTGATTCTTTTGATGGTCAATTGACAATTATGAAAATACGGATATTGTTTTATTGAAATTTGCTGTTAGAAAATTTTGGAAATAATTTTAAATTGAGAAATATATTTCCCTCATGCATAGCTCTAATTACTTGCCCGAATTTGGCCCAACCCTTTCGGTCCCCTTTTGGTTTTATCAGATCTTCATCGTTTGAATTAATATATTATTTGGATTTCAAAAATGTTGGCATCGAGCATCACTGAAGAGAAATTGATTGTAGAAATGCGCATCTGGTGCAGTAAAAACGGCACCGTTATCGTTATACACCTTATCACTATGTATTCCAATCCGGATAAGTTCTGGAATAACACAACTTTTCCATGACTACACAATCCAGTTGAAGCTATGGGCTCTGATAAACAATGCATTGTTCATTCACCTTTTCAAAGACACATCTTTATACCATTGTAAACACTCCAAATAAAGCATTTTATGACTTTAAGGAAATTGTGTTTTACAGAAATGGATCATGATCTATTAAAATTACAATATGCTCATTTTTTAAATTTTTTCCTCCCTCGGCTCATTACTGATGACCTTTGTTTATCGACTCTTATCCCAAACAGGAAGATGTCTAAGTTTTTTTTCCGGATTTGAAAAAATAGCGATAAGGTGTATTACTACATATATCACTGGGTTGATGCCTCTGCTGGTGGACTATTATTCTCTGAGGGTAACACCAGCCCAATAGACAGTATTTCTAAATTGGCATGAAAATATGGATATTGTTTTATTGAACTTTGCCATTATAAACTTTTTGAAATCATTAAAAATGCATCTGGTGCAGTAAAATCTGTACCGTTATCGTTATTAACGATTTTTAAAAAAAATAAACCGACCAGAAATCATTTATAAATGAACGTATCAATTCATTTCATGAACTTAATTTTATTGATTGAAAGCAGTCTTGGAATATTTTTTTTTAATGAGAAGAAGACATTTGTTAATTTGTTAATTTTGATTTACAGTGTCTTGTTATACTTCAATCGCTGATAACGCTAGATAACAATCTTTGTGCGTGCACAATTTCGAGATAATCGAAATAGAGTTATCGATATCATGTTAGTTATGTATAGACAAGTAATATATCTTCGGTATTTGAAATGGGAAACATCAAAATAAACAATCGAGAACATAACAAGTGGTTATTCTGATGCCACCTCATACAAAAAATGATTCCGAGTGTCGTAACTTTAATAGTTGCTGTTGTTACTCAATTTGTACTCGGATACATACGACCTTTTTCGATTGATCTCCAAGCTGGTGTATGTGAAAAGTAAAATAACAAAAAAATACCGAACTCCAAGGAAAATTCAAATCGGAAAGTCCCTTATCAAATGGCAAAATCAAAAGCTGATTTGGTGGAATCTCATATTCGAACCAGACTATTGGTAGATACAATGGGTGATATACGACAAAACAATACTGAATCTTTCCATTGTTTATTCGAAAGGGTGTCATTTATTACGACAGAAAATGAAATTACATTGATGAAACTCCGTAAATCCGGGCAACAAAAACATAGAGCGGCAGCAAATACAGTTGAAAAGCATTTTTAGCATAAATAGATAGATCCTTTCATTGTTTATGTTATCAGTCACGTGAACACCAGATTTCCAGAACTAACAGTATTTTTTACTATCATATCAATCATTTTAATAAATGAATATTTTAAAATGTATCATTATTTTTCATAAATTAAGTGTTTAAGTCAAGAACCAAAATAAATCTTGGGATTTCGCAAAATCAAGAATTTTGCACCATGAAATGCTCAGCCTAGGCGGCTCCAGACCGTTACCTGAATATTTGCCCGCTCCATAACGACATAACGAGAGCTAATTTACGGCCACGTAATGATAAAAAAAACATTATAAAGGCGTACGCATGACAGTTAGGCAAACACATTACCGACGTTATATAATCATGTTCATCTGACAATAAATATTTGTTATATTATTACAAAAACAATGATATAATTTGAAACGATAAATCCAGAAATTTCTTAATTCTTGTGGAAATTTGCATGTCATTGATAGATTATTAAAAACGCACCCGTCAATTCTCGTTTTTTTTTCTTCTGTGAAAAAAAGAAAAGATATCAAGGAGGGACAATAACAAAGATGAAAATTATTAATTCAAAAAGCAATATTTACATTTGGTTAATTACTCGTCGAGGCGACAGATACATTAGTTAAAATGCATGTTTTGTAGCAAAAGAAGAGGTTAGACAGAAGGGAAGTTTATCACCAAATGTGCTTTGTTTGTTCAAAATTCAAAGTTGGTATACGTCGGATCTATGTATTTTGAAAAATTATTATATCGTAATTTACATTTTCTTATGGTTGTAAGCTTAAGGTACATAACATGTACGTGCATTGTAAACTCAGTAAATTCAGAAAAATGGCGAAATTGCATTTGATAAACCTTAAGTCAAGCTAAAAGTACGATTTCTTTCATCTGGCTTGTAAAACCAATGCTAAAGGGAGGCGTCGATTTGAGTTGTCATGCCTGGTCATAATGGGGACGTTAAATCGGATACCTCGTGTTTGGTAAGTCCATAGCTTTTACATGTTAAAGGACCATCCTTGGTCGCAATTGACCGACTTTAAAACATACCTTATGAATTTATCATAAGATCTGCTCGTCCTGAAAATGTATGAAATACTTGCCATTGGGTAATATTCAAACAATTATCACTCAATCTGAACAACGTCTAAACAATTTAGATTTAACAATCGTAGTTCTGAAAGAGGAAGTGTTTTTTTTTTTTTTTTTTTTTTCATTGATCTACTATCTGACAAATTTACTTCGGAAGACGCTTAAATATATCTACGAAACGTTTGAAAGAATAAGAATAGAATAAGGACCCAATCGTACTTCGAAATTAACCAAATATGTCCTTCCGTTACAATGCGTGGAGGATTCTAATGTACCATATATATTATGCAACGTTGTATCTAATATGTTGGTCTCTGTTCTCAGAATGGCCATGTTTCCCTCTTGTTATTGATATTGTTGTTCTTGATTTTGAAACTTTCTCCCTTCGAAAATTTCAGTGTACTATACTACTCACTTGATTCGATTAAACTTACTTGAATCTTTTTTTATATGTTCTATTGTATTGAGAGGCAGATACTTTGTCCGTTGTCTCTACAGAATTGACTGTTCGTTTGTTTGTTAAACTGTTTGACAACTAATAAATGTGTATATCAATTGTCAGCAACCACTTTGTACACATTTAAGTCTGATGTTAATTAAAAGATTGTCTTGTCTTGTCTTGTCAGTGGCGTAGCTAGGCCATTTGTAAGTGCACGCCCGATACTCGGCGAGGTGTCTGAGGGACCAAAGCGGTCTGTAAACAAAAACTTAGTCCATTTAGTCGACCGTGCGAGACCCTCATTGGTAGTCAAGGTCGTTAAACACCCCCTAGTAGTAAAATATCGTTGACATAACACTAGTGGTTCCCCATAAACAAACTTATCACAAACTAATGCATGTAAACCAAGCAAAAGTTTCAAAGTCAATAGACCATGACTGAGGGGGCGGGGCCAAATAATCTCCATGGAAATGAGATGTGCCAATGCTAATACAACTGCATACCAAATATTATTTGCCTACCACTAGTGGTTCCTCATAAAGTGACCTAATTACAAACTTATACATTGTTGACGCCGCCGCCGACAACGACGCAGGAAACAACATACCTATGTCTCACTTTTTGACTCCGTCAAGGCGAGACAAAAATCAAAAGAAATATTCATAAAACTTTGCTCTGAATACTGTCTTAAATTTGGTCAAAAAAGCTTCTGTCTAACTTCCGTAAAATTCCATGAATGTCTGACAAAGTTATTGATAAAATCAAAAATAACTTTAACAACAGACTGAACCTAAGGGAGCTACCATTTGATTTTTAAGGGGGGCTCTAAGATGAAAAATTTTGTCCTGCATTTTATTTTAGTTGTAATCTCTGTCCTGCCTTTTTATTTTTTCACTCTATTTGGTCCTGCCTTTTTTTTTATTAGTGTATCCTGACTTTTTTTACATAAATTGTCATCCTGCCTTTTTTTTGCCAAGTTGCTCATCTTGCCTTTTTTTTTTACTCAACACTCCTGTCCTGCCTTTTTTCAAATTTCATCCTAGCCCCCATAAATATCAAATGGTAGTTCCCTAAATGTTGACGACGCCGACGGAATCTAGGAACGCTAAGCCACGGTCTCGTTTTCGCGACATAAATGTCGCAGGCTATATATATAGTCAAAAATGCAAACCACATATCGAATGAATTGCTGTAAACAATAGGAAACTGAGTAGAATTCACAGTAGATTCAGACTTTGACAGAAAATGAACAAATATGTAATATGATACCATTTCATTAAAAAGTAAATTTCGTGATTTTTAAAATTTTTCATTGAAGAAAGAATAACAAGGTTCGTGTGGTTTAAGCTTTTTTTTTTATTTGTTTTGATTAAATTATTTTTTCTCCTAAATTCATGTGTACGCCCGGGCGTTTTGACGTAAACATAGCTACGCGCCTGCTTGTCTTTGGCTTTGTCTTATCTTGTCTTGTCTCAATTATTGTGTGACAACAGAAAAATATTGTAGTAATTTTTGTCTATCCAGTTATGTTTCTTATTAGGCGATCTTAAATACATGATGATATTTCAAAATGTCAAATTGAGAGAGAGAGAGAGAGAGAGAGAGAGAGAGAGAGAGAGAGAGAGAGAGAGAGAGGGAAGGGGGGGGGTCGAAAATAACAAGTCTAATAAAAACACCCAGCACCATGGCCAAGAAACGACAAAGAGACTACAATACAATAAACATAAAAATAAATGTCCCTTATAAGCTGTCGTATAATTTATAAAAAAAACAGCTATTTTTAACTATAAAAGGTAAAAATCAATGTTTACACGTATACAGGTGAGTAAACTTGTTTTTATAGAGATAACTTTCACTTTTGTGCATTTGATACATGTATATGCAAATGCTAGGTCAATTTATGGAATAAAATTAATTGATTGCAACACGGAACTTGTTATTGATGGTCATCAAAGGTTATTTTATGTAACGTGTACAAAAGATATATATAATATGCTTTATTTTCGGATTTGTATTCTTAAGCGAATTTTCATTCAATGAAATTTTAGAAAGACGCATGAATTAATTGGTCTAATCATATGAATATTTTCAGTAATGTTCATATGGTACCCAAATGCGGATCCAGGATTTTGAAAAGGGGGGGGGGGGGGGGGGTCCCGCGGGTCCCAAACAAGACAAAATTTGTAGTAGAACCTGTAAAAAGTCTGGATTAACCATAAATAAAGCTCCATAAGGGGGGCGGGCACCCCGGGCACCCCCTAAATCCGCCCCTGGACTACTAGGATTTTACAACGTGTCACATTTAATACATTTGCGTTGAAATGGTCAGATATTATAGGCATTTTTCTCAATTGCAAATGTATCCAGGAGTCAGCCGCTTGAAACAAATAAAATATATAGCATATCGGCAAAATATAGAAAATCCTATGTTGAAAATAAAAGTGCATATCAGTACGAAAAAAAAATAAAGTTAACTTGATAAATCATGGTACCTGGAAGGTATCTACAATTTCAATTGATTGACTGATTGTTGTTTGCTTAACTTCCTGTAGCAATCTACAATTTCAAAGCCGGAGGATTTTATAACCATTATATTATACAAAATAGCATAAAAACAAATACGAAGTTTAAATCAATAATGTCTCGGATAATTTCGAAAATCAGTGCCCAAAAAGTATGTTTAAAGGAGTTATGCCCCTTCTGTTATGAAATTTGAATCAAAGTTTGGAACCTATGGCCTTTGTTAGTCTTGTATGTTTTTTTTTTTTTTTATTTTGGTTCAGTTATATGTTTCGGAGTTTAGTGTGACGTCAATTTTCACTGAACTAGTATACATTTTTGTTTAGGGGCCAACTGAAAACCGCCTCCGGTTATGTGATTTTCGCGCTGTGTTGAAGACCCATTGGTGGCCTTGGGCTGTTTTCTGCTCTTTGGTCGGGTTGTTGTCTCTTTGACACATTCCCGTTTCCCTTCTCAATTTTATTTATATCAGCAATATCTGGTACTAGCTAAAAATCAGCGCTGATCAATCATTTTTACAGAAGTCATGTCCCTTAGAAATGTAAACTTTGTTGAAAATTCCATTGTAATTGCTTTCAAGTGAACAATACTTGCCAGATATCTATGAAATTTATATCAGAAGGTTATATCAGCAATGTCTGGGACAAGTTCGAAAATCAGTGCCTATCAACTATTTTTAAAAGAATTAAGCCCAAGGAAATATAAATTATATAGAAAACTGCATTGTTAGTACCCTCACATTTACGTTTATTTCAGATTGTTATAAAATTTATATCAACGGTCTATTTCGGCAATGCCTCGGGTTATTTTGAAAATCAGCGCTGATTTATTATTTTTACAGGAGCTATGTCTCTTGGAAATGTAATTTATTTTAAACATTATATTGAACATTGTATTGTAAATACACCCACATTTACATTTCTTGTCGAATTTTTAAAAAGTTTATATCAAAGACTGATATCAGCAAGATCTTGGAAGAGCCCTAACCAACTATTTTTACAGGAGTTATGACCCTTGGAAATAGAAATATATGGAAAATAACATTGAAACAATGTTATGCCTACATTTCTTGTAAGATATTTATAAAAAGTTTAATTGAACAAACACAAAATATTGTTTTAGTTATTGCCCTAACCTTTGACAGATAAAGTATGTGCAATGCGTGGAACATTGGAACTCTGTATTTTATATGTTTTATATTGCGAAGTTTGATGGTTATTCTTTTAACCAAGTCAGTAATATGACAATTGTTTTCCATTCGTTTGATGTGTTTGAGCTTTTGATTTTTGTTATTTTTACTTTTGACGTATAACTCACATCTTCTATTATTATACACAATCCATCACAGTATATCCCATATATTACCCTCATAAGTGTGCATCATACAAAAAGAAAATTGTTCAAAGATAAATAACTTGTAAAATGATTGCTATAAGACAAATTGTATATGCTTATTAATGTCAGTGTACCCTTTTTATAACAAAAAAATCAGCACTGACAGCAACAATGGGCCGATTAATTATTTTCATAAATATTATTATTATTGTTGTTGTTGTTGAGATTATTGTTATTTTTTTTTAATTTAGTATTGAAGAACGGCGACAAAAAATCATCAATCGACACTTTATATTCAGATATACAACAAATCTTAGTGAATTTAATTATGTATCAACATAAATTTCATAATTTGTCATATTTGTTGCTGTTCTGGACAATGCCAGCAATTTCTTCATCGTTGGATAGAAAACTTCCAAAGTTAATTCTTATTTCTATGGATGGTTTTAGGTACAATTATTTAGATAATGTTCCTTCGGAAAAGATAACTAATTTCACCAATCTCATTGAAAATGGCGTGAAAGCAAAATATCTTGAAAATGTCTACCCAACAGTTACATATCCAAACCACATGACATTAGTGACAGGACTTTATCCGGAAAGCCATGGTGTGATTCATAACAGATTTTGGGATCCATACCTAGAAGATGGATTTTCGTTGACCGATTTCAGACGGAATTTCGAATCAAAGTGGTTCGACACCGGCGCAGAACCAATATGGGTAACTAATTTCAAAGCCGGGTCATCAAGAGACAGTGGTGTTATTTTGTGGCCAGCTGGTGTGGCACAAATAAAGTCATACATGCCACGTGTTATACCGGCAGGCGACGATTACAATGACACTGATTGGAATTTGAGAGTGGACACTTTGGTCAAATGGTTTCAGAATGACAAAACAAATGTGAGACCAATAAATTTAGGACTATTGTATTTTCCTGATCCCGACGAAACAGCCCATAATTTTGGTCCTGATAAAATTGATGGAACTATTACTGACGAAGTACAACAGAAAATTTTTCAGCTTGATGCTTCTTTGGGATATCTAAAGAACAAATTGAACGAATCAAATCTATGGGATGAGATGAATATTATAATAACTTCTGACCATGGCTTCACAAATCTTCTGTCTTTGGAAAATGGACAGATTAATTTAGATAAATTTAATATTGATAGAAAATTTTATAAAACCGGAAGTGACATGAAAAACCATCTTGTGATGAATTTAGAGCCTGCTGAAGGTAATTTTGCATTAGACTGTTTACATTTTTAAGACAACGCATTTCATCGGTTAACTTCACAGGTTGTCTTTAATATAAGTACTTTTGTAAAAAACACTTTTTGTATTTCCATAGAAAATCTTCCATTGCAAAATGTTCATAATTTTTCATTTGCAAAACCCGTTATTAAACATTTCTCCGTATAGTTCATAAAAATATCCCATAGCACGTTTTGGTACTCACGTGTACACGTGCACGACATAATTCGTAAATAAAAAAAAGACTTAATCTGGACGCTCAATTGACAAAATCTAATAACATGGTGCGTATAAAATCCTGAAACTTGAAGGAATTATTTTAAAACATCTCGATGCAAGGTTCAACAATTTCAAATACTAACATCCCACAGAGAGTTCAAGATTTTCAAATATTGCTTCATATATATGGTAATTTATGAAAGCATTTACCTTCGAAAAATAAACAGGGCTTGAAAAAAAGCATATACTCACTCAAATTGTATCAACGGTTTGATAGTAACAAGATTTACTCTTTACGTATACATATATGCAAATGTTAAAAATAAGCATTCTGTTCATAGGAACCGATGTAGAAAAATTATTTCAAAATTTAAGTGTTATACCAAAGATGAATGTATACAGAAAATGTGATGATAGTTTGAAAAAATTGCATTATTGCCAGAACAGAAGGATCATGCAGTTTGTTCTAGAAGCAGAAGAAGGATATTTCATAGGCAACACTGACACCTTGAAAAATATTTCAAGTAAGCAAGTTTAACTTTAAGTCTTTGTATTCCATCTATATAGACGTATCTAATTAGATTATATTCGAATGACATTAATCCTCTTATGAAAGAGTCCTTTGTTTTGTCTCAAAACCTTGATTCTTTGGGAATTTATTCTTGGTTTTCATATGTAAAACATGTGTTAGAAGATACAGGTACGGATTTGGACACATTGATGAAATATTCCTCACATAAGATAACTAAAACTATAAGAGAACTAATAAAATTGAAGCATTTTTATGAAAAGCTAGTAAATGATAAAATATCAGATATAAAGGACAACAGCAAACTCACTATTTATTAACATGTAAAACTAAATAATACAGAAGAAAAATATTAAACTTGCTCATAATTTGAATTTAGAAAATTGATAAAAAAAAATTAAGTGACCACAATTTATTAATAGAAAAGGGAAGATATCTTAATATGCCAAGAGAAGAAAGATTATGCAAAAACTGCAAAAAAAAAATAAAGATGAAATTCATTTCTTTTAATATTGTGATATTAACGGTAATATATGAAGAGTTTATTTTAATTTTTTAATAAATGAGAATACACACTTTCAGATTTAAATGATATAGATAAAATTACATATATACTCAACCCAAGATCCCACATTCAGGTAAATAAGCTTGGGTCCTTTTTAAAACAGTCTATAGAACTGAGGAATATTTACTTTCATTATATGTATATAATTGATCTTGTTGATATTGTTTGTTTTTATTTTATTATGTTGTGTCACATGCTATAAATGTATATTATATTGTTTTACACTACTCATTTTGGGACCCTTTATAGCTTGCTGTTCGGTGTGAGCCAAGGCTCCGTGTTGAAGGCCGTACTTTGACCTATAATTGTTAACTTTAATACATTGTGAATTGGATGGAGAGTTGTCTCATTGGCACTCATACCACATCTTCTTATTTATTTGATGTAATGGCAGAATGGAATTGAATTGAATTGAATTGAATTGAATTTTTGAATTGAATTGAATTGAATTGAATTGAATTGAATTGAATTTTTGAATTGAATTGAATTGAATTGAATTGAATTGAATTGATAATGACGCACTTATGTGTACATATTGTGTACAAGGAATCGTAATTAAGGGTCTGGAAGGGCTTCACAGAATAGAGAATAAAGGGCATATAGAAGAAGAAGAAGAAGAAAAAGAAATGGGGGGGGGGGGGGGGGGGGAGGGAATAATAGAGATAAAGGGGTGATCAAATATAAAGAGTAGAGAATAATGGGTTGAAAAAAAATAGAGAAAAATGGCTAAAAAGTAAAGACTACGGATTCAAAATTCATGATAAAAGAACATTGGATGTATATTGTGGTGATTCTCACTGGACTAAAATATTGAATAAAGGCCTCCTGGCAGATTTACTTTTAATGTAAACAGAACAAAGCTTCTTTCGGATCTTGATAAATTGCATGATATGATCTTGCCTAGCAAAATTAAGGATCTTACAACATACATAATATATAAATCATCACAGGTTAGTGGAGGGTTGGGCGACGGAAACATGTTTAACCCCGCCACATTCTGTATGTGCCTCTCCCAAGTCACGAGCCTGTAATTCAGTAGTTGTCGTTTGTTGCTGTATATCATATTTGTTTTTCGTTCATTGTTTTGTACATAAATCAGGCCGTTAGTTTTCTCGTTTGAATTGTTTTACATTTGTCATTTCTGGACCTTTTATAGCTGACTATGCGGTATGGGTTGTGCTAATTGGTGTAGACCGTACAGTGACCTATAGTTGTTAACTTTTGTCATTTGGTCTCTGGTGGAGAGTTGCTTCATTGGCAGTCATACCACATCTTCTTAATTATATTATGTAAATTTTTGTCAGTAATAGCATCTTCGGGTACCCTGTAATTACTTCTTTGGAAGCAATAGTACATAATGAATTAAAAATGAAAACAAAAACAGTTTTAAAGGAATAACTAATCTGAATATTTGATCTCAGGACATTTGGGCCATAGTTTGTTTTATTTTTGCCAAATCTACGAAATTAACCTAATCGGAAATTCTACTTCTGTTGTTACACAGTCCTCGGAAATTACTCCAATCAGAATACCCAAAACATTGACTTTCAATCAGTTCAACACCATCAATAGCTTAAACCAGTCTATTGAAATATTAATCTGTATATTTTTGAATTATTCAAATATTTTTCTACATTTTAGAAGGTGGCCATGGCTACGACCAAAACAAAGTGCCAAATATGCGACCTTTCTTCATCGCCTTTGGGCCAGCATTTAGAAAAGGAATCATTTCAGAGCACTTTGAGTCCGTCAATATATATCCACTAATGTGTCATATACTTGGGATACATCCAGCTCCAAACAATGGATCTCTAGACAATGTACGCCATCTTTTAGTTCAACAATCTTTTATTCGGACGGAAACGGTTCAGCTTACACTGATTACTTGTAAGTCTAATTAATTTATTAATTAAAAGATTATATATATTTTTTAATCGATTTTTTGTTTTCAGTTTAATATCTAAATAATATACAATGTAATCCCTTTTGCCAATTTTTTTTTTGAGAAGTTAAATAACTTATATACAGTATTTAAGTAAAATAGTTGAATTAAGGGTACATCACATTTTTAAAAAAAGGAGTTATAATGAGTAAAATGATATACAACCTTACCATGGTCCGTGTATATTTACGTTCATCACTTTTTCGCTTAGAGCAATAAAAAATCAAAAACGAAAAGACTTTTCCCTCCTTTTTAGCTCACCTGGCCCGAAGGGCTAAGTGAGCTTTTCTCATCACTTGGCGTCCGTCGTCCGTCGTCCGGCGTCGTTCGGCGTCGTCCGTCGTCGTCCAGCGTCGTCTGTCGTCGGCGTTAACTTTATACATTTTGAACTTCTTCTAGAGAACCACTGAATGGAATGAAACCAAACATGGCATGAATGTTCCTTATGAGGTGCTGACCAAGTGTTGTTACTTTGTAGCGGATCCATCATCCAAGATGGCCGCCAGCGGGGGACTTAGTTTAACATAGGACCCTACGGGAAATACATACAAATGTCTTCTTTTAGAGAACCACTGAATGGAATGAAACCAAACATGGCATGAATGTTTCTTATGAGGTGCTGACCGAGTGTTGTTACTTTGAAGCCGATCCATAATCCAAGATGGCCGCCAGCGGGGGACTTAGTTTAACATAGGACCCTAGGGGAAATACATACAAATGTCTTCTTTTAGAGAACCACTGAATGGAATGAAACCAAACATGGTATGAATGTTTCTTATGAGGTGCTGACCGAGTGTTGTTACTTTGAAGCCGATCCATTATCCAAGATGGCCGCCAGCGGGGGACTTAGTTTTACATGGGACCCTATGGGAAATACATACAAATGTCTTCTTTTAGAGAACCACTAAATGGAATGAAACCAAACATGGTATGAATGTTCCTTATGAGGTGCTGACCGAGTGTTGTTACTTTGAAGCCAATCCATAATCCAAGATGGCCGCCAGCGGGGGACTTAGTTTAACATGGGACCCTATGGGAAATACATACAAATGTCTTCTTTTAGAGAACCACTGAATGGAATGAAACCAAACATGGCATGAATGTTCCTTATGAGTTGCTGACCGAGTGTTGTTACTATGAAGCTGATCCATAATCCAAGATGGCCGCCAGCAGGGGACTTAGTTTAACATTGGACCCTATGGGAAATACGTACAAATGTCTTCTTTTAGAGAACCACTGAATGGAATGAAACCAAACATGGCATGAATGTTTCTTATGAGGTGCTGACCAAGTGTTGTTACTTTGAAGCTGATCTATCATCCAAGATGGCAGCCAGCGGGGGACTTAGTTTAACATAGGACCCTATGAGAAATACATACAAATGTCTTCTTTTAGAGAACCACTGAATGCAATGTAACCAAACATGGCATGAATGTTCCTTATGAGGTGCTGACCAAGTGTTGTTACTATGAAGCCGATCAATAATCCAAGATGGCCGCCAGCGGAGGACTTAGTTTAACATAGGACCCTATGAGAAATACGTACAAATGTTTTCTTTTAGAGAACCATTGAATGGAATGAAACCAAACATGGCATGCATGTTCCTTTTGAGGTGCTGACCAAGTGTTGTTACCTTTGAAGCTGATCCTTCATCCATGATGGCTGCCAGATGGGGACAATGTTTAACAAAGGACCCTATGGACAATACATACAAATGTCTTCTTTTAGAGAACCACCTACTGAATGGATTGAAACCAAACATGGCATGAATGTTCCTTATGAGGTGCTGACTAAGTTTTGTTACTTTGAAGCTGATCCTTCATCCATGATGGCCGCCAATGGGGGGACTTCTTTTAACATAAGACCCTATGGGAAATACATACAAATGCTTCTTCTAGAGGTGCACTGAATGGAATGAAACCAAAACATGGCATAAATGTTTCTTATGAGGTGCTGATTAAGTGTTGCTACTTTGTTGCCGATTTACTGTTCAAGATGGCCACCAGGATTTTTTTTTATTAAATTACAGGACCAATATTAAACCAAATTTGGCCTCACTCACCATTAGGGTATCTGTTATGATTTTAATCTATTTTTACATGATTTCCAAAACCAAAGTAGAATCAGGTGAGCGACACAGGCTCTTGAGAGCCTCTAGTTTTATTATAAGAATGGTCGCAATTATACACTAAACTCATAACATGACCTCCTACGATTTACAGGAGAACTTAAGGTCTTGAATATTATGCGCTTTTTATATGAAAGCCAATAGATCAACAAGTTTTTTTCAGTAATTTTCATGACCACTTATTTTAGTGCTCTCTATTTTGATTATCTTGTAACTTGTTTTCTAGTTTTAGTGGTGGTCGTTTTTGTTACATGCATTGGTGGTCTATATTCAATCGGAGCATTTTATCAGGTAAGACGCCACCAACGGAAGAGAAAAAGAGGCGGTCAGGAATATAGAAAATCATTACTCAAAGACGACAAAGACGATGAAGAAAGTTGCGATGAACTTTAGATGACAAACTGTTATTGACAATAGACACTTTTTGTTTAAAGTAACAACTGTAGTTATAGATAAGTGCGTTTGACGGAATAGTTTACTACATGTTATTTTCTCTCCCTCAAACAGGTGTTGTCAAAACGACATGTTAGAATTATTGAATATAAATCGAATGAATACGAATTGGTTAAAAGTTGGTGTTTAACGCCCCTTTCAGCACTATTAGCTATATCACGGAGAATCGTTTTATTCTGGAACCATGGGTAGATTATAAAAAAAAAGCACGTTATCTAAGGATAAGTAATGTTTGCTCTCGTAATGATGAAGATGATGAATAAAATTCTTATTCTATTGCAAAACAAATAAAAATGTAAGAAACAATCTTTTGTCTGATCTTGATTCTCAAAAACACGGACCTCTTGAATTCCGCTTAAAATGATACTATGTACTATGAATCCAATAAAATTTCAATAGGATCAAAGTCTGGGTTCCTTTTTAAAACAGTCAATTGAACTATTAATAAAAGGATTGTTGCTAAATCTCTTGTATATAAAAATAAGGAGATGCGGTATGATTGCCAATGAGACAAGTATCCACCAAAGTTCATGACAAATGAAGTGGATGTAAGCAATTATAGGCAACCGTACGGCCTTCAACAACGAGAAAAACCCATACCGTATAGTCGGCTATAAAAGGCCCCGATATATAAAATATGAAACAATATGTACATGTGTGTATATGTTTTATGTAATATGCGATATTTTCATAGGCTGTTCGATGCTTTCACTACAATAAAGAAGATAGGAAAACTTCAAAATATGTAATCTTGTTGTCTAGCTGTTTGTATTAAATGATACTTATTCATTAAAAATCATGTGGGTTTAAAGTCAACCAGAACATAATAAAAAGGATATCTACAAGTCAAAGTAAGGTCAAGAACAGTACACACATGATTTAAGCTGGTTCTCTCCCTTGCAACATACGGGTATCTGAGACACCCGTGTTGTCAAGTAAAGCTGTCGGAGCCAAACAGATAAAGGACATGGAACGAGCCTATAATGGTTTAATTTTACAAATTGTGACTTGGATGGAGAGTTGTCTCATTGGCACTCATACCACGTCTTCTTATATCTACTAACCAATGTCTACACTAAATGTCAAACTCGAAATGAGACTGACAAGTTGGTTAAAAATTTATAAAACTACTATAAAGTATCAACACCATATTTATTTAAGGAATTTTTCTTTACAGTGGTGGATCCCGGGGGGGGGGGGGGGGGGGGTTCTCCGGGGGTTCGAACCCTCATTTTTTATACGAGCAATGCGTTTGAATGGGGACATATGGTTGGACACCCCCCCCCCCCCCCCCCCCCCCCCCCCTCCTTTAAAAAATGGCTTGATCCTCCCATGCTTTATATATAATAAAGATAACGACTGCTTAAACAATACTGCAAAACCACATCAACCACCATCACCCAACTCCTCCGAAAGAGAAAAAAATTACATACAATCAAACACAAACAACAAGGAGCAACACGTGGTCTAGATAGCCTAACTTGGTACAGACACAAAATATAGTTTCTGTTCACATTTTGTAAGACAATATACTTGTGTTCTGTTCACATTAAGTAAGTCAATAATTGTGTTTTGTTCACATTTAGTAAGTCAATATACTTTTGTTTTGTTCACATTTAGTCAGACAATAAACTTGTGTTTTGTTCACATTTAGTAAGTCAATATACTTGTGTTTTGTTCACATCAAGAAAGACAATACACGTGTGTTTTGTTCATGTGTCGTAAGAAAAGATACCTCCGATCTGTTCTGTTCATATGTCGTAAGAAAAGATACTTGTGTTCTGTTCATATTCATAAGAGAAGATACTTGTGTTTAAAAAAAAAAAGATGCGGTATGATTGTCAATGAGACAACTCTTCAACAGAAACCAAATGACGTAGAAGTTAGCAACTATGGGTCACCGTTATGCCTTCAACGATGAGCAAAACCCGTACCGCATACCAACCTATAAAAGGCTCCGACATGACAATGGTAAAACAATCCAAACGAGAAAACTAAAGGCCTGATATATGTAAAAAAAAACAATAAACGAAAAAAAAATACGAAAAATGAGTTCATATTTCGTAAGGAAAGAAATAGTTGTGTTTAATTTGTTCATATTTTGTTAGACAAAATACTGTACGGGTTCTGTTCATGTCTCGTTAGAATTATTACAAATGATACATGATACAGTATTATGTCTAACTTTGTAATTATGTATGTGTGGATTTTGACAATGATTATGAGCATTATGATTTGTTTTACATGCCTAGTACATTTAGTTTTCACAACTACTAGTATTCTATTGTAATAGGGGTAACCGCTGGATTAATCAATATTAATGTTATAACATATTCTAAATTATATAGTGATATCAGTGGTGTAATGTTTATATAGTTTGTATAGCAAAGAGAACAATCCCTTGAAATATTGAAATAACATGTTTATGGAATTGCTGTTTTCTTTTTTTTTCAATATTTCAAAGGGACTTTCTCGTGTATATTCACCATTAAAAAAGTGTTACTAAATAACGGGCGGAGTGTGTTTCTTATTCGGCCCGATTAATGTGGAATACCCCAACTCCCGGTTTTTTAAAGTTATATGCTCCATCAAATATTAAAAAAAGTATTATAAGTAACACGTTTCTAATATTGAAAAAAGAACCTCTGTAAAAGAGAGCCGAAAGATAACAAAGGGATATTTAAACTCATTATGGAAAACGAAAATGCCATGGAAAAAAACGAAAAACGAACAAAAGACAAACAACAGTATACAAAACATAACATAAAAAACAAAAGAACTGAACAAAACAAACCCCACCTAAAACCGAGGGTGATATCAGGTGCTCCGAAAGGGTACACAGATCTTACTCTTCATGTGACACCCGTTGTGTCGCTCATTAAGTACTACCTCGGTAATGAAGTCTGCTCATGTAAGTGCAAACTCTGTAGTAAAGTCTGCTCATATAAGTACATACTCGGTTTTAAAGTCTAATTCAGTAGGTCACATTCGCGGTAATGAAGTCTGCTCATGTACTCATAAAAAAATAAAAACTTAAAAAAAAAAAAAAAAAACTATGCCAGATTCCAATACACGGCAAGAAAATGATCAATGTAAATATGTTAAACATAATTCTGGAGTCTGTTTATCGAAGCGGAAGGCGCTCAAAGTTCGTGTAAGCTTCCGAATTGAATAAGTTTTGACAAAAAAAGGATATTTACGTGAAAAATGTGATTTTTTTTTAATATTGACGAAATCACATATCACTTAATTCAGGTATTCAATCGAGATTTCCTTATAGTTAAAGACGCCGAGACGGGTAGTTTGAGATTTTTCGCTGGTCTTTATCCAACCAAATCCGTCAATTCAAAATAATAGCATTAGAATTGTCAAGCCTTGACGAAATAGCGGAGGAGAGAATTAGTCGTGCTTTTTGTGGTGGCGGCGGCGGCGGCGTCTACAGTTTGTTAAAGTTTGTGATTTGGTCAATTCACGTAGAAAGTACCAATATGCAGTTGTGTAAGCTTTGATACAGTTGCATCGTCACATGTTATAGTGTAAATATCAAATTACATTCAGACGGAACATATATCTGTCACCGGATTATCGATGACCCAAAAATGACTTCTACATTCCAGTTATTGCACTATATAATTATGAAGGAACATGCAAGTACCAACTTAAAAAAAAATATTTGAACTGTACATCTTTCTGAAATTCTTAAAAAAGTAATATCTTAAACATAATTGAATACAATAGTAATTGATAGGTTTTGAAAAATGAAAACATACAAAACACTTGTAATTTTTGGGGCCCTTTATAGCTTGCTGTTCGGTGTGAGCCATTGCTCCGTGTTGAAGACCGTACTTTGACCTATAATGGTTTACTTTTATAAATTTTGACTTGGATGGAGAGTTGTCTCATTGGCACTCATACCACATCTTCTTATATCTATAAAATCTGTCATTTCCGTGTAGTCACACATTGATCAAGCCTACTGATGCAAATTAAAACGAAGGTCTGGATGGCGGTCTTTCATTTTTGTTGATAGGTTTTTTTCCGTAATCTTTATGTGTTTTGCCAATCATTCTCTATTCTTTAACACCCATTATTCTCTCTTGTTTATTTTTTGGCCTATCCGTCTTAGTTCTATATTTTTTTTACCTATTTTTCTGTACTAATGGTCCATTATTCTCTGTTCTGTTAATCCCATCTAGACCCTCTACAATGTACATTTAGTTAAAGGATGTGTTCAACATAAAATAAATACACCTAATATATTTACCGTTTACGTGTTTTGTGTATTAAATGTTTGAAACAGCTACTATCTGGTTTTTTGATACGTTAACTTTAATTCTGTGATACCAATTAATGAGATGGCTAATTAACAGCTCAGAGGGCAAAGGTAATTCGCGAATGACCGATTTATAGTGTTTGTTGTTTTTTGTTTTTTTTTTACTAAGTTTTTGTGTATTTATTTATTTATTCGTTTTTTGAATCGATGTTGAATACCTGTGAAGACTTTACATTAGGATAGGAGGGATAACTCTTTTTCAACTTATGACATCTTCATACATGTACCATGCAACTTCGTCATTTTCAAGACATCGTTCTATTAACTTTGCTGTTATTTTTTAAAATGGCATCAGTCTGCTTAACGAAAGAAACACATCTTCCTAAACTCATTCTTATTTCTATGGATGGCTTTAGGTACAATTATCTAGACCAGCTTCCTCTCGATAAGATAACTAATTTCACTTACCTTATTAAAAATGGTGTGAAAGCCAAGTTTATCAAAAACGTATTTCCAACTGTTACATACCCGAATCACATGACGATAGCTACTGGTCTCTATCCTGAAAGTCATGGTGTTGTAGACAATGTCTTCTGGGATCCATACTTAGAAGATAAATTTGACATAGCAAATTTTAGACAAAACTTTGAATCAAAATGGTTCGACAACGGGGGTGAACCTATATGGGTCACCAATCAGAAGGCAGGATCGCGAAGGGACAGCGGTGTAATATGGTGGCCAACTGGCGTTGCAGAAATTAAATCATACATGCCAAGGGTAATGCCAGCAGATGAATTCAATGAAACCGATTCAGACTGGACTGTAAGAGTTGATACTTTAGTCAAATGGTTAACAAACGACAAAGGAAATATCCGACCAATAAATTTAGGAATATTGCATTTTTCTGATCCTGATCTCACTGCGCATAAATATGGTCCAGATAATGCCGATGGTACTATCACTGATGAAGTACAACAAAAAATCTTTAAACTTGATGATACATTGGGATATCTTAAGCAAAAACTGGTGGAATCACATCTTTGGAAGGACATGAATTTGATAGTAACAGCTGACCATGGACATACGAATCTCCTTTCCCTGAAGGATGGTCAAATTAATTTAGATCATTATAACATAGATCCAAAGTTGTATACAACAGTAAGCGGTGTCCACAATGTATTTAGTTTGGAACCAACTGAAGGTAATTAAGTTCATGTTTTAAGACGACAGCTCTTAATTTTCTATTACCAAATACATGTATTCCTTATTGTTTCTCTTGTACTTATGATAAGAACAATAAGGTTTAATTTTCTCGGAAGAAGAGCTTTCTATTAAGAAGTTAAAGTAATTGAAAACAAAAATAAGGGAGAACTACAAAAAAAAAATTATATTGAGTATCAATTCATGAAACAAAATCAGAATCCGCAGAACAGCTTAACAACAGCCATTATATGTTGTGTAAATTAAAAATATGTACTATCTATCCAAGCAATCTCTCTTTCAATCTATATCTATCAATTTTAGCTGTATTTATTATTCCGCTCTTAAATTGATTATTTGATGGTTGTATATTTAACTTTGCCTTTGTATTACATTATTCCTTGCAGCAATTTCAAAATTGTGCATATCATTTTAGAATTATTATGTCCATGTTTTCAAATAAAGAAACTATAAAACAATCACTACACGCACTTAAAAAAAAAGAGAAAAATATGACGAACAGAACTTTTATTGCTGGTCTTCTTCTCAAAGTAACAGTGACGCCTTCCACATGAACAAAAAATAGCTAACGACGACACCAAGCCCCGGTTTCAGCAAAATTGTTTGCTAGATGTCAACCACGCTGTTATTGTTTTGAAGAACATATAAACAAATTGTAAATAATACCTGGCAAAGAAATCTAAAAAATACTGTCATATATTGCCTGACAATCGCACTAAAAAATAGTCGGAATTATTCTGACCATTTCAGAGTCCATACATCTTTCTAATTGTATTCTTGTATTTATATATAGTGTTTTATGTACAGGTACAGGCATAGATAAACTATACAGGGATTTAAGTGCAATACCAAAGATATATGTCTACAGAAAATGTGATAAATATATGAGTCGGTTACATTACTGCAATAACAGAAGGATAATGGAGTTCGTCTTGGAAGCGGAAGAGGGGCATTTTATCGGAAACACTAATAGCTTAAGTCTGATTAAAAATATTTCTAGTAAGTAAGAACAATTTTCAACTTTCATATTGCCCGAGTTTTTGCGCCTGAAACGCAAAATGACACCATTTCAAAGAAAAAAGTGGTTTTCTATAGATAGTGTAGTAAGCATCCAAATTATTCAAAAAAATAAAGAAAAGTGTCTCCCTTTTTGGTGTACATTTTGTATAAGCAAATAAACAAAAGAGGAGAGTTTGCATGAAAAGGAATTCTGGTTTATTTCGTATGAAATAACAAACAAAAACATAAAATAAGTATGGCTAAATGAAATTGGCTATGCATGCTTTAACATTGCAAATATAAGGGTTGAAATAATTTGTCCATGGAAAAAGTCCAAGTGTTTATACAATTTACATAAGCAAATTAAACTTTAATTTATAGTTTGACAGAACACAAGTATGAGTGGAATCCGTGTTTTCCTCATTATAGACAATATTACACAAAAGCATATATTAGAGATTATATCGTCAAGCTACTTTTCTTCTTTTTTTCAACTTTATCTTGTTTGAATCAACGGAAAATGAAATTTGTTTAATCGTACTGTTGTGTTAACATTTCATTTATTCAATAAACTATTTACTCCATTGCAAATATAGAAGCAAACGAAAAACTATGATCCTTTATTCTGCAAATAGAAGACATGGCAATACAAACTAACACAAAATCATTTCTTCAAATGAGATAAAAGAAAAAATCGTCCCATTAAACCCAATAACAAGCGCTGCGTAGAAACAGGAGCAATTATGACCTACTAATTTCACCTGTGAACTGAAAACATGAAAAAAAATAAAAGATAATTATACTTTTAAACACAAATTGAATATTACAATTGTAACCATTACATGCTTTTATTCTTAGAAGGCTCACATGGCTACGATCAAAATAAAGTACCAAACATGAGACCATTTTTCATTGGCTTTGGACAAGCTTTTAAGAAAGGACTTGTGTCAGAGCCATTTGATTCGGTTGATATTTATCCACTTATGTGTCAGATTCTTGGAATACAGCCGGCTCCAAATAATGGATCTTTAGATAATGTGCGCCATCTCTTAGTCCAACGACTTTCATCCCAGGCGGACCAATTCCAGTTAACAATTATAATATGTAAGTTAGATTTTAATTTAAACTTAATTTGTGTCTACCATTTACTGCAGCAAGGTATCAAATAGAGTGGGTTTTTTTAGGGAGCTACCATTTGATTTTTATAAGGGGGAGGGGCGGGGGGCTAGGATGAAATATTGTGTCCTGCATTTTTTTTTTAGTTGTAATCTCGGTCCTGCTTTTTTATTTTTCACTTTATTCGGTCCCGCCTTTTTTTTAAATTTATTTTTTAGTTTATCCTGACTTTTTATACATAATTTGTCATCCTGCCTTTTTTTTGCCAAGTTGCTCATCCTGCCTTTTTTTTACTCAAAACTTCTGTCCTGCCTTTTTTTTCAAATTTCATTATAGCCCCCAATAAAAATCAAATGGTAGCTCCCTTACAGTTGGAAATATAGTTTACCTTTCACTAAAGAAAAAAACAAAACACAAATCACACAGCCTTTAAAAACAAAAAGGAAACTTACTTATATTGCTTTATTAACAAACCTGCTGCTATAGAAACAGCCTTCAAGAAAAAAAACCAAATAAACAATTAAACAAAACAGGGGGAATTTAATTAGTGTAAGATATTGATGCAATAAAGACAAAAATGTAGCCAATGCCCACACTACTAATTTATAAAAACCAATTAAAGATTGTATCATTTTTAATTTTAAAAAACCCGTATCATGCCAACAACTTGTTTTAGAATAAATGTGTTTATATCTGATGCAAATACCCTATGAGTGAATCAATATTAATTCCAAAATATGCTGTCTTTAATGACCTGACAAAAGTATCGTAACTATATGTCCCTTCTGAATAATTCTGCTGAAAGGTTTTGTTTATTCATCAACCACAAATATATTTCAAATTACTTAAATACAAATACTAATTCATTCTAATCTTTTTTTTAGCTCACCTGACCTGAAAGGTCAAGTGAGCTTTTCTCATCACTTTGCGTCCATCGTCCGTCGTCCTGCGTCCGTCGTCCGTCGTCCGTCGTCCGTAAACTTTTACAAAAATCTTCTCCTCTGAAACTACTGGGCCAAATTTAACCAAACTTGGCCACAATCATCATTGGGGTATCTAGTTTTAAAAATGTGTGGCGTGACCTGGTCAACCAACCAAGATGGCCGCCACGGCTAAAAATAGAACATAGGGGTAAAATGCAGTTTTTAGCTTATAACTCAAAAACCAAAGCATTAAGAGCAAATCTGACATGGGGTAAAATTGTTCATCAGGTCAAGATCTATCTGCCCTGAAATTTTCAGATGAATCGGACAACCCGTTATTGGGTTGCTGCCCCTGAATTGGTAATTTTAAGGAAATTTTGCTGTTTTTGGTTATTATCTTGAATATTATTATAGATAGAGATAAACTGTAAACAGCAATAATGTTCAGCAAAGTAAGATTAACAAATAAGTCAACATGACTGAAATGGTCAGTTGACCCCTTTAGGAGTTATTGCCCTTTATAGTCAATTTTTAACCATTTTTCGTAAATCTAAGTTATCTTTTACAAAAATCTTCTCCTCTGAAACAACTGGGCCAAACTAAACCAAACTTGGCCACAATCATCATTGGGGTATCTAGTTTAAAAAATGTGTGGCGTGACCCGGCCAACCAACCAAGATGGCGGCCACAGCTAAAAATAAAACATAGGGGTAAAATGCAGTTTTGGCTTATAACTCAAAAACCAAAGCATTTAGAGCAAATCTGACATGAAGTAAAATTGTTTATCAGGTCAAGATCTATCTGCCCTGAAATTTTCAGATGAATCGAACAACCTGTTGTTGGGTTGCTGCCCCTGAATTGGTAATTTTAAGGAAATTTTGCTGTTTTTGGTTATTATCTTGAATATTATTATAGATAGAGATAAACTGTAAACAGCAATAATGTTCAGCAAAGTAAGATTAACAAATAAGTCAACATGACTGAAATGGTCAGTTGACCCCTTTAGGAGTTATTGCCCTTTATAGTCAATTTTTAACAATTTTTCGTAAATCTTAGTAATCTTTTACAAAAATCTTCTCCTCTGAAACTACGTGGCCAAATTAAACCAAACTTGGCCACAATCATCATTTGGTTATCTAGTTTTAAAAATGTGTGGCGTGACCTGGTCAACCTACCAAGATGGCCGCCACGGCTAAAAATAGAACATAGGGGTAAAATTCAGTTTTTGGCTTTTAACTCAAAAACCAAAGCATTTAAAGCAAATCTGACATGAAGTAAAATTGTTTATCAGGTCAAGATCTATCTGCCCTGAAATTTTCAGATGAATCGGACAACCCGTTGTTGGGTTGCTGCCTTTGAATTGGTAATTTTAAGGTAATTTTGCTGTTTTTGGTTATTATCTTGAATATTATTATAGATAGAGATAAACTGTAAAAAACAATAAATGTCGGCAAAGTAAGATCTACAAATAAGTCAACATGACCGAAATTGTCAGTTGACCCCTTTAGGAGTTATTGCCCTTTATAGTCAATTTTTAACCATTTTTTCGTAAATCTTAGTAATCTTTTACAAAAATCTTCTCCTCTGAAACTACTGGGCCAAGTTAATTATAGATAGAGATAATTGTAAGCAGGAAAAATGTTCAGTAAATTAAGATGTACAAACACATCACCATCACCAAAACACAATTTTGTCATGAATCCATCTGCGTCCTTTATTTAATATTCACATAGACCAAGGTGAGCGACACAGGCTCTTTAGAGCCTCTAGTTTTTTTAACATTTTGAGATCTTGTCATATATAATGATGCACATGTGTGTAAAATAAATATTTGGTAAACCTTGGATCATATATTTTTATACACAAAAGTACATGGGAAATGCCTATTTAATGTAAACTATGAATTTGAAATGGTAATATCATCATAGCGACCTCATCTTTTTGCACTATAGTTTATTCAGCTTTTTCATTTATTAATAAAATTGACATATTTGTTTAGCTCACCTGACTTGAAAGGTCAAGTGAGCTTTTCTCATCACTTTGCGTCCGTCGTCCTGCGTCCGTCGTCCGTCGTCCGTAAACTTTTACAAAAATCTTCTTCTCTGAAACTACATGGCCAAATTTGACCAAACTTGGCCACAATCATCATTGGGGTATCTAGTTTAAAAAATGTGTCCGGTGACCCCTGAATTGGTAATTTTAAGGAAATTTTGCCGTTTTTGGTTATTATCTTGAATATTATTATAGATAGAGATAAACTGTGTACAGCAATAATGTTCAGCAAAGTAAGATCTACAAATAAATCACTTGACCAAAATGGTCAGTTGACCCCTTAAGGAGTTATTGCCCTTTATAGTCAATTTTTAACCATTTTTCGTAAATTTTTGTAATCTTTTACAAAAATCTTCTTCTCTGAAACTACTAAGACAAATTTAACCAAACTTGTCCACAATCATCATTAGGGTATCTAGTTTAAAAAATGTGTCCGATGACCCCGCCCGCGAACCAAGATGGCCGACATGGCTAAAAAATAGTACATAGGGAAAAATGCAGTTTTTGGCTTATATCTCTGAAACCAAAGCATTTAGAGCAAATCTGACAGGATAAAATTGTTCATTAGGTCAAGATCTATCTGCCCTGAAATTTTCAGACCAATCAGGCAACCTGTTGTTGGGTTGCTGCCCCTGAACTGGTAATTTTAAGAAAAGTTTGCAGCTTTTGGTTAATATCTAATATATTATTATAGATAGAGATAAACTGTACACAACAATAATGTACAGCAAAGTTAGATCTACAAATAAGTCAACATGACCAAAATTGTCAATTGACCCCTTAAGGAGTTATTGCCCTTTATAGTCAATTTTTTACAATTTTCATAAATTTTGTAAATCTTTGTAAATTTTTACAAAATATTTTCCACTGTAACTACCGGGCCAAGTTCATTATAGATAGAGATAATAGTAAGGAGCAATAATGTTCAGTAAAGTAAGATCTACAAACACATCACCATCACCAAAACACAATTTTGTCATGAATCCATCTGTGTCCTTTGTTTAATATGCACATAGACCAAGGTGAGCGACACAGGCTCTTTAGAGCCTCTAGTTTTATTATATGGCGAGTAGAATTAATGATTATTTAATTGAAATGTTTTCACATTAAAAACCATTCTATTGAGATTGTTTCTTTACACCCAATTTACAATAACCTTGACAAATCTCACTACTAGGTATATGTAAGGGATTATCATTCTTTCACAAACTTAGAATATTGTAAAGTGCTCAAGGCTCAAATGATCTCTTGATTGGTTGTTTTCAAGAATTAGTTTCATTGTCATTGCAATGTTTATAATTGATGCATGACTTCCTTTTTCGGCATTTCATTTATGGATTAGTTTTAGTGATGTACGGACTTTCTTATAATTTGGGAAATATAAAAAAAAAAATAAGTTATAGACATTAGGTCACACAACAGTACAAAGAAAAATTAGGAATTGTATATGTTTCCTGATTGTGAGTATGACTGTAAATCATGTAATATTTTAGTGAGGAATTATCCTTTGTTTATTTACAGTTTAAATCAATAAATACTTTCGAGTTACAACTAATTTTATTTCACAGGCAATATTTTGGTTCAATAATAAAATACTATTTCATTCAGTCAGGGGAATGTTCAAATAAAATGCCTTTAAAAGTATTAAACATATTCAAAATTTAAATTAAATTCCCGTTTTTTTTTATTTTATCGGAATATTGGAAATAACTATTCTTCACAACCACTGGTCCAGTAATCAGAATTTAAGAAAACTAAAGATTGAGGTTATTTTTTATTTAAAACTTTTTTTTGTTTTTTTTTTTTTGCATTGCTTTGATATTATTCATTTTTTTTAGTAATTTGAAGTTATTAATATTTTCATAATGAAATTAAAGGTACCAATTTTGCTGCACCAGTAAATTTCAACTTATTTTGATTTTTTTTGTTTGTTTCACAATTCAACTTTTAGTCAGTTTCAATCACTGTGTGATAAATCATGTTTATCATGTGACATATGGCGGGTAGTTGAGTTTTTCTAGGAGAGCCAAAATGTGAAAAAAATTGTGAAAATATGCCTCCAAAAGGTGTTAAACGAACTAATACTAGTGATATAAGTATACAAAATGAGTCTGGAAACCAAGAAACAAAGAAGCCATCAAAAAAGAAAAGTAAACAGAAGAATAAAAACGATTCTCAAAATGACAACAAAGGTGAAATTACAGGTGACAATATAAGTGTAAACAAACCATTCAAAACACCTATTGAACAGTCACGTTACGGTGGAGTAAACGCAAATGTAAATATGAGCCAGCCAAATCTTTCACAAGATGCAAGCCTTTTTTATACACAAATCCCATGTCTTAATCCTATGTTCCAGACACAAAACCAACAGTTATGCTCAAGCCCGAACCCCGGAATGTACCCACCACCCATACAGAATATATCACCCTTTACCCAACATACAACTTTACAACAGCGCCCAATTTGGATCGATGAACTTTTTCAGAGAATGGACAAAATGGATACAAAACTAAATAAACTTGACCAAATCGACTCGTTTGTTTCTTCCTTAAACGCAAAAGTTGTAAGATTAGAGCAAGGTGCGAAATCGTTAGACGATCGCTTGGACCAAGTAGAGAGGAGAACCCAGTTGATGAGCAACGCTCACGATACACAAAACAAGAATTTTTCCGATTTAAAAACAGAGTTAGATAAAATATCAAAACAGTTAAAAAGTAATAACTCTAATGTACCCAAAGTTGATCAAAATATTATATCATCTCTCAATGATATGGAAAGGGATAATGATAGACTACAGAACGAGTTGATTGAAGTTCAAATGAAATCAATGTGTAACAATCTTATTTTCTATAACATTCTTGAAACCACAGATGAAAACTGTTCTGAAACAATCAACGCGTTTTGTCATGAAAAACTTGGAATCGGAAATTCTGTTAGATTACATATTACAGATGCATACCGTCTGGGCAAAAAGGGTGAACAGATTAGACCTATTCTTGTAAAATTTGCTTCATTTGATAGTCGAGATCTGGTGAAAAAAAGTGCTAAAATTTTGAAAGGATCTAATTACGGAATTTCAGAGCAGTTGCCAGTAGAGATCCAAAAACGCAGAAAAGAAAAACTACCGACACTGAAGCGACTACGCGATGAAAATGTTAAAGCATATTTTGTGAGGGATAAAATTTATGTTGGAGGAAAAGAATACGTTCCATAGGATTCGTTCAGAGAACAATTTGAAAACTTGAAATGTTTGTGCTGGAATGTTCATGGACTCAACTCGATATATAATGACAACGATTTTTTGAATTTAGTAAACAGCTATGATGTTCTTTTTATTTGTGAAACTTGGTAAAATGATAATAACATAGTGGAAATAGATGGTTTTGTAAATATATCTTGCATTAATCGTAGCACTAATATAGGTACAAGAAATGAAGGTGGTATTGCCATTTATTGTAGACATTTTTTATGTAGTGGTATCTCGGTAGAAAGAAAATTGCACTGTGGTATTGTCCTTATCAAATTGAATAAACAATTTTTCACCATTGCCAATGATATATATATATGCTTTTCCTACATTCCACACGAAAAATCTAAGTATTATCAGATCTGTGACAACGATTTTCATGAAATTATTGAAAACATTGTTCTTGAATATAATGAGAGGGGATCAGTATTTGTATGTGGGGATCTGAATAGTCGAGTAGGTGAACTTAGTGATGTTTTGTGTGATGATAATTTAGATAAATATGTCGAGAGCGTTGAGCATGTAGAAAACCCCCATATTTCTAGTAGACGTTCCATGGACACATTTGTGAACTCTTTTGGTCGTAAACTTATACAACTTTGCTATAATACTTGACTTACTGTCGCTAATGGTAGACTTGGGGACGATTTAGATGGAAAGTTTACCTTTTGTACAAGTAGAGGACGAAGCGTGAACGATTACTTACTGGTATCGCCGATCGACTATAAACTAATTAGTTACTTTAATGTGCTGCAATTTAATGAATTCTCCGATCATTCGCCATTAATTTTTCAACTTAATTTCTCAAACAATCGTCCACAGAACAAATTTCCAAAACTACACAAGTATATAAAATGGGATTCTAATAAGAATAATGATTACATGGAAGTTTTACAAACACAGCGTAGTGCGCTGTTCTCATTGGTAGACAACATCTCTTCAAAAAACGATCTGAATACAGCTGTAGGGGAGATCACTCGTATATTATATGACAGTGCTTTTAAAATTTTTGGTCGATCAGTTCTAATTAAAGAAAACAATAGAAATACAGAAAGAAAAAACAATGATTGGTTTGATGAAAAGTGTAAATCAGGGCGTCATATTTTTCACCAAGTCCGAAACTTCTTTTTTCGACACCCAACTGATGTGAATAGACAATCGTATATCGATGCTAGAAACCGATTTAACAAGATAAAACGCCAAGCCCAAGTAAACTATAAACGGCGAATGGGCGTTGAACTTTGTGACATTGCAAAAACTGACCCACGAAAATTCTGGTCCACTATCAGGCCTACGAATAGAACACGATGCACAGTTGAAAATGATGTTATGTTAAAACATTTCGAAAGAATTCTCGGCGAAAATCCACCTGATCTTTGTAATGAAGTATTGAACTTGATAAATAATGATCATTTTGAAAATATAGGCATAGATATCCTAGACTCTGAAATTACTGAAGATGAAATTGTGAATTCGATAAAAAAACTAAAATTGGGCAAAAGCGCGGGAGATGACCAAATTATCAGCGAAATGTTTGCTGCAAGTCCAATATTTTTTGCTCCAATTCTAAATAAACTTTTCAACTATACTTTTGAAAGTGGAATTTTTCCTGATACTTGGGCAGATGGTATTGTTATTGCTGTTCCTAAGAGTGGAGATTTGACCGATCCAAATAACTATCGACCCATTGTTTTAGTGAGCGTCGTATCAAAATTGTTCACGTCTTTTTTGACGACTCGATTACTAGTCTGGTCCGAAGACGAAGATAAACTAATCGACAATCAATTTGGTTTTCGTCCTGGACATTCAACTATTGATGCTATTTTTGTTCTACATGGTATAATTGTACATATTCTACAACAAAAGATGAAACTATACTGCGCTTTCGTTGACTTTCGAAAAGCGTTCGATGAATTAAGCAGGAGAATTTTGATTTATAAATTACTTCGAAATGGAGTCAGCAGTAAATTTGTGGCCATTATTAAATCAATTTATGCGTCTGTGCGTCTCCGAGTAAGATCTGGTGGACTTATATCTGATGCCTTTGACAATTAGTTAGGAGTAAAACAAGGCGAACCTTTATCTCCTTTATTATTCCTCTATTTTGTTAATGATATTATTGAAGATATAACTGTTACAAATAATGAAGATGTAGTGAACCTGAATGGACTTTTAATCTATTTGATACTTTTTGCAGACGATACTGTCTTATTTGCCAAATCTGCCGAACTTCTTCAACAGTTACTTGACAAATTATCCAAATATTGTAGAAAATGGAACATAGAAGTTAACACTGATAAAACTAAAGTAGTTGTGTTCAGAAATGGATGGCAACCTGTAAATAATCGTTTCATATATAATAACCAAGAACTTCAAATCGTAAATTCCTACGTTTACCTTGGAATGTTGCTTCACTTTAACGGGAAATTCTTACACACACAAAAACGACTGTCCCAACAAGGATCAAGAGCTCTCTCGTCACTCTTAAATTGTTTGAATAACATCTACATTTCTACATATCAACAATGTCTTCTTTACGACAGTATGGTTGGATCAGTACTGAACTATTCTTCCGAAATATGGGGTTTTCACCGCGCCAACGACATAGAGATTATTCATAATCGTTTTTGTAGGTTTGTTTTAAAATTAGGTAAACGTGCTCCTATTAGTTTTCTGTGTGGCGAGCTTGGTCATCTACCTATGTATGTTTTAAGAAAACAATTAATCTTAAAGTATTGGTTACGTATTGTTATATATAAACCAGCTTTTGTATATGATGTATATAAAATTTTATATGACGATGCAAATCAAGGTAAAATTAATTGGGCGTCTAATGTGCGTGAATTTTTATTTAGTCTTGGAATGAATCATATTTGGATTGACCAAAATAATATTAATATATCGTTTGATGTTATAAAGACACGCATTAAAGACCAATATCTACAAAAATGGTCAGCAGATATATGTGATTGTGAAAATTTAGTGTATATAGAAGTATAAAGTTTGATTTTTGTCTTGAGACTTATGTAAGCTACATTAATAATGTTCACATTCTTACGAAACTACGAAGTGGTACTTTGAAACTAAATGTTGAAGTTGGTCGCTTCTCTGATATACCAAGAGAAATGCGTTTATGTGTATGTTGTAAAATGCAATGTGTTGAGAATGAATTCCATTTTGTATTGGTATGTCCAGCATATAGGGCAATTAGAATTTTTTTTCTGCCTCGCTATTATTGTTCATGGCCTAATATTTTTAAACTATCTTGTTTGTTGAAAGCTAATTCTAGATCGCTTACAATTAAGCTCTGTAACTATTTAAAGAATGCATGGAAAGCTAGATCGGATATTATTGGTTAGTTATGTTATTATTGTATTGTTCTCTGTTATCAGTCTTTTGTCACATTGTGTATATATTATGTATTGCCATAGCATGTTCTGTATGCTTTTGCAAGTAAATATTCATTCAAATCCTTTCAATCTCAAAATGTGCTTCAGGGCAGTAGTAACTCATTTATAGAAACTCTTTGTTTTGAACTGTAAATAGACCTAAATAATAGGATAATCCCTTACTAAGAACATGATTTACATTCATTCTTCACAATTAAGAGACATCAAGTCCTACCATTTCATTGGTCGAGAGCACTTTGCTATATTCTAACCTTGTTTGTAGTCTGCTCGACTGTCTTCTCCACTACTTGATTGTCTATTATTGTCCTTTGTATCCAAATGATTTCTTTAGAAAAGTATTTAGTAACGCTTCGAATACCGGGAAATTAGTTGGCTTGGCCGTATAAACTCGTCAATGAGTTGATAAGTCATTGTTATATTATAAATAGCCTCTGACTAAATTTTATTTTCTCTAACTGGTTGGGGCATAGTAGTATTCACCTTATGTCAGATTTATAAATAAGCAATCATATGAAGTTCCTTTTCCCTATTATACTTTCAATTGATCTCGGTACCATCGCCCTCCCCCTAAAAAAATTTACATTTTTTTTATATCTTTTTTCTCAATAATGAATAATTTCACAAAAGAATCACATGTACAAATTTAATTGAATTAATTATAAGGATATGTATAATATACTAAGTACAGCAAGTCTTTTTACAAATAACCACATCCACGAACTATAGAAATAGACTTGGACGCTGTAACGTGTTCTAGACCGTCACATACTAGTATAGCCATCTCAGTCAATTGACGTGCATAATTCACATGACTATGCAAATAGTCTCATTACTTTAAAAACATACTTCACATGTATTCAAGTCTGTGTGATATAGAGGTTGATATGATAAATCTTTATGACGGTGTCCCAAAATAAATATAAGGGTATTTTCGGCGAATCTACTGTGGTGAAAGCCAAAATTGTTCATGACAACAGTGTCCCCGGGACGTAAGCAATATTTTCCAAATCAATTTAATTCATATTAAGCATTAGAAAAAAGGTCAACAAGATGAAATCCATTTGAAGATCCACCTAAAATATTGAAATATTCTATCCCAAATGGCACATGAAGGAGGTGTTCCGTGTGGGCGGCATTGGAAGCATATTTGTGTACCTCTATAGCATTTTCCCCTACTGTTGAATTTCCGTAAAGTCTATTTCTAGATGAAAACTCCATATCGATGAAAAGAATATGTTAGTCCATTAATATGAACGTCTGTATACTAGTATCTTTATGCCAAGGTCATATATAAAATAACGTGAAATTATCATATATAGTTTATTATCTATCCGTACACGTCCGTCATTCGTCATTGTCGTCTTTTTTTACATAGTGCTCTTAATGTAGTATCTTTCATGGATCAAAATAACCTTTGTCCTTTCGATTATGGTATACTAATATATTTTCATTTGTGGCATTGTTTCTTTGAAAGACATATATGTAGGACTCGGAGGTGCGACGGGGACCCTGAAGTGCGTTGGTCACGCTTAAGTGCTATGGTCTACGCAGAAATGCGATGGTCCGTACGCTGATGTGCGATGGTCTATTTGACGCATGATTGCTAGTTTAAAATCTACAGACGTGCAATTATCATGAGAAGTAGACTTTTTAACATAATATATAAATTTACATTCATTATTGTCTATGGCTGCCCTTAATTACAGTTGCATACTAAATGCGAGATCATCATCTTTGATTTTCTACATGTGGACATAATTCTGCATTAGCATTTTATCTATATATTGTTTCTCTTATTGTTTTACCGTAATATTGTAATGAAAAGAGTCTGTCTGCGGATCCGTATGTACTAAGAGAATGGCACGCTCCATCGTACGTAAAATAGAACCTTTTGTAGATATCGAAAACAAAAATCACTGCAGAAGGTTAACTTTCCACTATCTACCAATCCTCCCCGTTTCCCGTAGTATTAAAAGTTTATAAGCTCCTTATCAACTTAAAAACCTTAAAAACTGCTTTAAGATACACATTTCCTTCTACATCGACATGAAAAGCATTGCAAATGTAGTTTGTGTAGACAATCGCACTACAGCGTGACCACGATCGCACTCCGGTGTAGCTATCAACAAGATAGCGTAACAATGCCACCATCGCACTTCAGCGTGATCAAAAACGCACTTCAGCGTCAAACCATCGCACCTCAGCATGACTATCGCGGTTCGGAGTACCATCGCGGTTCAGAGTCCTACATATATAAAATAAGGAGAAGTGTTATGATTGCCAATGAGAAAACTGAGGGGACAACCAGTTGCTATTTTTAGGGGAAGGCGGATTTTTTTCTGAGGGAAATTAATTTTCAACTTTGTACGTATACGGTTTAGACGTGCAAACATTACTTTTTACTTTTGTACACCTTTATATTTAATGCATTGTGTTCGGTAAAATGTGCATTTTCATTCTGTTTGGGCGAGGTTATCTGTTTTTAAGTCCTAACCAGGCCAGACTATTAATTTTCACAATTCTGCACCCCTCCTCAGAATATCAAGTGGTCGTCCCCTTACATACAGAGTCGAAATAAAGGTGATTACAGCAATTATAGGTAACCATACGGCTACAAAATTATTAGCAAACCCGATAGCCTGTAGCTTGTAGTCAGTTATTAAAGGCCCCGACATGACAAAATGTGAAACAATTCAAACGAAAAAATCAACGCGAAACAAACATGCCTTCAGAGTTACATGTGATCCATTAGCAAACAAGATTTGGCAACAAAGAGTAATCAAGTAATTGATGAGCTTTATACACCAAACAAACTAATTTCCCGGTATTCGAAGCGTTACTAAATAGTTTTCTGAAGAATTCATTGGGATACAAAGGACAATAATAGATAATCAAGTAGTAGAGAAGACAGTCGAGCAGACTACAAACAAGGCTAGTCGTGAGATTTGTCAAGGTTATTGTAAATTGGGTGTAAATTATTGTATAATCTCGTAACGTTGAAATACAATATACCCATCGGCCCAGTATTAACGATATTAAGATCAGATGCGGACCGGTCGCTGAACTTCACTTTTCGAGGTCTCGCACAAAGGTCTGTTGACAGTTTAGGGCGTCTAATTTTTTCTACACTATTATTTTTGGATAAATGACCCGATAAAACAGTTATTTCGTAGTGCATTTCGTTAAGACAATAAATGAAAATTTAAAAAATCGCACCTGCGCTTTCTCAATGATATCTTTACAGAGTGGTGTTCTACTTTTGAGACAAATCATATCAAAATTATAGAAAATTTCATCAGCTCTAACTCAAGATATATACAATTTATGCTAATGGGGTCTTGAATTCTCAGGTTTGACATCTTCAGACATACTAATTTATAACCTTTTTCAGCTTGACCAAATCACTTCTTTACTTTAAAATGCATGACCCATATTTATTTACAGTGCAATTTCATCCCCCATCTTGCTATTTGAGGCATAAACCATAAAAAAAATTGGAAGGGTTATGAAAAAATAAATGCAAGTAACACATTTTCCACACTAGGGACTAAAAATCAAATGACAATAACTATGCTCCCGGACCAAATGTCCTCATTCCGATCATATAAAACACTCGTCTCAAACTGTATTGATAGACTTCCTAGAGATTTTTCTTCCATTTAATATATTATGTTGACTAATTGCATACACTTTGAACCAACTATTAAATGACTATTTGTTAATTTTGGTTTCAGTCACTAATCATAAGTTTGTTTTTCTATTAATAGTTGTGGTTGTTTTTGCGGTGTTGGTATGTGGCCTTTTCTTCGTAGGTGCTTTGCGACAACACAAGCACCGTAACAGAAAAACAACCGATCTAATCGTTGGACTATCTCCCTTGCTTGCCGATGACAAAGAAGGTGAAGAGAGTAACGAAGAGCTTTTATAGAAACTACGGACAACTGTAACGGAATTATTAATCATGACGTTCAGACGAATAATATGGTGAATTCTGAAGCTGTACAATAAAATAATACTTTTACTTATTACTTTTTTGTTTTACAAAATCAGGATATAAAATAATATAATGACGCGCGGGCTTCATACAAGTTTTCTTCTTTGTTTAAAGTTTTGTTATTTTATGCAGCAGAACGTGTAGAAAATTTGTAGAATTTTATTCAGGAGTTGAAAATATTGTTCCAACTTTTAATTGGAAGAAACTGTTTGAACAAAACCTCAAACTCTACCGATATGTCGATCTTACAAGAGAAAAATCCTCAAACTTTACCGATACGTCGATCTCACAAGAAAAAAAAACTTAAACTCTACCGATATGTCGATCTTACAAGAGAAAAAACTTCAAACTCTACCGATATGTCGATCTTACAAGAGAAAAACCTCAAACTCTACCGATATGTCGATCTGGTCCGAGTACACAGTTATTTCGTAGTGCATTTCTTTTAGACAATAAATGAAAATTAAAAAAATCCCACCTGCGCTTTCTCAATAATATTTTTACAGCGTGTTGTACTACTTTTGGGACAAATTATATCAAAATTATAGAAAACTTCATCGGCTCTAACTCAAAATATGGAAAATTTTATGTTAAGGGGGTCTTCAAATCTTTTGACAGCTTCCGAAGTGCTAATTTTTAACATTTTTCAGCTGGACCAAATCACTCCTTTACTTTAAAATTCATGACCCAAATTTTTTTACAGTGTCATTATACCCCCCTACTTGCTATTTGAGTCATAAAACATGGAGAAATAAATTTGGAAGGGGTATAAAAAAAAATAGCAAGTAACACACTGTCCACACTAGGGACTACATTTGTGGACAACGAAAATCAAAGGACGATAACTGTGTACTCGGACCTAATAGGGTAGAAAAAGTTGACCAATCTTAATGAAACTTGGTATGACCAAAGCTTAATAAATTATAAGACTGCCTACAAAGTTTCATGGCAATAGGATATATATTATAGACAATATGACTAATTCTATATTCAACTTTGCGTGTTAAATGTAGACGTTAAAATTGAAAAATTTCAACTATCAACATTTGGGGCTTAAAAAATTTAAATATTGCAAAAAAATACTTTTGAAATGCCTTAATATATAAAATATTATGTATTAAAAGCAATTGAGTACTCATTTTATTTATCAGACTTATCATAATTATTAAAAAGTCAAATTTATATGAGCCTGTGCCTAAAAATGGAGGTTTTCCAATGAAGGGAGGCCTTACATGAAGATGTAATATTTTCCAGCAATTTTAAATTTGTAAAGCTTTTTGGTTATAAATAATCCTTACATATATATTTAATGTACTTTAAATGGAAAGAAAACTCACAAATAACATATCATATTAGTTTAAAAGGGTCTTAGGCCAAGTAAGACTGAAAATAATTTAGGGTCAATTTAGGCCGTAGCACATATTTACATTTAAAAATGCATATTGAAGCTATAGGAAATAAAAATTTGTGTCTTTTCTATCATTTCTATACTCAGGTGACATGATACAATAAATCTGAGCACAAAAAGACTCTTGCATTCAACTTTTTTTGCTGACAGTATGGTCTGATACAAAGATTTTTCACTTTTTAGTGAAAAACATGCATGCAATTTTAGTCGCAACAAGCTTATATTTGAACCACTTGCTATCCTACAGAAGAAAAGAAAGATATTATGTGACATGAAACAGGTACAAAAGACATTGTTAAGTGCTTTTTATACAAATTTAGTGAGGTCTTTATTATGGACTTCAACTTTTATGTTCCAAGCTCCTCACATTTAACTTGATCCAAACAGGGCGTTAGACGAGGGTCATATATACAACACATTTTGTACATATTGTCTGAGATAATCTTCTTTTCTGTAGATTCAGAGTTCACAAATGAGTAATACAACTGGATTGAAGCATAGAAACACAAATATTGACACATAAAAACCTGTCAGATAGAAAGTCAGAATGCCACTTATGCATCAAAATTGAAAAAGCTATGAAATGGTTATTTTGACCATAATATGCCCAAATTGGTCATTTTTGCAGAAATTCTATCAAATAAAAGTTTAAATCCTTTAGTTTTATGCTATTTGACAAATTGACACCATCAAATCATTCAGGGAAGTTGCCAAAGTACGGATTCTATATTTCCTGATTTCACCTCTTAGGTCCGAGTACACAGTTATTTCGTAGTGCATTTCTTTTAGACAATAAATGAAAATTAAAAAAATCCCACCTGCGCTTTCTCAATAATATTTTTACAGTGTGTTGTACTACTTTTGGGACAAATTATATCAAAATTATAGAAAACTTCATCGGCTCTAACTCAAAATATGGAAAATTTTATGTTAAGGGGGTCTTCAAATCTTTTGACAGCTTCCGAAGTGCTAATTTTTAACATTTTTCAGCTGGACCAAATCACTACTTTACTTTAAAATTCATGACCCAAATTTTTTTACAGTGTCATTATACCCCCCTACTTGCTATTTGAGTCATAAAACATGGAGAAATAAATTTGGAAGGGGTATAAAAAAAAATAGCAAGTAACACACTGTCCACACTAGGGACTACATTTGTGGACAGCGAAAATCAAAGGACGATAACTGTGTACTCGGACCTAATAGGGTAGAAAAAGTTGACCAATCTTAATGAAACTTGGTATGACCAAAGCATAATAAATTATAACACTGCCTACAAAGTTTCATGGCAATAGGATATATATTATAGACAATATGACTAATTCTATATTCAACTTTGCGTGTTAAATGTAGACGTTAAAATTGAAAAATTTCAACTATCAACATTTGGGGCTTAAAAAATTTAAATATTGCAAAAAAATACTTTTGAAATGCCTTAATATATAAAATATTATGTATTAAAAGCAATTGAGTACTCATTTTATTTATCAGACTTATCATAATTATTAAAAAGTCAAATTTATATGAGCCTGTGCCTAAAAATGGAGGTTTTCCAATGAAGGGAGGCCTTACATGAAGATGTAATATTTTCCAGCAATTTTAAATTTGTAAAGCTTTTTGGTTATAAATAATCCTTACATATATATTTAATGTACTTTAAATGGAAAGAAAACTCACAAATAACATATCATATTAGTTTAAAAGGGTCTTAGGCCAAGTAAGACTGAAAATAATTTAGGGTCAATTTAGGCCGTAGCACATATTTACATTTAAAAATGCATATTGAAGCTATAGGAAATAAAAATTTGTGTCTTTTCTATCATTTCTATACTCAGGTGACATGATACAATAAATCTGAGCACAAAAAGACTCTTGCATTCAACTTTTTTTGCTGACAGTATGGTCTGATACAAAGATTTTTCACTTTTTAGTGAAAAACATGCATGCAATTTTAGTCGCAACAAGCTTATATTTGAACCACTTGCTATCCTACAGAAGAAAAGAAAGATATTATGTGACATGAAACAGGTACAAAAGACATTGTTAAGTGCTTTTTATACAAATTTAGTGAGGTCTTTATTATGGACTTCAACTTTTATGTTCCAAGCTCCTCACATTTAACTTGATCCAAACAGGGCGTTAGACGAGGGTCATATATACAACACATTTTGTACATATTGTCTGAGATAATCTTCTTTTCTGTAGATTCAGAGTTCACAAATGAGTAATACAACTGGATTGAAGCATAGAAACACAAATATTGACACATAAAAACCTGTCAGATAGAAAGTCAGAATGCCACTTATGCATCAAAATTGAAAAAGCTATGAAATGGTTATTTTGACCATAATATGCCCAAATTGGTCATTTTTGCAGAAATTCTATCAAATAAAAGTTTAAATCCTTTAGTTTTATGCTATTTGACAAATTGACACCATCAAATCATTCAGGGAAGTTGCCAAAGTACGGATTCTATATTTCCTGATTTCACCTCTTAGGTCCGAGTACACAGTTATTTCGTAGTGCATTTCTTTTAGACAATAAATGAAAATTAAAAAAATCCCACCTGCGCTTTCTCAATAATATTTTTACAGTGTGTTGTACTACTTTTGGGACAAATTATATCAAAATTATAGAAAACTTCATCGGCTCTAACTCAAAATATGGAAAATTTTATGTTAAGGGGGTCTTCAAATCTTTTGACAGCTTCCGAAGTGCTAATTTTTAACATTTTTCAGCTGGACCAAATCACTACTTTACTTTAAAATTCATGACCCAAATTTTTTTACAGTGTCATTATACCCCCCTACTTGCTATTTGAGTCATAAAACATGGAGAAATAAATTTGGAAGGGGTATAAAAAAAAATAGCAAGTAACACACTGTCCACACTAGGGACTACATTTGTGGACAGCGAAAATCAAAGGACGATAACTGTGTACTCGGACCTAATAGGGTAGAAAAAGTTGACCAATCTTAATGAAACTTGGTATGACCAAAGCATAATAAATTATAACACTGCCTACAAAGTTTCATGGCAATAGGATATATATTATAGACAATATGACTAATTCTATATTCAACTTTGCGTGTTAAATGTAGACGTTAAAATTGAAAAATTTCAACTATCAACATTTGGGGCTTAAAAAATTTAAATATTGCAAAAAAATACTTTTGAAATGCCTTAATATATAAAATATTATGTATTAAAAGCAATTGAGTACTCATTTTATTTATCAGACTTATCATAATTATTAAAAAGTCAAATTTATATGAGCCTGTGCCTAAAAATGGAGGTTTTCCAATGAAGGGAGGCCTTACATGAAGATGTAATATTTTCCAGCAATTTTAAATTTGTAAAGCTTTTTGGTTATAAATAATCCTTACATATATATTTAATGTACTTTAAATGGAAAGAAAACTCACAAATAACATATCATATTAGTTTAAAAGGGTCTTAGGCCAAGTAAGACTGAAAATAATTTAGGGTCAATTTAGGCCGTAGCACATATTTACATTTAAAAATGCATATTGAAGCTATAGGAAATAAAAATTTGTGTCTTTTCTATCATTTCTATACTCAGGTGACATGATACAATAAATCTGAGCACAAAAAGACTCTTGCATTCAACTTTTTTTGCTGACAGTATGGTCTGATACAAAGATTTTTCACTTTTTAGTGAAAAACATGCATGCAATTTTAGTCGCAACAAGCTTATATTTGAACCACTTGCTATCCTACAGAAGAAAAGAAAGATAGTATGTGACATGAAACAGGTACAAAAGACATTGTTAAGTGCTTTTTATACAAATTTAGTGAGGTCTTTATTATGGACTTCAACTTTTATGTTCCAAGCTCCTCACATTTAACTTGATCCAAACAGGGCGTTAGACGAGGGTCATATATACAACACATTTTGTACATATTGTCTGAGATAATCTTCTTTTCTGTAGATTCAGAGTTCACAAATGAGTAATACAACTGGATTGAAGCATAGAAACACAAATATTGACACATAAAAACCTGTCAGATAGAAAGTCAGAATGCCACTTATGCATCAAAATTGAAAAAGCTATGAAATGGTTATTTTGACCATAATATGCCCAAATTGGTCATTTTTGCAGAAATTCTATCAAATAAAAGTTTAAATCCTTTAGTTTTATGCTATTTGACAAATTGACACCATCAAATCATTCAGGGAAGTTGCCAAAGTACGGATTCTATATTTCCTGATTTCACCTCTTAGGTCCGAGTACACAGTTATTTCGTAGTGCATTTCTTTTAGACAATAAATGAAAATTAAAAAAATCCCACCTGCGCTTTCTCAATAATATTTTTACAGTGTGTTGTACTACTTTTGGGACAAATTATATCAAAATTATAGAAAACTTCATCGGCTCTAACTCAAAATATGGAAAATTTTATGTTAAGGGGGTCTTCAAATCTTTTGACAGCTTCCGAAGTGCTAATTTTTAACATTTTTCAGCTGGACCAAATCACTACTTTACTTTAAAATTCATGACCCAAATTTTTTTACAGTGTCATTATACCCCCCTACTTGCTATTTGAGTCATAAAACATGGAGAAATAAATTTGGAAGGGGTATAAAAAAAAATAGCAAGTAACACACTGTCCACACTAGGGACTACATTTGTGGACAGCGAAAATCAAAGGACGATAACTGTGTACTCGGACCTAATAGGGTAGAAAAAGTTGACCAATCTTAATGAAACTTGGTATGACCAAAGCATAATAAATTATAACACTGCCTACAAAGTTTCATGGCAATAGGATATATATTATAGACAATATGACTAATTCTATATTCAACTTTGCGTGTTAAATGTAGACGTTAAAATTGAAAAATTTCAACTATCAACATTTGGGGCTTAAAAAATTTAAATATTGCAAAAAAATACTTTTGAAATGCCTTAATATATAAAATATTATGTATTAAAAGCAATTGAGTACTCATTTTATTTATCAGACTTATCATAATTATTAAAAAGTCAAATTTATATGAGCCTGTGCCTAAAAATGGAGGTTTTCCAATGAAGGGAGGCCTTACATGAAGATGTAATATTTTCCAGCAATTTTAAATTTGTAAAGCTTTTTGGTTATAAATAATCCTTACATATATATTTAATGTACTTTAAATGGAAAGAAAACTCACAAATAACATATCATATTAGTTTAAAAGGGTCTTAGGCCAAGTAAGACTGAAAATAATTTAGGGTCAATTTAGGCCGTAGCACATATTTACATTTAAAAATGCATATTGAAGCTATAGGAAATAAAAATTTGTGTCTTTTCTATCATTTCTATACTCAGGTGACATGATACAATAAATCTGAGCACAAAAAGACTCTTGCATTCAACTTTTTTTGCTGACAGTATGGTCTGATACAAAGATTTTTCACTTTTTAGTGAAAAACATGCATGCAATTTTAGTCGCAACAAGCTTATATTTGAACCACTTGCTATCCTACAGAAGAAAAGAAAGATATTATGTGACATGAAACAGGTACAAAAGACATTGTTAAGTGCTTTTTATACAAATTTAGTGAGGTCTTTATTATGGACTTCAACTTTTATGTTCCAAGCTCCTCACATTTAACTTGATCCAAACAGGGCGTTAGACGAGGGTCATATATACAACACATTTTGTACATATTGTCTGAGATAATCTTCTTTTCTGTAGATTCAGAGTTCACAAATGAGTAATACAACTGGATTGAAGCATAGAAACACAAATATTGACACATAAAAACCTGTCAGATAGAAAGTCAGAATGCCACTTATGCATCAAAATTGAAAAAGCTATGAAATGGTTATTTTGATCATAATATGCCCAAATTGGTCATTTTTGCAGAAATTCTATCAAATAAAAGTTTAAATCCTTTAGTTTTATGCTATTTGACAAATTGACACCATCAAATCATTCAGGGAAGTTGCCAAAGTACGGATTCTATATTTCCTGATTTCACCTCTTAGGTCCGAGTACACAGTTATTTCGTAGTGCATTTCTTTTAGACAATAAATGAAAATCAAAAAAATCCCACCTGCGCTTTCTCAATAATATTTTTACAGTGTGTTGTACTACTTTTGGGACAAATTATATCAAAATTATAGAAAACTTCATCGGCTCTAACTCAAAATATGGAAAATTTTATGTTAAGGGGGTCTTCAAATCTTTTGACAGCTTCCGAAGTGCTAATTTTTAACATTTTTCAGCTGGACCAAATCACTACTTTACTTTAAAATTCATGACCCAAATTTTTTTACAGTGTCATTATACCCCCCTACTTGCTATTTGAGTCATAAAACATGGAGAAATAAATTTGGAAGGGGTATAAAAAAAAATAGCAAGTAACACACTGTCCACACTAGGGACTACATTTGTGGACAACGAAAATCAAAGGACGATAACTGTGTACTCGGACCTAATAGGGTAGAAAAAGTTGACCAATCTTAATGAAACTTGGTATGACCAAAGCATAATAAATTATAACACTGCCTACAAAGTTTCATGGCAATAGGATATATATTATAGACAATATGACTAATTCTATATTCAACTTTGCGTGTTAAATGTAGACGTTAAAATTGAAAAATTTCAACTATCAACATTTGGGGCTTAAAAAATTTAAATATTGCAAAAAAATACTTTTGAAATGCCTTAATATATAAAATATTATGTATTAAAAGCAATTGAGTACTCATTTTATTTATCAGACTTATCATAATTATTAAAAAGTCAAATTTATATGAGCCTGTGCCTAAAAATGGAGGTTTTCCAATGAAGGGAGGCCTTACATGAAGATGTAATATTTTCCAGCAATTTTAAATTTGTAAAGCTTTTTGGTTATAAATAATCCTTACATATATATTTAATGTACTTTAAATGGAAAGAAAACTCACAAATAACATATCATATTAGTTTAAAAGGGTCTTAGGCCAAGTAAGACTGAAAATAATTTAGGGTCAATTTAGGCCGTAGCACATATTTACATTTAAAAATGCATATTGAAGCTATAGGAAATAAAAATTTGTGTCTTTTCTATCATTTCTATACTCAGGTGACATGATACAATAAATCTGAGCACAAAAAGACTCTTGCATTCAACTTTTTTTGCTGACAGTATGGTCTGATACAAAGATTTTTCACTTTTTAGTGAAAAACATGCATGCAATTTTAGTCGCAACAAGCTTATATTTGAACCACTTGCTATCCTACAGAAGAAAAGAAAGATATTATGTGACATGAAACAGGTACAAAAGACATTGTTAAGTGCTTTTTATACAAATTTAGTGAGGTCTTTATTATGGACTTCAACTTTTATGTTCCAAGCTCCTCACATTTAACTTGATCCAAACAGGGCGTTAGACGAGGGTCATATATACAACACATTTTGTACATATTGTCTGAGATAATCTTCTTTTCTGTAGATTCAGAGTTCACAAATGAGTAATACAACTGGATTGAAGCATAGAAACACAAATATTGACACATAAAAACCTGTCAGATAGAAAGTCAGAATGCCACTTATGCATCAAAATTGAAAAAGCTATGAAATGGTTATTTTGACCATAATATGCCCAAATTGGTCATTTTTGCAGAAATTCTATCAAATAAAAGTTTAAATCCTTTAGTTTTATGCTATTTGACAAATTGACACCATCAAATCATTCAGGGAAGTTGCCAAAGTACGGATTCTATATTTCCTGATTTCACCTCTTAGGTCCGAGTACACAGTTATTTCGTAGTGCATTTCTTTTAGACAATAAATGAAAATTAAAAAAATCCCACCTGCGCTTTCTCAATAATATTTTTACAGTGTGTTGTACTACTTTTGGGACAAATTATATCAAAATTATAGAAAACTTCATCGGCTCTAACTCAAAATATGGAAAATTTTATGTTAAGGGGGTCTTCAAATCTTTTGACAGCTTCCGAAGTGCTAATTTTTAATATTTTTCAGCTGGACCAAATCACTACTTTACTTTAAAATTCATGACCCAAATTTTTTTACAGTGTCATTATACCCCCCTACTTGCTATTTGAGTCATAAAACATGGAGAAATAAATTTGGAAGGGGTATAAAAAAAAATAGCAAGTAACACACTGTCCACACTAGGGACTACATTTGTGGACAACGAAAATCAAAGGACGATAACTGTGTACTCGGACCTAATAGGGTAGAAAAAGTTGACCAATCTTAATGAAACTTGGTATGACCAAAGCTTAATAAATTATAAGACTGCCTACAAAGTTTCATGGCAATAGGATATATATTATAGACAATATGACTAATTCTATATTCAACTTTGCGTGTTAAATGTAGACGTTAAAATTGAAAAATTTCAACTATCAACATTTGGGGCTTAAAAAATTTAAATATTGCAAAAAAATACTTTTGAAATGCCTTAATATATAAAATATTATGTATTAAAAGCAATTGAGTACTCATTTTATTTATCAGACTTATCATAATTATTAAAAAGTCAAATTTATATGAGCCTGTGCCTAAAAATGGAGGTTTTCCAATGAAGGGAGGCCTTACATGAAGATGTAATATTTTCCAGCAATTTTAAATTTGTAAAGCTTTTTGGTTATAAATAATCCTTACATATATATTTAATGTACTTTAAATGGAAAGAAAACTCACAAATAACATATCATATTAGTTTAAAAGGGTCTTAGGCCAAGTAAGACTGAAAATAATTTAGGGTCAATTTAGGCCGTAGCACATATTTACATTTAAAAATGCATATTGAAGCTATAGGAAATAAAAATTTGTGTCTTTTCTATCATTTCTATACTCAGGTGACATGATACAATAAATCTGAGCACAAAAAGACTCTTGCATTCAACTTTTTTTGCTGACAGTATGGTCTGATACAAAGATTTTTCACTTTTTAGTGAAAAACATGCATGCAATTTTAGTCGCAACAAGCTTATATTTGAACCACTTGCTATCCTACAGAAGAAAAGAAAGATATTATGTGACATGAAACAGGTACAAAAGACATTGTTAAGTGCTTTTTATACAAATTTAGTGAGGTCTTTATTATGGACTTCAACTTTTATGTTCCAAGCTCCTCACATTTAACTTGATCCAAACAGGGCGTTAGACGAGGGTCATATATACAACACATTTTGTACATATTGTCTGAGATAATCTTCTTTTCTGTAGATTCAGAGTTCACAAATGAGTAATACAACTGGATTGAAGCATAGAAACACAAATATTGACACATAAAAACCTGTCAGATAGAAAGTCAGAATGCCACTTATGCATCAAAATTGAAAAAGCTATGAAATGGTTATTTTGACCATAATATGCCCAAATTGGTCATTTTTGCAGAAATTCTATCAAATAAAAGTTTAAATCCTTTAGTTTTATGCTATTTGACAAATTGACACCATCAAATCATTCAGGGAAGTTGCCAAAGTACGGATTCTATATTTCCTGATTTCACCTCTTAGGTCCGAGTACACAGTTATTTCGTAGTGCATTTCTTTTAGACAATAAATGAAAATTAAAAAAATCCCACCTGCGCTTTCTCAATAATATTTTTACAGTGTGTTGTACTACTTTTGGGACAAATTATATCAAAATTATAGAAAACTTCATCGGCTCTAACTCAAAATATGGAAAATTTTATGTTAAGGGGGTCTTCAAATCTTTTGACAGCTTCCGAAGTGCTAATTTTTAACATTTTTCAGCTGGACCAAATCACTACTTTACTTTAAAGTTCATGACCCAAATTTTTTTACAGTGTCATTATACCCCCCTACTTGCTATTTGAGTCATAAAACATGGAGAAATAAATTTGGAAGGGGTATAAAAAAAAATAGCAAGTAACACACTGTCCACACTAGGGACTACATTTGTGGACAGCGAAAATCAAAGGACGATAACTGTGTACTCGGACCTAATAGGGTAGAAAAAGTTGACCAATCTTAATGAAACTTGGTATGACCAAAGCATAATAAATTATAACACTGCCTACAAAGTTTCATGGCAATAGGATATATATTATAGACAATATGACTAATTCTATATTCAACTTTGCGTGTTAAATGTAGACGTTAAAATTGAAAAATTTCAACTATCAACATTTGGGGCTTAAAAAATTTAAATATTGCAAAAAAATACTTTTGAAATGCCTTAATATATAAAATATTATGTATTAAAAGCAATTGAGTACTCATTTTATTTATCAGACTTATCATAATTATTAAAAAGTCAAATTTATATGAGCCTGTGCCTAAAAATGGAGGTTTTCCAATGAAGGGAGGCCTTACATGAAGATGTAATATTTTCCAGCAATTTTAAATTTGTAAAGCTTTTTGGTTATAAATAATCCTTACATATATATTTAATGTACTTTAAATGGAAAGAAAACTCACAAATAACATATCATATTAGTTTAAAAGGGTCTTAGGCCAAGTAAGACTGAAAATAATTTAGGGTCAATTTAGGCCGTAGCACATATTTACATTTAAAAATGCATATTGAAGCTATAGGAAATAAAAATTTGTGTCTTTTCTATCATTTCTATACTCAGGTGACATGATACAATAAATCTGAGCACAAAAAGACTCTTGCATTCAACTTTTTTTGCTGACAGTATGGTCTGATACAAAGATTTTTCACTTTTTAGTGAAAAACATGCATGCAATTTTAGTCGCAACAAGCTTATATTTGAACCACTTGCTATCCTACAGAAGAAAAGAAAGATATTATGTGACATGAAACAGGTACAAAAGACATTGTTAAGTGCTTTTTATACAAATTTAGTGAGGTCTTTATTATGGACTTCAACTTTTATGTTCCAAGCTCCTCACATTTAACTTGATCCAAACAGGGCGTTAGACGAGGGTCATATATACAACACATTTTGTACATATTGTCTGAGATAATCTTCTTTTCTGTAGATTCAGAGTTCACAAATGAGTAATACAACTGGATTGAAGCATAGAAACACAAATATTGACACATAAAAACCTGTCAGATAGAAAGTCAGAATGCCACTTATGCATCAAAATTGAAAAAGCTATGAAATGGTTATTTTGATCATAATATGCCCAAATTGGTCATTTTTGCAGAAATTCTATCAAATAAAAGTTTAAATCCTTTAGTTTTATGCTATTTGACAAATTGACACCATCAAATCATTCAGGGAAGTTGCCAAAGTACGGATTCTATATTTCCTGATTTCACCTCTTAGGTCCGAGTACACAGTTATTTCGTAGTGCATTTCTTTTAGACAATAAATGAAAATCAAAAAAATCCCACCTGCGCTTTCTCAATAATATTTTTACAGTGTGTTGTACTACTTTTGGGACAAATTATATCAAAATTATAGAAAACTTCATCGGCTCTAACTCAAAATATGGAAAATTTTATGTTAAGGGGGTCTTCAAATCTTTTGACAGCTTCCGAAGTGCTAATTTTTAACATTTTTCAGCTGGACCAAATCACTACTTTACTTTAAAATTCATGACCCAAATTTTTTTACAGTGTCATTATACCCCCCTACTTGCTATTTGAGTCATAAAACATGGAGAAATAAATTTGGAAGGGGTATAAAAAAAAATAGCAAGTAACACACTGTCCACACTAGGGACTACATTTGTGGACAACGAAAATCAAAGGACGATAACTGTGTACTCGGACCTAATAGGGTAGAAAAAGTTGACCAATCTTAATGAAACTTGGTATGACCAAAGCATAATAAATTATAACACTGCCTACAAAGTTTCATGGCAATAGGATATATATTATAGACAATATGACTAATTCTATATTCAACTTTGCGTGTTAAATGTAGACGTTAAAATTGAAAAATTTCAACTATCAACATTTGGGGGTTAAAAAATTTAAATATTGCAAAAAAATACTTTTGAAATGCCTTAATATATAAAATATTATGTATTAAAAGCAATTGAGTACTCATTTTATTTATCAGACTTATCATAATTATTAAAAAGTCAAATTTATATGAGCCTGTGCCTAAAAATGGAGGTTTTCCAATGAAGGGAGGCCTTACATGAAGATGTAATATTTTCCAGCAATTTTAAATTTGTAAAGCTTTTTGGTTATAAATAATCCTTACATATATATTTAATGTACTTTAAATGGAAAGAAAACTCACAAATAACATATCATATTAGTTTAAAAGGGTCTTAGGCCAAGTAAGACTGAAAATAATTTAGGGTCAATTTAGGCCGTAGCACATATTTACATTTAAAAATGCATATTGAAGCTATAGGAAATAAAAATTTGTGTCTTTTCTATCATTTCTATACTCAGGTGACATGATACAATAAATCTGAGCACAAAAAGACTCTTGCATTCAACTTTTTTTGCTGACAGTATGGTCTGATACAAAGATTTTTCACTTTTTAGTGAAAAACATGCATGCAATTTTAGTCGCAACAAGCTTATATTTGAACCACTTGCTATCCTACAGAAGAAAAGAAAGATATTATGTGACATGAAACAGGTACAAAAGACATTGTTAAGTGCTTTTTATACAAATTTAGTGAGGTCTTTATTATGGACTTCAACTTTTATGTTCCAAGCTCCTCACATTTAACTTGATCCAAACAGGGCGTTAGACGAGGGTCATATATACAACACATTTTGTACATATTGTCTGAGATAATCTTCTTTTCTGTAGATTCAGAGTTCACAAATGAGTAATACAACTGGATTGAAGCATAGAAACACAAATATTGACACATAAAAACCTGTCAGATAGAAAGTCAGAATGCCACTTATGCATCAAAATTGAAAAAGCTATGAAATGGTTATTTTGACCATAATATGCCCAAATTGGTCATTTTTGCAGAAATTCTATCAAATAAAAGTTTAAATCCTTTAGTTTTATGCTATTTGACAAATTGACACCATCAAATCATTCAGGGAAGTTGCCAAAGTACGGATTCTATATTTCCTGATTTCACCTCTTAGGTCCGAGTACACAGTTATTTCGTAGTGCATTTCTTTTAGACAATAAATGAAAATTAAAAAAATCCCACCTGCGCTTTCTCAATAATATTTTTACAGTGTGTTGTACTACTTTTGGGACAAATTATATCAAAATTATAGAAAACTTCATCGGCTCTAACTCAAAATATGGAAAATTTTATGTTAAGGGGGTCTTCAAATCTTTTGACAGCTTCCGAAGTGCTAATTTTTAACATTTTTCAGCTGGACCAAATCACTACTTTACTTTAAAATTCATGACCCAAATTTTTTTACAGTGTCATTATACCCCCCTACTTGCTATTTGAGTCATAAAACATGGAGAAATAAATTTGGAAGGGGTATAAAAAAAAATAGCAAGTAACACACTGTCCACACTAGGGACTACATTTGTGGACAACGAAAATCAAAGGACGATAACTGTGTACTCGGACCTAATAGGGTAGAAAAAGTTGACCAATCTTAATGAAACTTGGTATGACCAAAGCATAATAAATTATAACACTGCCTACAAAGTTTCATGGCAATAGGATATATATTATAGACAATATGACTAATTCTATATTCAACTTTGCGTGTTAAATGTAGACGTTAAAATTGAAAAATTTCAACTATCAACATTTGGGGCTTAAAAAATTTAAATATTGCAAAAAAATACTTTTGAAATGCCTTAATATATAAAATATTATGTATTAAAAGCAATTGAGTACTCATTTTATTTATCAGACTTATCATAATTATTAAAAAGTCAAATTTATATGAGCCTGTGCCTAAAAATGGAGGTTTTCCAATGAAGGGAGGCCTTACATGAAGATGTAATATTTTCCAGCAATTTTAAATTTGTAAAGCTTTTTGGTTATAAATAATCCTTACATATATATTTAATGTACTTTAAATGGAAAGAAAACTCACAAATAACATATCATATTAGTTTAAAAGGGTCTTAGGCCAAGTAAGACTGAAAATAATTTAGGGTCAATTTAGGCCGTAGCACATATTTACATTTAAAAATGCATATTGAAGCTATAGGAAATAAAAATTTGTGTCTTTTCTATCATTTCTATACTCAGGTGACATGATACAATAAATCTGAGCACAAAAAGACTCTTGCATTCAACTTTTTTTGCTGACAGTATGGTCTGATACAAAGATTTTTCACTTTTTAGTGAAAAACATGCATGCAATTTTAGTCGCAACAAGCTTATATTTGAACCACTTGCTATCCTACAGAAGAAAAGAAAGATATTATGTGACATGAAACAGGTACAAAAGACATTGTTAAGTGCTTTTTATACAAATTTAGTGAGGTCTTTATTATGGACTTCAACTTTTATGTTCCAAGCTCCTCACATTTAACTTGATCCAAACAGGGCGTTAGACGAGGGTCATATATACAACACATTTTGTACATATTGTCTGAGATAATCTTCTTTTCTGTAGATTCAGAGTTCACAAATGAGTAATACAACTGGATTGAAGCATAGAAACACAAATATTGACACATAAAAACCTGTCAGATAGAAAGTCAGAATGCCACTTATGCATCAAAATTGAAAAAGCTATGAAATGGTTATTTTGACCATAATATGCCCAAATTGGTCATTTTTGCAGAAATTCTATCAAATAAAAGTTTAAATCCTTTAGTTTTATGCTATTTGACAAATTGACACCATCAAATCATTCAGGGAAGTTGCCAAAGTACGGATTCTATATTTCCTGATTTCACCTCTTAGGTCCGAGTACACAGTTATTTCGTAGTGCATTTCTTTTAGACAATAAATGAAAATTAAAAAAATCCCACCTGCGCTTTCTCAATAATATTTTTACAGTGTGTTGTACTACTTTTGGGACAAATTATATCAAAATTATAGAAAACTTCATCGGCTCTAACTCAAAATATGGAAAATTTTATGTTAAGGGGGTCTTCAAATCTTTTGACAGCTTCCGAAGTGCTAATTTTTAACATTTTTCAGCTGGACCAAATCACTACTTTACTTTAAAATTCATGACCCAAATTTTTTTACAGTGTCATTATACCCCCCTACTTGCTATTTGAGTCATAAAACATGGAGAAATAAATTTGGAAGGGGTATAAAAAAAAATAGCAAGTAACACACTGTCCACACTAGGGACTACATTTGTGGACAACGAAAATCAAAGGACGATAACTGTGTACTCGGACCTAATAGGGTAGAAAAAGTTGACCAATCTTAATGAAACTTGGTATGACCAAAGCATAATAAATTATAACACTGCCTACAAAGTTTCATGGCAATAGGATATATATTATAGACAATATGACTAATTCTATATTCAACTTTGCGTGTTAAATGTAGACGTTAAAATTGAAAAATTTCAACTATCAACATTTGGGGCTTAAAAAATTTAAATATTGCAAAAAAATACTTTTGAAATGCCTTAATATATAAAATATTATGTATTAAAAGCAATTGAGTACTCATTTTATTTATCAGACTTATCATAATTATTAAAAAGTCAAATTTATATGAGCCTGTGCCTAAAAATGGAGGTTTTCCAATGAAGGGAGGCCTTACATGAAGATGTAATATTTTCCAGCAATTTTAAATTTGTAAAGCTTTTTGGTTATAAATAATCCTTACATATATATTTAATGTACTTTAAATGGAAAGAAAACTCACAAATAACATATCATATTAGTTTAAAAGGGTCTTAGGCCAAGTAAGACTGAAAATAATTTAGGGTCAATTTAGGCCGTAGCACATATTTACATTTAAAAATGCATATTGAAGCTATAGGAAATAAAAATTTGTGTCTTTTCTATCATTTCTATACTCAGGTGACATGATACAATAAATCTGAGCACAAAAAGACTCTTGCATTCAACTTTTTTTGCTGACAGTATGGTCTGATACAAAGATTTTTCACTTTTTAGTGAAAAACATGCATGCAATTTTAGTCGCAACAAGCTTATATTTGAACCACTTGCTATCCTACAGAAGAAAAGAAAGATATTATGTGACATGAAACAGGTACAAAAGACATTGTTAAGTGCTTTTTATACAAATTTAGTGAGGTCTTTATTATGGACTTCAACTTTTATGTTCCAAGCTCCTCACATTTAACTTGATCCAAACAGGGCGTTAGACGAGGGTCATATATACAACACATTTTGTACATATTGTCTGAGATAATCTTCTTTTCTGTAGATTCAGAGTTCACAAATGAGTAATACAACTGGATTGAAGCATAGAAACACAAATATTGACACATAAAAACCTGTCAGATAGAAAGTCAGAATGCCACTTATGCATCAAAATTGAAAAAGCTATGAAATGGTTATTTTGACCATAATATGCCCAAATTGGTCATTTTTGCAGAAATTCTATCAAATAAAAGTTTAAATCCTTTAGTTTTATGCTATTTGACAAATTGACACCATCAAATCATTCAGGGAAGTTGCCAAAGTACGGATTCTATATTTCCTGATTTCACCTCTTAGGTCCGAGTACACAGTTATTTCGTAGTGCATTTCTTTTAGACAATAAATGAAAATTAAAAAAATCCCACCTGCGCTTTCTCAATAATATTTTTACAGTGTGTTGTACTACTTTTGGGACAAATTATATCAAAATTATAGAAAACTTCATCGGCTCTAACTCAAAATATGGAAAATTTTATGTTAAGGGGGTCTTCAAATCTTTTGACAGCTTCCGAAGTGCTAATTTTTAACATTTTTCAGCTGGACCAAATCACTACTTTACTTTAAAATTCATGACCCAAATTTTTTTACAGTGTCATTATACCCCCCTACTTGCTATTTGAGTCATAAAACATGGAGAAATAAATTTGGAAGGGGTATAAAAAAAAATAGCAAGTAACACACTGTCCACACTAGGGACTACATTTGTGGACAACGAAAATCAAAGGACGATAACTGTGTACTCGGACCTAATAGGGTAGAAAAAGTTGACCAATCTTAATGAAACTTGGTATGACCAAAGCATAATAAATTATAACACTGCCTACAAAGTTTCATGGCAATAGGATATATATTATAGACAATATGACTAATTCTATATTCAACTTTGCGTGTTAAATGTAGACGTTAAAATTGAAAAATTTCAACTATCAACATTTGGGGCTTAAAAAATTTAAATATTGCAAAAAAATACTTTTGAAATGCCTTAATATATAAAATATTATGTATTAAAAGCAATTGAGTACTCATTTTATTTATCAGACTTATCATAATTATTAAAAAGTCAAATTTATATGAGCCTGTGCCTAAAAATGGAGGTTTTCCAATGAAGGGAGGCCTTACATGAAGATGTAATATTTTCCAGCAATTTTAAATTTGTAAAGCTTTTTGGTTATAAATAATCCTTACATATATATTTAATGTACTTTAAATGGAAAGAAAACTCACAAATAACATATCATATTAGTTTAAAAGGGTCTTAGGCCAAGTAAGACTGAAAATAATTTAGGGTCAATTTAGGCCGTAGCACATATTTACATTTAAAAATGCATATTGAAGCTATAGGAAATAAAAATTTGTGTCTTTTCTATCATTTCTATACTCAGGTGACATGATACAATAAATCTGAGCACAAAAAGACTCTTGCATTCAACTTTTTTTGCTGACAGTATGGTCTGATACAAAGATTTTTCACTTTTTAGTGAAAAACATGCATGCAATTTTAGTCGCAACAAGCTTATATTTGAACCACTTGCTATCCTACAGAAGAAAAGAAAGATATTATGTGACATGAAACAGGTACAAAAGACATTGTTAAGTGCTTTTTATACAAATTTAGTGAGGTCTTTATTATGGACTTCAACTTTTATGTTCCAAGCTCCTCACATTTAACTTGATCCAAACAGGGCGTTAGACGAGGGTCATATATACAACACATTTTGTACATATTGTCTGAGATAATCTTCTTTTCTGTAGATTCAGAGTTCACAAATGAGTAATACAACTGGATTGAAGCATAGAAACACAAATATTGACACATAAAAACCTGTCAGATAGAAAGTCAGAATGCCACTTATGCATCAAAATTGAAAAAGCTATGAAATGGTTATTTTGACCATAATATGCCCAAATTGGTCATTTTTGCAGAAATTCTATCAAATAAAAGTTTAAATCCTTTAGTTTTATGCTATTTGACAAATTGACACCATCAAATCATTCAGGGAAGTTGCCAAAGTACGGATTCTATATTTCCTGATTTCACCTCTTAGGTCCGAGTACACAGTTATTTCGTAGTGCATTTCTTTTAGACAATAAATGAAAATTAAAAAAATCCCACCTGCGCTTTCTCAATAATATTTTTACAGTGTGTTGTACTACTTTTGGGACAAATTATATCAAAATTATAGAAAACTTCATCGGCTCTAACTCAAAATATGGAAAATTTTATGTTAAGGGGGTCTTCAAATCTTTTGACAGCTTCCGAAGTGCTAATTTTTAACATTTTTCAGCTGGACCAAATCACTACTTTACTTTAAAATTCATGACCCAAATTTTTTTACAGTGTCATTATACCCCCCTACTTGCTATTTGAGTCATAAAACATGGAGAAATAAATTTGGAAGGGGTATAAAAAAAATAGCAAGTAACACACTGTCCACACTAGGGACTACATTTGTGGACAACGAAAATCAAAGGACGATAACTGTGTACTCGGACCTAATAGGGTAGAAAAAGTTGACCAATCTTAATGAAACTTGGTATGACATAGCTTAATAAATTATAAGACTGCCTACAAAGTTTCATGGCAATAGGATATATATTATAGACAATATGACTAATTCTATATTCAACTTTGCGTGTTAAATGTAGACGTTAAAATTGAAAAATTTCAACTATCAACATTTGGGGCTTAAAAAATTTAAATATTGCAAAAAAATACTTTTGAAATGCCTTAATATATAAAATATTATGTATTAAAAGCAATTGAGTACTCATTTTATTTATCAGACTTATCATAATTATTAAAAAGTCAAATTTATATGAGCCTGTGCCTAAAAATGGAGGTTTTCCAATGAAGGGAGGCCTTACATGAAGATGTAATATTTTCCAGCAATTTTAAATTTGTAAAGCTTTTTGGTTATAAATAATCCTTACATATATATTTAATGTACTTTAAATGGAAAGAAAACTCACAAATAACATATCATATTAGTTTAAAAGGGTCTTAGGCCAAGTAAGACTGAAAATAATTTAGGGTCAATTTAGGCCGTAGCACATATTTACATTTAAAAATGCATATTGAAGCTATAGGAAATAAAAATTTGTGTCTTTTCTATCATTTCTATACTCAGGTGACATGATACAATAAATCTGAGCACAAAAAGACTCTTGCATTCAACTTTTTTTGCTGACAGTATGGTCTGATACAAAGATTTTTCACTTTTTAGTGAAAAACATGCATGCAATTTTAGTCGCAACAAGCTTATATTTGAACCACTTGCTATCCTACAGAAGAAAAGAAAGATATTATGTGACATGAAACAGGTACAAAAGACATTGTTAAGTGCTTTTTATACAAATTTAGTGAGGTCTTTATTATGGACTTCAACTTTTATGTTCCAAGCTCCTCACATTTAACTTGATCCAAACAGGGCGTTAGACGAGGGTCATATATACAACACATTTTGTACATATTGTCTGAGATAATCTTCTTTTCTGTAGATTCAGAGTTCACAAATGAGTAATACAACTGGATTGAAGCATAGAAACACAAATATTGACACATAAAAACCTGTCAGATAGAAAGTCAGAATGCCACTTATGCATCAAAATTGAAAAAGCTATGAAATGGTTATTTTGACCATAATATGCCCAAATTGGTCATTTTTGCAGAAATTCTATCAAATAAAAGTTTAAATCCTTTAGTTTTATGCTATTTGACAAATTGACACCATCAAATCATTCAGGGAAGTTGCCAAAGTACGGATTCTATATTTCCTGATTTCACCTCTTAGGTCCGAGTACACAGTTATTTCGTAGTGCATTTCTTTTAGACAATAAATGAAAATTAAAAAAATCCCACCTGCGCTTTCTCAATAATATTTTTACAGTGTGTTGTACTACTTTTGGGACAAATTATATCAAAATTATAGAAAACTTCATCGGCTCTAACTCAAAATATGGAAAATTTTATGTTAAGGGGGTCTTCAAATCTTTTGACAGCTTCCGAAGTGCTAATTTTTAACATTTTTCAGCTGGACCAAATCACTACTTTACTTTAAAATTCATGACCCAAATTTTTTTACAGTGTCATTATACCCCCCTACTTGCTATTTGAGTCATAAAACATGGAGAAATAAATTTGGAAGGGGTATAAAAAAAAATAGCAAGTAACACACTGTCCACACTAGGGACTACATTTGTGGACAACGAAAATCAAAGGACGATAACTGTGTACTCGGACCTAATAGGGTAGAAAAAGTTGACCAATCTTAATGAAACTTGGTATGACATAGCTTAATAAATTATAAGACTGCCTACAAAGTTTCATGGCAATAGGATATATATTATAGACAATATGACTAATTCTATATTCAACTTTGCGTGTTAAATGTAGACGTTAAAATTGAAAAATTTCAACTATCAACATTTGGGGCTTAAAAAATTTAAATATTGCAAAAAAATACTTTTGAAATGCCTTAATATATAAAATATTATGTATTAAAAGCAATTGAGTACTCATTTTATTTATCAGACTTATCATAATTATTAAAAAGTCAAATTTATATGAGCCTGTGCCTAAAAATGGAGGTTTTCCAATGAAGGGAGGCCTTACATGAAGATGTAATATTTTCCAGCAATTTTAAATTTGTAAAGCTTTTTGGTTATAAATAATCCTTACATATATATTTAATGTACTTTAAATGGAAAGAAAACTCACAAATAACATATCATATTAGTTTAAAAGGGTCTTAGGCCAAGTAAGACTGAAAATAATTTAGGGTCAATTTAGGCCGTAGCACATATTTACATTTAAAAATGCATATTGAAGCTATAGGAAATAAAAATTTGTGTCTTTTCTATCATTTCTATACTCAGGTGACATGATACAATAAATCTGAGCACAAAAAGACTCTTGCATTCAACTTTTTTTGCTGACAGTATGGTCTGATACAAAGATTTTTCACTTTTTAGTGAAAAACATGCATGCAATTTTAGTCGCAACAAGCTTATATTTGAACCACTTGCTATCCTACAGAAGAAAAGAAAGATATTATGTGACATGAAACAGGTACAAAAGACATTGTTAAGTGCTTTTTATACAAATTTAGTGAGGTCTTTATTATGGACTTCAACTTTTATGTTCCAAGCTCCTCACATTTAACTTGATCCAAACAGGGCGTTAGACGAGGGTCATATATACAACACATTTTGTACATATTGTCTGAGATAATCTTCTTTTCTGTAGATTCAGAGTTCACAAATGAGTAATACAACTGGATTGAAGCATAGAAACACAAATATTGACACATAAAAACCTGTCAGATAGAAAGTCAGAATGCCACTTATGCATCAAAATTGAAAAAGCTATGAAATGGTTATTTTGACCATAATATGCCCAAATTGGTCATTTTTGCAGAAATTCTATCAAATAAAAGTTTAAATCCTTTAGTTTTATGCTATTTGACAAATTGACACCATCAAATCATTCAGGGAAGTTGCCAAAGTACGGATTCTATATTTCCTGATTTCACCTCTTAGGTCCGAGTACACAGTTATTTCGTAGTGCATTTCTTTTAGACAATAAATGAAAATTAAAAAAATCCCACCTGCGCTTTCTCAATAATATTTTTACAGTGTGTTGTACTACTTTTGGGACAAATTATATCAAAATTATAGAAAACTTCATCGGCTCTAACTCAAAATATGGAAAATTTTATGTTAAGGGGGTCTTCAAATCTTTTGACAGCTTCCGAAGTGCTAATTTTTAACATTTTTCAGCTGGACCAAATCACTACTTTACTTTAAAATTCATGACCCAAATTTTTTTACAGTGTCATTATACCCCCCTACTTGCTATTTGAGTCATAAAACATGGAGAAATAAATTTGGAAGGGGTATAAAAAAAAATAGCAAGTAACACACTGTCCACACTAGGGACTACATTTGTGGACAACGAAAATCAAAGGACGATAACTGTGTACTCGGACCTAATAGGGTAGAAAAAGTTGACCAATCTTAATGAAACTTGGTATGACATAGCTTAATAAATTATAAGACTGCCTACAAAGTTTCATGGCAATAGGATATATATTATAGACAATATGACTAATTCTATATTCAACTTTGCGTGTTAAATGTAGACGTTAAAATTGAAAAATTTCAACTATCAACATTTGGGGCTTAAAAAATTTAAATATTGCAAAAAAATACTTTTGAAATGCCTTAATATATAAAATATTATGTATTAAAAGCAATTGAGTACTCATTTTATTTATCAGACTTATCATAATTATTAAAAAGTCAAATTTATATGAGCCTGTGCCTAAAAATGGAGGTTTTCCAATGAAGGGAGGCCTTACATGAAGATGTAATATTTTCCAGCAATTTTAAATTTGTAAAGCTTTTTGGTTATAAATAATCCTTACATATATATTTAATGTACTTTAAATGGAAAGAAAACTCACAAATAACATATCATATTAGTTTAAAAGGGTCTTAGGCCAAGTAAGACTGAAAATAATTTAGGGTCAATTTAGGCCGTAGCACATATTTACATTTAAAAATGCATATTGAAGCTATAGGAAATAAAAATTTGTGTCTTTTCTATCATTTCTATACTCAGGTGACATGATACAATAAATCTGAGCACAAAAAGACTCTTGCATTCAACTTTTTTTGCTGACAGTATGGTCTGATACAAAGATTTTTCACTTTTTAGTGAAAAACATGCATGCAATTTTAGTCGCAACAAGCTTATATTTGAACCACTTGCTATCCTACAGAAGAAAAGAAAGATATTATGTGACATGAAACAGGTACAAAAGACATTGTTAAGTGCTTTTTATACAAATTTAGTGAGGTCTTTATTATGGACTTCAACTTTTATGTTCCAAGCTCCTCACATTTAACTTGATCCAAACAGGGCGTTAGACGAGGGTCATATATACAACACATTTTGTACATATTGTCTGAGATAATCTTCTTTTCTGTAGATTCAGAGTTCACAAATGAGTAATACAACTGGATTGAAGCATAGAAACACAAATATTGACACATAAAAACCTGTCAGATAGAAAGTCAGAATGCCACTTATGCATCAAAATTGAAAAAGCTATGAAATGGTTATTTTGACCATAATATGCCCAAATGGGTCATTTTTGCAGAAATTCTATCAAATAAAAGTTTAAATCCTTTAGTTTTATGCTATTTGACAAATTGACACCATCAAATCATTCAGGGAAGTTGCCAAAGTACGGATTCTATATTTCCTGATTTCACCTCTTAGGTCCGAGTACACAGTTATTTCGTAGTGCATTTCTTTTAGACAATAAATGAAAATTAAAAAAATCCCACCTGCGCTTTCTCAATAATATTTTTACAGTGTGTTGTACTACTTTTGGGACAAATTATATCAAAATTATAGAAAACTTCATCGGCTCTAACTCAAAATATGGAAAATTTTATGTTAAGGGGGTCTTCAAATCTTTTGACAGCTTCCGAAGTGCTAATTTTTAACATTTTTCAGCTGGACCAAATCACTACTTTACTTTAAAATTCATGACCCAAATTTTTTTACAGTGTCATTATACCCCCCTACTTGCTATTTGAGTCATAAAACATGGAGAAATAAATTTGGAAGGGGTATAAAAAAAAATAGCAAGTAACACACTGTCCACACTAGGGACTACATTTGTGGACAACGAAAATCAAAGGACGATAACTGTGTACTCGGACCTAATAGGGTAGAAAAAGTTGACCAATCTTAATGAAACTTGGTATGACATAGCTTAATAAATTATAAGACTGCCTACAAAGTTTCATGGCAATAGGATATATATTATAGACAATATGACTAATTCTATATTCAACTTTGCGTGTTAAATGTAGACGTTAAAATTGAAAAATTTCAACTATCAACATTTGGGGCTTAAAAAATTTAAATATTGCAAAAAAATACTTTTGAAATGCCTTAATATATAAAATATTATGTATTAAAAGCAATTGAGTACTCATTTTATTTATCAGACTTATCATAATTATTAAAAAGTCAAATTTATATGAGCCTGTGCCTAAAAATGGAGGTTTTCCAATGAAGGGAGGCCTTACATGAAGATGTAATATTTTCCAGCAATTTTAAATTTGTAAAGCTTTTTGGTTATAAATAATCCTTACATATATATTTAATGTACTTTAAATGGAAAGAAAACTCACAAATAACATATCATATTAGTTTAAAAGGGTCTTAGGCCAAGTAAGACTGAAAATAATTTAGGGTCAATTTAGGCCGTAGCACATATTTACATTTAAAAATGCATATTGAAGCTATAGGAAATAAAAATTTGTGTCTTTTCTATCATTTCTATACTCAGGTGACATGATACAATAAATCTGAGCACAAAAAGACTCTTGCATTCAACTTTTTTTGCTGACAGTATGGTCTGATACAAAGATTTTTCACTTTTTAGTGAAAAACATGCATGCAATTTTAGTCGCAACAAGCTTATATTTGAACCACTTGCTATCCTACAGAAGAAAAGAAAGATATTATGTGACATGAAACAGGTACAAAAGACATTGTTAAGTGCTTTTTATACAAATTTAGTGAGGTCTTTATTATGGACTTCAACTTTTATGTTCCAAGCTCCTCACATTTAACTTGATCCAAACAGGGCGTTAGACGAGGGTCATATATACAACACATTTTGTACATATTGTCTGAGATAATCTTCTTTTCTGTAGATTCAGAGTTCACAAATGAGTAATACAACTGGATTGAAGCATAGAAACACAAATATTGACACATAAAAACCTGTCAGATAGAAAGTCAGAATGCCACTTATGCATCAAAATTGAAAAAGCTATGAAATGGTTATTTTGACCATAATATGCCCAAATGGGTCATTTTTGCAGAAATTCTATCAAATAAAAGTTTAAATCCTTTAGTTTTATGCTATTTGACAAATTGACACCATCAAATCATTCAGGGAAGTTGCCAAAGTACGGATTCTATATTTCCTGATTTCACCTCTTAGGTCCGAGTACACAGTTATTTCGTAGTGCATTTCTTTTAGACAATAAATGAAAATTAAAAAAATCCCACCTGCGCTTTCTCAATAATATTTTTACAGTGTGTTGTACTACTTTTGGGACAAATTATATCAAAATTATAGAAAACTTCATCGGCTCTAACTCAAAATATGGAAAATTTTATGTTAAGGGGGTCTTCAAATCTTTTGACAGCTTCCGAAGTGCTAATTTTTAACATTTTTCAGCTGGACCAAATCACTACTTTACTTTAAAATTCATGACCCAAATTTTTTTACAGTGTCATTATACCCCCCTACTTGCTATTTGAGTCATAAAACATGGAGAAATAAATTTGGAAGGGGTATAAAAAAAAATAGCAAGTAACACACTGTCCACACTAGGGACTACATTTGTGGACAACGAAAATCAAAGGACGATAACTGTGTACTCGGACCTAATAGGGTAGAAAAAGTTGACCAATCTTAATGAAACTTGGTATGACATAGCTTAATAAATTATAAGACTGCCTACAAAGTTTCATGGCAATAGGATATATATTATAGACAATATGACTAATTCTATATTCAACTTTGCGTGTTAAATGTAGACGTTAAAATTGAAAAATTTCAACTATCAACATTTGGGGCTTAAAAAATTTAAATATTGCAAAAAAATACTTTTGAAATGCCTTAATATATAAAATATTATGTATTAAAAGCAATTGAGTACTCATTTTATTTATCAGACTTATCATAATTATTAAAAAGTCAAATTTATATGAGCCTGTGCCTAAAAATGGAGGTTTTCCAATGAAGGGAGGCCTTACATGAAGATGTAATATTTTCCAGCAATTTTAAATTTGTAAAGCTTTTTGGTTATAAATAATCCTTACATATATATTTAATGTACTTTAAATGGAAAGAAAACTCACAAATAACATATCATATTAGTTTAAAAGGGTCTTAGGCCAAGTAAGACTGAAAATAATTTAGGGTCAATTTAGGCCGTAGCACATATTTACATTTAAAAATGCATATTGAAGCTATAGGAAATAAAAATTTGTGTCTTTTCTATCATTTCTATACTCAGGTGACATGATACAATAAATCTGAGCACAAAAAGACTCTTGCATTCAACTTTTTTTGCTGACAGTATGGTCTGATACAAAGATTTTTCACTTTTTAGTGAAAAACATGCATGCAATTTTAGTCGCAACAAGCTTATATTTGAACCACTTGCTATCCTACAGAAGAAAAGAAAGATATTATGTGACATGAAACAGGTACAAAAGACATTGTTAAGTGCTTTTTATACAAATTTAGTGAGGTCTTTATTATGGACTTCAACTTTTATGTTCCAAGCTCCTCACATTTAACTTGATCCAAACAGGGCGTTAGACGAGGGTCATATATACAACACATTTTGTACATATTGTCTGAGATAATCTTCTTTTCTGTAGATTCAGAGTTCACAAATGAGTAATACAACTGGATTGAAGCATAGAAACACAAATATTGACACATAAAAACCTGTCAGATAGAAAGTCAGAATGCCACTTATGCATCAAAATTGAAAAAGCTATGAAATGGTTATTTTGACCATAATATGCCCAAATTGGTCATTTTTGCAGAAATTCTATCAAATAAAAGTTTAAATCCTTTAGTTTTATGCTATTTGACAAATTGACACCATCAAATCATTCAGGGAAGTTGCCAAAGTACGGATTCTATATTTCCTGATTTCACCTCTTAGGTCCGAGTACACAGTTATTTCGTAGTGCATTTCTTTTAGACAATAAATGAAAATTAAAAAAATCCCACCTGCGCTTTCTCAATAATATTTTTACAGTGTGTTGTACTACTTTTGGGACAAATTATATCAAAATTATAGAAAACTTCATCGGCTCTAACTCAAAATATGGAAAATTTTATGTTAAGGGGGTCTTCAAATCTTTTGACAGCTTCCGAAGTGCTAATTTTTAACATTTTTCAGCTGGACCAAATCACTACTTTACTTTAAAATTCATGACCCAAATTTTTTTACAGTGTCATTATACCCCCCTACTTGCTATTTGAGTCATAAAACATGGAGAAATAAATTTGGAAGGGGTATAAAAAAAAATAGCAAGTAACACACTGTCCACACTAGGGACTACATTTGTGGACAACGAAAATCAAAGGACGATAACTGTGTACTCGGACCATCTTACAAGAGAAAAAACCTCAAACTCTACCGTTTGTCGATCTTACAAGAGAAAAAACCTCAAACTCTACCGTTTGTCGATCTTACAAGAGAAAAAAAAAATCAAACTCTACTGATATGTTGAACTTACAAGAGAAAAAACCTCAAACTCTACCGATATGTCGGTCTTACAAAAGAAAAAACCTCAAACTCTACCGATATGTCGATCTTACAAGAGAAAAAACCTCAAACTCTACCGTTATGTCGATCTTACAAGAGAAAAAACTTCAAACTCTACCGATATGTCGATCTTACAAGAGAAAAAACTTCTCGAGGGCGATGAAGGTTTTGATTATGTTTCAAAATAAATACTTTGGTCTTTATTGAGAAGGAAATGAATGTCTTCTTTTTATCACAAATTTATCCTTAAAGTACAATTATCCGACATAAGTTATATTATACATGAAAAGGCAACTTCCTGCAGACTATATACATTAAAGCATGAATTTAAATAAGGATATGATGCCGTTTTAAGTTTTGTGAAAACTAAAGTGTAGTGATTTTGTGTAACGTCACCTATTCTATTATACAAAAACAATTACACACTTTTAGTTTATTATCATTCCGAGAAGAGAAGTACAAATAACCTAAACATTGAAATTTATGTTCTCAGGAAGGGTCGAATGAAAAACAACAAAAATACCGAACTTCAAGGAAAATCAAAACGGAAAGTCCCTTATCAAATGGAAAAAATCAAAAGAATGAAAAACAACTGTTATATTCCTAACTGGTTTTATAGCTAGCTAATTATAAACCTCTCACTTGTATGACAGTCGCATAAATTCCATTATATTGACAACAAGGTGTGAACAAAACAAACAGACATAAAGTAGACTATTTCTTCTCCGCAAGTGGGAAACAAACGTGAAATTGTGAAAAGCTTTCAAAAAACCGTCAGCCTGAGCATATTTGACACATACATAATGTTCCACCAAGTCAGTATTGCAACCGCAAAACTTTTTAAAAGAAGAAAACTGGAGATGTTAACTAAAAGTCATTGAGACATTGACCATACGTCACATCCATCAAACGACGACTAAAAGTCAGCATATTGACTTTGACCATTAAGTCATTTTACAATATACCAAACTCTAAGTCACTTTACGATATGCAAAAATTTAAGTCACTTTACAATATGCCAAAATCTAAGTCCCTTACGATATGCCAAAATCTATATCACTTTACGATATGCCACACTCTTAGTCACTTTACGATATGCCAAACTCTAAATTACTTCACGATATACAAAACTCTTAGTCACTTTACGATACACCAAACTCTAAGTTACTTTATGATTCGCCAACCTCTAGGTCAATTTACGATATGCTAAACTCTAAGTAACTTTACAATATGCCAAACTCTGAGTCACTTTACAATATGCCAAACGCTAAGTCATTTTACGATACACCAAACTCTAAGTCACTTTAAAATATGCCAAACTGTAAGTCACTTTACGAGATGCAAAAGTGTAAGTCACTTTACAATATGCCAAACTCTAAGTCACTTTACGAGATGCAAAAAATTAAGTCAATTTACAATATGCCAAAATCTATATCACTTTACGATATGCCAAACTATAAGTGACTTTACGAGATGCAAAAGTTTAAGTGACTTTACGATATGCCAAACTCTAAGTCACTTTACGATATGCCAAACTCTAAGTCATTTTACGATATGTCAAACTCTAAGTCAATTTACAAGATGCAAAAGTTTCAGTCACTTTACAATATGCCAAAATCTATATCACTTTACGATATGCCAAACTCTAAGTCACTTTACGATATGCCAGACTCTAAGTCATTGTACGATACACCAAACTCTAAGTCACTTTAAAATATGCCAAACTCTAAGTCATTTTACGATATGCCAAACTCTAAGTCACTTTACGAGATGCAAAAGTTTAAGTCACTTTACAATATGCCAAACTTTAAGTCACTTTACGATATGCAAAAATTTAAGTCATTTTACGATACACCAAACTCTAAGTCACTTTACTATATGCCAAACCCTAAGTCACTTTACGATATGCCAATATCTAAGTTAGTTTACGATTTGCTAAACTCTAAGTCACTTTACAATACACCAAACTCTAGGTCAATTTACGATATGCTAAACTCTAGGTCATTTTACGATACACCAAACTCAAAGTCATTTTAAAATATGCCAAACTCTAAGTCACTTTACGAGATGCAAGAAGTTTAAGTCACTTTACAATGTGGCAAAATCTAAGTCACTTTACGATATGCTAAAATATATATCACTTTACCATATGTCAAACTCTATGTTACTTTTTGATATGTCAAAATTTTAGTCATTTTACGATACTCCAAACTCTAAGTCACTTTACAATATGCCAAACTCTAAGTCACTTTACGATATGCCAATCTGTAAGTCATTTTACAATATGCCAAACTCTAGGTCACTTTACGATACACCAAACTCTAAGTCACTTTACAATATGCCAAACTCTAAGTCACTTTACTATATGCCAAACTCTAAGTCATTTTACAATATGCCAAACTCTAAGTCACTTTACGATTCACCAAACTCTAAGTCACTTTACAATATGCCAAACTCTAAGTCACTTTACTATATGCCAAACTCTAAGTCATTTTACAATATGCCAAACTCTAGGTCACTTTACGATACACCGAACTCTAAGTTACTTTGAAATATGCCAAACTCTAAATTACTTCACGACATACAAAACTCTTAGTCACTTTACAATAGGCCAAACTCTAAGTCACTTTAAGATATGCCAAACTCTAAGTCATTTTACGATACACCACACTCTAGGTTACTTTACGATATACCAAATTCTAGGTTACTTTACGATATACCAAACTCTAATTCACTTTACAATATGCCAAACTCTAATTATTTCAGCTGAGAGTGTAGAAAAATCATTAATAACTCGAAAATACTGAGTGAAAAGACTATAAAAGTTCTGTAATCAACTCATTATTATTAATGAACAAAAGTGTGAATAATTTTAAAAGACATACAAAGTATTCATGATCAGATTTAGCAATAAACAATAAATATTTTATTGATTTATTTGAAATAACTAGTGCTTGACACTTTATACCTAGTGAAGAAAAACAATAATATTTATTGTTTTTATTTATAATGTAATTTTGGATTTTATATTTTCCAATAAATTGGTATGTATTGAAGTACTTGTTACTCTTAATATAATTGCAGAAGTAACGGAGCCAATGAAAATCAGTTTAGGCAAATACACCACGCCTCCTACTATTTTGTTTTGTGGATGATATTGCAGTGATAATAGTCTTTCAGATACTAGTTTCTGTGATCACAGAAATGGCTAGACATTATAAGAAATATGCAAAAAAGAAATAAACATAAACAAAGGCTGAAAAATAAAGCTGCAATGCAGCAAATTAAGCTAAAATTTATGCTATCACAAGCTAGAAAACAGGTTGTTTATCTTTCGAATAGAAAGTTAACTGATGACAAGTATTTGGTATTATCCAGAGGTTTGAAATTCCTTCCTTCACCGTCAGTAGGATTTATTACATAATTTCGATGAATTAGCCAGGAAAATGAGAGGTCGTTACTTATATCGCGGTAACTTGGATGAAATTCATCCCTTCAGAGTTAAATCTGGACACACACCACCTTTCACCTGCAACACCCTTAAAAATTACCTGTTTAATACAAAGAATGAATTATCTTCAATGCAAATTCGCAAATATCGAAACAATCTGAGTTTTCACAGAGGTCGGGCATTTCATCTCTTTTGAATGATGAAACATTAAGAAAGGCGATAAAAGTAAAAACGTTGTTATTTTAGATACGGTCAATTACCTACTTGAAGGCGATCGCCAATTAAATACACAACATTACACTACATTGGAAAATTTTGACCTAAAAGCACTTAGATTTAATATCAATATATATGTCAAAGGCCTGTACACCAAATGTGTTATAATTGACCCACCATTTTTTCTTAAAATGTCCTGTACCAAGTCACGAAAATGGCTATTGTTATCTTTTAGTTCGTTTATGTGTGTGTTGCATTTTAGTGTTTCTGTTATGTCTTTGTTCTCCTCTTATATTTGATATGTTTCCCTCAGTTTTAGTTTGTAACCCGGATTTGTTTTTTTCTCTATCGATGTATGAATTTCGAACAGCGGTATACTACTGTTGCCTTTATTTATAGATTACTTCACATTTAATTACCTTAATAATGGTAATCAAATTAATTATGGGCCTGGATATATGCATATCTTGCCTATAATACACAGATTAAATGAATCGGAATTAGTAAAAGTCAATAATTATGGGTTTAACATTGAAAACATAATGCCGCCATGTCGGCCAATCATATCTCAAATTGGCACTGTCACGGAATTTATTGGACGCTATATTGATTATTTTCTTGTACCTATAGTACAGAAACAACGTTTACACACTCACATAAAAGATACGTCTGATCTAATACACAAGTTGGAAAACATTAAGCCTATTGCAGATTGCTGGCTTTGTAGCTTTGATGTAGTATCAATGTACACTAATTTCCTGATTAATGAATTATTATCGGCAGTTAGAATTTTGTATGATCAGTTTGATAAATCAGATTACAAAATCAAATGCCCACCTACGGGTGATTTAATCTATCTCCTCAGGTCAATTTTAGAAAACAACATTTTTGATTTTAATGGACAGCTTTATAAGCAAAAAATACGCGCCGCGATAGGAGCAGTGCCAAGCCCGGAAATCTGTGAAATTCTCATGTATAAAATTATGAAAGAAACTCTTTCTAAGTTTGAATATAGAAAAAATATCTTTTTCTATGGTAGGTATCGTGATGATATTATATAAATATATCACGTTGACATGAAAGAAATAAAGGATTTGTTAGAGTTAGAAAATAATCATCATCCGTTCCTAAAATTCACACTAGAATTTTCATCTTTGATGTTAATTTTATTATTTGTAAAGGAACTAGGTTTTCTAATGAAAACATCTTGGATGTGAAAACACACTTTAAACCAACAAATTCTTTTCTTTATCTACATTGTAAAAGCTGTCACAGTCGACACGTGTTTGCAGGTTTTATCAAGGGAGAAGTGATCATATACATTAGAATAACAAATAATGCTGATGATTTACAACATATTTTGTTACACTTCAGATTGAACTTAATAAAAAGAGGATATAAGAAGACTGAAATCGAACAGTACATAAATGAGGCATTATCATGTGATAGATCTGATTTAATCAGGAAAAAGGCCAAAAAAACACACAAAGGAAATTCTTTAGTATTGGCAACGAAATTCAATCCATGCATTCACAAACTAAACAATTATAGACTATGTGCAAAAAAGTTTCAAAGTATCACTTTACACATTTCATAGTTCTATGCATAGACAGGTGCTCCACAGAACGTAATGGCACTGATTTTTGACGTCACAAAGTAAGATTCAAAAGTCGTCATTGCGACGCTGTATGAATGCATTTTCTTCTGTTTCCAAACAAGATCAAACAAATTTATCCATTACACATTCAATATTATTCCTGAAAATAAGACACAGTTTATAAAAATAAATATGTTATATAACTTATCATGTTTTAACGACAAATATGAGGGGGTGGACAGGGGGTACCCTTCTCCCACCTCCCGCCCCTATCTCCCACCTCCCACTTTTAGAATCTTTTTTTCTCTCCCACCAATTTTTTGTCTCCCACCCCCTGCCCCCCTTCTCTCAGGATGTGTAGCATAAATACTTCTGTAAATTATAAGCTTTGAAATGAGAGTTTATTTACCGAATTTGATTTAATATTTACAGAGATTTGAAATACTAAAGAAAACGCAAATCTGAAATGGACATATATGTCCTCTTGGGACTCGGTCGGTGGTGGACATATATGTCCGCTTAGGACTCAGAGGGTTAAAACAATACATTAGTAAACATTGGGATCTACTAAAACAGGATGTGGTTTGCAAAGAAATATTTTCAAGCAAACCAATAATAGCTTATAAAAAGCATAAAAATATAGCTGATCTATTGACATCGACAAAATTAGAATTAATTGATAGGTAAATCCCTGATGATTGCGGGCCTACAATGCTTAAACCCATTCATAAATGTAATACATTTATCATTAGCATATAATACAAAAACCGCCGAAACACTTAATTAGTGACGGGTATAGGTGATTTCTTCAATAATATACAAAACACTCACACTTTTCACCGGAAAATCTTCATTTTGATAAATTTTATTACATTCTGAAGCGTACAAAAAGTTTAAAAATGTCTGATGTTAAAGTTTGAAATCGGAAGAGGACATATGACGTCATACTGGTATACATGTGCAAAACACTAGATCAACGATTCGCGGGATTTTTAATTTAACACAATGAAAGTGTTGACCATAAAAGAAATAGGTTTAACAACTTGTGAGAATTGGATATCGCTTGATATCAACTATCGTTATTTAATTTAAATAGTAATAATAAACGAGCCGAAGAAGGCTCGTTTATTATTACTATTTAAATTAAATAACGAGAGTTGATATCAAGAGATATCCAATTCTCGCCGAAGAAGGCTCGTTTATTATTACTATTTAAATTAAATAACGAGAGTTGATATCAAGCGATATCCAATTCTCGCCGAAGAAGGCTCGTTTATTATTACTATTCAAATTAAATAACGAGAGTTGATATCAAGCGATATCCAATTCTCACCGAAGGCTCGTTTATTATTACTATTTAAATTAAATAACGAGAGTTGATATCAAGCGATATCCAATTCTCACCCGTTATGAAACCTATAAATAGCCAATTAAATTTTAACTATCATTTGTTAGAAAGAACCCTAAAAGTATCTTACAAAGAATGCCAAAACAAATGTATTCTATGTTTAGCATAAGTGCAAAACAATTAAATGACATACAAGTAGTATACATGGAAATACGTCCTGTTGACATCACGTGATCACGTAACCCGCATATGATTTTCTTATGAAATACTTAAATGCCTATATAGTACTTAACAATTATATATATATATATATCTTGATTGTATTATATTTTCCTTCGGGTTTATATGATCCGTTCATGCTATTTCAATTCTTTAAAATTCAAGAGTCTATCCTAAATCGAGGTAAATTACATGGCCTTCCAAATACCGTTTCGATCCCTAACATCACTGAAGAGACATTAATTGTCGAAATCCGGATATGGTGTACACATTTTTGCACCTCATGTTTGCGGTATACCATCTTCTCCGCAAGTTTATTGTTTTCTGTTTGGTATTAAATTAATAATTAAGATCCATGATACATCTCGTGATCAATTTATTTGGCAATCGTCAATGGCAGTCAGCAGGGTTTAAGAACATCAGTTGTTCGACCTGTTAGTCAAATGCGATTTGTTAAAATATACTTTTTTTGGTCTTTTGGAAAATGTTGTTTGTGCTGTATTTAGACCCCTGTACCAAGAAATTTGTTTTACATGCACACGTATAAAAATTGCGGTTTTTATCCAACGGAATCATAGGTTTGAACGTTGTTTTCAATTTAGACTTGTTAATATCTTGATTGTATATATAATGATCCGGAAAGTACCCTTATCGCAACTAAGCCTTTTTATTGTTTTGCGTGATTACTTTTCAAATAAAATTGTTTAATTATATTGTAATTTTCAAAATGCATTGTTTGTTTACGTTTCAAGTAAAAATCTCTAATATAATTCTATCTCAAAACTTTCATAAAAGATTATGTCACAGTGAGTCAAGTTTTGGGTAGTTGGTTCTATAATAGTGTCACATCCAAAAGTAAAAGTTATTCATTGTGGCGGTAATAACTTTCATTGGTTTTACGATGTTGCATACTTTGAGGTATCAATTTAACTAAATAATTACACAATTACGGTACGTATATGTCCTTGTCTTTCAAATGTTTGTCTTTACACGTTCTTGAAGAAGGTAAATCCTTGTCTTTCAAATGTTTGTCTTTACACGTTCGTGAAGAAGGTAAGTCCTTGTCTTTCATATATTTGTCTTTACACGTTCGTGAAGAAGGTAAGTCCTTGTCTTTCAAATGTTTGTCCTGAAACGTTCGTGAAGAAGGTAAGTCCTTGTCTTTCAAATGTTTGTCTTTACACGTTCGGGAAGAAGGTAAATCCTTGTCTTTCAAATGTTTGTCATTACGCGTTAGCGAAGAAGGTAAATCCTTGTCTTTCAAATGTTTGTCTTTACGCGTTCGTGAAGAAGGTAAGTCCTTGTCTTTCATATGTTTGTCATTTCACATAAGTGAAGAAGGTAAGTCCTTGTCTTTCAAATGTTTGTCATTACGCGTTAGCGAAGAAGGTAAATCCTTGTCTTTCAAATGTTTGTCTTTACACGTTCGTGAAGAAGGTAAGTCCTTGTCTTTCAAATGTTTGTCTTTACAAGTTCTGGAAGAAGGTAAATCCTTGTCTTTCAAATGCTTGTCATTATGCGTTCGTGAAGAAGGTAAATCCTTGGCTTTCAAATTTTTGGCTTTACGCGTTCGTGAAGAAGGTAAGTCCTTGTCTTTCAAATGTTTGTCATTACGCGTAAGCGAAGAAGGTAAATCCTTGTCTTTCAAATGTTTGTCTTTACGCGTTCGTGAAGAAGGTAAGTCCTTGTCTTTCAAATGTTTGTCATTACGCGTTATCGAAGAAGGTAAATCATTGTCTTTCAAATGTTTGTCTTTACGCGTTCGTGAAGAATTTAAATCCTTGTCTTTCATATGTTTGTCTTTACACGTTCGCGAAGAAGGTAAGTCCTTGCCTTTGAAATGTTTGTCATTACACGTTCGCGAAGAAGGTAAATCCTTGTCTTTCAAATGTTTGTCTTTACATGTTCGCAAAGAAGGTAAGTCCTTGTCTTTCAAATGTTTGTCTTTACGCGTTCGTGAAGAAGGTAAGTCCTTGTCTTTCAAATGTTTGTCATTACGCGTTAGCGAAGAAGGTAAGTCATTGTCTTTCAAATGTTTGTCTTTACGCGTTCGTGAAGAAGGTAAGTCCTTGTCTTTCATATGTTTGTCATTACGCGTTAGCGAAAAAGGTAAATTCTGTCTTTCAAATGTTTGTCTTTACGCGTTCAAGAAGAAGGTAAGTCCTTGTCTTTCATATGTTTGTCATTTCGCGTTCGTAAAGAAGCTAAGTCCTTGTCTTTCAAATGTTTGTCTTTACGCGTTCGCGAAGAAGGTAAGTTCTTGTCTTTCATATGTTTGTCTTTACGCGTTCCTGGAAAAGGTAAATCCAGAGATGCACATTGGACGCACACACAATATAAAGTGCTATTTTCAATTTTATAACAAATTATACCCGGTGTTCATTTGCCAAATGTATGCGTCACATTATTAATTGTTTATAAGCCATGTGTTTCTTAAATAAAACGATTTATTCACTTATCTTAGGAAACTGGTGTTTGTGTCGTAGGATTTACCTCGCCTTAGCCTTATATAACGTATTTTAAAACACTTTTGCAAGTGTCCTGGGCCCGTATGCATAAAGCTACTTAAGTTAAGATTTTTTCCGAACGGACGGATATTTCTACATGTCCAACGATAAATTAGTACTACGATTGGATTTCTTAAATTAATTGGTTTATGCATACGGGCCAAGGTAACTGATGCTATATACGTCACGCCGCCTTTCAAATTCAAAACTGGCAGGGGGTGGGAGTCGTGGGACCGACAGCGACAAATATTGACTTCAGCGACGTGTTGTTTAAAACATGTCATAGGTATCATTTTTAATCCCACCCACCTTTCGAAAATTAATAAATTTTGGGTTGCAAAATATTGCATGCGATCGTGTGAACGAGAGCGGCCAATTTCAGAAAAGAAATCAACAATAAGCAATGAGCATAATATACTGTATACAATTTATCAACAAATAAGAGTTTGTTTTTAATTTTGTAAAATAAATGTAAATATTTACGAGTTCATGTCGTTTACCTCTCGCGGAAGTATGCACTTTCGTTACATAAACTGAAGTGGATAATTTTTTTATAATAAACGAATTTTGAGTGCGGAAATAAAACGACTTCTGTATACGTTAGCGGACTATTCTACAATAATATGGCATCCCAAGGAATTGAACTACAGTATGAATGTCCTGATATGACGCATGTGAAAGAACATCACTATGACATATGTGATGTTGCAACCAAAAAGAAAAAATGTGATGATTTTCCACACTCCCGAAGAGAAGAACTTTCGTGGAAACTATGGATTAAAATAATTCTTTTTGTAGTGATCGTGTCCGTCATGTCTGTTTGTATTTCCATAGCTGTTACTGTACTGATGAATAGAAGGAACGGTAAGATTTTCCAATATATCATTTAACTGGAATGCTTTATTACAATATTTATCCGATTTGTAAGTTAGATTTCAAAATCATGTGTCCAGTAAACATGTATAGGCTCAGTGTGATTAGGGCCGATATATTAAGACACCTTTCCATTGTTGTATTTTGATCTGTAGATGCCTTATGATTTTCGTGCTTTTGGAGTTGTCTCATTGGCATGTACCCCACATCTCTTTTTGTTTATATCAAAACCGTATGGGAGCGACTCCGGGTATTATTACTAGCTGAGAGAGGTTGTAAAATTTTGTAATCGCAGAAAGGAATTCCAATTTATATTCATTTGTAATTATTGCACGTGTCCAAAGATTTGTCATCTTCGCTAGCCAAGTGTTACTATTTAGACCCCCTCTCTGCACACTGCACCCTAAGCCAATATAAGTGATTACAATGCTGCGCCTTCTATCGGTAGATAAAAGTCACATCCATTCCGACTACATCATTTTTGACCAATCGCAGCACTTGAACTATCTTCAGTGTGGAGGTGTAAAAATGGATGTCTCTAGTGTTTTCAAATTTCCTGAAGCAAGAACCTAAAGTATACGTTGACATTCCAACATTTGCGCGAGAAACATAATCAGGAACTTCAATTAGTTGATACAGAACTTTGAAATTTCACTTAATATTGTTCTATGTTTTGGAGGTAGAAACTTGTTGCACAATCAGCACTTGGCAATTGTTTATTTAGTTTTTGTACATTTACACGTGATTCTAAAGGCGCTGTTTGGTTTCATGCAGCCAGTTATAACTGCGACCAATGGAAATCAATACTTCGTGGATCAGAAATTCTAACTTAATCCGCCAAGGGTGCAGAGGAGGGGACTGAATCGTAACCCTTGGCTACCAAAGATGAAGATTCGTAGGAGAGCATCTAAGTTGTGATAACTTGTGTCTGATCTTTTTTTTTTATATGTAATAACAAATAAAATATATTTTAATGAAAAATGAAAAGAAGATTCGTATAATGATATGTGGGGAATTGACCTGTTCTCAAAATCATTAAGGAATGTTAGAAATCAATGAAAACTAAATCCGGAGATAAAGAGGCATCGATTACATCAGATCAATAAGTAGACAATTTAAAGCTTCTAAAATTTGGATAACTCCTCCTATTATTCAAATACTACCAACTATAAATTAACAAGACCATAACTTTCATAGATTGTCTTTAAAAGTTACGTAAATCGCAAATAGAAAGTTTAGATAGTGTACGATAACTTATGTCATTAATATGTACGACAGCTTGCATTTAACAAGCTCTCTTCTCTTCAGCTTGTACCAATATTCGGTAATGCTCCCATACGGTGATTCAGCAATGTCAATAAAAAGAAGTAAAGGATAAAAGAGATCCCATTTGGCAATGTAAGTGCCAATCTGCTTAAGAATCAAGGAGTAGTGAAAACATGACAAACAAAAACTTATTCAAATTGACATTAACTTATGTTCAAAATGTATAACGTTGCACGAACATTCGTTTCCTTTTCCTGATCTGTTAATTCAATATATGATTTGATTGAAATGCACTAGAAATTAACAATTAAGGGGAGCTAGCTCCGTAATTTGCTATCATTCTTTGTAAAAGTAGATTTGGAAAAGCAGATTGATCAATAATCAGGAGTACTGTAAATAAAAATATAAACATTTACATCACCGTGACGAAAAAAAAAAACACACAAAAAGATACAAGTATTCAGTATCAGTACAACTACTTGTACAAGATTCAAATAATGTTTAAATAATAGACGCTCCAATGATAAATAAAATATAAAGATACCCAGGGGAAAAAAAATCTTCATGACAAAAACTTAAAAAGGACGAAAAGGGAAAAAAATGAGGAACTCTTCCTTCCCCTTCCCCCCAACCGAGGTTAAAGCACTCTTAGAGGTTAATCAGTTTCTGCTTTAAATGTGGCAACTATCGTGTAACTAAATACAGTGCTAGTCCTGTGATTAAGATCGTCATTCAAGGGCATTAACTTTTCCTGGAGTTGATTACGATTACGACCATGTTAAATTATTTGATGATCAATTTTGATATTTTATTATTAGCCTAAGATTTAGACAAGGCAATGAGTATTTGTAATCTACGATGGTTCCATAGTTTAAAATATTGGCCTAATTTGTAGATATGCACTTTATATTTTATGTACGCACCTAGCGTATGCAGGCTTAGTAATATGTGGAAAAACATCTGTGTATACTTGTCACCATTTTCACAGGTCTGGTGGCCACTGAAGCCCCCCTTAAAAAAGGTCTTTATTAAATTATGCATGCAGCATCCTAATTTAGCCTATTCTGCATGACCTCTCTTAACGCACATTGACATCTCTTATTCCATTTTCTATTATGGTACTTTTCTGTGCGCTGCAAAGAATATTTTATAGTGGAATGGTTTATGCTCATCTTACACGACTGTAAACAAGCAAAAAATATCTGCAAGACAAAATGAAATAGGTCAAAAAGGTTATAACTGTAAGTGCAATTCATAAAAAAAGCTATTCTCTTAGTATAACAATTTTCACCCTATTGTGCATTTTTTGCAAAAATTATAGTTGATAGAGAGAAACTGAAAACAACAAAAATGTTCATTTATCAAGATCAAAAATAAAAAGATCGCAGTCATGAATTATAATCTAGTCTTTAATGCTGGCGAATGCACATCAGCCATTTCTAAAGATATAGTAAACGTATAGTAGGAAAGGTAAAATTGAGAATGGAAATGGGGAATGTGTCAAAAAGACAACAACCCGACCAACGAGCAGAAAAAAGCCGAAGGCCACCAATGGGTGGTTTGTCAGTTATAGTTTGTAGTGAAATTTATATGGAAATATAATTTGTTAGGTGAACTATTTATCTCACCTATATTCCCTTGGGTTAGAATACGGGTACTAACTTAATGGTAGCAGGAAACTGAAGTTGTTAAAAGTATTCTTCACTTTTTTTTAATATTTTGGATTTATCAGAATTTAAAAGACTTTTCCCTCTTCAAATCAGTTCTTGTTTTCTTTTCAACCTGACTAATGTGATGACATGCATTGAATTAGAGTAAGTGAACTTTGATATCAAAGCGATTTTATTTGCAAAATTTTGTAAAAGCTTTTCACATTTTTGCAGATGAAGTAGCAAAAATATGGTCGTGTGAATATGAATGGATTCTTAACAATGGTCACTGTTACTTTTTTGGAAGTTCAAAGACAAATTGGCAAGCTGCTGAAAATCACTGCAAAAGACTTCATTCACACTTAGTAACAATAAATGATGTTGGTGAGAACTTGTGGTTGAAAATATTGATGAAAGAGTTTGGCAGTAGTGACATGTGGATTGGCGCTCATGATGATACAACCGAAGGACAATATAGTTGGGCATCTGATGGCTCTAACGTAGTGTTCAAAGATTGGGATGAACGGCAACCGGATAATAGACAAAATGAGGACTGTATTGAACTCTGGAACAATTTTAATACAATTACTACCTTTCACTGGAATGATCGACATTGCCAACGCAAACTTGATTACATGTGTGAAAAGTAGGTTAAAGACCTCTATAATTGCGTAGTCCAGCCCTTGCCTCAGTGACTTCTTTTCATTTTTTATTTTTGTTGTTGTTTCTCTTCATTTTTTTAATATTTTCTTTGTTCTAAAACAAAAAAAAAACGAAAATAAGTCACTGAGGCCAGGGCTGATTAGGGCTGGACTATAATTGCAGGAACCTACACTAACAACTCTATCAATATTTTGAAATATGCATGTTTTTTTTTCCTTTTAATTGGTGTACTTGTTTATTAACCAATGACTTAAAATACTTTATAAATTTTCCATTTAGTACTATTCCATGTGTCTGAGAGCTGGTAATCAATACAGGTCTAAACCGGTTAATAAAGATTTTTTACTGGTCTTAATACGAGATTTTAACTCTAAAAAGGTGTCCGAAAATAGATGTGTCTTACGCGATATATTAGACTTCAACATGTTTGATGTTAAGAGTTGTCGTTATATTTCAGGGCGCAGTCGCAGTGAGAGAAATGTTAAGAGTTTAAAATCTTGGAAATGCACCGCTTCGAATGGGCCACATGTGTTTAATGAAACCAAATGGCCCTTCGAATTATTGAAAAAAAAAAATGGTGTAGTAACAAATAATTTGTCAAAACTCTTACGTCAAAGAGAAATTTTTTGTGACTTAAAATGTCTATGTACATTATGTACAACAAACCACAACAAACAAAGACTCTTTCTGTAAAGTATTGATGGCCCTGAAAAGGGCCGTTTGTGAAAACTATCTTCGTCACCAGATGGATTTCAAATACTTGTTTCCTCATCACCCCAGTCCACAGACTTCTAACATGTCTTACCTTGCCGTTGTCATTTTGTTAACATAGTCAGTGACGTCGATTTGATAGGAGATAACTCATGTAAAAATCGAAAGGCTCAAAGGTTTTTTTACAGGTGAAATAAAGCGTAATTCATTGCAAAATATTACTTTTTTTAAGGTTATTTGACATTCCTTGCATTCAATTGATAATTAACCCAAATAGTTCATATTATTATACCTTACATATATAATAAAACAATTCTATTGGGTAATATACTTTCACGTGGCATGGAATAATTCAGTTACTTTTCATTTTAATTCAAGGAAGCACGAAAAAACCCTGAAAATTAACACCTAGCAATGAATAACCTTAGAAATTAACACCCATCGGTGAATAACCCTATTATTCACCGTTGAATAACCTTTTCATCCTCTTGATTTCTGCACGAATTATCTCCCGTAGTAAAAAAACGCCTTCAACGCCTGTAAACAAAATGCAACGGTCAGAAATCTAAAACAAAATACTGTCAGTGTCTCAGTTGATGTTCACGCAGATCATAAAGATCAACTTGTCAGTATGTCTAACTTCTGCAAACTGCCGACAAATAACTTGATGGATAATGTGTTCAAACCACTCGAGAACATACCATTTACACCAATGATTACCAATTACAATGTAACATTCTAAGTGAAAAATTAACATAGTTATTTCAGTCTTAGGCAGTCCGTTCAAATTTTAATAATTTTAATTCAAGCTTGTTCAAGGAATACCAATTTTAAAAAATACTCCTTTTAACTTGGAGTTTGTCAAATAAAAGACATTTTAAAAAATAAAACTGAAACAAATATTCAACAAGTGCAAAAGAGGGGCGAAAGATACCAGAGGGACATTCAAACTCATGATATGTCGAAGATAAACAGACAACGCCATGGCTAAAAAAGAAAAAGACCAATAGACAAACAATAGTACACAAAACACAACATTGAAAACTAAAGACTGAGCAACACAAATCCCACCAAAAACTGGGGTAAGCAGATCCTACTCAACATGTGGCATCCGTCGTGTTGCTCGTGTTATTACAAACCCGGTATAAGTCTAATTCGGTAGGTCACATTCGGAAAAAGGGGTACGTGATTTTGGTTACGACATTACGAACATATCCGTTATCATCTGTGATACAGATGTTCCATAACGGTCAACCAACTCGTGATGGCGTCCGTAAAACTTACGAAGGGATGACTTCAACTTCACCACTTGGACCTCTTGGTTTAATAGCTTCCTTGTGAACAGCAACCCTCTATCAAGGAAATCATGATAGGAAATACAAGCCCTGGAATATCGTATCAATCTGTCAGTGCTTCTAACTACCTCCCTTACTACTATCAAAGAAGCTTATGAAAATAATGGTATTAATTATTTTTTGGAGTGTTGAAAATTCTTTAGAGTTTTTAGATAAAATACGTGCTTTTGATTGTCCTTTTAAACACTAAATCCCTGGGATGTGTTTTAGTTGATTTTAGTCTCTGATGCATGATTTTTTATTATTAATTGTTTTTGGCTTTTAACATGTTTAACTAGCTTTCAGTAAATGCGAGTACTCTCAAATCGTACTTTCTTGTTAATTCGATCTGTTGACACAATTTGTAATGCATTTTTGTTATTGAATGTTTACTTATTTTGTGTTATATCTCGTCTCACTATTTTCAACATGTACCACCAAGTTTTTGGTATCACGATAAATTTTCGATTCTGTTCTCGTACTATGAACAACAAATTTATTTATTTTGTAAAAAAATAGTTCCGTACTCCATGTTCTCTTTACAACAAAATTATTTTTACCTATGTACGTCATTTTATTTTACGCCATTTTGCCCAAGGTTATAGTTGTCTTTCTGATATTGTTTTACATCTCCTCCTTTTTTTATTAATATTGTATTTATATTGTGTCATAGATCAAATTTATTCCCTTAGTGAATGTTTACTTGTTTTTGTTAATATGTGTTTTTGATTGAGTTAAGCCATTTCAATTGATATTTTATAGTGTGTCTTTCTATATTGTAATGTTACACCACTTCTTCGGGTGTAGGTTAAAACGTTTAAACCTACTGCATTTGTTTGCACCTGTCCTAAGTCAGGAAGCTTTTGTTCAGCGGTTGTCGTTTGTTGATGTGGTTCATAAGTGTTTCTCGTTTCTCGTTTTTCATATAGATAAGACTGCTTGAATGGTTTACACTAGTCATTTTTGGGGCCCTTTATAGCTTGCTGTTCGGTGTGAGCCAAGGCTCCATGTTGAAGACCGTACTTTGACCTATAATGGTTTACTTTTTACTAATTGTGACTTGTGTGGAGAGTTGTCTCATTGGCACTCATATCACATCTTCTTATATCTATCATAAGTGAAAATAAACTGACAACTTCATGGCAAAAAAAAACGAAAAAGATCAACAGACTCACAAACAAGAGTATACAAAACACAACAAAGAGAAGTAAACACCGAACAACACGAACCCCATTAAAAATCAGGGGTGATCTCAGATGCTTTCGAAGGGTAAGCATGTTCTACTAAAAACCTTGTTAAATATATATATATATATATACAAAAGATTGGCATTAAATTAACTCATTATTTCTTATACCAAGAATTGTCTTCAACAAAATATTATATTGTTATCCTAACTACCGCGACTTTTAATTGTAAAAAATGAAACCAACTAGCGTGTTTACCTTACGGTTACGGGATGTGGGTATTTAGTCAAATCTTAACAGGAAGTTTTGATAATGTTAAAAAACCGACATGGATAAAAAAAATAAACAATGTCAAAATGCTCAGGCTTTAGTTAAAGGGGCATTTTCATATTTGATTTATAACATACTAAAACGTATATCCAAATTATAAAAAGTCTAAAATAAACAATTTACAATGCATGGGCTCGATAATATGTATCAACATTTCGTGTGTATTTGAGTCTAGACGCCATCTAATTGATCATCGAGGTGACATCCGAAGACAGCCGATGGTCATATAACCCGATATAAACATAAATAAAGGTATAAATAGATAGTGAACTCGTGCAATTGGATTTTTCTAGGTCTATTTGATTTTATATTATAGGTTAGAAATATATGTTTATCATCGTGTTTACCTTTATAAGAATGAGTTTTTGTGGATCGAAACAGTCTATCAAATGGTTTACCCTTGCTTCACTTTCAATGTTGACATGCTTTTCCTTTTGATAACTCATCACGCCTAACTCGTGCGTAACCCATCTTTAGCTAAGGTGTTAATTTGAAGGTCATATGCATACGGATTGAATGAGGTCGAATTATTCACTTGCAAGTGAATAATTCATCAGCGATGGTTTTTACCTTGTTTTGACGAAATTGAACCAAACTGGATGCTAAAACCGAATTATTATTTTACTTTCATTAATGATTGAACTAAAAAAATAATATCTTAATTATTTGTTATATCTCGTAGCTAATGCCCCTTTAAATCTTTATTTGGGTAAGTTGATGCGAGCAAACGATCTGTATTGTGTCTCATATTGTTAAAGGCAAATAATGTTTAACGACTATATTATATTAACCACTATATTATATTAACGTGTAAACACTTTAATTATGAGCTATGGAAGTCAAGTAGTTCGTGCAATTTTCTGGGTAGGTTATAAAAAAAAACCCAAACAAACATACTTTACCGTGGGTCAGCATTCGTTAGCAGTCACTACCCTGTAGATTAAGAGCTGTTGGTAATATTGATAATTTAGAATCTTCATTGAAGCATGAAGCACGAATGTTTGTGTTAATGAATTCGTTAAATGTGTCATTTATATGCAAGAGTGACATCCCTTTGTACTATGTTTCAATTCCAAAACTGTTATCGAATCAATGCGTTTATTGTCTTCCTTGAACATGTTCATAATTTCATCTTTACGTATAGTAATGTGATTTAATTGATCTTAGTATTTATCATTGGTTTATTAAAGTCATTTATGTATATCAATCATTTTATTTATTTGTTTTGAAACATTTAAAATGATCATATACCAATATAAAGAATCTACCATAATTTTATAAATATTTTTTAGCTACATATCAATATACGATATATTCAAATTGTCGGGAAATATAAGACTTATTTGTACGAGCTTTATTAACTGGACAAAAAGCGAGGCTCGCCGAGCTTTTCTCCTGTTTCATAGCGAGTACAAATAAATTATAGATCTTTCGACAATATACATATATTGTTTTTATCCTGCAATTTTAACCCGGTACTTTACGGTTTTAGTTCTCCCTGGTTTTTCATAAAATCGATGGTGTTTAATGCGGACCGCAAAGTGGACCCCAAAATGAACTGTTACCCAAAAAGTAATATCAACATTTCTGTTTGCTCAATGTGGATGCGGAGTAACAGGAGACTTTATTTGTACAAGGAAAAAAAAAACATTGTGTACCTGTTATTTGTACAATAGCTTCCTGATTGCAGGATTAAGTTATCTATATAGTACATTTGCAAATCCTGGAATTGTTTACTTTTATAAATCCGTATCATGGTTATACATTTTATAAATAGTATTATGTCTACGATTAATTTGAGGTCAATTATTCAGGTTAATAACACAGGTTTTATACTGCTGTGAAGAATACACTGTTTAAAGTTATTGTACGCAAAAATAAATTTAAACAGTGTATTCTTCACAGCAGTATAAAACCTGTATATATAATTCTTTCAGAATTCAATGAAACAGACATATTGTCATAATTTATCTGCATTACTTGATTCCCTTAAGTCCACATGCATGCTGTGTAACTGGATTTACCTTCATCAGGATCGCTCAATGCTGATTATTTGAAAGTCTAGGATGTATAAGAACCGAAATAGTTGAAGAGCTATATGACCAAAGAAGGACATAAAAATAATAGCCCAATCCATCTAAGGTAAACTTTGCCTAAGGGAGTCGAAACCGTAGTTTCTTAATAAATTCTAAATTCATGAACGAGCAATTTAACAAAGGTTTGTTATGAATCATGTCAGAACCGAAGTGAGGTGATGATACCTAAGGGTACTGCAAGTCCACCAGCAGCGGTATTGACCCAGTGCTGTAAAAATAATAACAACACTTTATGAATTGCATGCGTCCGAAGCGCTTTTATGGAATAACCTTCATCAGGATTGTTCAAAGTCGAAGATTTAAAAGCCTATGATATAACCTTGATGTATCTGCAAATATATATTATAATGATTACATATTGTATTTGTCTCTGCTATATTAAAACATTCAAAATAATTAAAAAACAATTATTATGACATGAGTGCACATTCAATATGGAGACTATTTGCCTTTGTTATTAAAGTAGGCACCGTTCATCTTTTATAGGTAATGTGGATTCTTTTTTATGGGCAAGTATTTTTTTTTAATATTATTCAAAATCAAATTTATTTTTTTCAAGCTCCACACAGGAACCCGAAATTTATTTGAACAATAGTGTATTTATCCCCTTATTTTTTTTAATGGAAACCGACTTTTTTCATTCTCCTTCAGCCAAAAAATAATTTCCTTTAATTTAGAATCGATTACAAATAGGTAATGATCTGTGCCTAAACTTTACGACAAAAGTGATGATTTCACCCAAAAATTGAGAATATTCCATTTCTATGAAGCAGCATTCCAGCAGCGCATGCATGTGGAGAACATATCTCCTGGTTGGTACGATATTCCAGAGCTTGTTTGTCCTATTACAATTTCCTGGATAGAGCGTTGCTGCTTACATGGAAGCTGTTAAATCAAGGGTTCAAAATAATGAAATTAAAATCGTTCCTTCAAGATTTTATGGACGCCGTCACGAGTTGGTTGACCTTTATTGAATATCAGTTTCACAGATGAGGACGGGTATGTTCTAATTGTAAGCAAAATACCGACCTCTTTTCATCGAATTAAGTTTCTCGTCGAATTGCTACTTATAAGAGCAAACCAAAAGCAATATGTGGGGAAGGAACCCGGTGTTGTTCGTGGTGTTCAGTCTTTGGTTATATATGTTATGTGTTGTAATAATTTTGTTCGTTTTTAGTTTTTTTGTTTTGCCATGGCATTGTCAGTTTTTATTCGAATGATGCCGAGTTTGAATATCACTTTGGTGGTGTCTTCCATCACTCTAAAGAAGTAAGATTTGTAAAATAATGTAAAATAATAGCCTTCGTCAAAAGTAAATATACAAAAATATTTAAGGTGGATCATCTGTATATATTTCCTCAGATACAATTTTCTTATACTTTGCCAAGATGTAATGTTTTAACATGCTGTTTTTCAAAAACAAAATAAAAAGTATGGGTCACTGTGATCAATTTAACCTACAAAGCGTGCATAGGTTATTCATAAAATTCACATTTTATTTCACAAAAGGAAAGATATGATTATTTTTATAATATGCTTTATGAAAATAAAAAGCAAAATTATGTCATAGAACTCGTGTTCTTGCATCGGTAAAAAATGAAAATTTCATCAACATTCCTTTATAAAAACAATTTACTACACAAGGAAATGCATGAACCAAGTCAGGAATAGGTTTTCCATTCGATTGATGTGTTTAAGCTTTTGATTTTACCATTTGATAATGGACTTTCTGTTTTGAATTTTCCTTGTAGTTCTGTATTTATTTTCTCCCCTACATAAGAAAAGACCTTATTGTTTTTCTAATGTTTTTTTCTTGCAAATTTTTATTGAAATGGCCTCCCCCTTTCTATTGCAGCTACCATGACCAAATTTGAACCATCAATAGACCTCATCATGAAGAATTACCAGATGACGCTGTGTAGGATTTTATCATCCCCTTTAGAAGTTAATTCCCTTTTATTGTTATTTTCTTTAAACATCCCCCTGGTTGGTTTTGAAGATTTCGTGGCCTTATCTGGACATTAAGCAGATCTCATCATGAAGAATTACCAGATGAGGCTTCGTAGGATTTTATTTTATCAACCCCTTTAAGAGTTATATCCACTTTAAGACGAACCGGAAGTCGTAGAGACAAGGGACCTTCACAAATAATCTTTAGTTCATGTGACCATTCATTTGCACCCAAGGTAAAAAAATTATAGAGTGCAAAACGTTTTTACTCTTAAATGTTAAGCTTGAATATCAAGAACACGACAATCGATAGCTGCATAAACACAACATTTAAAATAATTCTTTCGAATGGCTCTACATTTTTGCATTACATTGAAATCTGTCCGATCATCCGTTCAAAAGTTACGACGATATATGTCTTTAAGGTATAGTTTTTTGTGTATATCTTTGAAATGGTAACATATATTAAGCTACTATAAAGTACACAAATGATCAGTATTTAAGACCTTCGATTGGAGTTCAATGTCAAGGTCATGAGGAAATTTCACCTTGACCTTGTGATCCTTGAAACAATTTTTTTAATTTGCATATAGTTTGATAATTGTTACAGATAGAATCGATCTGAAAAAAATGCAACATGTACAGGAACAGATGGCATTGTAAATAAACAGAAACAATTACTTTTTTATCCATCCTCATTTCCCTTGAAATATTTTACATAATTTTTGAAAAATTATATTTGGAGAACCGGAAGTCGTAGAGATATGGGACCTTCGCCAATAATCATTATAGTGTAATACCACTATTGATTTTCCCCTATCAGTCTTTGTTAAATTTGCACTTTTCAAGAAATTGTGCAGAAATTATCTTTGTTTCAAACAAAGAAATACTTGGCAAGAGTAAAGTTTTATTCTGTCCAATACTATAGACAAAATTTCACATAACATTTCATTGCATATAAAAAAAATAACCATCACTGGAAGTTAACCAAATAAAATGTTCACCATTTTTTTACCTGTGTACAAGCTGTAGTAACCATGTAACCTCAAGTTTCCAAAATATTCTATAGAATCACCAAATACAAACAATAATGGTGCTTTGAAACACCCAAGATATATGTTTATGAACCAGAATTTTTTTACTGCAATGAGATGTACGATTAATTTCCTACAACTGTCAAATTCAAGGGAATATTTTTTTCGACCCTTTTTCTTATGCAACCGGATGTGACGTACTATGATTTGGTGGTATTACACCTAAAGAAGACTTTTTATTGAATAAACTGAATGTGATTTTTTCCATTGTAATACTGGTTATTTCAAGCATTACTGTCAAGTTTTGTCATAATCAGTTCAATAGTTTGAGAAAAATCTAATGTAATGTAAGACGACATATACAGCGATTCAAGCAAAATTTCTTCGAAAAATTCAAATAAAGCCGCATAATGATAGAATATAGTATGGACCAATAAATGATCAAATATTTATCTCATCTGCCTACAAACAGTTGAATAAGATACACAAGATGATAAATACCACTAATGGACCTCTTTGTCTTCATTATAAGGTCTCGTTTGGTCCATTTATACCTTTCATTTCCTCAAAATTTCAACTTTTTAGGCAAAAAAAAAAAAATTTTGGGGTAACTTTCACTGATTTATGATAGAAATGTTATCATAAATGAGTAATCGAGGTATTCAAGCTGACTGAACTATTCATATAAAAGTTTACTGACTCCAAGGAGTTTCAATAAGTCCTTACGTAAAACTTAATTTTACGCCGGTTTCCAGAGAGGGACATAAAAAGCTTCCCTTCTACTGAGTGTCTTGGGGAGCTTTTTCTGACTTTTTCTCCTTATTTCTTATATTCTGCTATAAAAGAAAACTTTTTCCCTTTTAGTGAGTAATTTGTTGTTACTGCTTCAAAAATAATTTCATTTACTTATAACAATGTATTTATTAAATAATTACTTAGGAAAACGTTTTCTTTTATAGCAGAATATAAGAAATAAATAGAAAAAGTCAGAAAAACTCCCCAAAAAACTCTGTCTACTAATATTAATGGTAGAGTCCTATTTCAAGGCAATTTTCTCATAAAATGTGTTTTTGAGACTCTGTCCACTCAGAATATTTCATTTTTTGCAATATTTCACTTAAATAGCATACAAACAGTTGAATATGATACAGGTGTAATACCACCATTGATTTTCCCTTATCAGTCTTTGTTAAATTTGCACTTTTCAAAAAATTGTGCGGAAATTATCTTTGTTTCAAACAAAGAAATACTTGGCATGAGTAAAATTGTATCCTGTCCAGTACTATAGACAAAATTTCACATAAATTGTCATTGCATATAAGAAAATAACCATCACTGGAAGTTAACCACTCTTTTTTACCTGTGTACAAGCAAGTACGTAGTAACCATGTAACCTCAAGTTTCCAAAATATTCTATAGAAATACCAAATAAAAAAAACAATGGTGCCTTGAAACACCCAAGATATATGTTTATGACCCAGAAAATTTTTACTGCAATGAAATGTAGGATAAATTCCCTACAACTGTCAAATTCAAGGGAATATTTTCTAATTTTTTTATTTGGTGGTATTACACCTTATGACACCAATAATGTTAAGTGCATGTGACCTTTCATATGACTACATATCAAATACCATACTTCCGATATAAAAAAAATAGGTGGATAGGGTCATTAAAGTGCTAAAAGTGAAAGGTTTAAGAAGGTATGCTCGTCGTATATCAAATGAAAGGTTGTAAAAGGTACATTACTAATATCAGACTTGTATGGGAAAGACATTTGAATTGATTTACTAACAATTGAGATACTAGTTTTGGTATTTTACTTTTAACTTTTAGAATTAGCTCCCATTAATTGGCTAAGTGAATCTACAACATATACCATCTTTCAAACATACATTTGTGTACATTTTTTGGACTTTGCAAATGGGCTCTTGTGACATATGAAATTGAACATCCAAATCAGCTTTTTTCAAAAATAAAAAAAATTAAACCCCCTTTCTCTCACGAAAGAGGAGGGTGGGGTCATTAAGTTCACAATTTTTTTTTAAATGGTAAGGTTGACGCATATCAAATGAAATTCCATAAAGCGTATATTTAAAATATCAAATTGACGTCCCCAAAAATGGTTTGGGTAGGGCCATTGAGTGCAAACAATAAATTGTCTTCTCAGGTTAGGTCGTCGTATATCAAATGAGTGGTCATAATGTGTATATTTCAAATATCAAATTGACTTCCCAAAAATGGTTTGGGTAGGGTCATTGAGTGCAAACAATAAATTGTCTTCTAAGGTAAGCTTGTGGCATATCAAATGAAAGGTCATCAAGTCTACATTACAAATATCATACCTCCGATCTCGAAAATGTAGGTGGATAGGGTCATTAAAGTACGAAAAGTAAAAGGTTTAAGAAGGCATGCTAGTCGCATATCAAATGAAAGGTCATAAAGAGTGTTTAACAAACATCAGACATTTAAGGGAATGGCCTTTCAATTGAGATACTAGTTTTGGTATTTTACTTTTTACTATTAGAGTTAGCTCCACTACAACATATACCATCTTTCAAGCATACAAATATACATACACACAGACGATGTAATAGTGTTTATTGACACAAAAACAATGATGTGAATATGTAAGGGGTTTTGGAAGATAATATTCCAAAAACTACATATTGGTATGTAATGTTAACAGGAGGTTTACAAGGCTAATAAAACTAAAATATACTGATGTTTGATGATTTGACCTAAAACAATTTATCGGTATTTAAAACAGACAAATTGTATTTGTGATAACAATATTGTGTCTCTTCAACATGATGGTTAGATAACAATGTTCCTAAATATTCAACCGTAGTGCATGAGAGACATATTATTTCATCCGTTTAGATAAAACGTCATAGTCATATGCCACTCTTCGATGGCGCAAATTTCAGCGAAAACATGTGAACTGTGCACCGAAAAAAGTGGCGTATTTTATTGTTATGAATGCCAACATGCTCTTTGTGGATTATGCCGACCAAAACATGATAAAATTCCATCTACCAGAGGTCACACAGTTACGAACATTCAAAAGGTTGATCTTGCGAATTTCAATACTAGGTCACAATGTGTGTCGCACGAAAGGGAATTTCTTTTTAATTGCGTTAAATGTAGTGTTCTTATATGCAGCAACTGCGTTACAACTACACATAAGGATCATACCTTCTCAGAAATTGAAGAAATGGTATCAAAAGAAAGGGAACTGGCGACAAATACCTTACTACAACTCAAAGCCAAAATTGAAAACATTTCAGGTATAAAAGAAAATGTGAGATGCAACCATTTAGAGAAATTGGAAAAAGGGAGTAAAATAGTTGTCGATGATATCGAATATATTTGCAAAGAGCTGGTGAGCTTCATTCAATCAAAGAGAGATATAAAAATAACAGAAACGAAAGACAACGAAAAACTTGAGCGACAGAACGTGGAATCATTCTTGCATAACATTGGCCAAATTAATACGCACTACTCGCGTGTTTCTTCCGAACTTGAAAATAATCTATCAGAAAATCACGATATTACATTTTTCATGTGTAACACAACACTTCAAGGCAAAATTGAACTTCTAGATATTGTTCCAGATCCACCTAAATTGGTTGAGATCGAACCCTTAGATAAAAGATTGTTCTATAAAGATATTGTTGATTACATTCGATCAAAAGTTGATGGAACGTAAGTTACATATTTAATCAGGTGACAAAAATAGAATGTGAATTCAGATTCTGGATTATTAGCGCGCTCAAGTGTACAATTCTTGTCATATTTTTTTAAAATTCATATTCGAGTTTGATAGTAGTAATGTCTCAAACTAGTCGAAAATCAGTGCTGATGAAATAATTTAGGCGTAATGTCCCTTATAATTATCAATCATATTGAAAATTGCATTAAAAACGCTTTCAAGTGTCTGCACTTTTTTTTTAACTATTGATACCAAAGGTCAATATTAGCAATTAAGCGCTGATACATTATTTGTATGAGTAATTAACTTTGAAATATCTATTAAGTGAAAATGCGCTTTCAAGCAAACTTTTGTTTCAGGGTTGATATGCAATTGATATTGAATGTTCATATCAGCAATGTCGTCGATGCGTTTCCCAATCATGAGCCTGTTCCTAAGATCAAATTTGACACAACATATCTCTTTGTACTACTAGTAGTTGGTTTTCTCGTATTTTAAAGCGATGCTTAAGGTGGTTTCATACTGTACTTAGGTATATTTGTTTAGGCGCAGGATAGGAATTAAGGCTTACAAGTTCTTGAAATCGCCTTGATCCTGCTTTGTATTCCCATATAATATGAGGTTTTGCTTCGTATGTTTCTCTCTTTGGTGGTGTTAAAATTGATTGTATGTCTGTTGGGATGTACATTATTTCCATCTGTCTCAACATGTCTTCTCTTCCCGGTAGTTGTCTAGTAAGAAATGTTCTATTGTTTCTTCAATTGACGCTGGGCAAATATTTTTACAAGAGTTGTGTCCCTTACAAATGATAAACTGCTGACACTGGAAATAAGGTTTCAGGACGAGTATTGGTTAGCTATGAAGTACGTAGAACTATCAGTACGATAGAAGAGCTATATTAAACAATCGTACACCCACTTATTTTCATTTAACCAACTGGACAAAGAACCGCTTACCCGCCGGATTTACTATGTAGGATAAAGATAATGACCTTATTATTCTCTGTGAATGTGAATTATATAGAAGAAAATAATAATTTTAAAAATTCACCATTATCAATAAAAAAACTTTCGAGATGTCGGTTACAGATAATTCAATACTTCTGTAAAAGGTGAAAACTTGAATATTCAACACCATTAAGGGAATAACAACAATACAACGGAAGGATAACACAGGGCACTGTCGTGCCGTATTACTATAATTGAGTTATATCTTTTCAATTGATTATAGACTGTAGTTTGTTCAAAATCGTGGTTTTTATACAGTGAACAACTATCACCATTTCACGATATATTAGGCTGCACATTTCAGTTTTATTAAGTCAAGTTTCAATAAATTTTAACTTTCGTAATTGTCTGGCCTTGACAGAGTCAAAAAGGGAGACTAATGTTTGTTGTTTTCGACGATGGTTTCGGCGGCGGCGGCGTCGTCAACACTTTATATGTTATGGGGAACCACTTGTGGTATCTTAATGATATTTGGTATTGAGTTGTTTTGGCATTGGCATTGGCACATCTCAATTCCACGGAGATTATATGGCCCTGACTCCTCAGTCATGGTCTATCGACTTTTGCCTACTTTACATGTATTAGTTTGCGATTATGTCATTTTATGGGGAACAAAAAGTTGTAGGTCAAAGCTATTTTGGTTGCAGTTGTATAAGCATTGGCACATCTCATTCCATGGTGATTATTTTTCCCTGCCCATCAGTCATGGTCTATTGATTTTTGCTTAATTTAAATGTATTAATTTGTGATTAGGTCAGTTTAAGGGTAACTATTAGTGATAGGTTAATGATATTTGGTATGTAGATGTGTAACCATTGGCACATCTCATTTCCATGGATATTAATTGGCTCCGCGCCCTCAGTCATGGTCTGTTGACTTTGAATGGTTTGCATAGTTTATATGTTTTTGTTTGTGATTAGGTCATTTTATAGGGAACCACTAGTGGTAGGTCAATGATATTCTGTATGCAGATGTATTAGCATTGACACATCTCCTTCCATGAAAATTATTTGGCCCCGCCCGTCAGTCATTGTCTTTTGACTTTATGTAGATGTGGATGTATGACCATTTGCACATCTAATTTCCATGGATATTATTCGGCTCCGCCCCCTCAGCCATGGTCTTTTGTCTTGAAATGCTTTGTATAGTTCACATGTTAAAATTTGTGATTAGATCATTTTGAGAGGAAAAACTAATGTCAACGATATTTGGTTTTCAGTTGTATTAGCATTTGCTAGTCTCTTTTCTTTGTATAATATATGGCCCAATCCTCTTATCATGGTATATTGACTTTGAAACTTTTACGTTGTTTACAAGTTAAAGTTTGTGTTTTGGTTATGTAAAGGTTACACCTTATGATAAGTCCATGGTATTTGGTAAGCAGTTGTATAAGCATTGGCGTTTCTCATTTCCATGGAGGTTATTTTGTCCTGCACATTAAGTCATGGTTCATTAACTTTAAATGTTTTGCATAGTTTACATGTTTAAATATGGCCATTTGGATTCAATATTCGCTTTATGCTACCAAAATTACAAAAAAGGCGAGACATATCTCTGTGTCAACAGTTTATTTTAGAATTTATTTGCGCACCCAAAGTATGTAAAGATTAACACACAAACTATAAATCTGCTCTAGCGCTCTGTATTATTACGTCATCTGAGTGTGACGTACTTGTTGACTTAAGTTAGAAAATTAGAAATATATACAATTTAGACGTTTTGCTTTACCTACACTTTCGAGTGTCCGCATGTACCGCTTTACGATAGACTGCGACTCATTAGAATGATTGTAAGCAAACAAAATTAAAAGATACAACAAAATATATAGAAATGAGAAATGTTAAATTGTAATCAAAACGTTATCCACATTTCCGATGGTTTATTGTACCTCCATGTCAATTGAAACAGTTCACTTTATTCATTACATAAGTAAAGCTTCTCAAATATCTTTCCCAACTAACCCAACTTAGTTTGTTTTTGGCATCTTCTGAAGATGAACAGCTTTGTATGTATTTTTTTAAATTCAATTTGTGGTGTAAATACGACCATATAGATTATGATATGGGCTGTCGGTGACTTTTTTTTTATAGTAAAGTTTCAATATTTAATGAGTGTTTTCATGTCAAAAAAAGATAATTAATATTCCTTGATTTTACACTGATAATGTGTCAAAGAAAATTAGATAAGAAAATAACTTTAAGTGTCAATAAGTTTGGCAACATAAGGTTATTAAATAAACCTCTTCTGTTATGATCATTACAAAGATATTTCACTTAAGATTTATAATTAGTTTTCTAGTAATGTCAATTTGAATCTCATCTTGTCAAGATTTAGCGTATGAAGATAAGACTGTTGGAATCTGAAACGAGTACAGACATACCTGTTAACCGGCAAAAGTGTGAACAAAGTGTGAAATAACGATGGTAGTGATAATCTGGTCCTGATGGAGCAACCTATAAGTTGTATCATAAACTTATACATAAATCTAGAAATGTCCTTTTTCATGTTTTCAATTGCATTGAAAATGAAGGTTAGTTGTCACGATCAATGATACCTAATTATTTGATCTTACAAATCAATGGCGACAAACACGCGTTAAAATAAAAGGCGACACAAACGGGTTACAATGAAAGACGACAAAAATTCTCTAAAATATTATCGACCAATCACATTCGCTTATGCTGATTACAAGATTTAGACCCGGATTTTGGTCAAAAGACTGACACTATCATTGACAAAGTTCATATGCAGTACTTAAATCTGTTCTGTAATCGGCTGCGATATATCAGACACTGTATACCATGTAATAAATGTCATTAATCTAATACATGAAGAAGAGTTAGAGACTTGTGATAGAGTTAGTCATGAACGTTTGAATAAGCTTTCTTGAAAAAGTTTGATTTTAGATAAAGATTAAGAAATGAATTACAATTTTTTACACGAATGTTAGAAGTTCTATGACCCTAGATTTGAAGCGGAATTAACCAAGGCTGTCTGTCTTTGAAAGATATGTGTACACATTTTGTTTTAAAGAAAACATAAATATTGGAAATGAATATTTTACATTTGAAGCAATTGTATTATTCAAAATGTTCATGCACTGCGCAAAATGAAAAGCTATCTTGTCTTAGACGATAATGAAAACAATATTCATAAAACACCTTTATTTTTAACTCCAATATCAAAAGAAGATGCAAACGGTTAATTTCAACCTTTAATCTGAGCATGAAGAACAAAACTTTAGCATCTTTAGTCATTTCTGGTTTTCTGAAATCTATTGCAATCCATCGAATTTTATCTTCGAGTTAAAAGAATATGATCTGAAATATAACGATGAATACAAATTTAAAGAAAAAAATTGCACTTTCTCTTAACTTGTATCAAAATTCCAGCAGCCCCTCCATATGAAGCATTTATCCCCCGTTGATATGATATACAAGGGTTTGCATTTCCTATCATGATTTCCTTGATAGAGTGTTACTGATCACAAGGAAGCTTTTATGCCAAGTGTGCCAAGTTGTGAAATTGAAATCTTCCCATCGAAAATTTACGGACGCCATTACGAGTTGGATGACCGTTATGGAATATCTGTTTCACTGATGATGACGTAAACACAATCCTGTTCTCTTTTTCCCCGAATGTGACCTATCGAATTAGATTTATCACCGGATTTGTACTTACATAAGCAGCATGACGTGTGCCACTCGTAGAGCAGGATCTACTTACTTTTCCTAAGCACCTGAGATCATCTCCGGTTTTAGGTGGGGTTCGTGTTCCTCAGTCTTTAGTTTTCTATGTTATATTTTGTATACTGCTGTTTGTCATTTGGTCTTTTTTCGTTTTTTGCCCTTTATCATTGTCAGTTTATTTTTGCCTTATGAGTTTGAATGTCACTCGATATCTTTTGAACAATTACAATTGGGAAGCTGAAATCATTTCTTTAGTCGTAAAAATTTGTTTTCAACCGACCCTCATTGTCAATTTCTAGATTAAGTCAAGATATGAGCAGACATAACTATATTTTACAATTTTACCTATTATGTCTGTTGGTTTTGCTCACGCATTGTTGTCAATATAATGGATTCTATGCGACTGTCATGCAAGTGAGAGGTTTAGCTAGCTATAAAACCAGGTTTAATCCACCATTTTACATAAGGAAATGCCATTACAAAGTCAGGAATATGACAGTTGTTTTTTTATTCGTTTGATGTGTTTTAGCTTTTGATTTTGCCATTTGATAAAGGACTTTACGTCATAAATTTTCCTTGGAGTTCTGTATTTTTGCTATTTTACTTTTTTGTATCCTTTATCTCAAGTTCGATGGTATAGATGTGTTCAACATAGTCACCAAACGTTGAATTATTAAGCGAGAGGACATCATCTATATAGCGGAAAGTGAGGTTAAAGAATAATGTTTACTTCTTTTCTCTCTTCCTTTGAATCGCCTGTATGAGGTCAGTCTCATATAAATATATAGGAAGAAGTGGGCAAGAAGAGGAACACAGTTGGTTCTCATAGGAATGCCAATTGTTAGTTGAAAAACACAAAGTGCTTTACTTTGCTCAAAGTACTTCCTGGAGAATTTAAAGATCTAAATTTTCAAATATTTTGTAGAACTTTGTTTACTAAAGTTAAACTTTTAATGTTTGATATGTAAATACACTTTCCCGGTTTGTCAACAATTATTAACTAAAGAGAAGATTTACATCCCAGCTCCTTTGTTCTACCAGGGGTGATCTGAGCCGGATCACCCCTACCAGATCACCCTAGCTTGAGTTTTTCCTTTGTTCTGTAAAATTTTAGCGGGAATGTCAAATCAACAATAAAACTTATAAATATTTCTACGGAAAAGACTAACTATCAAAATTTATGTAGAAAAAAATCCAGTGTTTATGCTGGGAATCGAACTCAGGACCTTTAGCATATAGACATACTATTCATACCCCTACACCAGGACAACTGGATAGAAACTCTCTGTTAATTTAACATATTTAAATAATGTGTCTGAGGCTCATAAAGGGTATATACTATATAGTAATAACTAAAATATTATAATGATTGTGTGGCCTTCTAAACTAGATGTTATGGAGTGTAAATGTTTTATTTATGTAAACTAGAACAGCTGGGATGTAAAATAGTTATCCCATTCGGACTTGGTGTGTCAGTGTAAGATCACCCTCTGGCCTCCGGCAATCGGAGTGATCTTACACTGACACACCGCGTCCTCATGGGATAACTATTACTTACACCCCCTGTTAATTATCTGTGAATATCTCTTACGATTCATTGATTATTTGAGAGGTATTTTGATAAATGCATGTGTGATCAAATAATCCGGATTTTTTTTAGATATCTTGAATTGTCTGTTTGATTTCTTATTGTACATATTTGGATTTTTTTACACCAAACCAAAGAAGGGCGTTGGATACATTACAGGCGATGTTGCTACTTCGTCAAAGAAGCAGTTGCTCGAATTCTACAGATGAAAGAACACAAATTCTCTTAGACAATTTTGCGATCAAATATAGTTTAAAAGTTTATTCGAAGCAGAATAGTTTTTATGCAATAATTTTAAAGCAGATACAAAATTATCATATATATTGTACTATATAAGTTGTAATCGATAAGTAAAATGAATAATGATTGATAGATTGATTGGTTGATTGATTGATTCCAAGTAAATTTTGGAGGTATAGGTTTATAAGAATTTATTATATAAATTAAACAGACAAATTTGTGCAAGAAGTAAAGGGTCAAAACCTTACAATTTGTATGATTTTGGGTTTGTAAACATAGGAATTGATAAACGAACAGCCAACGTGGTTAACTTGGTATTATTTGAAGAGTCACCTAAGGGCTGGGATATTAAGTAACAGCATTGAGACATTTTATAACCTTCATTTTGTGCATCACACAAGAAAAACAAGTATTATTAAAAATACCGAATTCCAAAGAAAATTCAAAAAGTTGAAACACCTGACAAAATCAACGCTTAACTATATCAACCGACTGAACAAATGGAAAACAATTGTCACATTTCTGACTTGATACAGGTATTGCATGAAGAAATGGTGGGTTAAACCTGATTTTATTGCTAGCTTAACCTCCAACTTTTATCACAGTTGTTTATAGTTCCGTTATATTGACAACAACAAAAAACAGGCTGTTGCGAATGCAAATATTTGTTTTTATTCTTTTTGTTGACATATATATTTCTTCTGAAAAAACCTTTGTTGATACAATGGTATACAGAAACACATAGACATACATAATAATATTATAAGACATGTGATTTTAAAACAAAAAGACTTGTTTTTTTTTAAATGATTAAGTCTGGAATTTCCTAACCAAAACTAATTAATCTTTAGAGAATTGTTTCATAGATACAAAAAGTTGCTTTGCAGATTTCGGTGCACCTATAGAATTTGTATTACAAACAAGATATCACATATAGCAGTAGCAGTGTCGTAACTACAATCCCGTTCCCAATTCCCCGAATGTGACCTTCCGAATTAGACGTATTACCGGATTTGTACAAACATGAGCAACACGACGAGTGCAGGACCTGCTTACCCTTCCGAACCACCTGAGATCACCCCCAGTTTTGGTGGAGTTCGTGTTGATCAGTTTTTAGTTTTCTATGTTGTGTTTTGTGCACTGTTCTTTGTCCGTTGGTCTTTTTCTTTTTTTAGCCATGGCGTTGTCAGTTTATTTTCGGCTTAGGTGTTTGAATGTCCTTTTGGTATCTTTCGCCTATAGTGCTTTTTTTAAGACAGATACAAACAACATAAATGCTTGGTCGATGCTGCAATAACTGTTAGATTAAAACGCACAAATGACTACCAATACATTTGTTAAAGTTGTCATCCACATCGCAGGTCTACCCATTTAAACAACATAGTAAGATCTTTAAATATTGTTTGTCGGTACTTCTATTGATTTTGTTTTTTAAAGTTTTTTTGTCATTTAAAACATAACTGAATATGTAGTGCTACATATCTTGTCGATAATTTGTAGTTATATTTTAGCATTGCACAAGATCATGCTTTAATCAGACAGGGTATGAAGTCTTTATAATTAATCCATTTGATGTGTACTGACTGATACTTTAGGCAAGGAAAACCGTAATTGGGTATTCGTTGTTACTGGCTTTGAACTAGCGTTTCTTAGTACCTATGAGTTCTCCTAGGAAGGTACCTTTTTTTCCTTGTCCTTGTGTTTGTTGTTTTTCGTTGTTTTATAGTTTTTTTGTGTTTTGTGCCGATCTGAAGATTCATGCCTTTTCCAACTGATTTTTACAGTTTGATTTTGTGCTGTTACCCTAATTATTTAGATAATTAGTGCAGGGTTGACCGCTCAAACAAATATTTAACCCCGCAACATTTTATATATATATCTGTCCAAATTCAGGAACCTGTAAATCAGTGGTTGTTGGTCTATTATATCTGATTGTTTTTTTTTTTCGTTTATTGCCTTGCCTTTTTGTTATAAATCAGGCCGTTGGTTTTCGTTTGAATTGTTCCATATTTTGAAATGTTGATGCCATCACATTAATTTTGATTCCGTTAATGTAGATTCACGATAAACAGTGTCATGTGATAATCATAAAAGAGAAAGTACAGCAATCACTTTATATAAAACTGGTTTATCTTTTAGCATAATAATTTGGCATTTGTTACCAAGTCCAGTCGGGTTACGCTACGGCAGTGAAACCTAGACTCCAAAATGTATATTACTACGTTTAAGGGCTCGAGAAGGTTAACATTTTAATTGTTTTTTTTTTCTCAAGCATGGTTTTTAATAAAATTGAGAATGGAAATGGGGAATATATCAAAGAGACAACAACCCGGACAAAGAGCAGACAACAGCCGAAGGGATTTAAGCCTGATTGCCTGTTTTTATGCATTTGAAAGGTTTATTTCCTTCTGAAAAACATTCACCACACCCTTTAACTAAAACAATTGTTATACAAAGATGTATATGGATAACTAACATCAGTAGAAGCCTTACCCGAATAACTAGGTCGCTACATTCTGCTCGATGCGATCACTTCATTGACGCGTTTCTATTATCTATACAAAAAGTTCAGGCAAGTAGGATAAAGTACTATCATTTTGGAAATGATATGCATAGAAAATAAGTATTATTTACATGTATGTAGGCATAATGCGTGCAAATGTTTTGCGACACTTATTTCCTAATGCGATTTTCCCCTTCTTTTAGAAATGGAAATTGATGTCATATCTTTGCTTTTTTCTATTCTGTTATCTTAAACTTGCTCATCCATTATATATGTGGTTAAGAGCGTGATATATTATTTCTAACATTTATGATGGTTAAAAGAGATATATTGACATCTAGATGTATTAGATAAAATGAGAGGTCGGGCAAATATTATGTCATTATTTTTTTTTATTATTTTAAATGGATGCTGTCTATTGAAGTTTATATCACTTTATTTTTTCAAGACCGTTAAGATCCACATAAATTATGCAGATATGTTTTACATATGTAGTTGTATTTAATTATAATATTAAATGTATAGACATATCACGTTTTCTTTTTAGCATATGGGATTGTCAACATTGTGCTGACAAACAGTTGGATATTGAACGGACAGAAAAGAACCAAAAGGCCTTGGAAGAAAATCTTAATAGGTAACAACTTCAATATGTGCAACGCAAATGCGGAGCCAGAATTTAAAGAAGGGCAACATTATGAATAGTTTATGCATTAACCGTATATGTAGCTCAATAAGGGGGCTACGTCCCTAAATCCTGCAATGTGTACAGATTGTTTCGAGTGAAAGCCCTAGAGGAATTTGCAACTTTACATACAACTTTGACATATTGAACTCTAACTTGAAATAAAAAAAAAACATAATGTATTTATCTATTTAGTTTTCTGAAGTATTAATGATTTTTTTTTTCTTTCAAAATAGATGTATGTGTGTATAGAAAGCACACGACATCGACGAATAAAGGCAACAGTAGTATACCGCTTTCATAAGTCATGAATTGATTGAGAGAAAACAAATCCGGGTTACAAACTAAAACCTAAGGAAACACATCAACTATAAGAGAAAAACAACGGAACAACAGAAACACTGAAGTGCAACAAAAACAAACGCCATATAGGTTTTCCACGTAATGCTATTGGAAATATACTTGTTACCGCTTTCACCTAATTTTCAAATGATTCACTGTGTATTTTAGCCCAGTGGTCGCTTACTTTGTTTGTAGTGAGTTTTTTTTTTAATCTTCCCAGCGTATTGAAAAATTTTGAATTGTTCTGTGTCGTGTTATTTACAGATTAAATACTTGATTTACTGAGATGTGATATCAAAGATCCTGGTTAAATGCAAACAAAATATCTGAACTACTAAGTTTACTGATTGAATTATCAGATTACTAGCTTTAAATCTTAACAACACTATTTTTGTACCTGAGATTTGATTCAGCTGTAAATAGCCGCTTTAAATAAAAAAATAATTGTTCATTCTTCCAAATTATGTCCGATTATGATTCAGAGACATAATAGGTTTTATTTGATCAAAACTGTGTTTTCGAATCATTGTCTGACAAACACCAAGTGAATACAAACCGTTATCACTTTTATTATTGGCATTTTATTTCGGTTATCAATTAACAAAAACTTTCTTTTTAGAGCTATCGAAACCACACAAAAGAAGGACGATGACCTCAAGAGGATTCAAGAGACAATCAAAACTTTGGAAAATAAAAACAAAGACATCGAGCTGAAGTATGTTTTATAGTTTACAGACTTTTCACACTAAATCGAATGTAGCTTTTTTGAGATAAATTAGTTAGAGTAGAGGTTTAGTCTCCATTGGTTATTTTTTATTGTTATTGAATTTACTCAAATAGAAAAGGTACACAATCATGAAAAGTCATACCTTTGGAAAAATGCCTTTAATATTATAAAAAGTAAAATAACAAAAATACCGAACTCCGAGGGAAATTCAAAACGGAAAGTCCGTAATCAAATGACAAAATCAAAAGATCAAACACATCAAACGAATGAAAAACAACTATCATATTCCTGACTTGGAACAGGCATTTTCTTATGTAGACAATGATGGATTAAACCTAGTTTTATAGCTAGCTAAACCTCTCACTTGTATGATAGTCGCATTATTGAAGAATTGAACAATATTTTTCTGTTGTTACATTTCATTTTATTTAGCTGGAATATGCGTCTAAAAATTACAGTCATTTCTTATTTTAATATTCAGTTCTATTTGGCGTCACAAGAAATTATGTTTTCAGATTAACCGTCGATTAACGCCAACTGATTTCAAATGATCTCGTAAAATTTTGTAAATTAAATCACTAGAAATGTATTCTAATTCAGTATCTTCTCTATTCATCTCTAAAATGTATTGTCTTGAAACTCTTGTTACACAATATACATAGTGAAAGGGTTATTGAAACTTAGCTGTACCGATTTTAGTTGCCATGATACGCATCTTTTGGAATAACTTATAAACAGTAAGCTCGACACAAAGGTTTGTGAACCAAATTCATAAAACATTTAAAATCATCAATAAAACAGGATCTAAACACAACAAAAAGTCATATAGAAAAATGATATCTACGACATATAAATATAGACAATGCAATTTCCCATAGAAACTCCCATTGCGGCTAAAACTGCGCCTCTTTTACTATGAAGTTTCGTTAAAATTGTATCATTTTGATAAAATAATAAGCGCTATCATTGCCTTGATTCGTTTATTAAAGCAATTGTTCGTGAAGGATTAAGTAACGGCAGTCACGGTTTACGATTGGTCAGTGAAAGATTACTTGGCAACTCGTAAAAGCAAAAATAAATTTCTAATTTCTGTCCGTTTTTTATCTCATCAGAAAATTTAGAAGTTAAAAGATGACAGTTTGAATAAAACAATCCCTGAACATGTTCGTTCAAAACATTTCATCGCCCCTATGTAAGAAAAATGAAGCTTTTGATAGCCGGGTAATACATTTCTTTATTCTTTGGTTGCACCATAGTGTAGTGATATAAGACTGGTATGTGTGTGCAATTCATCTTTTTATAAAAAATAGTTGTTTTGTAAATTAAGTCACTAGAAAGGTATTCTAATTCACTATATTTTCTATTCATCGCTAAAATGTATTGTATATAGGAACTCCCATTGCGGCTAAAACTGTGCCACTTTTACTATGAAGTTTCGTTAAAAAATTATATCCTAGAACGGAAAGTTGATTTGCACTATTATTCTATTCAAAGGTCAAACATAGGGCTGTGCGGCATATTTTCAACATTTATATGCCCCAAACTTCTAAGAGTTTAAACTTATACAAACATTCTGTACTACCCCTACCTTCACTTTTGGCCTTCCGCAGAATTCAATTATCGCCGCTATCATGTGTTTTCATACTGGTAACATTCCAAAATTATGTCTCTATGAAATGAAACGTAGAGATCAAATCTGGGAACCAGTACGTAAACAAAACAAAATATCTATGAATATTATATATCTCCCCAAAAGAGGCGTGGCTTGTGAAAAAGCTGTATGTACAAAGTGCAACCTATAAGGTCTTTCCACTTTTCGTTGGAAAGACTTTTTGCCTTTTGCTTTTGTTCTGATTTTTGTTTTTTTTACCATTCACCCTGCGTGACCGAACGCTTTTTCTGATAGAAGTTATCTCCCCGCAAACCCTTTTTCTTGTTATCTTTATTTCTCTGAAACCGTAAATAATATCGACAAAAATATTTTTGCAAACTATTCGTCTAATCTAAAGGATTTTTTTTGGTTAGGTAAAATCGAAGTGATCAAATGACATCTTATTGGAATTATTTCCCTTTTTAAATTTTACATAATTGATATGTTGAATAAATTCATACATCATAAGTCATAGAGACCTAAAGTCTCTTGATATAAAGTCCTTACTTCATTTGGAAGAAATTGAGGTCAAGGAAATAGGTCAAGAACAAAGGTCAAGGTCATGTTCTTAATTTTGAACTTTGCTTGTTATCTTTAACCGTAGCAGTTAATGATAAGATGAGTTTTCCAAATAATTGATTTGCACTATTATTCTATTCAAAGGTCAAACATAGGGCTGTGCGGCATATTTTCAACATTTATATGCCCCAAACTTCTAAGAGTTTAAACTTATACAAACATTCTATACTACCCCTACCTTCACTTTTGGCCTTCCGCAGAATTCAATTATCGCCGCTATCATGTGTTTTCATACTGGTAACATTCCAAAATTATGTCTCTATGAAATGAAACGTAGAGATCAAATCTGGGAACCAGTACGTAAACAAAACAAAATATCTATGAATATTATATATCTCCCCAAAAGAGGCGTGGCTTGTGAAAAAGCTGTATGTACAAAGTGCAACCTATAAGGTCTTTCCACTTTTCGTTGGAAAGACTTTTTGCCTTTTGTTTTTGTTCTGATTTTTGTTTTTTTTACCATTCACCCTGCGTGACCGAACGCTTTTTCTGATAGAAGTTATCTCCCCGCAAACCCTTTTTCTTGTTATCTTTATTTCTCTGAAATCGTAAATAATATCGACAAAAATATTTTTGCAAACTATTCGTCTAATCTAAAGGATTTTTTTTTGGTTAGGTAAAATCGAAGTGATCAAATGACATCTTATTGGAATTATTTCCCTTTTTAAATTTTACATAATTGATATGTTGAATAAATTCATACATCATAAGTCATAGAGACCTAAAGTCTCTTGATATAAAGTCTTTACTTCATTTAGAAGAAATTGAGGTCAAGGAAATAGGTCAAGAACAAAGGTCAAGGTCATGTTCTTAATTTTGAACTTTGCTTGTTATCTTTAACCGTAGCAGTTAATGATAAGATGAGTTTTCCAAATAATTGTTCACGACATGGCGCAAAGTTCAACTTGTTTGAGTCGAAGTGTTTCGGTCACCCTTTATAGGAGTTTTCTCAGCTTATGTATTTGAAATCAGTATTACTCTTTAACCATACAAATGAATGACCTGGGATATCTAGATTTTGACCTTTGCTACAAATTCATACAAAACAATGTGTATTTCACCTATTATGGGAAGCTGCACATGCACCTTTGACCTTGTTTGTTCTCTTATTTGTTAAAATTTTATGCTAACAAATTGAAATATTGCAAAAATGAAATAGTCTGAGTGGATTGAGTCTCAAAAACACATTTTGATAGAAAATTGCCTTAAATAGGACTCTACCATGAATATTAGTAGACAGAACAAGCTATAATGGTTACTATCTGATATGCAATGAAATGTTATGTGAAATTTTGTCTGTAGTACTGGACAGGATAAAACTTTACTCATGCTAAGTATTTCTTTATTTGGAACAAAGATAATTTCTGCACAATTTTGTGAAAAGTGCAAATTAAACAAAGACTGATACATGTGATAGGAACAAAAATGGTTGTATAACACATTTTTTTCACCTAGAACACTTCTTTAAATGCTGAATGCAGTAAAAACGAAGTCGGTGACCCCATTATTATTTTACATCATTAAAACGAAAATTTACATACCAACAACATATAGTTTTTAAGAAAAATCTATGTACATTGTACTTGAAATTGGAGATTTTCTTATTTTTAGACAAATTTAAAAACGTTTTTCGACGATTTTATGTACTTTCTATACAAATGTTCACCAACTTTAAATGACGTCAATCAATAATATTTCAGAAAAAAAAACATAAATGTATTATTTCTTTGATATTCTTTTATAGTTCAACGGGCTAAAGATATATGCAAAATTTTACCAAAATCTGTTCATAGCCCATTTACTGTAACTTGACATTGAATAGCATATTTTACTCTGCATTGTTTTGAATGACAGTTCTCGGTATAGATCCGTTCTATTCAAATGATAAATTTGATAACACTTACTGTTACCTTGATGTTATTTTTGCCTTAAATAATAATACATTATCTAATCCTACAACGAATATTAACACAATATTATTTACTTTAAATAAATCTAATATGAAAAGCAGTAACTTTCATATTTCTAGATTTGGATATTTCAGTATCACACGGGAAGTTTTATACAAAAATATACCACAAGAGATGTGGTTATTTATTCTGTATTGTTAATTTTAATTTTTTTTGGATGGTGATCTTTCTTCTGTTCATTCTTATATATGCCAGTTTCTGTAGGGACATTATAGATTTAAACGAACGTGATTTGTATATAATTGGTATAAACTATTAAGTAAGAGATTATGTTACAGCAAATCGCTGAAAGCTTTAACGAAATTCTTTTATAGATATACAAATATCTAGTTTGGAAGTTTTCCTATACCAGAAGAATTTTTATTACAAATCTTAATTTGACGATGATGTGGTTTACAGTGTTCGTAAATTTAAATACGATCCATTTTGAATGAATGATCTTTTGAATAAAATTATACATAAAAGGTATTGATTAAACACCGCAGTAAGATCTTTTAATATTGTTTTTCTTTATCGGTACTAACAGTGATTTTCTTTTAGGTAAGTTTCACTTTACAGTTAAGATAGATTGTGTTGGTACATCATTACGATACTAAGGGCTTATATTTTAGCATGACATGATGTCATGCTTTCTCAGACTATTAACGATGTTCGTACCTTAAAATAATTATTATTCTGGGTGAACATGATTTACTTTCAGTTGTAATTGACTTTCAAATAACTTTTACTCTTAGATTTGTGCTTTGTGTTTTTTGTCATTATGTAAGTTTTGTTCTTGAAGCCAATCTGGCCAGTCAAAAAATTTCTTTCAACTGATTTTGATGTGCTTTTTTCTTATGTTCTGCTGTGACAACACTGTCCTTGGTAGGGGATGGTTAAGCACTCACAAACATGTTTTATCACGTCATACTTATATTGTGCCTTGCCTAATCCAGGAGCCTGTAATTCATTAGTTGTCGTTATCTGCTCTTTGTCACATTTGATTTTCGTTTTGTTTTTTTCATAAATTAGTTAGTTTTCTAGTTTGAATTGTTTCACATTTTTTCATTACCGGATCTTTTATAGCTGACTATAAGGTATGACTTTGTATCAAGTTGAAGACCGTATTTACTAACACGCTTTTTACTCACACTTTTACATTTGTATACTTAGATCAGCATATAGCATGTAACGGGCAAAACGTGGTGATACAATAGAATTCGATTGATAAACAAATAGGAAATGTGGTATGATTGCTAATGAGACAATTTTCTACCAGAGGTTAATTGACATGGATTTGAGCAAGTTTAGGGTCACCTTACGGCCTTCAACATTAAATTCATTTAAAATTTCTAAATGTGAACGTGATACTGCACTTAGCGTTTGTGAGAAAAAATTCGTTCCCAAAAGTATCAATTTCTAATTTGCAGGTATTATTTGGTTTTCACTTAATATTAGTGTTGTATTAAAAAAATCTATCAAACTTCTTATCCAACGAAGGTTTAAATCTAAGAAAGGTTGTATGCTACGTAAATATTTCATCAAAGATACTAAGCTAATTATCTAGTGTGACAGTTGCATGTTTCTTCTACATGTAGATCAGACTCAACATTGACGCTTGAATCAAAACATTCGGAAACCAAATTATCAAGATAGTTGAATAGCCAAATTTCCAAGTTTTGTCGAATCTGACTATGGCTGGGTGATGGGGTTGAAAGTGGAATGTTTCAAAAGTTTTGATAACATATAAACATCCAATTTACCAGAGGTGACGTATGATCATTTTTTTAACAACATTATATTATCAACATTTGACTTGCTATTTTCTGTCCTTTAATATTGGTGCCTACTCTCTTATTGTATTCATTCAAAAAACATCTGCAGACATCAACATTTGTTTATTTTTTCCTCGGATACACAGTATGACTTATATGTAGAAAAACTTAGTATTGTTATTAAAATAAATAAGAAGTAATACTTGTTGTCTGTGATTTTGTATCCAAGTAATAGGTGTTGAAATTTTATTAAAAAATTCTAAATATATATATACAAGTCTAAATTGAAAACAACGTTCTATCCTATGATTGCGTTGGATAAAAACCGCAATTTTTATACGTGTGCATGCAAAACAAATTTCTTGGTAGAGGGGTCTAAATACAGCACAAACAACATTTTCCAAAAGACCAAATGAGTGAAAAAGTATATTTTAACAAAACGCATTTGACTAGCAGGTCGAACAACTGATGTTCTTAAACCCTGCTGACTGCCATTGGCGATTGCCAAATAAACGGATCACCGATGTAATAAATCGATCTCAATTATAAATTGAATACTAATCAGAAAACAATAAACTTGCGGAAAAGATGGTATACCGCAAACAAAAGGTGCAAAGGTTTTTGTACACCATATCCGAATTTATATATATATATATATATATTACTGTTTTTATAGAGATCGTGGACTTGTTGCTAAAATCTTCATTTAAAAAAATATTGAGTATAGTTTTCTTCTAGATTACAAACCTTACACCTATCGTTGTTTGTTATTTTTCATTGTAATAAAAGCTTCTTTTTTTTGGAATAATGAACTGTAATAATTTCCATTGGAATTTTTTTTTTAATTTTCAGATAGATATTCAAAAACAAAGTTCTACAATGAATTCGTATTTGGATTGCTAGAACTTTAAGCCACATATGTATCACTTTTGGCGATTCTTTTTTATTGCATACTAGTGAATGATAAAAATTTCAATTGAAAAACTTGAAGTCTCAAAATGACAATCTTTCAAGGTAATCATATTTCCATGAACATTAACTGTAGTTTTAACAGAACTTTCTTTTTAAACAATTACCTTCTTGTAATACATGCATAGTTTTAATCTATAAAAGTAAGCAATCCAGTTTACCTTTAAATTCAATTTGTTTAAATATAGTTTTCCGATAATGCTATAGTCTCATCTAGAATATCATTTAAGTATATTGTATCACTCTTAATCCAGTTTTCAAAAGTAAATTTTAATTATGTAAATGAATAGAAATATTCTAAATGTTCTACATCTGATTCATTTAAATTCATGTTTACATGAAAATGAATTAGCTTATTATGAAATGCATTTACATTTAATTGGATTGGTTTATTATGAAATGCATTTACATTTAAATGAATTAGTTTATTATGAAATGCATTATTATTTGAATTAGTTTGTTTATTATGAAATGTAATAAATGTTTTCCCCGTATTATTTGCTTTCTTAAATTAACAAATGTAACTGATTGTTTTGTTTGCCCACCCCAGTCAAAATCTAGGACTTTATTACTTCTCTATAAAATCGGGAACACCATTGAAATACTCTTAATATTTTACATCATTTAAATTCATATTCAACACTAACAAGTCTAAATTTTCTTGATGCCTTTAGCGACATGAAATTATTTGAAATTCGATCATTTGTAAACCCCCTTTTTCATATGGACTTATCAGATTTCTTTTTGCCTTGATTGTTGTCAAATCAAAATAAATTCAAAGAGGGGGTAATGGGAGGTCCAATAACAGCAAAACAGCAAATTGATTTGGCTTAAAACAGATAACAAGGAATTGAAAAGGCATAAAAAACTGATAACAGTAAATGAAATATTAACACCAGTCGGGTCCAGGACCAATCTAGTATCTCTTAGTAGAGATTTCCAATAAAATGACATACGTACGTAACGCGACGTACGGACCAATTGGAACTGGTTATTGCCAACCATTATAAATTATAAATTTGATTTAAACGTCGCTCAAGTTTAAACAAAGTATTCCAAGACTTTTAAAATCACACGCTGGAATTTTCGTTCATATATTATAATTCTATCATGACGAAAAATGATAGAAATCTTGCATTTTCATTTATCACGTTGTTTTCCAGATTCCCGCCTTTATTTTCACTGACATAAGATCACGTATAAACACACGTATCCCATACCTCTCATACGTACGATTTGAGTTATCTGTCATGACAATTTTTTTTAAGTTACTTTGCAGATGAACGCCTCATTATACTTTTTTCTGTCTTTCTTTATAGTTTATCTATCTTTTTATTATATTTGTTGCGGGGAAAATATTTAGAAGGATATTTTTCTGACAATTTCAAAAATATCGAAACCAGAGATTGTCAGAATTTGTCTTTTTATAAAAATTTAGATAAAACTATCGCTTCCATTTAATTTCTAAACAAAAGTATTTTTCATTTATTATAAAATGTATAGATACAAAAAAATCCCTATATATATTGTTTTTTTAGAATTAAGGTGTATTCGATTAGGGATTATCTGTATAAATTTGTTTAACGAGAAAGCTATCGGAGTCCAAATACAAAAGACATTTCAAGGCAATTTTTTTCATATCCCTTAAAGTAAATTAACTTATAGTATTTTATACATTTTATTGATAAACAATTAAAAGGGGGTCAACGAATTCATTTTACTGAATAAATCATTAATAGAAATGTATAAGGTAAGCAACATTGAACAATATAATAATTATTATTATAATAAGATTTCGTTTCCAGATGCGGATCAAAATATATCTCGCCAAAAGAGGTCACAACTGTGAATCTGATATAATGCTTGATTTTCTTTTGACAATGCACTTTTGGTGGACAAAGTTTTCAACAGACACTTGGTATTCCTACATGTAATGTAGTACTCTTTTACCTTGGTTAATATAAGCAAGACTTCATAGTTCACCTGGTTATTTTCATTCATTTTGACAAAACTAAACGTATATAGTTAAAAGACATAGTGTATATTAAACTTAATATTACCAAATCTGTACAAAAGCATTCTAGAGGAAGTCATACATATAATACTGTCAATTATTTTTGGTTTGACCTGTCTGTGACTGAATACTGAGAATTAAACCTTTACCGAGCAGTTTCATTGAAATATATTGATTTAATGCGCACTAGAAATATTATTTCATGATAAAATTCCACATATCTGGAGTTGATCTTCTTGCAAGTGTATAACCTATCAAGAGTATGATCACCTACACCTATTTTGCGATTCATATATCCAATTAATCGTCCACTCCTTATTGGCATTGATGTCTTTTAACCAATGTGAGTCTTTGACTGCCAAGATTCAAATTATTTGCCTCACCAGAAATAAAACTCAAGTTACGCTACAGTCCATTGATTGTAAGTTGGTTGCTTACCGTCCAGTGGCAAATATTTCATGCATAATGAACGTGTAGAGGGCGTGGCATTCTCTCTACAAAAGGCATCGGATTTAACGTCCCCACTCTGGCCAGACGGGATTGCGTAATTGTACATCCCGTACAACGGACTCCCCACTTTGGCAATGCAGATCAACAAGACCAAAAGTGACCGTATTTCTATTTTCCCGATCACCTTTGAGGGGTTACTGTCGAGGCAAGCGCGCGAGCAAAGATGCAGTTATGAATATGGAAGATACATATACATGTACGTGTATTAATACAAAAATTTGCAACAAGAATGTGTGGCCTTAAGACACCGTACCCCTTCACATGATCATATTTTCATGTTCAGTGCCCTACTTTATCCGGGTCAAACTCTAATTAGATATATAATTTTAAACGTCTTATATTTTGAACAGAACAGAAGAACGGACGGATTCACAGACCAGTAAATATAATATCCCCTTGGTATCATGAGTTGGTCATAAAACTAAAATGATCATCCTACTTAACAAAACTTTAATCAGATATTCCGTACATGTCCGTTTTTTATAGTATTTGTACAAGTTAAACGCCAAACATTTTAGAAAACAAAACATTTAAGAGCAATGCTGTAAAATTACGCATACGTTTGTACGGGATCTTCCTAGAATCCATGCATCTTTATGATTAAAGACAAGATATAAAAAAAAATAACTGATTCAGTAAAGTGTAATCATATTTTTTCTTGAAGATACGTTCTCATAAATTCCAATTGATAAAATTCTACTGAATTGTGACAAAGTACTATCAGAAAGATGCATCAGTGATATGACTGTTTACCTTTGACAAAGTATCTTGTAATAAATTATAGAAGTATGCTAAAAAAAACAAAGGAAGAAGCATTTCGTGTACAACTTTTACATTCCGGCGTGTTTGAAACTCTTGTTTTAAACATATAACTTTTAAATCAAAAATGAGCATATGATATCGCCTCAGATTCCATTACTTCTATTTTTTCAAACTTAATTTTGATTTATTAGCTTTAAGATTTCGCCGTTTGAGAGATAAATATATGGGTCATGTGAAATGACGAAGTAATGATCGGTGCATTTGATTACGGGTAACTGAGTTAATTATTCACTTTTAAAGTTGTTGTCAATGAAATCATCCCAAATTTAATAACAAAATATGTAAAGAATTAAAATAGTAGTTTGTGCTGATTTTTAAATAGCATCTTTTCAACGAGCCGAACATTCATGCAAGTATATGCTCCCCTCCGTCATCCTTCAATGCAAAAGGCCGATATACGGTCAGATAGGTTGGTTATGCCGAGTAATATCATTTTATTGGAAATCTCTAGTATACTCCTTTGTAATGAATTCCATTTTCTATAAACATTTATTTAGAGTTATATAGAATTGATTTACTCAATGTATGATAATAATTTTTTTGTTATGGAACACTATTTTCAGCATTCATTTTTATAAAAGGTGTTTCGGTTAAGAACGTATGAATCTAGGCCCATCCTCATCAGGTATATTTGACCATTTGTTTCCTTTTTGTAATATTTAGAATTTAATATTTACGTTTGTGGATACAGGAAACATTATCCTCATACGTAAAAATCAAATTCAAACAATTCTTGCTATTATAAAAAGGAAAAAATATGGCCATGGGTACCTGATGAGGATAGACCTAGGTCCATACGACCTTTACTAAAACACTTTTATATAACAAGGAACACAGGCTCAGCTCTGTGGTTCTTTTCTAAGAATACACACTCTATTTAAATTACAAGCACGTGTGAGTTTCTTTAAAGGTACAAAAATAAATGATAAAAAAAGTATTCCATTACAAAACATTATTATCATACAGTCATTGAGTAATCAAATTCTTGGTAACTCTAAAATACATGTTTATAGAAATCGAATTTATTACAAAGGTTTATAATAAGATATACTGGAATGGAATGGTCCTGGACCCGACTGATTTGAATATGATGTTTATGTGATGATCTGTGATGTGCATGTTACTATAATCCTTCTTCGAATAAGGGACCACCGTAATACCAGTTGTAAGACTTAAATGTTCAATTATTTTCAATTTCTACTAAAGATTGGCTGTCAAAATGCTGACATTCAAATTTTCACTAACAGTTAACAGCAAATGTATTCACATTATAACAGATAACAAGACAATAAAAGTGCTATAACAGCTAACAAGAAATAAGACAATAACAGCTAACAGCAAATATATTTTCAGAATAACAGATAACAAAGAATTAAATTGCCCCAAAATAACATAACAGTTAAACTCCTTGCCCCCTCTTCAAAGCTTCGTGTTTCTAATTCTCTAAGAAAGAGTTCAGGAATTAAACAAACACTTCCAAAGAAAGTAAATAAGGGCAAGATTAATTATTTTATAATTATCATCTCTCCTATAAATGAAAAATGTCTGTTTTTTTTATGTCTTGGACATTTTTATAATTTTTTTCTATTTTACAATTTCAATGTTTTCCATTCCTCTGTTATCATGCCTGAAGAACACCTCGAAAGCTTTTATAGGTCTATCTCTCCAATTCATTCCGGAAATTTGATCTTTTACATGTTTTCCATCTATCAATAAAACTGAAAACGAACCAAAAATTTCTATTGCTTTCATTGCAGATAAGACATTGCTTCTATCCAAATAAGGTTGTGTAATCATCTAATTGCGAGATCTTAATGCTATGACTTCTCTCATCTTTTTAAACATTGATTCCTTTTATTTCTTTGTTATTGTTTCCATTTTTAGAGCCATAAATTTGACAGCCAAAACAAAAAATAAGATTTTTTTTATTATACTCATCCATTATTTAAGACACATGTTTAAATGTCTGTATGCATACTTTTTTTAATTTGTTTTAGCTATGGCGTGGTCAGTTTATTTTCGTCTTAGGACTTTGAATGTCCCTCTGGTATCTTTTGCCTCTCTCTTTTAATCCATTTAATAAATGAATCATTAAAAATTCAAAATGTTTCAAAGATAAAAGCAGAAAATCCCATTTTGACGAATCAAACCCCTTTTTAAAATCTATAAACACAATTGCTTCTCAATTTTGTATGTTTCTGAGTAGTCTATAGCATCTCGATTTTTTTCATATTGAACCCAATGAATATTTTGTTAACATAACCGGTTTTATCCGCATTTATTATTATTGGAAAAACCTTTTTAAAACGTTTAGCAGGAACATATGACGATAGTAAAGCAACCTCCTTTTTTAAATATTAAAGTTAATATACTAGTACGTTGTGAATATGATAGAATATTTCTATCGTATCTTGTATTTAAGACATTTACTTGTAATAATTTAAGTTTATTCCAAAGTATTCTTTGACATTTTACCGTAAGTCCATCAAGACATGGAGATTTATTCAATTTCATTTTATATTTGCCTTGTGTGCATTCCTTCACAATAAATTTCCCATCGCTTATAAGTTTACACTTTCGTCAGCTTTATTTTTCAATTTCGTATCGTTGATATATATTTGTTATTTGTTCAGTTATTTTTTTTGTTTAAACATTCATAATATACAAATTTTCATTCTAATCTTTTATTTTTATTTACAATTCTTTATTGATCAGAAATTACTTCACTATTATTTCCTTTAAGCGTATTCATCGAATTTTAACTTGTCTTTTTTTTTAACACAAGGAAATAAGAATTGTTTGTTTTTTCACCAAACTCTTCCCATTTTTCTCTAGATCTCACTTGAGCTCCTTTCGTCTTTTCTTCAAACATCTTTTTCAACTCCCTTTCAATATCATTTTTTTTTATCTCATTGTCATCGATGTGCGTCTCGTCCCTTAATTTCATTTTTTCTTCCCAAGTCTTTTTCCAAAGTACGTCTTCATCCCTTGGTGAACTGCTCTTTTTTTTTGGAAATTTGTGTTTACTTTTTTTTTTTGATTTTTAAACCTTCCCATAATAATCTGCAATCCAATACTTTTTTCGAATATATATTTGATTATTTCGTGGTAATCTTTATCTTGCAAAACCGCGTAAGGAGTTAGTGAATTGACATAGACGTATTGATTTTTTATAAGTATTAATCTTCCGTTTCTATTGCTAAATTTATTGATTAGTGATTGTTTTATAAAAAAATAGCTACACTTCTACTAGCTGTTGTACCATGACTACAAAAATTATCATATTCCGAATTATTATTGATTTCTCTTTGAATAACTTCAGTAAAATGTGTTTATGTAAATAAAAACATAACGATTTTGTGTGCCTTAACCCATTCTTTAAATCTTTTTTCCCCAAGCTCATACCTTTAAAATAAGACTACAGTATATTTGTTAATGTCATAGTTAATAGCATACGTCGCTGATGAGTCTTTTGTCGACAAAATCGTGTCTGGCGTACAAAATTTCACTCATGGTACCTTTGTTGAGTTTATATACAATACGATATCTCCATAACAACACGAAAAAGGCAGCAAATATAGCAAGCTTAATACCAAGTGCACAGGACACGCGTAATGTCTGCATCAAATTCATCAGTGGCACTCGAATCAAATCAATAACGAAGTAAACAATAGTAGTAATAAGGATTATATAAACTTTTCATGGCGGCTGTTTACTGCTTTAAAACGAATATAACCGGTATCAAAATATAATTTTTGTTTTCAGGTTTGATTTAGTCTATTTTTTTAAATATATAAAATGTTCAAAACTGTATTTTTTAGAGCTGCTAACAACTTGCAGAAAAAGAACTATGAAGTAATGATGTTAGAGGACAAGATTGGTTCTTTATTTCAAAACAGGGCTCAAGAAATGAAAGTCAGGTATGTCTTAAATATATCCAACTTTCAATTATACGTCAAGAAAACACACTTAGATTTCAGAAATTGTATAACTTTTTAACTGTATAAGAAAAAAGTAAAATAACACAAATTCCGAACTCCAAGGAAAATTCAAAACGGAAAGTCCCTTACCTAATGGCAAAATCAAAAGCCCAAACACATCAAACGAATGGAAAACAACTGTCATATTCCTGACTTGGTACATGCTTTTTTTTATGTAGAAACGTGGATTAAACCTTGTTTTATAGCTAGCTAAACCTCTCACTTGTATAACAGTTGCATAAAATTCCATTATATTGATTCTTTATATTGTAATGTATTCTTATCTGGCATTATTTGTTTTAGATAAAAATAGCACAGTTTACGCGTTCTGATTACACTTACCATGTTTTTAATACTTTCTTGAAATTAAGGGTTTCCGTAATTGCTGTTGATACTGACAGACTCAACTCTGTAAACAAACGATATGACTTAAATTCTCCCTCGCCTGCCCTTCCGAATTTAAAGCATTTCTTTACTAAATTCCTTCGTATAAATAAGACAAAACTGTTATATGGTTTGGTTGCTCGCAGTAAATTGTTGTTTTCTCTTGCAAACAATGTTTAATAACATATTAATCTGATATATTTTGATAAAAACCGCCTCGGACTAGACCTGACTACTCGTGCAGAAAAACTATACGACAACAATTGTTATCAGCCTTTTTTTTTTTTTTTTTTTTTTTTGTTACCTTTGTTCTGTATCTAATACTTATTATTTAATTATAAAGTGTAACCGAAATAAACCTGAAAGAAGTTTTCTAATTGACATCAGTTGTAATACTTATAATTTTAATAATATTGACAGATTATATTTCTCTCTATTTCTACTTATTATTGTTAATAAATTAAAATAACATTCAATGAAAATCAAACATAATATCCATATATATCAAACTATTAACCAAATGTTATGTCGCATATGGCGACCAAATAAAATCGCACCAAGCCATCTAATAAATTAACGTCTATAGTACATAAAGATGCAGTTCAAACTAACTAACTCAAGTCACCAAATTTGACATACATAACTACAGTTCAAACTAACTGCGACTCATTCCACCCTGTGTGACATACATAACTAAAGTTCATACTTACTGTATCTCAAATCACCCTGTGTGACATACATAACTACAGTTCAAACTAGCAGGAACTCAAGTTACCCTGCGTGACATACATAACTACAGTTCAAACTAACTGGAACTCAAGTTACCTTGCGTGGTATACATAACTTCAGTTCACATGCACTAACTGTAACCCAAGTCACCCTGCGTGACAATAATCATAGCACTGCGCAAAGATTACTAAATTCATAACTTCACAAAAATATTTTAAAATGTACTAACACATAATTTTCAAAATATCGTATCTTAATCATATATATGTATATATTATATATTCTCCAAAATCTTTATCAGAACTTTGATAATTATCTGTAAAACAATCCACAATTCTATGCCAAATAGTAGAGTTTCAAGAGTGTATTAAAAACATCCTTAGACATTATTAAATGCACCGAGGAACGGTATCATAAGAAATATATTACAATGGTGTACGAGATCGAGCGAAGCATAATACTGTCATATAATTCATACATTTGTTTTTGTTGTGTACAATAAATTAAGAGTACAATTGACCTTGATTCGCCTTTAATGGACTTTAAATTGTAACGTATTAGATATAACAAAGTGTGTAACTTGGAGCAATCCGTGCATAACAATAAAATATGTAAATAATATCATAGATATTTAGCAATTTCTTAAGAAAGATAGACAACTTACTTAGTATTCAGGACTCTCTGTAACCATGGTAATATAATATATTTAATAATACATAATATATATAACTATATTTAACGCAGGGAAATCCCTTTAGTCAAACGAAAAGGAATATATAGTGTCAAATGTCATAATGACCCTCTAGGCAATTGAAAATGTTTACCTGCAATTCTCTATGTTTTCGTATCTAAAAATAGACAATCATAACTGACCTTGAAATGTTGTTTGCTCAAATACTTTTGCGGAACGAAACCTGTATTAAAACACATAACAATAAGTTCGTTTTCCTTTTTTGTCATAATTCCGTAAGATTTATCATGTTATAGATGAAATGGACCCGTCCAAACGTGAAAGACGCCAAGTTAAGGAGTAAGAGATATTCACAACCAATAAAGAGTTTTTCTGTTTCATAGATTGAAAAAAAGTTCTTCCATTTGGATTCTGAAAGTTGATAAAAAGCAACGTGGAGCTGTTTCATCTTGTTCGTGAAATGACGATTTTATTTCATGTTTGTCCGTGATACCCCCTTTTTCGAATTATTTGACGATGGCACATATTGTATGTTAAAAATAGTTATCAAAGGTACAAGGCTTATAATTTGATTGTATGTTAAAAACAGCTGAGCAATAATCATGATAATGTTTGGGACTAAGATTTAAGAAATGATGACAAAGTAGCATACAAAAATATTGTTAGTCAGCTGAAATATATATTTATATTTTACATCTTTATCATGTTTCTGTCTTGTAAGATATTTCATGATTTTATTTCATGTTTCTCCGTGATACCCCCTTTTTCGAATTATTTGACGATGGCAGATATTGTATGTTAAAAATAGTTATCATAGGTACCAGGCTTATAATTTGATTGTATGTTAAAAACAGCTGAGCAATAATCATGATAATGTTTGGGACTAAGATTTAAGAAATGATGACAAAGTAGCATACAAAAATATTGTTAGTCAGCTGAAATATATATTTATATTTTACATCTTTATCATGTTTCTGCCTTGTAAGATATTTTTTCTTCTTTTTTTTCCAACCGACCGACCGTACTTTTTCATGTGAAAATTCTGCAAACCGTCAAATTAAAATAAAAAACCTGGCCTTAGTGATGAAAGGGGTAAAGCGTAAGCCAGTTCCCAGGTTAATCGACAGCTAATGTACATTTCAAGGAAATTTCAGAAGCCGGTCCCATCTTCAAAGTCTTTAATCGGTATGTATGAATGCACGATTCTTATTATAAAAAACTATAGTTCGGTAGAACACTCGCGTCACGAAAGTTGAAATCATCAACTGAATGGTTAATTTTTCAAACCAATTATGATATAATTAAAATTAAAATTAAATCAATAAAGATAATGAAGCCCGGTGCATGGATTTTCATGTAAATTATTGCCCAGTAATAAACACTCTACAAGGGGATAATCTATTATGATTTCTTCGGGAGTAATACGTTTCCGCGCATATATTTGCCTCCACCGTAAGCCGGGTAAACGTATCGTCCCTCTTGGAAATTTAAAACATTGTGAAAATGACATTCTACTGGATTAGTCTTTAATTGATATAAAGTTAAAACACTCCCTACTTCTCACTAGACAAGACTCTTGTCAGGTTTAATTCTTTTACATATTAATGAAAAATAAAAGTCACAAAAACATTAACTAGCAGCAATTGTTTAACCGCCTTTAAGGCCTTAACTTTAAATACCAAATAAATATTCAATAAAATATATAATGTATAGATATATACATTGGTACCAGTGGATTATCGGATTTATCTAATCGATATTGTTTGATTATACAAATTTATGCGCATAAATTTCATGTATGCATCTCTGGATCAAATTAAAGCAAACAATTAATAAGGACCACTTTTAAGCAAGAACATTGAAAGTCTTTAGTTTTCTATGTTGTATTTTGTAAACTGTTGTTTGTCGTTTTGGTTCTTTTCTTTTTTTGCCATGGCGTTTATCAGTTTATTTTCGACTTATGATAGATATAGAAAGATGTGGTATGAGTAATAATAATAATAATAATAAATTCTTTATTTAAAGAGGGTAAACTCAGTTAGTTACAATAGACTAATCTTCCCTGAGGCCCTCACATACAAATTACAATACAATCAAAAACAGATATTTACACATAGTTAATTTACAGTCAATTAGTTCAATGTAATATTACTAACATGATAAGATATAAGGCTGTTCAAGATGCACATGTAGTCAAAAAATCAAATAAAAATAAAAATAAAAGAATATACAAATACATTGTAGAAAACATAATCTTATCAGGACTGTGTTAAGTACTTCTTGATACTTTGTTTAAAAGTATAAGCGTTTTGAGCTTTACGCATTTTGTGTGGTAGTCCATTCCATAACACTGATCCAGAATAAACAAAAGATTTCGTAAATAGCTCAGCTTTTGGCTTAGGAACTATCATATTACCTTGAGTGACACCTCTCAAGGAGTAAGGATTATTATCTGATTTCAGTTTAAACGTTTGAACTGGGTACATTGGAGCTTCCATACGCATACATTTATATAGAAGTAAATATTTGTGGTATTTGATTCTATTGTCAACTGTCATCCACCTAAGTTCTTTAAATAAGGGGGCTGACGGGGATAAAGGATCTGCATCTAGAATTAATCTTGCTGCCCTTTTTTGGAGTTTTAAAATTCTTGTTATCCCTTCATTTTTACATTCACCCCAAATAATACAGCAGTAGTCAATCAGGGGCAGAATATACCCATTGTAATATGTTTTCCTTGCATTTATATCTAAAAATTTCTTTATTTTAGAAAGAAGGTATATTCTGGATGATATATTAGCACACACTTGGTCAATTTGATTTCTCCAGCTAAGTGTGCTGTCAATTTTAACACCTCATAATTTTTCACATGAAGAATTTTGTAATACTTTTGAATTTATTATCAAGTTTGGTTGATAAGTCTGAATTGATAGTTTCTGCTTTGTTCCAGTAACCAAACATTTTGTTTTGTTTGCATTAATGAACATGTTATTCATTTTGCACCACTCTTCAACCCTGTATAAATCTTCTTGAACATCATCATGTATATTATCTATGTTTTTCCCTGATTTATGAAGAGAGGTGTCATCAGCATATAGGTCTGTTTCACAATTTTCAATGCATAAGGGAAGGTCATTTATAAATAGCACAAACAATAGAGGACCAAGTATAACACCTTGGGGTACACCAAATTTTACATGTTGTTGTTTAGAGTAAACATTACAAATGTTTACCTGCTGTTTTCTGTTATTCAGGTATGACTTGAAAAAACTAACAGTAGCCTCACTAAATCCATAAATTTCAAGCTTTAAGCAAAGAATGTCATGATCTACCAAATCAAAAGCTTTTTTAAAATCTAATAAAATTGCTAGGTTTAAATTACCATCATTCATTTCTTGCAACCATTTGTCAATGATATTAATAAGTGCAGTTTGACAAGAATGCTGCGGCCTGAAACCAGATTGTGTAGGGTGTAAAAGTTTAAGTTTAGATAAGTATTTGTACATATTATTAGAAACATGTCTTTCTATTAATTTTGATAAAGTTGGAAGAACAGATATAGGTCTGTAATTTGTTGCTAAAAGCTTGTCACCATCCTTGAAAACTGGTGTTACCTTAGCATTCTTCAGTAAAGAAGGATATATACCAGTATCTATCATTCGATTAAATATGTATGTGAGAGGTGATGCAATAACAGGGGCGCTTAATCTTAGAATTTTTGGTCCTATATTATCCATACCAGATGCTTTGTTTATATCAAGTTTTGTTAACTCATTAAATAGCTCATTCATGATCACTGGTGGTATAGAAAATTGATCATGTTTATGTAATTTATTTTTAACAAATTTACCAAGATTACTGAAATCTGCTTTGTTTACAGGTGTATAACTTCCTTGTTCTCTTAATTTTTCAGCACAGGAAGTGAAAAAGTTATTAAAAGTTTCTGCTATTGATTTTTTACTTTTAGTTGTATTGTTATCTTCTGTGGCTAACTCATATGGTGTATTTTTAACTTTTGGGTTCAGACTGTGAAGACATTTCCATAAAGTTTTAGGGTCATTGGAGTCTTTTACCATATTTTTATAATAATTCTTTTTTGAGCTATCTATGATATGTTTAGTTTTATTTCTCCAAAATCTATACTCACTCCATAAACCAAGTGCATTATATTTATCTCTCATATTCCTAGCATAAATGATTTCACTGTTATACCATTCAGGCTGTCTGTCCCTTTTAACTCTCTTTTTAACAACAGGAGCATGTTTATCTAAAGCTTTGTTCAACATATCATAAAACAATTGTAGACAGTCAGAGGGGTTTTCTTCAAATTCAATTTTATGAAAAGGTGTATTTTGCAGATCTAATAAAAATTCATTTTGGTTGAAATTTTTGAAATTTCTATAAGTAATTGTACTGTGTGTATTCTTTTTTCCTATATTTGCTTCTTTCCTTATTAAACAGATAGGATAATGGTCACTAATTGCATATCTACACACATGTGATTCATGTACCATATTTGGATTATTGACATAAATATGATCAATTAATGTACTAGAATCTTTTGTTACCCTTGTGGCATCTACAATCAGTTGTTGAAAATTGTATGATTCTAAAACATTCAGCCATTTTTGAGGAGGTTTGTTTGGTGCTTTAAAATTAAAATTAAAATCACCCATAATTGTTATATCTGAATTCATGGTCATTGCCACTCTTATCTCTTTTTCAAAATCATCAACCCAATCTATCAGTGACTTTGGTGGCCTATACACAAAACATAATAAAAAGGATTTTTTGTAATCTGGTTTAATTTCAACCCACATTGTTTCAATACCCCTATTTCGATGTTGTTTTTTCTTAAAAATTTAATTGTTTCAGAAAAATAAACAATCAGACCACCCCCACCTTGTGATGTTCTGTCCTTTCTTTCAAATACATAACCAGGTACTTGTAATTCATTATCAGTGGTGTGTTTTGTTAAAAATGTTTCACACAATCCTAATACATTAGGTTGGTTATCAGAAAACATAAGGTTATGTTTAATTTCTTCATAATTACTTTCAATCCTATTAACATTATGAGAACAAATCCTTATACCTTTGGATTTACCAAAACCATAAGAATTAAAAATCTTATCATTAGAGTCTATTTGTTTCCCTGTCAATGCATGGTTTTCTAAATTGATTAGATAATATATACAAACAATAATTGCTAAAGTAAATACAGAGACATAGGATAATTTCACATCAATCATTATGTTGACCTGAGGGAGAGGTAACAATAAAGTATCTACATTAGACTCATCATCAAACATTACACAGTTTGTATCATGTTGTTTAATACCAAGTAATGTATCCTGTCCAGATGTCTGAGATTCAGTGTTAAAATTATCAGAACTAATCAACCCATCATTAGTACTATAAAGTTTGACAGTAGACATTTCCTGGGTTGTGTCAAGTGAGAAATGACTCTCATTCTTTTCTTGAATTGTTTTTCTAGTGTTTCTAGTTTTCGTTATCTCAGAAATCTGAAGCCCTTGTGACAAAGAAAATAATTTACACATGCATGGAAATAAATTGCATTCAGAGCATAATATTGTCAGTACATCAAATTTGTTTGAAACAGATGTAGAATTGGCATTTTCTTCTTTGCCATTTTTTCAAGCAGTACAAAATTTTAGTTTTTGGCCATACCTATTACACTTGAAGCATTTAATTTTCATATTAAATCTACAGAAGGATGTTTTATGGTTAAGTTCACCACAGTTCTCACAGTCATCATGTGAATTGATTATTCCTATTATGTTATCTATTGTTCTGATGTATCTTGATGTTCCTCTTGGATTGAAATGAATACCATCATGAACATAGAAATGATTGTTTTGATTGAAGCTGTCACTCATATACATTTCATACTGTCTTATAAAAACTAGTCCAAGGTGTTGACATAATCTCTCTGAAACTACATTTGCCCTGTAAACATCTACATCAATCCTGGGAGGGAGTCCTGAGACTATGATGTTACAGTCAGAGTTACTACAAGTACGAGCTGCTAGGAGCAAACTTTCATATTCCATTTCAAAATCTTTCAAGGATTTTCCACCACTTAAGTCATTTCCACCAACTCGAAGGATAATATTCTTATATGATTTCAGGTCCATATTCACGATTTTCTTTGATATCCTATCAATTTGTGCCCCTCTGAATGTTCTTATGTGGGTCTTTGATAGGCCAGAAGTTCTATTCCCTTTAAGTATTGACGATCCAATGATTAAATTTTTGTCACCTGATTTTTTAACTTTCTCTGAACTATGGTTGTTGATAGTTTTTGGATTTGGATTTGAGTTTTTATGTTGGGATTTTGGTTCGAGGACAGGTGAGTGCCAATGAGACAACTCTCCATCCAAGTTACAATTTATAAAAGTAAACCATTATAGGTTAAGGTACGGCCTTAAACACGGAGCATTGGCTCACACCGAACAGCAAGCTATAAAGGGCCCCAAAAAACCACTTGTGTAAAACCATTCAAACGGAAAAACCAACGGTGTAATCTATATAAAAACGAGAAACGAGAAACACGTATGAACTACATATACAGACGACAACTACTGTAATCAGATTCCTGACTTAGGACAGATGCAAACATTTGCAGCGGGATAAAACGTTTTAATGGTACCAAACCTTCTCCCTTTTCTGAACCAATAGTATAACATCACAACATAGAAAAACACACTATAAAATATCAATTGGAAGGCTTAACTCAATCAAAAAACGTAAATTAACACACAATGAACGAATGCATTTGACCTGTGACACCTGAATGCAAATACACAGTTAATAAAAAATTACAAGAAATAAATGATTAAAGTCAAAAGTAAATAAACAGGTTGAAACAAAGTTAAAGTATGATATCACTGTGAAATTTCAAACAATTTATAGAAAATCATCACTTTTGAAGAAACCTGCGTCATATTACAGTCCGTGTAACGTAAAAGTTAACAATACGAACGATGCCCGAATCATGTACGGACGATGCCCGAACGATGTATGTACGATTCCCGAACTTTGTACGAATGCAAACGAAACGCTAACCGAACGTTGTACGAACGCTGAACGAATGATGTACGAACGAAACCATGTACCATAAACCATACCTTAAACGATAACATAAGCTCTCTTTTATCGTACATCGTATGGTATTGCGTCAATCTTTTCGTTTAGCGTATATCGTATCGGTTAGCGTACATCGTTTCGTTTAGCGTATATCGTATCGTTTAGCGTACAACGTTTCGTTTAGCGTATATCGTATCGTTTAGCGTACATCGTTTCTTGGCGTACATAGTTTCGTTTAGCGTATATGGTTTTTTAAAATACATAAAACATGAATTGTGTTCTGTTAAATCTTTTTATATAGGTTATCATATGCGTAACATTTAGATTGGATGCATATTTCAGTTTTTAATTAATCATTTAATAAATTATAACTTAATCTGACTCGATGTTGATCCAAAATTATTTACATAAACAGTTTGAAAAATAAACACTGAAATAGATTAAAACAAATTAAAAGAGACGATAGCCGTGGAAATACGTACTTGGTGAATGTGCGAGTAAACTGCAGCCTGCAGGGTTTTCAGTCAACATTTTTTGAAAATAGCCTAAGGTATTAACATTCTTTTGACCTAAATGAACAATGTATTTTAGATGGAATTCGGAATTAATCTAATGTTCTTACAAAGTATATTCGGGGTCTTAAGGTTTGCCTTTTGTTTAAAAAGTTTGTTAATCATATTTATATATTCTCTTTTATCGCATGTATTTAAACATCGACTGAATAACAGTTTCATCTACGTATCGTAATTAAACTTTTTAGATTGTAGATATATTTTTATTCATCTATCAAATCAGTCGAACAAAATCAAATATTTGAGAAATTTCAAATAAAAACAATTACCGTTATGTGCCTCATCAACACCAAACATAAATCCTTACCAATGTACAAACGATAGTGTATTATTTTTACTACAAATGCACTTGATTTTAAACAATAATCAAAAAAGAGCGCGTCCGGCAAATGAAAAATTTCGAATTCTTAAGTGAAATGATAATTGAGCGTCTTCATTTTTGAATTTTCTAACAACAAAAACTAGACCGTTTCCCTCTATTCTTAAATTTTCTATTTTTTTTATTTTGCCCGTTATACTCTATTCTTATTTTATATTTTTTTTACTTTATTTTCCTGTATATCCCCTTTATTCGGAGCAACCCTAAATATACATATGCTACACAGGGTCTAAAGGTCATCGCTTGTGCCGTGATACACATGTTTGCATAACAAAGGATGTCCTTGTTCATATTTATAACATTTTAAAGGTCCTCCTAATAATACATCTAATAGTTGCAACTGGACGTTAAACAGCTAACTATAAATTTATCCGTCATATTCTTAGTTTTGTTATAATGTGTAAATCAAACAACATAATGAAATACTTGCAGATATTCACTGCCGAAATAATGGGAAATAATTGCACACAAAACCACTCAATTACATCCCTACGCCACAAAGTCTAGCTTTTTCACATGTAAATAAATTATTATCATTAATCTATTTCAAAATAATTTCAAATGATTTTAAATCAAACGGTCATTTTACTAATTTGCCAAAAACAAAAAACAAACAGTTATTTTCATTTCTTTTTTTAAACAGATCGATTGTTTTTCAATGGTCGGTGCCTGACAGCATTTATAAAATCTTTTTCCATTTTTGCCAGTAAGAAAACTACATAGAACAGGAAAAATCAGTGTCTTAGAAATACTTCCGGCTCGGTTTTCCAATTTCTTTTGAAATGTGGTTTAATGCAAAAATGTAAGTCCTGAATACTGCATTTGTACCCACCAAGCATTTGGGATTAATAACAAATCTATGGTAGTCTCTTTTACTTTACTTTGCATACAGTAAAGATAAGAAATAAACAAATACGTCTCCGAAGTATGTTGCTATTGATGATTTGGGGCTTCGATCTCTGGAACCCGTGTACACTAGCTCTGTCACGGACACGCTGGGGTATGTTGCGGCCACTAGGCGCCTCTTCGAAGTTTGGGCGTACACTAAAAAAAAATGCCTAGCTACGCCACCTTAGGTGTCTGTATCAATTTAGACTTCATCTTTCGTTTAAATATATTCATATTTCTGGACGTACGTATGTCGGGGTTTAGGCTATTCCATTCAATAGTAGTAGATCCAAAAAAAAAGGATTTTCTGGTTAAATCTATCTATAACTGGGTATCACATAATTGTTTCGCAAATTATAATTAGACATTTGACCAAAAAGTGGCATTAAATCGTAGAGGCAGTCCCATTATATAAAGAATAGAACATCGTGAGCTTTCTGGACTTTCTTCTGTCCACTAGCAAATTTCAGCCTGTTTCACTTAAAATATATAACTTCCCGACAAGCAAACACGGGCAACCCAGTTACTAATATTCCTGCTTCTAACTAAACATGTTCTAAATTGTCGGAATCTTGTTGAGTACAACCATAGCATAGCATTTGTCTTGTAAGGGTTAAAATCAATATGCCAATCTTAAGACCATGCTAAGATTTGTTCTAAATCGCTATTTAAGACATCCTCTATTGTGTATGGACTATTACTTTAAAAAGAAAGGGATGTTTCATCAGCACACAGTCGATTTAGCCTTATCAAATTACTAGCTATGTCATATACATGAATAAGGAATAGTAGGGGACCCAATACAGAGCCTTGCGGAACTCCTGCATTAGTATTCTCAAAAGGTGAAACGCTTTTTTTTTCTATTTGAAATATAACTAATTAAGTGATTAAGACGTTGCGCACGGTATTGGTGTCTCTTTGGAAATATACGATAGATGGCGGGTTATTCAAATTGAAGCTCTTTTCCTATACAATAAATATCCATGTTCTGCATATCATTCGAAAGGAAATAAACCAAAGAAATCGATAACATAGATGAGTTTGTGCTTTGTACATTATGTAATGAAAAACTCTGCTCATTTCGATGCCTATAACGTCATTTTAAGGGTGTCCCGCTGTGACAGTTTTGTGCGCATCTTTGAAATCCCAGTGCGGATTAAATAGTAAGTAGAATGTTATATAATTTTACAACTGTATTGTATACCTACAACGTAAAATAGGGTTTTAGACGTTTTTTACTGTTAGAGAAGGAAGATCGTCAGAAGAGTTTAGAGATGGAAGAGAAAAAATGTCCAAATTAGCTACTCAAGCCGTACACAAACTTTCTGCCTTCACTTTTTATAAGATTTAACGGTTAAAAATGGATTTTAATAATATCAGAAAATATATACATGTCCTAAAGAAGCTCTCTGAAGTCATCATTATGTAACTGCGTTGTTACTTTAAAAACATCGTCAGTTTTCCCGTGTCCAATAAAATATCCTGATGGACAAAATAATTCAAAGTATAATTCGGAGGCTTTTTATTAAACGAAATTCTACTATAGATCTCAAATTTTTCACACCTGTTATATAACTGATCTGGATGGAAAAAACATTCAATTTTATGGAACGCCATGACTGCCTTATGTTAATGATTATCTGTATATGCAGTGGTCACAGCATAATATGCAGCCGCGACAGCATTATATGCAGTGGTCACAACATTATATACAGTGGTTACATCATATGCAGTGGTCACAACATTATATGCAGTCGTGACAACATTATATGCAGTCGTGACAACATTATATGCAGCTGTCGGAACATTATATGCAGTGGTTAAAATATTATATGGGGTGGTCACAACATTATATGCAGTGGTTACAACATTATATGCAGTCGTGACAACATTATATGCAGTCGTGACAACATTATAATTATGCAGTTGTCGGAACATTATATGCAGTGGTTAAATCATTATATGCGGTGGTCACAACATTATACGTGTTTTGTTGATGAAGGTGATGATCAGTGATGGTGATGATGATGATTGATGTATGTGATGGTGGTGGTTCTGATTCAGTAAACTTCGTAATTTTTTTATCGGGAATTGCCGTTTCCAGTCATAATTGATAATGCCCCGCAAACAAAATGAAACAGTTATTGCCTTTAAGTCATGTAATTTAGGCAATTCGATTGAAACTTTATCGGAGAAAAAATAACACCTGCTATTGTCTGCAAATTGGACAAACATTATTTTATCCATTTAGGGGTAGTTCATTCAGAAGAAATGGTGAAACTAAGAGATGAATGCATTAATTATAGTTCTATTTATCTTAAAAAATACGCACGGCATAATGTGAATGGCATTTGTATACTATATGTCTCGAGTTCATTTCATATTGAACAACCAAAAGTTATAAGCCACTTAAAGTCTTTAGTCAATATTCAGTGCCATATTTCATATATATGTAAGACTCAGATCGACGTCCACCGGGAACCTATGATCGAGGTCCCACGGTTCCCCAAATCATGTGGTGCCATGACTGCACATCAAGACTATTACTGGAAGTCTCCTTTTTTCGATGTCTTATATGATTTCATCATTTGTTCTAACTTTGATCTCTTTTTTTTTTATTTTCTCTGAAGTGAATGTTTTGTTTTCGTATAATAATGTCCAAATATACATTTTTTTTAAAATATTGTATGCATATCACAATGGCTTATGTAAAGGAACAACACAATCCCGTCGCAAAGAATAAACTAAAACAAATTAAAAAAAACGAACATGGATAAATGACAACCGGTTAACCAACGCCAGCAGGTTCTGTACTCGGACAGAAATAGTTTGCGTACATGAAACACGTCGATCCACTCAATCTACGTACGATGTCTCATTCCTTTCATATTCATATGACAAAAGGAGATATAGATAAGCTTCAATGAGGTAGCAATCCAACGACAAAGATAACCGTACAACACTGGAGTCATGCTGTCGGCAACAATAGACAGCTGTCTATACACTACAATGTATATATAAAACTCTGGCATTTTTTACGTCTTACAAAACCAAAACCATTGAAATCGAAAAATTATCCATTTGGAAATGAAAAAAAGATTTAGTGTAAACCGATACTCATTAATATCTTGACTAGAAATGGAAGCGCTAAACCAAAAATAATTTATAGTATAAAAAGTGCATGACATGCATTCCTGATCCATATTTGTTCATTTCAGAAAACATTGATCCATGTGTATATATAGCAGTTACTTAAAAATACACATCTGGTCACTTAAAAGTAATTATATATTTAAAAATCAGATTTCGGCCTGCTGTTAATCTGATAGGTAGATATTAGTCTATATAAAAAGAGCTTTCCATACTTTGCCAAATTCTATAATTTCAAACATATAATAAAAAGGTATGGATCGCCGTCCCTTATTTTAAGCTTTTGTTTGTGAAAAAACTATTTCAGATGAACACATGTTTTCCGAAAGCCAAAAACAATACGAAATCATCGTCGTCGTTTTCTTAATAAATCACAGAATAGATCAATTTATTGTAATTATTAAAAGAAGAAGATGTGGCCGTATGATTGCCAACGAGACAAACTTTCATCAAAGACCAGATGACAAAGACGTTAACAATGAGCAAAACCCTATCCTCATAGTTAGCTATAAAAAGCCCCGAAATAACAAATGTAAAACAATTCAAACGAGAAAACTAACGGCCTGATTTACTGTACAAAATGTGTAAATTCCTTCATAAAATGATTTTTTCTTAATTTATTGCCCGATAAAACAATCCTGATTTAAAAATTGTAATCAATGAAAACATTTTCTTTTAAACAAAATTTAGACCCCCGACCAACCTTGAAATATTGAAAGTTGACAATGGCATCATCATAAGAGCACGTATTTCTTTTTCAAACTTAATGCACATTTTATAAAGTTTTAAAAAAAATGCAATTTTTAACATTTTCCATAAAATAGTAATTGATATTAAGATTGTTGACTTATTTGAGTATTAACTGACAAAATAAATACTATGGATTATAATACTAGTATATAAGCCTCTTTTTATTAAAAAATAAAAAAAACGTACTTCTTAAATAATAACAATTTCACTAGCCAAGTTTGGAGACGTCTTCTGACAAGGAGAACATTGCTAAATTTTAAGAAAGAGAAGAAACTGATACTACACAAATAGTAAAAAGAAAATTAAGAAAATAAGACATGAAAGGTTATAAGCAAAGACAGTCAATGTGATATGTTGGAAGCACGCTCGTCCTTAGATGTACATGTAGCCTCAGATTTTCCGGCATTTGTTTCACTCATAGTGTCAAACTCAGTTTTAAAGTTTCAAAACATTTTGAATGTTGAAAATAAAAGACGCTTAATAATATACAAAACAGATTTTAAATCATATTACAAGACATCAAATTGTTATTCAGTGCTACATATTATTGTTGGAGACAATTTATCGCAAAATTAGAAAATTTGCATGTGTGAAATTTTGTTTTAATTCTATGAAATTTTGCATTTATTAATGCTAAGCCCAGCTTAAAAAAATGAAAGCATATAAAGAAGCAACTAAGAAAATTTCGGCAAAATGAATACTTGTTGGAAGAATGTAAATTCTACGGTCTTTTTAAGCGGCAATTTCACATAAGTAGGTTGTAAGCTTTAACGTTTGAAACTTTCTTTCGAAGAACGTCAAAAGCGTATAGTTTTATTGGGAACGTGCGTAACGTATTATTGATAAAATAAGACTAAATACATTTCTAAATACAATTCTTTCAAATACTTTGCCCACTGCTGATAATAATGAGATAGATCTATAATTGAAAATCAGTGATTTGTCTCAGGTTTTGAAAATATATATAAATGCTCTAAGTCAACACATTTTCAAGATTTTGTGAAAATAGGATGGTAAAGTGCATTTTTTTTTATCATAAAACACAAATAAATGTACACCTATTGTCAGATCAAAATATCTTAAATATCCCAGTCCAGAGATACCATGTTTATTCTACTGAATATACCATATCGATAATTTTACATTATTCGTACTTGTTACGTAATAAGATCTGTGTCCAGGTAAAGAAAACAGCAAGTGGTGTATATTCTAAAGTGTTTAGCGCCTTCCATTATACAGAGAGAAAATTAATTTATTCAAGTGTCACATACTTGTCTACCAAGTTATAATATACAAATTATATAAATTTGTAATATACATTTCACAATAATAAAATAAGACAAATACCCAGACTAGATAGGCTTATGAGACACTAGACATCTGACGACGACATTTAGCTTTAGGACCATTTTGTTTTCACAAGGAAAAACACCAATTTAAAAATTATATACATAACATTCTGTTAAAAAATCATTTTAAAGGTAAATTGACGTTAAAAAAGGTAAAAGCATAACGTCCTCGCAATTTCTTGTTTAGAGCCAGGGACACAGATGTCCAAATGAATAAGAATACACTAAATGCTTAAACAATATATAGTACAATGGACAACAATCACATTTTGATAGTGTACTAAGAGGTTTTCTCGTGTATTTTCTATATTCTAGAGACTTCAACATCCCACCAAAAATACAAAAATTAAAGTCCTAAGTTTTATAAATTAAATGTCATTTTTTTAAATATTATTTGCGAGGCTGCATGCACATTGTTTTCGTATATTTCTTTTCCGCCATGCATAAGTTTAATGTTTACTGTGACTTCTATATATATTTTATAGTGTGTTACGTAGATCGATTTTTTAACTTTATTCTAAAAATTATTAACCGACACGGAGCGATAGCACGGAAACTGAAAAATGCTTCGGAAAGCGGATTGTTTGCTAATCATTTTGAAAAAAAAACGTGAATTATTTTGATATCCTAATGATAATGTGTCTTTTTGACAGCACTATATTTTGTTGATTATTCAATATATTTATATGGTACCTGGCATTTATATACATATACATGCATAATAATAATCCCTTGAATATATTTTAGTTGATTGATTGTTGGTTGTTTAATGTCCAGTGTAAACTATTTCATACATTTCTATGAAGAAAGAGTTTCTCATTCCTAGGAAGATTTATGACATTTTGTGCACAATGTAATTTAAAGTATTAACTCCGTGTTTCAAAGTCAAACAAGATAACTATTATTTTTCTTCATATTTCTTAAAAAAAAATTGAATATCCATATAATTCAAATCTGGTTTGGATTTGTTTTGTGCTCAATGGAATTTACTACGACAAATTCAATTTTATTGATAATTTTGGGATCAAATGTGATGAGGTTTATATTTAGGTATGTGCAAAACAGGGAAACAATAAACTGGTAAGTTGGAGACCATTCAGACTTCGTTTAGATGAGACACGTCTTCAAAATCAATACAGTTTAAAATTTTGGGGAGTTGAAAATTGAAAAGTGAAACTCTTTTTTTATTGTTTACTTTGCACTAAGCATTTATATACAAACCTCTTCTATTACTCTTCCTCTGAGCAAAACTCAGTTTGTTTTAAACCGATTTAAACGTACATTAAACAGAACTTAAACAGTAGTAGATCATGGTGGGTTTAACGACAATAAGACAGCAATCAAACAACAAAAAACACATAGGGACATCGACTGGGCAACATATATAGTGTTTACCAATAGAAAGGTGTATACACAACATGCCAATTTCTAAATCGTCCCGAATTTCCATATATCACTGAGAATAAGTTTATCCAGAAAAATAGAATACATGTATTACATGTCTTTGATTTAACAGAAACAATGATAAAAGATATGGCATTAAAACGCGATTCTCCATATTAGCAATTGAGGAGAAAGCCTGAATATGAAAAGTTAAACAATTTAAAGGTTATACAAATTTTAAAGTTTTACTCCTTAGAGGTCTATTTTCCCCCCTTCTTTTACCCTACAAGAAAACTTTCCTTGGAGCCGTTGATTAAATATCTGCCGAATTATTCCAAAACGCTCATATATAATATTATTATGCCGTCATGTGTTTAAACAGTTATTGGCCAATCAAATTGGTATGCAAGTTAAATAAATATTAAATAATTATATAAATAACACTTCAAAGTGATGCAATTATATTATCATTCTAAAAATATTATACATGACCAACAAAAATAAAATATATTAAATGACGGAAGCAATTTTATAATACTGAAGGATAAACCCTTATTGTTACAATATTGCCGAAAACCATACGACATTGATTAGCAATTATGACAAACCAATAAAACATTTGTTGTTTGAGATTATGCATGGTTGACTAGTTGTATAACCGGTGGCACGTGTCCTAATTATTAAAGCAAGGGACAGAAAAGTATTAAACAGAAATAACCGGTTTTTTTAAACCATATTTTCAAAATTCACTGCATGATTTAAACAGCTTAAAAGTGTTTCATTTATTTTCTCTTTGTGCGTATACGATGAAGTGTCCTGAAGGGCTCTCTTCACAAAACAATATTACTACAAAAATTGATAGCAAGTTATACTTTAATGTTCATGACTTACGAGTATTTTTCTCGTTAGATTTCTTGTGAAATTGATCAATGAGCTTCTTTTTACAATTCCGAAAAAGATATATGGCGTAAACGTCAATGGACAAGCAACCCAAAGAGAAAAATAAAAATTAAGAGGCATCTATAACTAGTTTAGAGCTGGAGACATCATTCAATGCCATGTGATTGTATTTAGGTTTAAAATTTATGCGTTTTTCGATTTATGAAGCGGTCAATTAGAAAAAAATTAAGTAATTGACGCAAAAAAAAAGAATACAAAAATAAGATTCATGAAATAAAGTAATAATATAAGTTTACAAATGAACTTATTATTATCATTTTTTTTAATTGTAATTGTAATTTTATTTTTATTTATATTTAATTTTACCCGAAATGGAGTCCTCCTAAAAGATAAAATTCGCTTGAATGGGTATTTCTGGTTTAAATATCACACGTACTATCTACAATATACGGAAATGACGTCACGGCTGCGTATTGTAAAGTTACTGAAGGAAGATTAATTTCAAATTCATATCCCCGGGCGACGAAATTAGCGGTTTGTCAGAAAATTAGGGTGTAATTTGCGCCAACAACCATTTAGAAAAGGTTTGAATCGCGCCCATCCCTCCTTTTCTTATAGTATGAATTCCGGATCCGCCAATAAATGTATCTTAATTGTGCCATATTTACCTCTAAACGATTAACCTATTTACATGTAAAATAAGAATTCTCACTTGAAATGATGTCTGAATTTGTTTTAAAAAAGATAGAGTCTGATAGAGGGTCTGAAACCTGTCGTGGTTGTGAAGATTATAAATTCCGCCAGGCTTTTATAGAGAAAAATGGAGAAATTATATGGGAATATAATGCGCACTGTTAAATCATGCTTTGCCAGGCTATTTACAGATGACTCGTGCACAATCATTTTGAATGGTGAATAAGATCACATACATGAATTCAGCGCTCAGAAACTGAGGGAATCCAGTTATTAATTAAATATGAAAACGGTGTGTAGAAATACCGCAAAGGACTGAGCACAAAGTTTTTGCACTAAGGACACTAAAACGATGTTTTAAGACCACAAAGAACATGGATATAAGAAGATATAAGTATATAACTCATAAATATAAAGTTTGGTGTCAATCGATATTATTATTTTGAAGTTAAATGACTTTTAAGCAGCGCGTGCCACAAAAAAAAATACGGCAGTAACAAACAAACGAAAATAATCAGAGAAAATTGAAATACCATAAACATGTTTAATCAGTTTACAAGTGGATCCAAAACGGATCAAGGTTAAACAAACATGAATTTCTATCGATTACACAGATGACAATCAACGGAGTGTGGCGCATGTCGATAAAACATTAACTAACTTTACAATTACTAAAGATATGATTATCAAATTAAAAAAAATGTACTTTTAGAAAGTGTCCTTCTATATGCCATGTTCTTTGTGTCAATTCTATCATTCCGTCAGGTCCTTAGTGCAAATGTTTGTCCTTAGTGCAATAAGAACAAAAATTTGCAGATAAGTCTATAACATTTGCGCAATTAAATGCTTGTTTTATTGGCGCAATAGAATGCTGCAGTTTTCAAAAATAAAGTGACGCAAAAGAAGAATTGGCGTAATTAAGTTGTGGCGCAAATTAATTCTTTTTTTTACAGCGCAAATGGATATCGGCCTTCAAAACACCGTGTGTACACTAACATTTATCTTTTACGCTGTCTAGCCTGAAAATAAAAGTTTTGGCAATTTGTGTAGGATTTTAATTTTAGAATGTAATGAACAAGTACGAAGATCATAAAAAACCTTAAGTGAATCGGAAAATGAGCTATATAGATATAAGAAGATGTGGTATGAGTGCCAATGAGACAACTCTCCATCCATTATGCACGATTAAAGGAAATAGTTTGATGCGTCGATATGAAATTTCACAGAGGCATGTAATACCGGTATTTGTAAAATTTGGAGAGAGAGAGAGAGAGAGAGAGACTAATAAGTTTCGCGGTATTTGGTCTCATGTTACAACAAATGTACTCATGTCAAAATGTGATGGAAGGAACAACAAATGGAAAAAAATATTAAAAAATAATATAGAGTAAAATTTTGAATAACTAAATGAATAAATAAATTGATGAATAAGTTAATAAATAAAGAAAAGAAAAGAATATAAAAATAAATAAAATAAAATAAAATAATATAAAAATGAAATTTTTATATAAAACACAAAAAAAAACAAAAAAAAAAACAAAAAAAAAATATATACGTAAAAATAAATAATTAATAAACACGGAGCCACCAGAAGTAGGAAAAGGAGGAAAGCTAGGCCAAGCAAACAGCAGTGAACGGCAGCAACGTTGTCCTGGTACACCAGCAGCCAAGTAAAGAGCGGAAAATTTTGATATGCCAAATTGTGTATGTGAATTTATTTGCCAAATATTTTGTATAAACCGAAAGATGCCTAAATTTGTGTATGCGAGTTTTGCAAAAATAATTAGTAAGATGTTTTGTATGTACTAAAAAAAAGAGAATTAAGTACAATAAAAATAAAATAAATAAAAAACCAAAAGGTGTATGTATAATTTTGACTGCTTTGTGCTAGTGCTACTTTTATTGAGACTTCATAGTGCTAGTACACTGGAACGCTGCCCGCAGGAAGACAGCCCCAACGCTAATTAAAACTGGGTTAGCGCAAATTAGATCTTGCGAAGTACCATTTTTTAAGTCTTAGATTTGACTTGCGGCTTAATGATATGGAAAATTTATATAAGGACCAAAAGTAGACACAAAAATAATTTGGATGCATGCCGCGAATTTGGAAAAAAAAAAGCCAAATGTTATCGTGAGTTACTGTTTAGTTAGCATAATTTCAATAGTTTAATTTACTTAGCACTACATATATTTTAACTAATTTTAAATATGTTTAATTATTTCAAACATTTTTTTAGATTATAAATTTATTTCGATTTTAATTCGTCTTGAAGAGCTTGCTGTACTGTCGGTTACGGCCTGACTCCATTTCTGAGTCACTGACCCGGATAACTCTTGCAGTGCAGTTGGTCTTCTTACCGATGTGTTGTTAAGCCGTCTTGAAGAGCTTGCTGTACTGCCGGTTACGGCCTGACTCCATTTCTGAGTCACTGACTCGGATAACTCTTGCAGTGTAGTTGGTCTTCTTACCGATGTGTTGTTAAGCCGTCTTGAAGAGCCTGCTGTACTGCCGGTTACGGCCTGACTCCATTTCTGAGTCACTGACCCGGATAACTCTTGCAGTGTTATTAGTATTCTTAACGATCTTTTCTTTAGTACGTCCTGTTATTGTTGTAAAAATTGTTTTATTACTGCTGGTTACGGCCTGACTCCATTTTGAGTCACTGACCCGGATAACTCTTGCAGTGTATTTTATTTATTTTATTTATATTACTTTTATTTTTTTTAATACTTATATAAATTTATGGTAATCAATTTCTGTTAAATATTGAACCAAGCACGACCAGACATATTGTTGTTTATCTTTAGGAGGATCTAGCAATATTTTGGTAATAACATTTTGTATTTGAACCTTATCCAAGTTTGATTGTAAATTTTGTCTGTCTTGTGAGTGATTAATACAGTTAACTAGTACGTGTTCTATATCCTCTTTAATGCCGCATGTATTGCATATTGGAGGTACATTGCGGATGTACTGGCATAGCTGACCAGGTAATAAAGTAGTACCCAACCTAAGTCTAGTTATTGTTTTTGCATGATATCGATTACCTTGATAAAAAGTGGGTTTTTTATTTACTGTATTGATGGAAGGAAATGTTTCCCCCTCGTTTTATATAGCAGGGTATTCCATAGTGTAATGATATTAGTTGCAGATTTTTTTTTCTATCGGTGAGAAATGGTATACAGTTCCAAATCTACATTAAGTTATAGTACATTCAAAGTAAGTTTATTACATTTCTAAACGTTTCTCAATCAAGATAAAACGTTTACAACCAATACTATTTTTTACGACTAAATTTTGTTTATGTAAAATAGATAGTTCACGTTCCATTGAACTAAGGGTATTGTTTAGGTTAGTTTTTTTTTAACATTTTATAAGATCAAATTTGAAATGTAATTAACACAATGATTCAAAATTACAAAAAAACATCAAGAATTACGCAATTTGTATAAAACAAAAAATATAATAATTAAGATAACTTATTTGCTTTAATTAATAAGTGAAATGTCTCCAATCCAATCTTTCCAGTCTAATTTAGTCCAAAGGATGACAAGGGGATATAAATATGGTCACTACAAGTATTCTTTCGGCTGGCAGTAAAAAAAACCTTGCCAAAGTGGGGCATCCGTTTGGTTGTTTGGGATATACAAGTACGCAACCAACTATAAATCAATCCAATCTAATAACTGGTTTTTTTTCCCGCCTTTTTTTATGTTAAATTATTTTAACTCAAAATAAGAATTGAAATAACTTTCTGAAATAAAACATATATAATACACCTAACAAAACGATATACCATACGATAGATGAAACGCTAAACCATACGATAAACGAAACGCTAAACGCTAAACCATACCATGTTACATACGACAAATAAAACGCTTAACTATACCATGAACCATACGATATACAAAACCCTAAACGATGACATTTACCATACGATAAACGAACGATGAACGAACGCTGACCGAACGTTGTACGAACGCTATACGAATGATGTATGGACGATGACCGAACTCTATACGAACGATTCCCGAACGCTGTACGTACGATTCCCGAATGAAAAAAGTGTTAAATTTTACGTTACAGGGCCTGTATACACAGGTAAATGAAAATAATTTTGTTGTTAAGTATACTTCTTCTTCTGTGTGTATAAAATCTTCCGTTTTGGAATACCAAGAAATTTCTTTAATATCAATAAAACTAATCTAACACTTGGTACATATGGGGTGAATATCAACAATAAAAGTTTGAATGTCCCTTTGGTATCTTTCTCTTCTCTTTTGCATTTGATAAAATTTGTATTGATATGTAATAGTAAACAACTTGAACAACAATTTCAGAAGGTCGAAGTATTACCGCATAGTAAAATTGTTATAGAATTTTCAATTTCTCTAACACCTCTAGCCCATTTCGATTCATCCAGAAAACTGATGAAGGTTATGTTCTTTAAACTTTGCCAATCATCTACTGAGATTATCGCCAACCGCATGTTGATTTTTTTTTTTAAACAGTGGGTCCAGAAAAGGTTAAATAGTCAAAGAATGAAAGAAATATATATATATATATGATTATACATAAACAGACAAAAAAAAACGGTCGTGATAAGTTTGGACTCGAACTACAAATGATCCATTCATAGAAGGAGACCTCCTTTACTTTATCGAAGTATCAGGCCTTGCGGTTATAAACCTTTGAAGCACATTTGTCTCCCTCAGACTTAAAAATCAACCAATTAAAATACTGGATTTGATATTGCGAGGACATATTTTTTTCTAAAAGTACTGAGTAAACTTTTATGACAGAGGCTCTGGTCTCCCTATGTTAAGAGGTCATGCAATTCCCTAAAGGGTTCTTTCTGTTTAATTGTATAGTCAAATGGATTTACAATTCAGAATATCGGTACACTCGGTTCTTCCTTACTAATTTCTTCTGAGAAGAAACTTTACTGCTGGTGGATAATTCCCCGAGGGCATCATTAACTTGGTAGCTTAATGCATGATGAATAATAGCAGTACGAATTTTCCTTGGAGTTCGGTATTTTTGTTATTTTACTTTATACAGATATTTCAAGTAAGGAAATTATACAAAGCTTAAACCCGAAGAGTTTTATAGAGTTTAAACTTTTCTGAATTTTATAGTTTATGAATGATCAATAATGCAGCCCTTACTACTTTAATATGATATCTAGGGGAATAACAGCCCACATACAGTCTTATCGCCATAGGGAAATGAAATGAAACAAAACAAATTCCTTTTTAAAGGTGGTTCGCCCGAAGCGCTTTTGTGGATTCATGTTCATCAGGAACGCTTTTAACCCAAAACCTGTAACTCAAGGATAAATAAATAGGTGTTGACCAATATGACCAAATGGAGACCCTAACAAGATTAGCCGAAACCAATTATGTTCAACCTGTGCTTTAGCGAGTAGTCGAAATGACCATTTATTATTTTGCAACATCGTTTACCAATGCCGTCTTTACTGCGTACATACTTTCTGTTTTGATTCTGTTTAAACCGACATATTTGTGAAATATTAATGATAAATGTCTATTTAAGAGACAGAAAAAAATGTTAAATATTGTAAATATCTATATTACAGAATAATGACATCTCTCAGAGCAATAGAGAAAAGGAATAAGACAAAAAAAAATTCATCGAAAGCTACAAACGATGATAGTGTACTAATGTTGTCACCATTTGACAATTGGAATATGTTTCTCACCCATGCACCATCTGCTATCGCCATACTTGGAGAGTTGTTGCTAATTGGAACATCAGATTTTACACTAACAGAAAAAATGCCAGCAGGAGGGTTTCGGTACATCAAATATCCTGATTCGTTCCGAGCTAGCGTAGTACATGTGAGTAACAGTAGTTGGAAGGCATTTAACGAAGCCCTCACTAGTATGAATCAAATACGCCTGATGTCTGGAATTATTGATCCTCTTATAAAGGACTCGGTCAGAATACTAACGGCAGGTTCCCCTACGGAGTTAAAGGAAACTCTTCCTTCGTCCTTAAAACGTGTTGAACAGATATCCGACGATTGCTTAGAGTTGGCTCAGAACAATGAAAAAACATTTACGTTTATCATGCTTCTCACCGAAGAACTTTCAGAAGTAATAACAAATACGTATGGTCGAAAGGCAAGGGATACATCAAAACATAGATTAATGGTTAAACTCGAGCAAAAAAAATCAGAAGAGGTCAGAAATGAAAGTAAAAGAAAATACGGAGACATAGCATTGTTTAACAAACCTGATGAAACAATAGAGGTACAAGATGCAAACACTGTTCGCGAAAACGCGTATCAGGGAATAGATGCCTTGGTGCAATTAAGAGCAGAGTGGGGAAATCTTGTAGTCTTTTTCGAAGAAATTTCAACAATTATCAAGCGTTGCATGACCAACCCCCTAAAGACATTTGTCCAAACGGCAAGTGTTAGCCAAAAACTGGAAGGAAAGAAAGAGATGATGTTTGCCTTTTACACAGGCATATATGAACAGACGCTACAGTTAAGTCAAGTCAGCTATGCTGTTGGAAAAATGGCTGGAGCATACGTAAAAATAGCGACAGACAATCTAATGGAGCTGTTTACACAACTTACACGGCTCACAGTATTGCATCTTGCAGAAAATTCTCTCGGAGTAGACACCGTCAGAAAACAACTTAAACAAAAATGCAAATCATCTCAAATTGCTTTACACAAAAAAATTGAAGAACAGCATCGGCTGTATGAAAATGCTGTAGACGAGAGATTTTTCAAACTTAAGCAAGAACTGGAAGATGTCATGATTCGTTCTGAAAATATACCAGCAATACAAAACGATGTTCAGGAAGAATTAAAAAAGATTATTTCGACGGAATTTGAAAAACCATTACTAAATACTTCTTTATAATTTTCATTTTCAAATATGTAATTCTTGTAAAATAAAAGTATAAACATAAATTTCATTCAATACTTCATTGTCTAGAAAATGTTTGCAATTTGAAAATTGAATTAAATACGTCACGTTTAATGTTCAAATCATGTGGTATGCACTGAAACCACTTTATCAATGGATGTGTCACCATCGACTTACTGCCTGTAACCAACGCCTAAATGATTGATAGAAACATCAACCAGGTTTGTTGGCCTTGTTTTGAATTGTGTTTTGTTCCTTCTGATTTGGCCTCTATCCCACCAATAAAAGTGTGTTTTCGCAACTATGCAGTTTAAACTTTAGGGCTAATAATGTTTTTTTTTTCTTTTTTGCAAGTCAGTTCTCTGGCATTGCAGTTTATGGGAAACATTTATGGCGTGAATTTGTCTGCCATGGCATTCGACGACTTGATTGGCAGTTGACGTTGCGGCCGTAACTATGTCTCGCTAACGATGTTGCTTAATCAAATTTCATTGAAAAATTGACCTGGTCATTGGTGGTCACCAACAAATCTCAGCTGCCTGTACCGTTGTTGTAAGGAAAGTAAGAAGAGTTTCTGGCGTGAAATTGACTAGCAACAGCACGTTCACGTATTTCTACCTTCAATAGTCTAATGGCCTGGTTCAGATTTTTCATTGCTCAGTCTCGGCAATATAGAAATGCATCATTTGTATATGTTTTAAGTCCGATATTGAAATTTTATAAGTTATGAGGATTAATCATGATTTGGCAAAAAATCTGTTAGCATATATTTCCTTCGATTTATTTCTGTTGTATATGCGATGCATTTTTACAGTAGGAATCATATTCATTTTCATCAAAAAAGGCTTTATTCAGCCGACTCCCTCACAAACTAAATAAAGTCAGAAGGATTTGATAATGCTTTCTTTGTAGGTGAAAGTCTAACGAATAACATAAAGAATTCTGTAAATAAACTCATCATAGGTACTAGGATAAAAAAATGTACGCTAGACATGTCAGTGACTCTCTTATCAAAAAGTTAAAAAAGTTAAAAAATCCAAATAAAGAGCGAAGTTTTGCCAATTACAGCTTAGGTAATATATTCCTTGGGTAGGAAATCGTAATGATATAAATATTTCGAAATATTCAAAGTTTTGTAAACAGTTAATTTATAATTATGACCATATCGATGATAATTTTGTCAACACAGAAATGCTGACTACTGGGCTGGTAAAACATTCAGGGAGGAAACCTTCACCAGTGGCATCGACCCAAAGGTTATAAATAAATTCATCTAAGATACAGGATAAAAAAAAATATACTCCAGACGCGCATTTCGTCTACAAAAAAATAGCATTTACTGCTAAATTTTTTTTTTTAATCACTCGTCTGGATACATGTGTAGTTTAAAATTATCCATTTCAATGAATTTTAATCATTGAATACATATACCTAGGACAGTTTATTGAAGTACATCCACGGCCACCGAAAACTCGGTCTATATCTAGGGTTCTATACAACGGATACTTATGAAACATCATAAATGGATGCATCGTGGATAATAAAGAGCGTTCACAAAACGACCTTCATTTAACTCTTGAGTGACTAGTTACATTTTCAGTTTGGGTTTATATATAAGGTGCTATACATCACGTATTGATGTAGCTTCATCGGTGCGTATAGCTTATACATAAAAGCTGGCCTACACAACTTGACTTATATTTCTCGCTTAACTGACTTTGGATACTTTATATGTCAAATGAATCTTTAACAGTGCATACATCTAACACAGTAAAAAAAAATGCAAGCCCCTTAATTTATGTTTGAATGTTTTCTGGGTTGTTGTTACAAATAACCAAATACGTAATTTTGAAATTACAGTAACATATTGAGAGCAGTTTGTTGTTACAAGTTTTCCTGGTTTTATTGAGTGATTGATTGGTGTTTAACGCCACTTCCAGCAACTATTTCGTTGCGGTCAGTTTTTATTGTTAAAGGAAGCCGGAGTGTCAATAGCGAACTACCGACCTTCCGTAGGAAAACTGACAATCCTGGTCAATTAAGATTGGAGTCGAGCGCACCTTCCACGTGTGGGATTCGAACTTATAACCTCGGTGTTTACAGGCTATTGATACGGTAGTTCGACTACTTTAACAACTCGGTCACCGATGTCCCCTTAATGGTTTATATCAAGGGCATTACCACCGAACATTTGATTCCGGACATTGCAACGTATCGAAGCGAAGTTGGAAAATATAACGTCCTGATATTTTTTTCGTTAAAGACCTAAGGCCGTAACAGTAAGTATTCAATGTCCATGAAAATAAAGTTTACTGCTCCCTGGCAGTATTGTATATTGTTTACATTATATGAAACATTATGAATTCAAGTGTCATAAAATCACAAAACACACGGTCACATTCAGTTTTCGAGTTAACAGACCATGCTTTTGTTCATAGTTTAATCTAGTTTGTGTTACACAGTCTTTGTTTCGCGAGGTTTACAAGGAAGTTAGACGCATATCTTTTTTAAATTGTCACAACTAATGTGAAACCCGTAGCTATATTTAATTTGTAGATATTGAAAGACTAAACCCCGAATTTCGTATCTACTGTTTGTTTGTTTAGAACCGTTAATAACTAATTCTTGTACTGTTCGTTGTGCGTTTTGGCTTTTCAAAGCCGATCAATATGGTAGAAATATGTATGTAACAACTGCGTGAAAACTTTCCAAAACTTATTTAACCAAGTAATTAAATTTTTAAGGATAAATTTGCAACAACAAGTCGTTGCATTAATGGATTTTTTACTTCAAAACATTTTTCAATCCATGACACACTAACAGCAAACTCACCGAAAATATTTGAATATGCATGATATGAACGTGTATCACTTCCAGACGATGTGTCGCATATGACCCTTGTTTGAACTTGATGTCAAATTCAAAATATTCGAATTTAGGGATATTTTAGTGAAATCTCTCCAAAACTGGATTGCAATAAAGTGCTCTCGGTGGGTGGGCTTCTCTTGCTCAAGCAAATGCTGTTTCACGTTAACCATACACCAAATTCAGGTGTTTTTTTTTCAATATGAAATGTTAGAAATTTTAAATAGTTAAGTCGTTACAAAAAATACAACATGGGTATAACAAAAGAGAAAGCATATGTTCTTTTAGATGTTTTTATCAACCAAGGGAACAGTTCTATTTAAAAAAACGCGTAATGAACGGTACAGTAAACAATTTCATAATCTGATGACTATTTTATAAACTCTTAATGATTACAAAGCACTAGGTATACGGGATATATTCTTGAGGAATATACGCTCACTATTTGCACATATATCAGTTGTTATTTAAATTATATAAATGTTTGCATTCTTGAAATATTTAAAAAAGTGTTTTTATTACCAAACTTTTTTAACATACGTGCGTTTATCATTCAGTAAGTAACATTTATATTCTTTGATTTATATTGATAACTTAACATGCATAAGGAATCTGATGTTCAGTAGTTGTCGTTTGTTGATGTGGTTCATAAGTGTTTCTCGTTTTTAATATAGATTAGACCGTTGGTTTTCCCGTTTGATTGGTTTTACACTAGTAATTGTTTGGGCCCTTTATAACTTGCTGTTCGGTGTGAGCCAAGGCTCCGTGTTGAAGACCGTACTTTGACCTATATTGGTTTACTTTTATAAATTTTTACTAGGATGGAGAGTTGTCTCATCGGCACTCATACAACATCTTCTTATATCTATATAATACATTCTTATATACTAATTGTGTACATAACTCAGCACTTTTTTATAATAATATCTGCTTCTCTCAGCTTGCTTTTGATTATCGCTTATGAAGTCCAGAATCAACTGTACGGTGGTTATACACCGTGTATATTCAAGTAAGCTTACGATAAGTTTGGATTTTGAATTATAAATATCATCGATATTAAAGTTATCAAATGAATATTGTCCGCTTTTCATGTCTAATTATAACTTAAAACCACAATGAAAATTCATCGCACCCTCAAAAATTCCACATCGGAAATGATCACACTTACGGTGATAATGGATCGCATTTATAGTTAAAAAGAATCGATCTCAATTATCAATATTCTGGATTTGTTTTTTGCTTTAATAACATATTTTTGACATTTAATTCTGTAAGCTAACAGAGTAAAGACATATTCTAATAAAACTGTGTTAAAACATACATTTTAATCAATTATTTTGTATTTTCAAAACTATAACGAGCACAGTTTTTCCAATGATCCTTTATTCTACTATTATACTACTCGCTTATTACAGTGAAAATGAACTTTCTGGATTCGCACTTTGTATACACTGATCACTCTTATATATGAATTAAAAGAGATTTATATTGTACTTCAATTAGACAGCAACCCTAAAAACCAAACTGAATAAACACATTTAGTATATGTAAGAGAATAATAATCCCTATCTTCATGTTTAGGTACGAGAGTAAGCGAGTTCTTATCATGAAGTAAGGGATTAACATCCACTTACAAACTTAGAATATTGTAAAGTAATCAAGGCTCAAATGATCTCCTAATTGGTCGTATTCAAGAATTGGTTTCATTGTCAGTGCAATGTTTATAATTAATGCAAGACTTTCTCTTTAGGCATTTCATTGATGAAAGGACTTTCTTATAATTTAGAAAAAAAATAGTAAATTGTGTTTTAGACATTAGATGACACAACAGTATACAATGATATGGTAGGAATTGCATATGTTTCCTGATTGTGAGTATGAACGTAAATCATGTAATATTTTAGTAAGGAATTATCTTTTTGGTTTATTTACGGTTCAAATCAATAAATTTAAAATTTGAGGTACAGCTAGATTTTATTTCATGGTGTTGGATAAAACAACAAAACTTGCAGAAAGATGGTCATAACGAAAGTTAACACTCCTTGGAAAAATATTAATAGTAAAAGCTGTTCTGTTACCAAATATAACCTACATTAATCTACAAAATATAAATAAAAGCTTATATAAATTCATTTGGAATGGAGAGCACTTTACTATATTTTAGAATTATTAAAATAAAGCAAAGTGTTCTCGACCAATGAAACTGTAGGATTTGATGCCTCTTAATTGCGAAGAATGAATGTAAATCATGTTCTTAGTAAGAGATTATCCTATTATTTGGGTCTTATTACAGTTCAAAACAAAGAGTTTCTATAAATGAGTTACAACTGCCCCGAAGCACATTTATCAGATTGAAAGGATCTATCACACAGTGATTGAAACTGACTAAAAGTCGAATTGTGAAACAAAGAAAAAAACTCAAAATAAGTTGTAGCTCATGCAGTAAAATTTGTACCGTGAATATTTTTATGAAAATATTTACAACGACAAATTACTAAATAATTAAACAATATCAAAGCATTTGCAAAAAAAAAGAAAAAAAACTTTGAAATAAAAAGAATAATAGAAATCTTTAACTTTCAAAAGCTTTGATTACTGGATGAGCGGTTGAGAAGAATAGTTATTTCCAATTTTCCGATAAAAATAAAAACAAAACAGGAATTTAATTTAAGACATGGCCATATTAAAAACTTTTAAAGGCATTTTATTTGAACATTTCCCTGGCATAATAAAATAGTATTTGACGTAAAAAGCCGGACTAAAATATTGGCTGTGAAATAAAAATTTAGATGTAACTCAAATGTATTAATTTATTTAAACTGTTAATAAAACAAGGATAATTCCTCACTAAAATATTACATGATTCACATTCATACTCACAACCAAGAGACATATACAATTCCTACATGTTATTTGTTCTGTTGTGTCACCTAATTTTTTTTTTTATTTCCCAAAAGATAAGAAAGTCCTAACACCACTAAAACTAATCTATAAATGAAATGCCTAAAAAAAAGCCATGCATCAATTATAAACATTGCACTGAAAATGAAACTAATTCTTAAATACAACCAATTAAGAGATCATTTGAGCCTTGAGCACTTTACAATTTTCTAAGTTTTTAAAAAAATGAAAATCCCTTACTTCATGATAAGTAATCGCTAACGGTCGTACTTAATCATGAAGAAAGGGATTATTATTCTCTTACATATACAAATACACCTATCACAGTACGTCTTTTGTTCAAACTCTCCATTATTTTTTTAGGAATGGAGAGTTATTTTTCTATTGTTCATCGTCATTCAGCCAGACGTTTTGCCCTTTAGATATTGCCATGAGCCAAGTTAATGATAAAATAAATTCACAATCAGAAAATGTAAAACGTTTCAACAAAAAAATGTCTAAACAAAAGAATGAAATTGACAAGACTCGAAAAAAGGTATAAAGCGTTAAAATGAAAGGAGAACTTATTATCGATATTCAGATGAAAATAAGGAAAGACAATCTTGTATTTTATAATATACCTTAGGTGGAATGTGAAGACTGTGTAAATAACATGCATGATTTTTTTCAAAGAAAGCTAAAAATAGCAGAAAATGAGAGGAAAATAAATATAAAAAGTGCTTTCGGAATTGGAAAAGAGGGGGACAGAATCCGCCCGATATTGGGGAAGTTTTCAGAAATAAGAGGTCCTTAAGAGCTCTTTTAATCTTAAAAAGACTAATGTTGGTATATCTGAGTATTTGCCAGTTGAAATTTTGAAAATAATATACTGCCAAAACTAAGAGAACTTAAAGAAAAAAATATAAAGGCATACTTTGTGAGAGACAAACTGTTCGTAGCAGGAAAAGAATATTTTTGTTCATAGGATACATGCAGAGAGCATTCTCGAAACACCAAGTGTTTAAGTAAGAACATCCATGGTATTATTTCGTGCATTGATGACAATGACTTTCTAAATTTTGTTAATGATTATGATTTATTATTTTTATGTGAAACATGGTTAAAGGGCAGTAATAAGCCACAATTAAATAATTTTGAAAATTTATCCTCGTTAGGTAGATATTTTAATATAGGGATTAGAAAAGAGGGTAGAATATGCTTTTACTGTAAACCATATATTATGAAAGGTATTGAAATAGTCAAGGAAATTGAAAGTGTTATTTTATTGATTAAGTTAAAAAAGGATTTTTTTCAAAATGATACTGATATTTACATATGTTTTGTGTACATACCCCATGAGAAGTCTTCATATTGTAATGTAAATGACTGTGACTTTTTTGAATTAATAGAAAATATTGTTTTTGAGTATAAAGAAAAAGGAAGTATACTTGTTTGTGATGATTTTAGTAGTAGAGTTGGGTTACTAGATGATGTTTTAGATTTTGATCATTTAGATATATATGTGAGTAGTGTATTGCATGATGAAAATCCCATTACTCCGCCAAGAAGTTCAAAGGATACAACAGTAAAAAGGATTGGTCGAAATCTTGTCCAATTGTGTCATAACACGGGTTTAACTATATGTAATGGTAGGCTACAAAACGATCTGACTGGACAATTCACATTTTGTACTTCAAACGGAAGAAGTGTGAATGATTATCTGTTAACTTTTCCAAGTGATTATAAATTGGTTGAGAATTTTAAAGTTCTGGAACATAATGAATTTTCTGACCATTCAACTTTATTTTATGAAATTCAGACTAATTTAACGTGTAACGAGGAACATTCTTTCAACCATACATCTACATATATAAAGTAGGACAATGAGAAAGTAAGCGATTACACGCAAGCATTACGGGAAAAACAAACTGAATTGATAGAACTAGTAAACAACATAAACGATAATGAAAGTGCGAATCACGCCGTAAATGCGGTTATCGATGATATATTTAAATGTGGACTTAATGTTTTTGGTAAAACATCTGTTAAAAAAAATATTAGTAAACATAAACTTAGTACAAATGATTGGTTTGATCACACATGTAAACTGCATAGAAGTGAATTTCACCAATCACGGAACCGTTTCCAGCGCTACTCAAGCATTCCCAATAGACAATTATATGTGACAGCAAGAAACGAATACAACAAAGTTAAACGGAAAGCGAAAACACGATATAAACGTACACGTGGGCAGGAGCTAAGTCGGTTGGCTAAAGTGAACCCTAGAGAATTTAGGTCAAAAGTTAGACCGAAAGGTCTATCGAGATGTGCGGCCGATATAAATGACATTTTTGAACATTTTAAAAACTTTCTTGGTGCATAACCTGGTGATTTATCAGTAGAAGTTAAAACTTTAATTGATAACATTCGATCTGAAGACCTTCACATAGACGAATTAGATGACAAATTTACTGCATCAGAAATTGAATCTGCTATTGAAAAACTAAAGCGTGGTAAAAGTACGGAAACAGATGGAATCAGTGGAGAAATGTTTTTATCAGACTCTCAGCATGAACAAGAGAATGTTGATGTTAACTTTGATATTTTGAATGAACGTCTGTTATATCAATTTTATCAGAGCTGGTGTGCGTCTATAGAGAGCTCTGAAAAACTAATATTGTACAAAATAAAATAAAACAGATTTGAAATGGAACAATATATATTGAAAGATATCAATGTTAAAATGTTGTCTTTATTAAAATTTGGTGCATTAAAACTAAATATGGAAAATGGTCGTTATATAAACCAACAAAGGGAAGATAGAATTTGTAAATGTTGTACTAAACAATGTATAGAGAATGAATATCATTTTACTATTGTTTGTCCAGTATAAAGACATGGCCAAATATTAACAAATTGTATTTATTACTACAAGTTCAAACAAAAACAGTTACTTACAATTTGATGTGTTTTTGCGTGAAAGTTGGAAACTGAGAACTTTCATATTAAAGTTATATATATTGTCTTTTTCATTAACAAAGTGTTCATAATGTTTATTATGTTCTCTGCTGTTTTAAATAACTATATATTATTATGTTATTATAACTTTCATGTTGCTTACACATGATAATGTTGTAATTTAATTGTGCTATAGCATAATTGTGCTTATTACAATTAACGTCTTTATCTATCTTATCTTATCTTAATGAAAATTAAAGAAAAAATATATTTCACTAGAGATAGCCTTTTAGTTTTACCGTTTAGATATCGATTTCCTTGCAATTTAAAATGTCGCATTTTGATTTGATACAGAAAAAAAAGCGTTTGTTGCATTTGATCATGAATGTCTACATGAAAAACAGAGGCGTTGCATGTACTTGCGTAGTTTCTACAATAATATTGTGGTTTAATGGAATAAATAGTCATTCAAGAAACTGAAATGGTCAAAATGGGGTATTTGGTATATTTTTTAAATGTTCATTGTAATAATTTGAATAAAGTGCTAATGAATAGAAAGAAGTAATATAAAAAAAAAAACTGAACTCCAAGGAAAATTCAAAATCAACAGCTCAAACAAAAAAGTGCTAATGAATAGAATCTGAGAGGGTATGGATAAAATTTGAATAAGGCTTCTGTTACATATTGGGAGCAGTTTATATTCAATTTTCGACAAAAACATGTAACACAAACAAATTCGTTAACTGCTGTTGTTTTATGTCCAGTGACAAACATTACAGTTATATCGGCAGTGCAAATGACGGAGTTCAACTTGAAATGTTTTAATGAAATTGAAAAGTAGTTCACTTAACAATGCTTAAGTTAAAGACATACAAAACGGAATCTAAACTTTTTTTTAATAATGCGGAATTTTTTGAAACTTTTTTGTTTCCTATCTGATAATGGGGAATAATGAAAAATACGTTCAGTCTGCTTGGATTGCTATTTACGACTAATAAAAAAAATTGCATACAATTTTTGTTCTTTGTAATGAGCAAAGGTAAAGAAAAAAATTTAAAAAAATGGGTTATGCATAGAACAATGTTTTCATGTTAATATTATTTCATCTAATAGAATGGTATGAAACATAAATAACCTCGACTAAAGTGTTACATACCTGGAAATTTATTCTAGTTTAACCAATTGATTTTTCTAAGACGATTCTACATCAATTTGTTATCAAATGAAAAAACACATACAATCCGTTAAAATATAATAATGCATCAATATCAGGTTCTTTCTCTTCCGAAATACCACTTAAAGACACAAATAAATATCTTTTCATTCCAACTTCAAGAAAGACATGCGTATCCAATGACTTAAAATACTACTGTTCATGAATACTTCGTTAAGAGAGTATATGGTCAGCTTTATCTTAAATTTTTTCCGGCAGATTATTGGGTATAACACGGAGAAGATGAAAAGACAACCATAACAAAATGATTTAAAATTCTTTAAAAAGTTATACTCTGAAGATGTATTAATATGAGTCAGACATTGAGATGCATTAAGCATCTCGTTGCCAATATTATCTAGTCTAGGACTTTTACCAGATTTTAGTTTGTTAAATGCCTCATTTAATTCTATTTCTGAAATTTTATTATCGAGGAGTGTGAAGCTGGTTATTTTATTTTCAAGTAGTTTTAATTTTTCGTCATATGTTTTTCATTTGAACATGTTTATCTGTAAAAATAGATGTCAAAATAGCAAAATATTTAAAACCAAACTCACCCTTAACATTATTTTCAGGTTTATCACAATTTTCAGTGCGAAGAAGGTTTAAAAGTTTCCAGTACTCTTCTGTAACTGTACATTTGTGAGTGTGTCAATATGAATAAATATTCTTATGTTAATGAGCGCGTTTTTATTTACTTTGTTGTTGAAAATCATTCTAGCCTCAGATGTTTGACACTAAACAATATTACAATATTTGATATTTGTTTTTGATGAGGTTCGTCATCAATGTCCCGAGACGTGCCTTGTACTTGCCTCAAAACACAGGTTTCCATATCAATTTTTATTGTGAATTTTTTGTGGTTTTTCCTAGGCGGCGAGGTTACGTTAAAGACAGAAATATACATACATTTATAGAGATAAGGGCGTTTTTCCATATCGTCTAAAATAGCCGATACTGCGCAGATAAGGAAAAAATTTTATAAGTCTAAAGATTTGCACAACGGTACTTATATGAGATGGTAATATACGAAGATGATGTTACGTAATCGTGTTATAATTTGTTCTAATTCGCACAGTGCTTTTCATTTGGGTTGTATTACATATTACTACACAGTCTCTGTTGCTATTTCTTTACCTTTGTCAACTCTAAAATTCTTGAATTATACATGTTTAAATCGCAGGGTTCTATTCATTTGGGATGTACAAGTACGCAGCCACGTTCAATTACTTTATTATAAATTTTTTTTTAATCATTATCAAACTGCTATTTATTTGGGATGTTTAAATACGCAGTCTCTGTTGTAATTACTTTACCGTTGTCAAATTTGGAATATTATACTAGCTTAGATCGGTCAGTGCTGTTCATTTGGAATGTATTTCCACGCAGTCGTTGTTGTAACATCCTAACTCTCGTCACCTTTGAAATTTTAAAATTGAACCAGTTCATATCGCACATTACTATTTTTATTTGAAGCATATCTATGCAGTCTCTGTTGTAAATAGCTATATAACCTACGTCATTTTTGAAATCTTAGAATTGTACAAGCGTTTTTGTGTTCGGTTTTAATTGTTTTAATTGTATAAATTTCAAGATTGTTATAGTTAAATCAGAATAGACTGATATGATTCATTTTACATCATAATCATACTGATGAAGGATATCTGTTATCCGAAATATTTATAGATAATTACATTTAATGTTTACTTTTTTAATATTGGTGTTGTTTTGTACACTTTTTAGGCGTTTATATATATATAAAATGACTGAATAATAGCCAACGATAAATCGTACGGAGCGATGGATCATATAATTATGATACAGTACACTACAAAATATAATATATAACCAGTCTAAAAGGGTACAACATCACAAAAAAAAACCAATAAAATGAACAAATGTAACTAGGTACAGGTAAACCTAACAACAAAATTATTTTCATTTACCCGTGTTTAAAGTTATTGCAAATGGATGGTATTTTTGTTCGAGCATATTGTTTTTCTTTAATTGTTTAACATTTCTTACCGATATAACATGTTACTTTTATTATTCTTCCCTTAGTTTATTTATTTTGTATTTACATTGTGTCATAGGTCAAATTTATTTGTTCAGTGTATGTTCAATGGTGTTAATATGTCCTTTGATTGAGTTAAGCTATTTCAGTTGATATTGGGGCCTCGGTGGCCGAGTGGTCTAAGTAGTTACTACTGTAATCACTAGCCAGTCAACACTGAGGTTGTGAGTTCGAACCCCGCTCGTGCGGGTGCACTCAACTCCAATCTTAATTGACTAGGATTGTTAGTTTTCCTATCGAAGGTCGGTGGTTTTCTCCGGGCACTCCGGCTTCCTCCACCAATAAAAACTGGCCGCCACGAAATAGCCCAAAAGCGGTGCTTAAAGGTGGCGTTAAAACACCAAAAATCAAAATCAAATCAATCAGTTGATATTTTATAGTATGTCTTTCTATGTTGTGATGTTACACTATTGTTTCAGAAAAAGGGTGAAGGTTTGGTACCATTAAAACGTTTAAACCCGCTGCATTTGTTTGCACCTGTCCTAAGTCAGGAATCTGATGTTTAGTAGTTGTCGTTTGTTGATGTGGTTCATAAGTGTGTCTCGTTTCTCGTTTTTTATATAGATTAGACCGTTGGTTTTCTCGTTTGAATGGTTTTAAACTAGTAATTTTTTGGGGCCCTTTATAGCTTACTGTTCGTTGTGAGCCAAGGCTCCGTGTTTAAGACCGTACTGTGACCTATAATGGTTTACTTTTATAAATTTTGACTTGGATGGAGAGTTGTCTCATTGGCACTCATACCACATCTTCTTATATCTATATTTCGGATAACAGATATCCTTTATCAGTATGATCATGATGTAAAATGAATCTTATCAACCTATTCTGATTATAAAACTATAGCAATCTTGAATTCTACACAAAAAAAAACAGTTTTACCAAAACATCATAGAGACGCTAGTACAATTCTAAAATTTCCAAACACGGCGCAACAACATACCTAAAATAAAAATAGTAATAATTTGCGATATGAGCTTGCACAACTTTAAATTTCCAAAGGTGACGACAGTTAAGATGTTACAACAACTGCGTGGAAATACATCCCAAATAAACAGCACTGGCCGATCTAAGCTTGTGTAATATTTCAAATTTGACAACGGTAGAGTAATTAAAACAGAGGCTGCGTATTTTAACACCCCAAATAAATAGCAGTTTGATAATGATAAGAAAAATAATTGAACGTGACTGCGTACTTTTACATCCATCCCAAATGAGTAGAACCCTGTAATTAAAACTAGTATAATTAAAAAAATTCTTAAAAATGTAGGAGTCTAGTACGGAAGCCGGAGTTACTGAAAACAAGAGATGGCAGGAAAATAAGTGATTGCAGGAAAATGAGTGACGGTAGGGAAAATGAGTGAAACATTATATGTTTTTTTTATCATTTATGCCCTCTGGGGAAACTGTCCTTAGCTTTCTTATTCAAAACCTTTCCCTAGCAAGTCTGTCGGCCCTTGACCAACCCTCGTTGAGGTCTATGATTGTGATGGTAAGGTTTTTGAGATCAGCTTGGGCGTGCCGAGGTGATCTCAAATGACGACTTACGGGGAGGTCGGGCTTGCGGGTGTAGTCACTTCGATGACCATTCATGCGTTTGTTGAATGGCTGTTCTGTCTCGCCAACATACTGCATGCCACATCGACACTCAAGAAGGTATACAACATTTTGGGTTTTTCAAGTTACATTACAAAATATAGTGTAGACAGACCCAGTGGAGTGGCAGATAATGTTTGAGTATTTAGTAATTGTTGGCAAGTCAGACATCGTCTGTTACCACACGACTTGCATCATCCTGCAGTTGAACCGCTTTTAATAGAGGAGACGTCAGCTCTCACAAATAAGTCTTTCAGACTTGCCGATCTTCGAAAAGCTAAGACAGGAGGATTGGGAAAGATCTTGGATAATTTTGGGTGCTTGGCAATAGTTTGCCAATTAGCACGGATCAAACGTGAAAGGTTAGTAAGGCAGGATTGTATGTTAAAACAAACGGAACTATTTTACTGCGACTCTTCTGTTTGTACTGTAACAGGTCATTGCGGCTGTTATTGTTGGCACGCGCAAACCCCTTATCTATGTCCCATTTTTATAACCTCGTTTGGTCAAAAATCCGCGAAGTTCCTGTAACCTTTTAGTGACAGCCTCCTCAGAGGAGCAAATCTTCCTTATTCTGAGAGCTTGACTGTACGGGATACTATCTTTGCTCGAAGAAAATCTGCAGTTTATTTATTTATTTATTTATTTATTTATTTATTTATTTATTTATTTATTTAGTATTTTTTTTGATTTTCTGCAAAAGAAACTCCTTAAGTATCTTGCATTGGCAAGAACGAAAAGTGGCGAAAACTAAGAACGCTTATTTGTAATCAGACGGTAGATGTAAATGGCATTTTTAAATGTAGTGTCAAACTTAGACTTTTCTCAATCCAAATTAATTCTTAGTTGAAACTATACATTATTACATGTTGTTCCAAGGCCTGAGAAGTAAAAAGAATATGGTAATTGTTCATGATATATTTTGCCAATATTATTGACTTTCAACAAATGGCATTCCCTGCTATATCTTAAAACACTGCACAATACTGAATTAACATATGCATTTATACATGAGCTTTAAATGATCGAAAACAAAAACAAAAACAACAACAATGAATTGCATTTTGAAAATGACAACATTTCGATTTTTTTTTGGCTTAATCAATTCTGCCTGAAGTTTGAATTATATCTAAAAGTACTGATAAAATCAAAATTAAGAATAATTTTATGCAACATATAATTGAGTTAATACTTGTAATTTGAAAGCAAAGTAATGTTTTGATTTTCAATGCTTCAAAAACTTCGAGTTTTCAATAGTTGAAACTTCATTTGATAATTTTAGCTATTGGCTTCAATAGGGTTAAAGCTTGCAAATATATCATATGAATGCAGAAATATATATTTAAAATTTGGCAGGCCTCAAAGTGTCTTTTAAATAAATTAAAGAACAGTAATAAAAGGACACCCTTTGCTTCGGGTATTGCCAAGTGCGTGTAGAGATTTTGTGTTCATTCTTTTCCAGTAGATATTAACTCAGATTCTAAGAATAAGATGAATAGAAGTTTGTCCGTTTTGATCGATATTTAATAATTCGTGTGAGCAGTTTGGGCAATATTACTAATTACGGGGGCCTCGGTGGCCGAGTGGTCTAAGTAGTTACTACTGTAATCACTAGCCAGTCAACACTGAGGTTGTGAGTTCGAACCCCGCTCGTGCGGGTGCACTCGACTCAAATCTTAATTGACTAGGATTGTTAGTTTTCCTATCGAAGGTCGGTGGTTTTCTCCGGGCACTCCGGCTTCCTCCACCAATAAAAACTGGCCGCCACGAAATATCACAAAAGCGGTGCTTAAAAGTGGCGTTAAAACACCAAAAATCAAATCAAAATCAAATTATTAATTACTCAATTCATTTAAAAACACACATTTTATTTCGATTCCAAGAAGAACGGACACTGGATCCGTATTCTAATTAGGTTGTTTAACTGCTGAATGAAGTCATTCGTTCCAACTAAAATTGTCTTTGGTAAAACAAATAAGGTCAATATGTTTACTTCCACATATTCCATAGAACTTTTTTATACAAATCAAATTCCAAGGTCGCGTTTAAACAAACTAATAGCTCCGTGCATAAACTGTGACTTTTAAACTGGCTATCTGAAGGAAAAATCCAGTTATTAAATTGGTGAAGTACGGCAGGCGGGCGTGCAGTTTCCAAACTTTAAATTATGAACCGTTCAACCAATGCCTTTCATATTTTAATATGTTGATAATGATGACAAAATGGAGGTCAAGTTTGATATTGACGATTTTCACTTTTACCGTTCATGATATGCTGTAGCCGTTTCCGTTCAATAATTTATGAACCCTTCTACCAATGGTTTTATTATGTTATATTTTGTTGTTACTGATAACAAAATACAGGTCAAGTTCAATATCGACTATTTTCACATCTACCCTCCAGGAGTTATGGTCTTTAAATGAATATTTTATTTGCAAAAGCATACAGGACGTGCTATGGCAATACATAATATATACACAATATGACAAAAGACTAATAGCAAAGAACAATACACTAATAATATAACTTACCAATAATATCCGATCTAGCTTTCCACATGCATTCTTCAAATAGTTACAGAGCTTAACTGTAAGGGATCTAGAAGTAGCTTTCAACAAACAACATAGTTTAAAAGTATAAGGCCATGAACAATAAAAACGTGGCAAAAAATATTTATGGTTGCTCTATATGCTGTACATACCAATACCAAGTTAAATTCGCTCTCAACACATTGCATATTACCACATAGACGTAGTTCTCTTGGTATATCAGAGAAACGACCAACTTCAACATTTAGTTGCAATGTACTACTTTGTAGTTTTGAAAGAAGGTGAACATTATTAATGTAACAATGTAGCTTTAGAAATTCTGAAGACAACAATCAATCTTTGCATTTGTATATACAGTCAATTTCTCACAACCATATGTAATGCGTGTCTTTATAACACGATAAATCAGTATTATTCTAGTAAAATTTGATCTATTGTAAAATGGAAGTTTATTTAGTTTCCGTACAATTACTTATGAACAACTAGACCAATGCTTTTAAAATTTTGATATTGTTAATATTGAAAAAAAGGAAGGTCAAGTTCGATATTGATAATTTTCACTTTCGTCGTCAAGGAGTAATGGTTCTATTTTGATTGAAAAATTGCACGTTATTTCGTTTCCGTGCAATAAATTATGAAACGTTTAATCAATGCTCTTAAAATTTTAATATGCTGTTACTGAACGCAAAATGGTGATCAAATTCGATATTGACGATTTTAATTGATGCGTTCAGGAATAATGGTCCTTGATAGAAGGAAAATAAACATAGAATGGGGCATACCCAAAGAGCCAGAAAGCGCATTTCAAAATACAGAAAACCTAGTTTGCTGTCAATTTGACAGCTCATTCCTTGTTTTTTTTATTTTTAAGTCGAAAATAAAATACAGATTGCTCTATTTTTCTATTTAGTATAAGCGATTGTGTACGTGCTGTTGTTTTCTTGTGGTTGTTTCAGTTTTGACGATGGAGAAATTAAGATTGAAACATTTATATGTTTTCATTCATAACTTTTCAAAAGAAAATTTGATTACATACATCTAAAATGAAAATTATATAATTTATTAACTCCTTTTAAAAATCCTAGATCGAATGTTAAATAATGAATACACGTAGTTTGTCTAAAGTGAAAATACATTTCCCAATATTTCTCGGTTTTAATTGATAGATATAAGAAGATATGGTATGAGTGCCAATGAGACAACTTTCCATCCAAGTCAAAATTTATAAAAGTAAACCATTATAGGTCAAAGTACGGTCTTCAACACAGAGCCTTGGCTCACACCGAGCAGTAAGCTATAAAGGACCCCAAAAATTACTAGTGTAAAACCATTCAAACGGGAAAACCAACGGTCTAATCGCACGAGGGAAATATGACTTTTCGAGAGTGAACAAAATTAATCTTTATACCTCCCTAAGCCAAGGGAAAATAGTATTTCATTCCACTGCCTACACTTCCTGTAATATAAAAAATAAATTTAAATATTTTTCCCTATCCGCTTGCTTTCATAACTAAACACGGAATAAATATTGATGAACGGTACCAATTAAATGTTTATTATTTACTTTTTTTTATTATTTTTTCGGGGGGAAAGGGGGGGGGGGGGAGTTGTTAGGTCTGAAATAATTTTAAATAAGAACATTACTATACTATTGTAATTTAAAAAGTGTAAAAGGTTATGTACATTAACCGCGCGTAACGTCGCACAAGGAAGTCCCGACGTTCAGAGGGAATGTTGAGAAGGGAAAATGAAGTTTTGTTCAACGTCACGTGGAATAGTCTCACCCAATCAAATGTTGATTTGGCTAACAATATTGACATGCAGTGGAATAAAATTTATCATTCAATATTGACCGAACTTAAGCATGTTTAGTAGGTTTTTCTTTATGAACTGGATTTTGAATAGCAAATCACTTGCGGAAAAAGTATATTCAACTCGCAAAACGTAGAATGCTTCTAAGTGTATAATTATGGTAAAATTGTTTGATGTACAACTGGTTTTGGTAAATAATTGTCATTACATACATGTCCTATTTAGGAATACTGAATAAAATAATTAGTGTCTTTTATTTCGATAAATATGTTTGTTTTTTTTTTAATTGCCGTTGGCCTCAGTAGATCGAGTTTGAGCATTATACCCAGGTATGGCAATGTTCATAAGGTTCAAAAAATGCATCTCCTCCACAAGAATTAACGGCAAGTAACATGAGCAATCCTGTACGTCAATTTCGGCTATTGCTGTTGTGATTTTTTCTTTTTGGTAAAATAATGTTTCTCTGCAAATTTACGAAATTGTGAAGTAAAGATTGTTTCACTGGATATTCTGCAGGGCTCTCAGCCGGATGTTTAAGCCTAATATGATTAATCATATGTGTTGCACAATCACAGTATGTGAACTTCCCAGCAAGTACTCGAGTATTCGTTGCCATCCCTTTTTAATAAACATATCTTTTACCATCAAAGAGTACATGGTAAATTTTCATGCACTTATATCCACGTCATTTGATGTACATACTATTCTATTGACATTACATGCATTTGTAGCCAGTAGGCGTGACAGTCGGTAGTAGGACATGCAAACATCACGACTGACTTTGTTGGCTTTGAATTAAATGCATATCGACAAACAAAATGAAATTCATCAATCAAAATAGAACGGTTTAATCATGTCCAGTAAAACAGTGCGATTGAATAATTCTCAAACCAATTGAATTGCTTTCGGTGTGTTTTACTTACACTCTACAGTATTTGTACATGTCCATATTCAGGTTGTCCATATATATTTTTCAAATCGCAAACCATAGAGAATGATGGTCAATAATAACAAGGTTAGTATATTAATATATATCATTATTCAAATAATTATTTATTTCACTAATTAGATTTTTTTTTAATTCATCGTTTTAAATTTGTTGGGTACTTAGTATTTATTTAGATATTAGATATGAAGAAATTCAATCATATCTTATTATTGCAATTTAAAACATTTTTGAAATACATGTCGGTAAGATATGTGCATCTAATTCGTCCTATACCAAAACAAAATTGTGTTGATTAACAAATGCCTACTAATTGTCCATAAAAAATAAGTTTGTATATTCAAATTTCATATTTTAACAAACATGAAGTATTTATCATGGTTATATATATATAATTGTATGTACAGATGTTTAATTACGTTAGTAATGTTTTATGGTAACATAAGAGACATTTACGTATCCATTTAACTGTAATGCCTTTATAACAGATATTTTGAATCAGTGAAATTTAACACAGAGGCGGAAAAAATCTAAGTTAATGGCCAACCAACTCGTGCTAGTGTTCGTACAATTTTCGAAGTGATAATTTCAACCTCACCACTTGGAACTATTTGTTTAATAGTTTCCTTGTGAGTAGCACCCTCTATCAACGACTTTTGATCAGGAATGTAAGCCCTGAAATATTGTATTAACTGGAAGATATATCCTCTATATGCAGGCGTTCCTTGAATGTTGATACATAGAAATGGCAAGCTGTCAAATGTCTTTATTTTTCATTTTTAGTACACTTTCCATGCATTTAATTTGGATTAAAAAAGTATGAAAACTTTATATTTTATGAAATTATGTAAATATCTATCAGAAAGCTTCTCTTAGAATGTTGCCAATGTAACTACCAAAAAACATGATTGCAAAACTGTAAACAGAATTTTGTGAAAAATGTTAATATTCTGATGTAATTATGACATCATAATGTTTTAAAAGAGAGACGAAAGATACCAAATAGATATTCAAATTCATAAGACAAAAATGGCAAAAAACGAAAAACAGACAAACAATATACAGAACACAACAAAGAAAACAAACTAAAGACTGAGCAACACGGACATCACCAAAACCGAGAGTTAGCTCAGGTGATCCGAAAGGGTAAGCAGATTCTGCTCCACATGTGGAAAATGTTTTCAAATCATTTATATTTACACTTTTTATTTTTCTATCGATATCGTGAGCAAATTAAGAGTTGGAAAGATTTAACCTTCCCAGATCGGCTCAAAACACAAACAAATTAAAGAAACCGAAAGACAAAAGACACAAAGTTAAGTTCTTCGGTACTCAAGTCTGTTTGTTTCTGTTTGGTCTAAAAGGCATCGTTTCTAGCTTATTTATAAACAACCCCCTTTAACTGGTATCCTTAACATAAGGAATTAAAAAAAAAGCTTTATAAATGTCTTTTTTCCGAAGCGCTTTCCTGAATTTTACTTCACCAGGAAAGCTCAAAGCCAAATATTTGAAAGCCAAGGACGTAAAAGAACGGCAACAGTTGATAAGTTTTATGATAAAAAGGATTTAAAATACCAGCCAAATCCATTTTATGTTAACTTTGCCTGAGAGAATTGAAACCTAATTTATGAATTTATAACATGTTCATTGATGTTATAAACGGACAATTTAAGAAAAAAAATTGTTATAAATCGTGTATTTTTCGAAGTACTAACTATGGAGCTAATGATACTCTCGACCCAGTGGTATCGACCCAGTGTAGAAAAAAGCACTCACACTTTTTGGCGCTTGAAATTTGATGATTGCCAGTGATCTAAGAATATCAAAACATTTTAATTAAGTCAATGGCTGACTTCGCTATAAGGTTTATTGTAGTGTAAAACACCCTTCGGTAATGATCAAGCAGGAGAAAAACATAAAAGGAACTAGACTAATGAATGTCATGATACAAATAATTTTTGCAAACGTTTAGTGTCTTAAATCTATTTTTAAAAATCTATTGATCAACTTATATAGACTAGAAACATCTTATTCAAGACCTTGCTGATAAATATTCCGTATTACAATAATGCATGATGGTCTTGAGGTATACCTTATAAGTTCTAACATTGTTTATCATCTTAATTACTTGTACGTGTTATGGTGTCCTTTTTATTTGTCTTTGTATATTTGTCACCTTTATTATTTTGGGTATATACGTTTGGCGTGGCTATATATTTATAAATCCCGTCATTGTGTTATTGTGCTATAGTCATTTTTGTATTCTTGTCTTTTATGTTTGCTTTTGTACTTTGTCTATATATGCCATTTGTTTTTCTTTGTTGAAATAGTTATTTGTTTTTATAGTGATTAAGATTATAACACTGCTGTACCCCAATATTTGATATGTTTACAAATTACGCCAGTGTTGCTATTTTTTGCGCAATTGAAAAATGGTCTGTGGCGCAAATGAAAGATTGTTTTGGCGCATATAACATGCTAATTGGCGCAAACGCAAAAACCGGGAATTCTGTATGACTGTTATACAAGTGAGAGGTTTAGCTAGCTATAAAAGTAGATTTAATCCACCATTTTCTACATAAAGAAATGCCTCTGCAAACCCAGGACAGTTGTTATCCTTCCGTTTGATGTGTTTGAGCTTTTGGTTTTGCCATTTGATAAAGGACTTTCCGTTTTCAATTTTCCGTGGAATCGGTATTTTTTTTTTTTTTTTTTTTTTACTTTTTTCTATCTTTGCCATAAGTTGGGATTTTCAAATAATAGCATTCAGTCGAGTTCAACCATTGATATTGCAACAAATTTCAAAGATATATCTTTATTTCTTTTTTCTCTGTGTATATATTTGAATTATATATATCGGGACTTTAATCTATGTTCTCTTTACCGCAGTTGATGCTTTAAAACATAATTTTCAAGATTTCATTTCGCCATAACAAATTTTTCGATCAAAATATAGAAGTACAAATAAATGAAATCGTATTTATTATTATTTTTTTCAAATTAAAAGTATGTTCTCTGATTTGTCTTACAATTTGCTATCATTTACAAATATATATGGAAATTATACGAGATTTGCATATGCCTTGTATGTGCATCAATTAACTTCCGGTTATGAAATTGATAAAAATGATTCCCGTTCAGAAACCTAAATATTAAATATTAAAATTCAACAACATAAATGGTGGTATATCAAATCGTCATGAAAAGTAAACACATTCGAAGTAAAATCCTTAGACATACTTTTCAAAAATCCTCACTAGTTCTTAACGTTACATAAGTACATCATTTGTTTCTTATTTTCAGGAACCACATTGGCGGGTGGTACATATTTTGGCACAGTATCAGCTTTTGGATTCCTTCCTATTCCTTTCTTAACAATAGCGTTACTCATGATGGCAATGCCGAGTAATGTTACTATTAGAACAACTGTTGCGTCAAGACCTGTTGTTCCAACAACTGTTTCTGTTATTGTTCCGACAAATTTTTCGGTTACTGTTCCAACAACACAAGCAGCCGCACAAACAAGTAAATATTTTGGGATTAAGAACCTTTACCTTATGTTTTAGGGAGATGACAAAATTATATTGCTTGTATGCTTCAACGTCAAAACTATCATAACTGAAACTCCTTGTCTTCAATAACAATAAATTAGGAAAGACTTTTAGAGATTTAAAAACATAAATATTATTCCAACAAAATGTTTATCCAAATAATGTAAGTATACAGGTTTTTGTGGAACATTAACCGTTCCTCTCCTTATCATGTAAGATTTCTACTTTTATTGGGTAAAACATTAAGTTGTTCTTTAATGATTCAAATAAATGCTTAAATAAGCCTTCCCATATCATAAGTCACAAACATCATCAAGTGAGTATACTGATTGGATATTTAAAAGGTTACCTATGCACATGTAACGTGGATGGTTTCGTACACATGAAAATTGCGACCAAAACACTTGCTTCACAGTCTGCTTATTTCTCATGAGCACGCTGTTATAATCTAATGGAGTGTTGTGCAACGTACTTGTCCGAAATGATAGTGTTCACCTTATGTTAAATTTATTAAAGTCTCAAAAGTGCTAGGTTTTTGAATCATTCACAACACAATTACCTGATGAGTAACGTTGACGGTCACAGTTGCTACAGGAAGACTCCGGATGAAAGAATTGCAGAGCAGTATTTTTAATTTGTGAGGAATAAACAAGTTCTTTATTAAACTATCTAGTTGTCAACAACTGTCCAATATAGTTAATGTAGATTAAACTATGTGTGTTAGTCAGGGGATTCATTTGAAAATTTTATGTTTTTCTTTGTTAGAGTTATTTAGTCAAATTTAATTTCCATCATTTGAATTTCGTATATTTTACCTTATGATTTTGGTTTATTTAATCAATTTAACTTTATGCTGTTGCTATTAATTTGAATAATCAACTCATTTTGAGTCATATGGATAGCACCATGTGTTCCAACAAATTGCCCTAAAGGATATATCATATCAAATGACCTAACAGCTAGTACTAGTTATTACTTCTTCAGTGGAGATGATACGGAAAGCTGGTCTAGTGCTTTGGTCAGTATAGTTTATGTTATATCAGATTAAATACCATCTTAATAGAGTATGCTTAATTTTGATTGATTGATAAATTATGTCATTTATATTAAATATGGTTATATTTAACCATCCCCTTGAGGATATGCAAAAAGATATACCTTTTTTCATTTCAACTTTTGTCATCCTGCACGGAAACGCTTGATAATTTTTGCCATTTATAAAATGCAACTGCTTTGCTACAGATGGAATGCAAATGAATATTGGCATTGTATTTCGAATGTTAAAATGATGTTTGATGTCAATTAGCAGATATTTTATGTCCAAGAGGAGTATTTGCAAACAATAACGCATTGGAAATAAAATGTACTACTCGTATTCTTTCTCTCGACTTTTTTTTGGCAAACATCCTTCCTGAACATGATGTTTATCTAACAAATTCCGCACAGTTAAAAGTTTTTAATTTCATAAACAGTGCGAGTATCTGTATGAAGTTATAACTTAGTCATTATCATGAAAATAATTATTTTAACGGAAATTTACCTCTCTTGGCGGAATTATGAAAAATGGTTTGACAATTATTTAAAATCAATTGCAAAACATTAAAATACTAATCTATGCATATTTGCTTCCAATTTTTGACGTTTTTACCTATTATGTCTATTTGTTTTGCTCACACATTGTTGTCAATATAATGGCATACAAGTAACTGGTTTAACTAACTATAAAACCAGGATTAATCCACCATTTTCTACATAAGAAAATGCCTGTACCAAGTCAGAAATTTGACAGTTGTTTTCCATTCGTTAGATGTGTTGAGTTTATTGGTTTTGACATTTTATAAAAGACTTTTCGTTTTGAATTGAAGTTCGATATTTTTGTTATTTTTCTTTTTTATCCATTTAAAACATGTTAAAAATACTTTCAATTGTAAGCATTAAAGATTAACCATCCTTCACACAATAATATCTAAATGTTAAAAAAAGATGCTTTATAGAAAAGAAAACAAAAAGATAATTTATTTAATATTAGACACTTGTATTTCCCTGATTTATTTTAAAATTCATAAAACCACATCCTACATTTAAACGTAGAGAATTTATGTAGATATTAACAAAGTCTAAGACATTTCCACACATGTCATTTCCAATTTGATTAGCTTTTCTGTGTCATCCACTTAGATAGTGCAGCCTTTACACAGGCACGTTATTGCAGTGTGAATGAAAAGAGATTACGTCTATAAAACAACAAATAACAATAGAAATGGTGAAGATGACACAAGCAATTCAACTAGAGGGTGTCGTTAGCAACGCTCTTAACTAGTTACGTTATTATTGATCGTGCTTTTCTAAATTCAAGGCAAACAGTAAACGTATCATGTGTTGTGTTATCTAGAAATATGTTATAAATTTAGATACTGCAGCTGTGCCTTGTTTGCGATTTTAGAGAATATGTACCATGAAAGGTGCCTACCTATGGAGGCCAAACACTGAAGCAGAGGCTAATGCCGTCAAAAGTACGGTTGGTTTCGGTACGTTATGATTAAAGTAATCGATTAATGTATGTATCGTTGTAATAAAAAACAATAGCGACTATTCATTGACAAAACATCTCTATGTACTTGTTCTTTGTAAGTGTGAAAAAAGATCCTGTATAAGTTTCAAACTTTATCATTCAAATAACATGTATCAAGAAACATATTGTTTTATTGTCGATTTGACTGCAATGCTATATAGAAATATCTGTTTCTTTAAAAAGAGTGGGAAAAGTATTAGAACTGTTGATGAAGATGAAGATTGCATTTTTCATTCCTAGATTATTAAGAGAAGATGCCATCCTTTTAAGATTAGTGTTTCAGTATTTATCCTCGAATCTATGCTATCTTATCACCAACCCCGGGCAACAAGGACATTTCAAATGTCTTTGTTTGATACTAGAAGTTGAATACCCAAAATAAATACCGTCTTTTGTTAATTTTGCAGTAAGATAACTAAGTTCTAAAATCTGGCAAACGGTTTCATAATAGGAAGCCAAACAATTAATGTGTTTGCCATAGCCATTTGAAGTTTACAGAATCTGCGATGAAAAGGAGTTGATTGTAAAATTTGGCACCAACATATCAACGTCCGACCGCCCGCCCGCCATCACCATATTATGTGCCGGTTTTGCAATTCATCCCGATTAAAAATTCTGAAAAGGCTTTTTAGAACTACATCATTTAAAAAAAGATAGATATTTTGACCTCTGAAGAAGAAAACAAATAATCCCAATCCACGTCACACAAAACGTACTGTCCAAAAACCTATATCTCAAATCCATCACCTATTTGAGGAAGGTTTTCGAAAAGGGATGCGAAGATTTGAAATCCATCATATATATAATAAAAGCCATAACTCTGTTTGCTGTTGGAAACGCATACATCCTATCTGATAAAAAAGAACAGTGCGACTAAATATAGCTAGTTACTATATAATCACATCCATTGAATTTTATTAACTTGTTTGAGAGGAGTTGCGAACGGGTGATGCATAACCTATACAAACAAATAACCGCAAATAAGAAATAGCGTGGATAGTGTATTATGTTAAGAAACAACAGATGCAAAAAGGTGCGCTCTGCAAAGTCTAGAATTAAGGATCTTTATTTACAACATCGATCATGAAAAACTTAATACTGTTAAAGTATGTCCAGCAAACCGCACATAAATTGTCCAGTACTAAACAAAGTTTTGATGAATAAGTCAGTTCAAGGTTTTCAAAAATGAAAAACAAATTCTAAAAGTGTTCTTGTAATCTCTTTTGTTAATTACAATTCAAATCTAACATGTGTGTGAGTGAACACTTGTAATAAACAATAATAAGGTTATCTCGAATAATGCTAAGTAGAAAATAGTTTCTGAATGAAAAAGGGAATAGTTTAATAAGAGACATTGTGCAGATCGTTGTATCATGGTATAAATATGACCATGAAAAAAAGATAACAGTAAAATCAAACATCTTCATGAATACTCTAGACACAATTAGTACACTGGTCCCAAACGACAGTATACAATCGCTCCAAATCAAAAAACTTACAAATTGATTTTGTAAAATTTTAGGTAAAACTATACATTAATTCTTGCAATATATTGAGAGTTTAATACTTTTGTTTTAAAAACAAATCTATTGAAGTCAAAATATAAGCTGAATGAATATTTATGTTTGTCTAATTTGAGTAGAACTTCCTTGATTTATTTCAAATTATTCCCCGTTTTCTTGCTTTAAGGATGTTTTTTTTTTTATCACCATTGATTGTTAACTTGTTTATAACAACTAAAGACGTTATGCATAACATGAAATTCTAGAGCTTATAGTAATGAAAAATATCAACCTTCTCTTCCGCTATAAATAGTTTCTAATGTTGGAACCCAGATTGACAGTCTACCTCATTACTGATGAATTGAAAAAAAAATTAACGTTTTTTTCCCACACTGTGATACCTAAATCAATATGCGAGTTTCACGTTTCGTGACCTTGAAACGATTGAACTTTCTATTACATATTCGCCAGTTAAATCACATAATAATAAACAATGTTCGTCTTTTGAATATCACTTTCAGCAAGTTTTGTAAGCGTAAATTTGGATATTTTGTACTATTTTCAGACATACTAGGAATTAGTGTAATAGTTGGGCCATAAACTACGGTTCAATCCGTATACACAAGTATGGTTTACCATTACAGGGCTTGGAATTTAAGTTTATTTGTATAAACAAAGACCATTTTATAATTAGTGTATAACTTTTATATTGCTATCATCAATTGTTGGTGCATTCCTTGAACAATTCATATCGGCAGTGCATGTAGCTAATACAACGACATTTTCTGAAATTCTAATAAGTTCTTATTTCAATTTTAACAATATCTATTAAGACGTAAGACCCATTTCAATTGAGTAAAGTTAGCCTTCCTATCTGAATAAAAGGTGCATATCTAAGATTTCAAACTTTTACATCTGTTGATAGTTTAACAGGAGTCATTCAACATTGTTAGCATCTACGAGTTCCTGTTCTGAGGTATAAAAAAGGAAAAATGAAAAATGAATATACGTCAATATGTCAAAAATCTTGGGTAATCATATATTCAAATATTTATATGATCATATTCTTTTTGCCGTTTTTAGGTTATACCGTTCCTGATGAAACTAAATTAAAAACAAAACACTTCGAACACAACGAATGTTATTTTCATTATTATTTACTCCGTCTAAATTAGAGAATTTTAAGTTTCAAACGAAACTTACGTTCGTTAACGCAAGTAACTTAGGCTCACAATTATACGGACTTAAAAACCATAATATAAATTGTGGTTGTCTCCCTTCGCCGGTTTCAGCATTTCAGATTTCATTCGTATAGTTATAATGTTGTTTCAATTCTAAAATAACATTCATGTATCAGGCACGGACCATTTGATTTTCGAGGGGGGGCTGTGAATTTAAAATGAAGATAATTATGGCCCTGATTTTGACTGACTGAAATCGATTTCACAGTTGGACAGCACCTTAAATTGAGTTAAAAAAATGTCTACAGTTTGCCCATTATATAATTTTCAAAACAATTTCAGCATTAAAATGCAACCCCCCCCCCCCCCCCCCCCCGTAAAATCAAATGATCGATGACTAAATGACAAATTAAACAAGTTTATGCGTTATACATAAGGTTCTCCTTTATACAATCATATCTAATTGGGAGGGGCCTAGATCAAATTTGAAATAAACAGGCAGGACCCTCGAATTATGGTGACACAAATTTTGGAAGAGTATTTACAAAATCAAAAGGCAGAATAAAAAAAATGGCTGCAAAACAAGACGATTGGAATATAGAAAAAATCATGTTGGGAAGCTAGGACAAAATAGGCTTTACGAAATTTCGCCAAAAAAGTTAGAAATAAAACAAATTTATCCATGCACCCCTCCCTTAAAAATAAAAAAGTTGCTCCCTTATCAAAAACATGGACATTTATTTAGCTGTACAAAAAATAGAAAATAACACATTTACAGAAAACATAATTTACCACAAACGTTTTGGGTATTTGAAAGTAAATATTTCCCATTTCTTTTTATCCGTCTTCTCGGGACTGAGGGAATTTATCGACCTCACTATATCAGAATACAAATAGGTTTGCATAGTGGGCGTTCTATCGAACTGACAGAAATGCGTTCAACTACCTGACTATACCTCATAAGGTCGGGTCAAGTAAGATAAACGGCACTGTAGATCCATCGGAAAAACGGAGGAGTAAATCGATTTAACTTACGAAGTAAATCGGTTTATATGTACATAAGTTGACAGAGTAACAGGTCGACAGATTGACACTAGAAAGGTTGACAGGTTGACACTCGAAAGGTCTACAAGGTTGACAAGTGTTAAGGTCGACAGTCAATAAATGCATAGGTCGACAGGTTGACATGTTGAAAAGTCGATAAATGCATAGGTCGACAGGTTGACAAGTGTAAAGGTTAACTCTCGTGGATAGTTGAGTTATGTGTTGGACTTGCAAAGAGATGGGCTGAATTTATAAATGATCTTGATTAAGAACAAGATGTTCCTACGGTTGCAGAATAAGGCCATGCAAGATTTTTTTTTATCTCGTTCTTATTAGATAAAATTGTCAAGATTTAAAAACCTTTTCAGTCCTTGCGGTAATTAAGATTGGACGAGTCCTTTTCATTTTTTCATACCAAGTCGTGTAGGTGAGTGAGACTTAAACAGACTCAACTGATATACATTACAGCAAGGGCTGTGATCTGAAAATTGGACTGTAAAAACTGAAAAATTTTAAAAAAAAAAAAAAAAAAATGTCAGTCATTTAACATGTTTAAGACTTTTAAGTTCGACTTGGCCGTTTCAGTCTGATTATTGGTAACTAGTGGCAAGTTTGACGTCGTCACTACGAAAACATTTTTGTGCATCAAGTTTAATTCATAATAAACAAGTTTAATAACTTAAACGTTTGTCTCATGATTATATGACGTGAAACACTATAATTGTTAGATACATCGAGGAAATGAGATATACTGAACATTAATGATTTATTATCTATAAATAATTTTAAAAAAAGTATGACTCAGAAAAGAAAATAAACTTAAAAACCTACTAAAAATGTCAAATGTCAGGATCATCACTAATGGAATTCTGCGCATCAATTTCAGGTGATCACAAGAAAGTCTAATATCGTTGGTAACACTCGGACGTTTGCCTGCAGACCATGCAAGCTTACCATGTACTACAGATGAAAAGCTACAAATATTTTACTCAGTGGCTGTACCAGGGGATGGGGTTTGTGATTGGATCCTACCTTTTTTTCGGAAAATTTGAAAAATTACGTGAATATTACGGAAAAGGAGACAACAATTGTTTTTTTTTCTTTTATTCTGAAACCCCTCTTTTTGAAATGTCTGGATCCGCCCCTGTTACTAATCTACCACTTTAGAACCACGGTTTTGCTATATATCCAAGTTTGTTGTAGTCTGGATTATCATGAAGCAGATAAAGTCTAATAGCTACCCAAATTAATACAACAGAAATTGAACTCTCACTATTGGAAACGATAGAAATGTATGTCGTATATTTACAATTGATGAACCTTTCTAAAATTTATTTTAAGTACACTAAATTATGATTTCTTGCTATTGATGTATTACTCTTGATTTGAAAATACTTTCACATGTTTTCCTTTGTTTAAAAGAAATTCAAATGCATTTGTCAGAAACCAATACAAAAGGTAATTTCAGAGGTAGGTAAGTCTTTACTTTGGGACCTCCTTTGAGCAGATACATGGATTTTAAACAAATCAAATATGCTGCTTCATTCAGCTTTGATTGTCGCTTATGTCTAATTTAGCTCCAATATTTAAGGCAATGCAAAAGGAACAAATACAAAGATTACTATTTCCGAAAACCCTACTCGGCATGGTTCACCTGTTATGGTAATGTATTGGTTTGATTGACAGCTAAACTAGTACAACATTGCCATGTGACAGTCAATTTCTAAAGTTAATACGCTGATCGTGGTAAATGGGTCCAATAATCTTAGAATTAAATCACGCTTCCTTGACATAAATGGTTAAGATATTATTACCCATTCTGCGTCATTTGAAACAGTATCTCGCCTTGGATAACTTACATGCCGCCTTGGATTTTTTTTTGTTTACACGCCGACCTTTTCTCTTCCCGCGGCAGTATTTTGTTTTTTCAGAGTAATTAACTTTTCCCCGCGATGCTTCGAAGGGTTATAGTAACTCAATGCTGCCTTCAATCTCTCTGCCTGTCTGTCGGTCCGTCCGTTCGTAACACCCCTGTTGCCACTCTTGAATCTGCATCCTTCAAGGGATTCTAAACATGGCAAATTTATCACACCGCGATATGTTTTTTTTTACTTGCCATAATGAACTTTCCGGGTAAAAGTTTTCAAACTACTTTTCTTGATATATAATGGCACACAGGACACAGATCATTCATTTAAAGAAAAGAAAAGCTGAGTTATCAATAAGACAAAAAAATATGTTTGGTATTCTCACAAATATTAACAAAAGCCCTTACTCATGTTTATGGCAATCAAATAAAGTAACCCCCAAAACGATCTGATAATCAAATAATACGGGTATTTTAATATGCCTAAATATTAGAAAAACATTACAACCTACATATATATATTTACCTAAATTACTGAACTTGTGTCCTTAATCTTCGACCAACTTTATCCTTTTTATAATAAATATGTTCAAAAACTCATTTTCCCGTATACTCTTTGCACGCGGCACGCAATATTCACAAATTAGTAGAAAAGAAACTCTTTTTGTACGAAAATAGGAAAAATTGTTAACTGTATATTATTCAAAATATACCTGTGTCCCCTGCGAACAAAGTTTGCCTTTTCGTATGTTCAGATATAAGACAAGTGTAAATTCTCGCTCGTGGAATACGTTATTTTAAATAGATTTGAACTATTTTTGTTTAATTTACAAGTCAAACGGTCAACGGGAGATAACAATAAACATTTTTTTGAAATGTTAAGGTTTGTTACGTTTAAGTACGTCAAAAACCTAAAATTCTCTATTAAAACCATAAAACGCACCATTAGATATTCCTTGCGATTCCAAACGTTTCATATAATTCTTGTTGCTATGCACTAAATCAAGGAAGGAGTGGTTTACCGATTTGAAATAAAATAAATCAATTAAGATTACAAATCAAAGAAACATACAAAACCAGGGGGGTCGCATAAACTCTAAACGGAGCGAGACGGATTGCGTCAGCAGGCTAACCGTATACTGCCATACGAACCCATATACAAAATAATTTTACAATTGTAAATGAGACAAAATCAGTCACTGTATAGATTAGACAACGTTTTTGTAGCAACAAATTTAAGACGTCGACAACATGTCGCTAGTGAGTTAAGACACACACTTCCAATCATACTGGAACTTAACACATATATAGTCTCGATTTGAGTCGACTTCATCATAACTCTGATCAATTTTGAGTAAGACTATAACATGATTGTGTAACTGGCTTTTTCTTATGGCTGTGGCCTGTTATCTATTTCTTGCATGAAGATATAATTCTCGTATCACACTGCATAGAGAGTGAAACGAAAAAATACTACAAAAAGTCCGTTTATTTGATTGACCTTTTCATCATCATGAGACGATATCACGACATTACCATTGTCTATTCGTTAGGTCATTGATGACTTTCATAAGTTAAGACGATGTACATTTCGTCTATTGCAACGGACATGTCTAATTTCTATAAAAATATACACGACACTCATACTATTAGCCTGAAAATCTTCTTTTTGTCAAAATTTACTACATTCTGAAGTTTATCAAAAGTTTTAAAATGTCTGATGTTAAAGTTTGACGCCGGAACAGGACATGGTGTGACGTAATACTGGTATGTGCAAAAGACTCGATCAACGTCAGGCGCATGTTGTTATCTAATACCATTAGGGTGTTGACCGTAAGAGAAATATGTATAACAATTAGTGAAAATTTGATAACTCGTTTAATTTAAATATTTATAATACACTCACCGAAGGCTCGTTTACTGTTATATTTAAATTAGATATTTCGAGCTGATATCAAGCGATATGAAATCTCACTCGTAATGAAACTTTTAATGAAAACATAATCTTTCTATGACACTGATAGCAATTTAATTCTTTTTGAGGATAAGACGTAGATATATGGACAGGTGCACATAGTCCTACCAGTGACGATAATTTTGTATTTGCCGTTGATAATGGTGCTTTTTCATTGAATGATCTCCCATTTGGAGAACGTAAGTTTTACCTTCTACGATAATTAGGTCATGAGAAATGAATAAACGATGTGTGTGATATACGTCTATGAGACGGTGACCCATGTACAGAAAACCACCGGAACGAAGTCAACATACCATCATTGTCTTCAACTGTAGACAGTCCTAAATCCTCCTGAGCTTAGGACAACAAATCTATAATTTTAGCTAAGAAAATCGAAGATCTGTCAATTCCATCAAAATCCCAAAATATAACATATTGGAGTATTAAAAAGTACATGAAAGAAAATACAATAAACAACTGTACAGCAAAACTCATATCACCCAAATAACGATAAATTGATATCATAAATCAACGCAACAGTACAATAACGATATTCAAATATCATAAATCGATTAAGAAGACAATTTAAGGTATCAGACAAGCACTGAGGTAATGGCATAACAACAAAATGAGCAGACCGGTTGTGTCGACAGGTTTGGCATCTTCTGTTATCCATTCATCATCCGCCATGCAGATGATGAATGAATAAGAAACGTCCCAACCGTAAATAGGACATGTTGGACACAACCAGTTCAATCGTCCCAACCGTAAATAGGACACAACCGATGAAATAACAGATCGGACGATATTTTGTTATCTACAGATCTAACATTACAAACATGTTGCTGATATCGTATCGGGGACTGTAAATATTATATAGTGTCGATTTTAGTCATTCGTCTTCACACTAATAAACCAGTTTTGATCTGAAACGGTCATTTTGATCTGAACAATTCTTAAAAGGCTGAACAATAAATCTTTCAGTCCCTTTCAGTATTTCGGTCAATTCTTAAGACTCATTCACTACGGTTAATTCAGTACTGATCAGTCGTCAATTTTGCAGTCAATTTAGATCTTTTCAGTCTATGTTCAGACTTCAGTATCTGCTATTTTCCTGTACACATAAACATCATACTGAATTGTATGAAATGTTACTGACCAGAATTGAATTGGCTGCAAGGGAACTCTCTGAACAGCACTTAATTTACCGGAGTCGATATGACTAACAACATTTCGATATTGAATTGGAACACAGACATATCGAATCGGTTAAACAATTAGTTGGTGATTGTAAAACTTATATTGTAGGAAAATAAGGCGATGAGGTATGATTGCAAGCGCGACAACCAAGTTCAAATGTATGGATGTACAGGTAACCGTACGGCCTTCAACAATAAGAAAACCCTATAATGTATATTCGGCTATCAAAGAGCCCGACATAAAAAATAAGAAACAATTCAATTGGAAAACAAACGGCCGAATTTATAACAAAACAATTTACGAAAAACAAATATGACAGACATGAACCAACTACAACCACTTAACTACAGGCTCCTGATTTTTTGACAGGCACAATCATTTCGATTTAAATCATACTTCCTCGTACCTCTATTGGAGCACTGGAGTAGTTTATATGTAAATAGCACACTCTTGCAAGTGAATTCTGTAAAATCTGAATTTGCTCGAGCTTTAAAAAAGAGGCTAAAGATACCAAAAGGGGCTTTAAACTCATAAGTCGATAATAAACTGACAATGCCATGAAAACAAAGACCAAAAGACTAACAACATAGAAGACTTAGACTGAGAAACACGAACCCGACCAAAAACCGGGGGTCATCTTAATGGTGAGCATATCCTGCTTCACATATGTCACCTTTCGTGTTGCTCATGATCAATTGATATAAGTAATATGTTACAGAGTGTATGTTACTGTTTAGAAATAGCAATATGTTTTATATTTTATGACTATGACTTTTCTGCTCTTGATATGTTTTACCAGTACTCTGACTAGAGGTTTCGTAGAAATATTTGTTTTCATACGGTAAATGCATTTAGCTTAATCTAATAATGTCCACTGGGTCGATACCACTGTTGGTTGATAGCTGGTTCCCAATGGTATGAAGAGACCAACATATAGTGATTCGGTACATTAAAGATAGCATAATTTATTTGTTATATTCCCCATTAATTCATTTAGAAAATGATAAAAAAGATAATTTCCAACTCCTTAAAAAACAGTTGACCCAAGAATTTAATTAGTATTTTGTCATTACATTTTTGTTAACTTTTTTCGTGAATTCAAATAATTATACACATTTGGCTTGAGCTTTGAAGGCTAACAAAAAAAAACTTATTCAGGACCAACATCTGAAACCATCACCGGTCTTTTTGGGTTAGTGTTGCTCGATCTGCAATGTTCTATGTTGTATTTTGCAGACTGTTGTCTGTATTTTCGCCGTTGTTAGTTCTATTCCATGCCGTTGTCAATATGTCATTAAATTTGAATATCCCTTTGGTATGTTTCGTCTCTCCTTGAGCCTGCAAGACCATCCCACTCTATTTTACTGATGTCACTAGTATGATATCGATAATAATTAATCGCTTTTCTAGAAATCTGTCAAATTAACATCAACCCGAGCAAAGAACAGAAAACAGCCGAATGCCACCAACGGGTATTCAACGCAACAGGAAAAACCCCCATCCGAAGGCGGGCTTTAGCTGACCATGTTTGTTTCTTGATTTTCTATTAAGTTGTTGTTTTTCATGGTTTTCTATTATTCTAGTATCAAAATCAAGAAAGTGACGGTTGTCTTCCATTCGTTCGATGTGTTTCAGCTTTGATTTTGTCATTTGAAAATGGATTTCCGTTTCGAAATTTCCTTAGTGTTAGGTGTTTCTGTTATTTTCCTTTTTTTTATTGTACGTTATTTTACATTGATTTTTTTTTCAGGTGATGATATAGACAACGAAGACTGTGTAGAAATCGAATTTGCACCTAATAATGCATGGAACTGGGATGACGATCCCTGTGATAGGGAGCAACGATATCTTTGCGAATTTCCAAGGGTTAGTATGAACATTCTTTTAAGCATGCTGTTTTTAGAATATTGTATACCTTTTGTGAAGATCGGTCATACTGGATCACTCGTGAACAATCAGAACCAAGTACATGCATGACCAATAAATAAACTTAGGGTAATATTGTTTGTTTTTTTTTTATTGTTAATAATTTACATCTAAGAAAACTAACAATGACAAATAAATCTTTTCATGTCTTAATTTTTGCGAATCGTTGCATTTTGATTCAGTAAAAAAAAAAATGGGTCGAATGGAAATTTGCGTATTCCAAACATGTTTTGTAATTATATGAGTCGGGGGGGGGGGGGGGGGGGTGGACCCCAAAACAACGGAAGACAAAACACAGTTTACAAAACTAATTAACAAAAACAGAAAGATAGAAGGTGTTTCTTAAGAGTAGGCAGATCCTGCTCAAAATGTGACATCCATCATTATATTATATTTTGAATGATTCAGACGTAGCGTAGGCATATTCAACAAGTTTTTTGGTAAACTTAAGTTTGAATAAGTTGACAAAGCATTTAATTTCAATTTAATTATATGAGCTAATGCTATATATGTTATTATATTTAGACTAAACTATATAATGTTATTTTTCAGGACACTTGTCCGTAGAAGTATATGTGGTCGTCGTTATATTCTAATGGATGGAGTATTCTTATCCTTGGCGCAATGACTAATAAACTAGAATCATATTTTTTGTGTTGTTTAATCTGTTTTGGCCTTGATCGATCAGTAGCAGTTATTCCTCGACTCTCTGTAATATAGAAATATGGAGATGTGGTGTGATTGCCAATGAAACAACTACCAACCAAAGTTAAAATGAAGTGGATGTAAGCAATTATAGACAACCGTACGGCTTTCAACAATGAGAAAAAACTATTTCGTATAGTCGGTTATGATAGGCCACGACATGAAAAGTATAAAACAATTCAATTGAGAAAACCAACCGCCTATTTTATAATTTTTTGAGCATTTATTTTAAGAATGTGCTTAGATTTTAAACACCATCGAGAATATATCATTTCCATGGTTTCGTGACCAGGATTTACTGCACACATTGCACTTAACATATAGATTTTTAAAATAATATAGGCATGATAGGTTTTCAAGCAATCAAATGTTAATGCAATAAGAAGAACGTGTTACATTTTTTATATAAACACTATAAAAAGAACAAACTTCAATTAAAATACAGAAATACATATTGAACTATTTCACTGTCGTCGCTTGGAAGAATGACTATATAAGCTGAAATCAATATTCATTTGAAAGTTTAAATTGTATGGGGGTGTGTGCACCTTGATAACACTATTGATAAACGGAGTATCGAAGACATCCGCTTGATTCCAAATACCTTCTGTTAGTTGTAGTCATTTTAATTGTCAGCCATGGTAAATCTTCAAAAGATATAGCATAAAAAGTAAATATAGGTTACATGAGTCACAGGTAGTTTAAACCCAAAAGTGGAAAGTGACCTACAAATTCATCGTTTGGTGAATAAACTGAAATAGGATACCATAGGTCAAGGTACTTTTAAGTCTTTTTTTTTTTCACGTGTCTTTCATTCAGACATGAAACTGGGTTCCAGGTGTAACGGTTTGATGCAGTTTTTTTCAGATTTAAATGACTATATACTGCTTTGAAGCAGAATTTCATAAAAGTTATACGGAAATGAATAGACGCAATTAATTTCTTTATGAATTAGTAAACTTTACAAAGCAGATATACGTTCTTTACATAACTCATGTAAATATATATGATATCCAGCTAGAAATAATTTTTCAGAATCTGTTTCATTTTTATTTGTCCGAGATATATAAACCTATTAACAGACGATAAAAGACGTCGGACCACAACAATGAAGGACAACCTTGATTCACGTTCTTAAAAACAGAATTGAAAATGCCTTCAACTTGTAATTATAGTATACATGTAACATAATTACTTTCTTAAAGCTCTTGCCAACTGTCGTTCCTTTCTTTGGATATCATAACCTTTTTATTGTAAACTACAAAGTCACATGCTTCAAGGTTCAACTTAACTGTCTTCATCAATACAAAAGTCATACGCATAAAAACAAATATTTTGATATCTTTCCGCAGTTTTTATGCCCCGCTATCAGAGAATTGTGGCATTTTATTTTCGTCGATCTATTAGCCTTTCTGTCAGTCAGTCTGTTATTCCCTCTCAGTTCAGGCAAAATTCTTTGGGTAAGGGTGGGTCACCAGGAGGTTACAGTAAAAGCAAATCTTAGTACGCATATGTCTATTATTATGTGAACCCTAAAGAAAGCATCCCACATTTTGATATTGTCTAATATTTTACGTTTCACTGAACGTAGATATGTAAAATATCATCGAGATATAATGTTCCAAGGGCGCATGTTCTCGTAGTATTTTTTTCTTTTTTTAAATATTTGTTTAGTTTTATTATTCATGCAAATATAAGTGTAAGTGACACATTAATTATACATATTAGAGTGTTGCAACGTTATCTTTTGGGATTGGACGAATGTTAATTGATTTCAACTTAAAGTTTGCACAAAATAGTATTTTTGTTAAAGTTAAAAGCACAATAAAAAATCTCAATTGCGTTGGAATTTTGATTTCATTGCACTGAGGCTACTTACATTAATAAAAGCTTGAAGATTGTATACATTAAAAATGTTTTAAAGTTATTAATCACACCTTAAAACGTACATTGCAGCAACAAACAGCAGGGTCAACACGTTTTCTCTTTTTTTCGGGAAGTTAACTAGGTAGTCATAGCTGTTGAACGATGACGCTAAATGAACCAAAACCAAATCTGATAAAACATTCCTAATAAAGTTTTCATTATAAAATGAACCGTAAATCGGTAGTATTATTGAGATTGCAGAACTTTTTAAATTTTTTTTTTTAGTCTGAAGAACGCACTGTACTATACTATGCTATAACGCAGTATTTTCGAACAAGTCAAATTCTAATAACGCAGTATGCAATAACATGTACCGCAGTATGTTAGAACCATTTCAATTGTAATAACGCAATATGCTATAACAAGTCAAATTGTAATAACGCAGTATGTTAGAACAAGTCAAATTGTATCGCAATATTTTAGAACAAGTCAAATTGTAATAACTCAATATGTTAGAAAAGTCAAATTGTAAAAACGCAGTATGTAATAACAAGTCAACTTGTTATGACGCAGTATGTTAGAACAAGTCAAATTGTAATAACTTAATATGTTAGAAAAGTCAAATTGTAATAATTAATGCAGTGTGTAATAACAAGTCAAATTCTAACAAACGGCTTCCATTATGCTATCGTAACTTTTGTTCAGTATTTAATATATTCCAATAGCTATGCTAAAATTTGTCCTATGCATATACAGAAACAAAACTTTTGACAATATTTTTTATCCTCCGATCATTATCACTGTTTTCGTTCTTCAGGTCATATGCTGGAACTCAATGAATTGCACATGATTGTGATATTTGTTCATTCTGTACTTTTACTAGTTAAACATACTAGCTGTTTTCTGTAACATAATACTTTGAAATAAAGTAATAGAATAAGTATAATACAAAAACAAATCATATTTATTGATTAAGGTGGTACCAAACAACTTGACTAAAATTTATTTAGCTCGTTTAATTTTCATAAACTTTTGACATAATATTTACTTTGACCCTTTGACAAAAATATTTTAAAAACCTTGAAGCACACACTTTATCGGAAAAAATTCATTGGATATATAGCAGTTAGACAAACACTAATTTTGATCATTGAGAAGATTAATATTTCCTTAAGGGCATACGATACAGTTTTGATCCCACGGTGATTTTTTTACGAAAATTTGCATACAAGCTATTTTTCACCTATTCAATGCAAATATGTAATAAAAAATATACCTTCATCTGCTACTTTAAGAGATAAATGGGGTCGAAATTCTATTAGACATTTACTCAAAATTTCGTTTTTTGGAAAATTTCCATCCTTTGGATAGACATAGGATTTTTGTAAAAACATTTGGAAAATCTCTTTTACATAAGTATGCTCTAAATTTGTATGACAATTCTTTGGAAATAATTAATTTTTATCTAAGTTTCAGGATTATAGGAAAAAATAGAATTTTTTGCTGTATACTTATCTTATTTCAAAAAATCTCATCGGTGACTTTTTCATAAAAAATGGTACAAATAATCTCCATACGTAATCAATTTTAATGTCATTTTAAGAAAGAGGGGTCCATGAACTCGTTTTCAAGTTATATCAGTCTGAATGATAAAAATCAGTCGAAATATGCATCTTTTCCCGATATGTCGCAGTTTGATGTCGCGAAAAATTACATTTTACGTTGGCAACGTCATTACCTCCCCTGTAACTGTATCGTATGCCCTTAACAACAGAACGTGATTAAAACGTTCAGCTGATTTTTACAGATTTATCTCCCTGTAGTGTTATGTACCACCTTAACCAGCAATATAAATCACAATCAAAATTATTTAAGATATTGTATCCAGCATAGACACACATGTTGTGTAAAAAAGCGTATAAAAACCCCTTTTTTAGCAATAACCTATCAAAGTGGTTGAGTGTTATATAACGCAGTTATCAATTTAACAGTAGAGGCTTATCATAATTCTCATGCGTCTGCAGGTATTTATGGTAAGCAATATTTAAATCAGATTGATGGTTCAATACCAAAATTGATGACTCCCGAAAAGCTTATGGTAGTTTACCCTACTTAGAAAAAAACATTTAGTTAACATTAATGAAAAGCAAACGAAACGTGTTACGAACTGATGCAATATGTTCAACTCATTTTTTCATATCGTTGTAGAATGTTACAATGCAATATGTAATAATCTGAGTAAGTATTTCTCTTTTTCTAACCTGATTTAGATTCAATATCACATTTGGTGACCCTTGAAGTAAATATAGCCATTTGATTTCAACTTTACTTTATGCATACATATTTCACTTAGAATAATGCTACCAAACTTTGGTATAATCAAGCTGGCAAAACTAAGAGATACCCCATTCAATATGCTGACAAACTCGTACGGGTCTAGGGCAAAAGTGCTATGGGCCATTTGAGAGGCCATGCCTACCTCTACCTCTGGTATGATGGCCTTCGTGGAGAATCTCTTACTTTGGCAAGCCGGCAATAGTGAAGTTGGACTGTTTGACATATTGGGTACCCTCCTTTATGCTGACAAACTCGTACGGTTCTAGAGCATTAGTGCTATAGGCCATTTTATATAGGGCATGGCCACCTCTACCTCTGGTATAATGGCCCACGTGGAGAATCTCTTAGTTTGGTCAGCCAACAATAGTAAAGTTGGACTATGCCGGGTATACCCCCCCCCCCCCCCCTTTTATGATGACAAACTCGCACGGGTCTATGACATTTGTGCTGTAAGCCATTTTAGACGCAATACCTTCCTCTACTTCTGGCAGGATTGCACCGATTATGGAATAAACATGTGCAAATGAATTCCTTTTAATTCCTGTCAGTGTACGTTTAATGTATATTTGTTAACTCACTAATGTTAAAAAATTCGAGAAGTCAAAGATAATTATTTATAAGAACCGTATTTATATGAATTGTTTGAGTGAATATCCCATTTTGAAAAAGCATATGCACATTTCATTTCTTTATTGACAGTACTGTTATGGCTTAATTACTATTTTCAATCATCCTTTTATTTGTTGTTTTACATTATTCCACTTATCCCATAATTTTAATGAATTGTTTCTTGGTTCCATGTGTATGGAGGCATTAACCTTTTTTTTCTTTCATTTTAGATGGTGTTAAGAGACGCGGACCTTGCAGAGATACCTATTGATTTAAGATTTTATATTGCTATAAATAGCTGAACTATATTGGATATTTACGGCAAAAAGTTATTTTCTTGTCATAATTTATTAACTACCAACACCACTTCATCGAACGCGGTCTCATCTTATGAATATTATTGAAGGCTAGCCTCATGACTATTAACGCCGGCTAGCTTCACACTAGTAATTTGAGTTTTGTTCATTTTTCGTAATGCAAGATACTCATTACCTTATAGTCGGCTATAAAAGGCCCCAACATGAAAAATATAAAACAATTCAATTGAGAAAACTTAGGGCCTTATTTGTAACAAACCTATTAGAGAAAAACAAATATGACAGATATAAACCAACGGCACATAAAGAATGTGGTAGGATTAAACATGTTTGTGAGCGCTCAACCCTCCTCCTAACCTGTGACAGTGGTTATACAGCACAACATAAGAATAAACTATAATAAACTGCTTCGCTGAGCGCAGCTGGATACGCCCGCAAAGGTCCCACCCTGAACAGTTGGGACAAAAATGGACACAATATTCAAGCTTGATACAGGTCTGAATTTGGATTGTATTAAATATTTAACATATTATAGGTTTCTGAATAAATGTAGTCAAAGAACTTGAAATTGATTATATGAATTGAATTTATATTCAATTAAAGATTTCTTGCAGTTGTGCAATACACTGTGCTGTTGCGCAATACTAAGTAAATCTGTTGTCAGACTATAAACAATTAAAGTTCAATTAATTCTCAATGTCATATTAAAAATTTATGAAAATGTAAAGGGAGCTTACATCAATAAATATAAATAATTCACTAAAGTTTCATGAGAATTTCTGACAGCATTTTTGAGTTATTGTCCAAAAACTGGAAAATCCCCCCTTTTTTAATGAATAAAACCCCATAACTCAGAAATGTAAAATGTAAAATTTATAAAATTCTAAACGGAGCTTACATCAATAGATATAAACAATTCACCAAAGTTTCATAAGAACTGCTGAAAGCATTTTTGATTTTTTGTCAGAAAACTGAAAAATCCCCCTTTTTTTATGAATAAAACCCTGTAACTCGGAAATGTAAAATCTAAAATATATAAAAATCAAAAGGCAGCTCTTGTCAATAGATATAAACAATTCACCACAATTTCTTGCAAGTTGGTGATAGCATTCTCGAGTTATTGTCCGAAAACTGGAAAATCCCCCTTTTTTAATGAATAAAACCCCATAACTCGGAAACGTAAAATCTAAAATTTATAAAAAACGAAATGGAGCTCACGTCAATAGATATAAACAATTCACTAAAGTTTTATGCAAATTGGTTAAAGCGTTTTTAAATTAATGTCCGACATGTTGACGACGGACGGACGGACAGACGGACGGACGGACAGACGGACGGACAGACGGACAACGGTATACCATAATACGTCCCGTAAACGGGCGTATAAAAATGAGTTGAAAATGGCTAAACTCATCAGATCGATGCAAAGCAAAAATATGTGACAAAAATACAGACCGGACGTAGCACGGTATTTATACGTCCCTAACAACAATAAAAACACAAAGTACAGATCTGAGAGTTCTCACAGTTACTTACAGCTAGTGCATAGCCAATAACAGCTAATAAAAGAAATCATGTACTAGTATCTAAAACTAAAATATCAATCAGTAAACATGCAACATCCAATGGATTTAGTGTAAAGACGTCATTAACAGTGTTGTTCTGTTCACATTGTGCAAGAAAATATTCTTCTGTTCTGTTTTGTAAGATAATATACTTGTGTTATTCTGAAATCTCATTCGTCATTATATATAGTTCGTTTGTTTATTTTCTTAATCTGTTTATGTGTTCCTGACCTAAGAGGATTATTCATCTTTAAACCGTATAAGAACTTCAAAATATTGAAGTCACCGTTACCTGTTCCCTTTCTCACAAGTATCCATTACAGGAAAACTGCAAGGTCATTACGATACGGGGAACATTTCGTACAGACGTCATCTTGGACGTAATTTGTGGCTAATCACAGAGTAAGTTAATTTTTATAACATTGTATTCGAAGCCTTCAAATTCATCTTCACATATTTGAACCTTTTCTTCGTAAAATACTAGAAATTTAACTGTTCTTGAAAGTACAGCATGTTCCCGCATTCAATGGACTGTGCTATTTGAAATTTCGTTTCATCATAACATTAATTCAACACATTGTAAATTTGTATTTTATTTTGTATTTCAGATTTTTAACATTTGTTAGATTGGTTCTTGATTAAAGTATCAGTACCTGATAGTCTTTTCTGCTTGAGCCCAATCGTCGGTTACACTTAATGGTCAGGCCATTACAGTACAAAGTCTACAACATGCCTGTTGTGTCTCACAGATAACGCCACTCCACGTCAATTCTACGGCTACAACCTTCCTGTTGTGCCCTACAAGAAAAACGTCATTCCTCGGCGCAGAGTTAATTGACGACTACCTGTCTATACTTATCCAGACAAAGAACTACAACGTAGCATCATAAGTAGCTGTTACACCGACAGTACACAGCACAGCTTGTTTGTACCAGGCAACATACCTCCAACGTTGGCAACAGTTTATTTTAATCTTACTATCCGTTGTTGATTAAAAAAATGGATTATGAACACTCAGAACGCCAGGACTACCCCGAGCGACCAGAAAAAGAACTCCAAGCAGGAGCGGAACATCAAGTGGATGCTGGACAGCCTGTTGAAAATCCGTCTGATGTTACAAACTTATCAGATTTTCCCGAGACTAGGCGAGTACGTGAACTCACGGAAAAAGGTCATGGAGCATACTCAGAAAAACGAGACAAGTCCTGTCAGGAACTGGAGGGCCTCTGGTCAGGAATTGAATTCCAGTTATTGGAAGTGGCCACACCTCCCAACGAGCTCCAGCAACTGCTCAAAGCACAAGAAAATTTAATACAGTCCTATATGACGTATCGCAGACTCACAAATGATAACATAGGTTTTCTGAAGGCAACAAGGACGATGGACAGTCTAAAGGACCTGGACAGTTTCAATTGCTTAACAGGGGTTCGTCTAACCAAGGCAGACACAGCCATGACAATTCTCCACGACCATCGCCTCACCCTGACAACAGGCCAAGTCCACCAAAACAAGGACAACAAAGAGCCAGAAAACTTCTAAAAGCGGAAGCTCAAACATATCCGATATGTCTAGCCTGGCAGAAGCGTGCAAAAGCAGAAGCTGCCAGAGCAAATATTGCCTTTGTTGAAAAACAGGCACTTATCCTAATACAGGAAGCTATAATGGAGGAACAAGCTCTATATAGGCAGGCAGAGATTGAACAAGAAGCATCCCGTAAACAGACAGAGATTGAACAAGAAGCTACCCGTAGGAAAGCTGAAAATTTACAGGAGGTTGTACGTCGAAAAGTGAAAGAAACCGCACGTGTCGTTCGAGAAAAGGCCTGAAACACAAAGAGAAACTGCAGTTGCAGAAGCTGAAGCACGTGCCCTGGAATACTACGACAGTCAAGGACTGAGTGATCTTCCCGAAACTGAAGACCCGCTCCGACGCGTGCAAGATTTCGTCAATAAACACCTTGACCCCCCTGCCGTACAGGAAGTAACAAGTCTACGAGAAAAAAAAAAAACTCCTGTGGTAATTGAACTAATCCATAAAGCACCAGATTTCGTGCCATCTGTGGCATTGCACTTGCAAACACAAACACCTGCTGTCTTGCCTACAGATGCTAAGTCAACAGAAGTTACATTCCCAGATCTGAGAACGGGGTCTAGCATACGAAAACAGGCCGTTTCAAAGAAGATCCCTGTTGCACACAAAAGACAGGGTGTTTCAGAAGTTATACCTGTCGCACACCAACCAACACCTGTGGTTCAACCTTTCATTCCAACGGATAACACCCAATATATCAACCCGAAATCGGAGATGACCAAATTTCTCCTACGCAAGGACCTGCTGTTCTCCCGGTTAACAAGCTTTAACGACCAGGCAGAATCCATTCATACATAAAAAGCTAGCTTCAAAAGGTCACAGACGAGTTACAAATTTCAGACTCGGAACAGATAGATCTACTGATCAAGTTGCTTAGGCCAGAATCTGCTAGGCATTCCTTTATCATAAAAGCGTTGCACACTAACAACCCTACAAAAGACCTGTAGAGATTATGGCATAGACAGAACGAGCGATATGGTGCTCCAGAAATGTTAAAGGCCTCTCTCACAGGTAAACTCGTCAACCTTCCTACCTTGACGAACAAAGACAACGCATGTCTTTACGACTTGTCTGATATTCTTTCAGAAATACAATATCACAAGGAAAACCCCAAGCTGGGATGTTTGCTGGCTTATTTTGACTCACCGTTTGGAATTAACCCTATCATTGAAAAACTTCCCTATGGACTTCAGGAAAAGTGAATAACAAGAGCGTCTAGATACAAATTGAACCACGACGTTGCCTTTCCACCTTTCACAGAACTCTTTGCATTCATTAGAGAAAGTAGCAAAGTTAAGAACGATCCTGGGTTCATCTTTGGGTCAAAAGTCACACCAAATACAAAAAGTGCTGCGCCAAGGTTCACTTCTTACCCCGAGGCTAAAGTTGGTACCCATAAAACAGCAGTTGAGCAGCAATCTGGAAACGCCAGCAAACAAGGTCATTGAATTCTGCACAACACCAACCATTCCTTAAATGAATGTCGAGCGTTCGGAGCCAATTTAATAGAGGAACGCAAATGTCTATTGAAACAAAATAATGTCTGTTACAAGTGTTGCGATTCCACCACACACAGAAGTCCAGAATGCAATACACGCATAAGTTGTAAAGGGTGTGGTAGAAAACAAAACAGCACCGCACTTCACATCACTAGACCACAACCACCTGCAAGCTCTCAGTCTAGCTCGCCCAAATCAGCCTCAGCGGCGGGTAACCAACAGAATCAGCCGAAACTAAGTAAACCTCAGATAATTCAACCTGCACCGAGATCTGCAAGGATACATATAGCGGGAAATCTTGTGCTAAATTACTACCTGTGAATGTTTATCACAAGGACAACCCGGATAAAGCTATACGGATGTACGCAATCATTGACGACCAAAGCAAGTCGCCTAGCCTGAATTCTTCAGTCTTTTTGGCGTACAAGAAAAACCGGAAAACTATACCGTATCAACATGCTCCGGCAAAGCAGTTACTTCCGGAAAAAGAGGAAGAGGTTTCGTTATGGAATCAATACATGGTAATGAAAGATTTGACTTGCCTGTACTAATAGAATGTGATCACATTCCCAATAATAGGGACGAAAATCCTACTCCTGAAGTCACAATGCATCATTCTCACTTAAAAAGAGCTCAGAGGAAACATTCCACCGATAGAGGAACATTGCCAAATTCTATTCTTAATTAGAAAAGACATGATAGAGGCACACCACGTCCTTGACCAGCGCATAGGACCACCTAGAACTCAATTGAAACTGGGTTGGGTAGTAATTGGAGAGACTTGCATTAACAAGCAGAACGTGTCTCTTGAATTAAACGTAAAAATTACTAACATTTTACCTACAGGACAACCATCAACGTTTCAACCATGCACAAGCAAGTTTGACATCCGGGAAAATTACACAGACCCTGTAACGAAGGACTTGCAATCACCACGCTTTGGAAAAACAAGGGACGATGATAAGCCTGGAACATCATACGAAGACAAAATGTTCATGAAGCAGATGAACAACGAATTTGTGAGAAACTCGAACGGACGTTCGGTAGCGCCGTTACCGTTCCAAGTGCCAAGACAGCCATTGCCAAGCAACAGACAACAAGCTCTTCATCGTGCCAATCTGTTAGACGCCAGTCTTAGTAGGAACCCGGTAAAACGAGAAAACTTTCTCACATTTATGAGTAAGATTCTAGACAATAATCATGCAGAGCTTGCTCCACCGTTAGACAACCATGAAGAGTGTTGGTACTTACCATTATTTGTTGTGTATCACTTGAAGAAACCCGATCAGATTAGAGGTGTGTTTGATTCTTCCGCCAAAAGTTACGAAGTCTCACTTAACTGTGTCTTGCTAACAGGTCAAAACCTAACCAATGATCTCATGGGAGTACTGTTGCGTTTCAGGAAAGAAGTGGTTGCAGTAACTACTTTTTTGTAGTAAGAAATGACCACCAAAATTATCTTAAATTTCTATGGCATATAGACAATGATCTAAACGAGAACCTTGTCGAATACCGCATGACTGTTCATGTTTATGGAAATAGCCCGTCACCTGCCGTTGCTACGCTTGGACTTAGGAAAGTAGCTCAGGCATTAGAAAAAGAGTTCGGCTGTCAAGTAACAAACCTTGTAACAACTTCTTTGTCTACGATGTTCTTACGTCATGCCCTACAAAAGAGGAAGCAGTCAAACTCAAGAAGGACACACAACAGGCATTAGAAAATACGGAAACGTAAGGCTTCACAAGTTCGCCTCTAATAGTGCGGAAGTTATGTCAGCATTTCAAGCCAGTGATTTGGCTTTCAACCTTAAGGATCTAGACTTAGAGGCCGACAGCAAACCCCTGCAACGTAGTCTTGGACTCAGCTGGGACGTGAGCACTGACAACTTCCTATTTCAGTTGTCGTCAGAAAATGAACCGATCACAGGGAGAGGATTTTTACCAACAATAAACAGCATCTACGATCCTCTTAGATGTTTAGCTCCGGTGATAATACATGGAAAACTCCTACTTAGGAAAATAATATCAGAAACCGTCGATTGGGACCAACCGCTTTCTGATGAAACAGCAGTCGAATAGAAATCTTGGAGAGATACTCTGATAGCTATTGAAACCTTACGTATTTCACGTACATATGTGCCATATCTCAGCAAGACTGTTACCAAGGAGCTACATGTCTTCTCTGATGCGTCCGCAAAAAGCCATAGCAGCTGTTGCATATCTCTGCACGACCGACAGTAGTGGTGAACCGAACCTTGGGTTAATTCTTTGGAAAGAAAAAAATGCTCCAACAAGTGGTCACACCATTCCACGACTAGAACTATCTGCTGCCGTATTAGCAGTTGAGTAAGATATTCCAAACCCTAAGTCACTTAACAATATGCCAAGCTCTAAGTCACTTTACGATATGCCAAACTCTAAGTCATTTTACGATACACCAAACTCAAAGTCACTTTAAAATATGCCAAACTCTAAGTCACTTTACGATATGCCAAACTCTAAGTCACTTTACGATATGCCAAACTCTAAGTCACTTTACCATATGTCAAACTCTAAGTCACTTTACGATATGCCAAACTCTAAGTCATTTTACGATTTGCCAAACTCTAATTCACTTTACGATAAGCCAAACTCTAATTCAATTTACGATATGTCAAACTCTAAAGTCACTTTACGATATGTCAAACTCTAAAGTCTCTTTACGATATTCCAAACTCTAATTCACTTTACGATATGTCAAACTCTAAGTCACTTTACAATATGCCAAAATCTAAGTCACTTTACAATATGCCAAACTCTAAAGTCTCTTTACGATATTCCAAACTCTAAGTCACTTTACAATATGCCAAACTCTAAGTCACTTTACAATCTGTCAAACTCTAAAGTCACTTTACGATATTCCAGACTCTAATTCAATTTACGATATGCTGAACTCTTAGTCATTTTACGATACACCAAACTCAAAGTCACTTTAAAATATGCCAAACTCTAAGTCATCACTTTACGATATGCCAAACTCTAAAGTCACTTTACGATATGTCAAACTCTAAAGTCACTTTACGATATGTCAAACTCTAAAGTCACTTTACGATATGTCAAACATTAATTCACTTTACGATACGTCAAACTCTAAAGTCACTTAACGATATGTCAAACTCTACGTCACTTTACGATATGTCCAACTTTAAGTCACTTAACAATCTGTCAAACTATAAAGTCACTTTACGATATGCCAAACTCTAAAGTTACTTTACGATATGTCAAACTCTAAAGTCACTTTACGATATGTCAAACATTAATTCACTTTACGATACGTCAAACTCAAAAGTCACTTAACGATATGTCAAACTCTACGTCACTTTACGATATGTCAAACTTTAAGTCACTTAACAATCTGTCAAACTATAAAGTCACTTTACGATATGCCAAACTCTAAAGTTACTTTACGATATGTCAAACTCTAAAGTCACTTTACGATATGTCAAACTCTTAAGTCACTTTACGATATGTCAAACTCTAATTCACTTTACGATACGTCAAACTCTAAAGTCACTACTTCAAAGTCACTTTACGATATGCCAAACTCTAAAGTCACTTTACGATATGCCAAACTGTAAATCACTTTACGATACACCAAACACTCAGTCACTTAACGATATACCAAACTCTAAGTCACAATATGCTTAATTCTAAATATTTCAGCTGAGAGTGTAGAAAAATAATTCATTACTCGAAAATACTGAATGAAAAGACTAACAAAATTCTGTAAGCAACTCATTATTTTCTAATGAACAAAGTGTAAATAATTTTAAAAGACTTACAAAAAATAAGCATGAAAATGTTGCTTTTCGTCCATATTTCATTTTTCATTATTGTAATATTGAAAGACGATTTTGTTAAGAACAAGCATAACCAACTTAATTATCATTTGTTGAAAAGAGCCTGAACAGTATCTAACAAAGAATGCTGAAAAAAACTGTATTGAATGTTTAGTATAAGAACAAACAAATTTAAATGAAATACTCGACATCGCTTGATCACGTGACAAAATTGTGATTTTCTTACGATATACTTAACAGCCCATGTAGCACATTTCGTCATGTGATTCTTACAGTGAAATGTGTCCACTTTTGATAAAAATTGAGATAGCTATATATTTGATATCTACGTTCAATGGTCTATCTACCCATACAACTATAATAAGGAATTTCTACAATCTACACGTTTACAGACCTACAATGTTCTACCTCCATACTCCCATTGTATTATAATAGCTTTTTCATCAAGTTAGTTCAGAGAAAAATATTTTTATATTGTTGTATCTCAACTATTTTTCATGTATTTTTTCTGTAAAATAATTGTTATCAAAATTATCTTAGTAGTACTTTGCTTTAATTGTTTGCATGGTTTGGACTCAATCTATGAGCAATTATAAGCAAATCCAGCAGTCCAAAATTTGGGATATTACATAGTTTTAAAATCCATGGTCTATCCATCCCCAATAGAAATATAAGAATACATTTCTAAAAAAACGTTGTTTGTAGTGACATGTTCAATCTCCAGACTGTCTCAGTCAAATATTTCTGATATTGCGCTTATTATTTTAATTTAGATTTTTACCACTATTACCAAATGGAAAATACACTTTTATAAGAGAATAAACGTTATATAAATGTTTGATGGATAGGAAAAAGGGGTATGAAATTGGAGGAATTACTCTCGAGAATGAAATATGTTTCAAATCTTGAATCAATCTTAAAACGTTTATTTATTCATTGAGACGGTAATAACATTAATGGGTTTTACAATGTTTCATACTTTGAGGTATCAATTCAATTAAATAATTACACAATTACGGTACTTATACATGGTCCTTGACTTTTAAATGTTTGGCTTTACGCATTCCTGATGAAGGTGAATCAAGAGATGCACATTGGACGCATACAACTGATTATGTGCTATTTTCATATTTTTTTACAATATTTTACCCAATGCAAAAATCATTTGATCGCATATTCGCCAAAGAATAGCTTAGAAACACAGCCGTCTCAATTAAAGATTAACCTTGCTGCATGTAAGATAATCTTTTATGCAGCTTGGTTTTGTTATCGAGTAAATTAAAGGGTAAGTTCGACTCAGATGGCGTACATTTTACAGTATACAAAATTAATTCGCCGTAAAAATATGTAACAATCTAAAGTTTTCAGTAGTTGGTTCTTCAAAAGTAAAGCGTTCTATTTACATACCATTAACACATATGAAGGTGTTCATTTGGATAATTATCCTTTTTTGGTTTTGAGCCTCAAATCCCAGGGTCAGTATCTTATATTTTTTTTTTAAGTATTGTATATATGTTTGATAGAGAATAGAATTGAGGAGGGGAACGGGGAATGTGTCAAAAAGACAACAACCTGACCAAATATCAGAGAACAGCTCATGGCCGCCAATAGGTCTTCAAGAGTAAAACTAACAATGCCTTACGATACGCATGCCACTTCAAATTACGTAACGAAAAGTGCATACTTCCGCGAGGCGGGAACGACATGAACTCGTATAATTAATCTCATTTATTCTACAAAAAATAAACAAAATCTTATTTGTTGATCAATTGTATACATTATTACGTTCATTGCATATTGTTGATTTCTTTTCATAAATCGCCCGCTCTCGTTCACACGATTGTATGATTTTACCGAAGAACACATTTGATACATGATCATTTTTAAACACATTTTTTTACACAATATTTTGCATCCCAAAATTTATTAATTTTCAAATGTGGTGGGTGGGACTGAAAATGATATTTATAACATGTTAACAACACGTCGCTTTAACCAATATTTGTCGCTGTCGATAAGACTCTTGCAGGCACATCATTAGCTATCTTCATGTAACTCTGAATGCACAGAAATAATTTCATAATTTTGTAAATGCACACTTAATATTTTATGTAAATACCCAGCTGTGTATGCAGGCTTAGTAATATTTTGGAAAAAAATCTGTGTATACTTGTCGCCATTGTCACAGGTCTGGTGGCTACTTAACCCCCACCCCCCCCCCCCCCCCCCCCCCCCAAGAAGCTATTAACTCAAATTTATGCATGCAACATAAAACCAATTCAGCAGGGCTTTTCTTAAAACACAATCCTTATGCCTTTTTTCTATTATGGAACTGTTCTGTGCGCTGCAAAGAACATTATGTAGTGGAAATGTTTATGCGCCATTTATAACGACTGTAACAGCAAAAATATCAGCAAGACAAGATAGAATAGGTCAACAAATCCAACTGTAAGTGCAATTCATATAAAAAGTTATTCCCCTTGCATAACGATTTTTACTCAATGGTGCATTTTGGCAAAAATTACAGTTGATACAGAGTAACTGAAAACAACAAAAATGTTCATTAGTCACGATCAACAATAAAAAGAGCTCAGTCATGAATTATATTCTAGTCTTTAATTTTAGCGAGTGCATGGCCATTGTTAAAATGTACATCAGCCATTTCTAAAGATAAAACGTCGGAAAAGGTTTGTCAGTAATATTTTGTAATGAAACTTTGAAATATAATTGTAACGTGAACGATTTATTTCACCTATATTCCCTTTGACTAGAATACGGGTATAACAGATCTCCTTGGTTACTAACTTAATGGTAACAGAAAACTGTAAAAGATAACACTGACGTTGTTAAAAGTATTTCTAATTTTATTGCTTTCTGCACTTTTAATATTTGTGATTTATTAGCATTTAAAAGACTTTTCTATCTTCAAATCAGTTTTAGTTTTCTTTTCAAAACTGACTAATGTGATGACATTCATTGAATTAGGTAATGAAATCTGTTAACTAAGCGATTTAAACTACACAGTTTTGTAAAAGCTTTTCACAGTTTTGCAGATGAAGTAGCCAAAATAAGGTCGTGCAAAAATGTATGGATTCTTAACAATGGTCACTGTTACTTCTTTGGAAGTTCAAAGGCAAATTGGCAAGCTGCTGAAAATCACTGCGAAAGACTTCATTCACACTTAGTAGTAATAAATGATTTTCGTGAGAACTTGTGGTCGAAAACGTTAATGAAAGAGGTTGGCAGTAGCGGTAGTGTATTGGAGCAAATGATTATGACATTGAAGGCCAATATAAATGGGTAGCTGATGGTTCTTACGTAGTGTTCACAGACTGGGATAAATGGCAACCAGATAATACAAATAATGAGGATTGTATTGAACTCTAGTGCAATTTAAATAGAAGTACTACCTTTCACTGGAATGATCGACATTGCTCAGACAGACTTGATTACATGTGTGAAAAATAGGTTCCAGACGTGTATAATTGCAAGAACCCACATTAATGCCTCCTTCAATATTAAGAAATATACATGTTTTTTTTCTAATAAATTAATGTATTTGTATTTATATAGTACAATCATGTAGTTTATTAGAATACAACTATACTAATCCACTAGTAAACAATTTAGATTGCACAGAAAGGTATAACGAATGATTGAAATACATTATAGAAACATGAAAAAGCCCAAAAAATAATTTGCAAACTATTTCAATTCGAACCATCTTTTAAAACAAAATTAATCCAAGTTAAACAGATTCCCTTGTGTTTATCAAAATTGATTTAAGTTTTGGTTAAGCCTTTTCAAACTAAACAAACACGCACCTGTTAAACACATTTAAACTTTCTGTTATTGAGATTTATACTCGGGTTACATTCCCATAGGCTCCATTGTATAGCTATAACATAGGTTATTAAATTGAAATACACTGCTGACAACTCGACTTTAATGAGGTTGCTTAAGTAATAATAATAATGTTGTACCGTTAGAATAGGATAGGGTCTGGTTACCCAAAACGAAGCTTAAATTTTTAGGCCTATCTACGCAGCATGTTTTCTTAATCGCGACCATTTTGGAGGCCCTTTTATATGAAATTACGGTTTTGGCTTTTGATACAGATTTAAACGTGGTTTGATTCATTCAAAAGCAAGATTCCTTTGAAATTAATATCTTCAGATCTATAGATCATTATTTAAGGAAACCAAACATTTTGAACTCCATAATTTTGATTAATAAACAACTAACATTTTAATCTTGGAAGCTAAAACTCTTCAAAATCTGAGAAATCTGTCGTCTTTCGTCCATGAAATCCATGCTTACTCCCCTATTTTTTTCGTCTGTAACGTTATTCGACGTCACACTATGTAAACGGTGTCCTCTATGAAATGTGCCTTCGCGTTCTCGGTGTACTGTAACTTCCATTTTGTAACATCAATAACAACTGTACATTCAGTTTGGTATGTTTTTTTTTTCTATATTGATTCTTCACTTTTTAATATCATGATGTATTACAGAATGAATTTTGCAAACATTGATTATATATTTACATAAAAAATAATAATACAATTTAAAAGTACTTGGGTGTATTGTCTGAACGTTCGATGACATTCCAAGATTTTTGACAATTTAGTTAGAAAATATGCAAACAAATGCAAACAAATGCCAAAACATGAATTAAATCCCTCAATCTATCTTTGATATGTTACAAGCATGATCCTTAATATTACTGTATACTTTTACATGGAATTAATATACTTAGTAGGTTTAGTATGCAAGTGTGCTGTGACTTCGCGTTCATTTCTGTCCAGTGTACTGTGTGACTTCTTGTACAAAGCGATCGTGAATGTACTGTGACTTCATGTTCAACAAATGTACTATAATGTTAGTCCCTTACAACCATTTTTTGCCTTTGAGATATTATATGGGGTTGCTCTCATTTGACCTTTAGTAGTTTTACGAAGAATTTGTATTTTATGACTTGTATCATTCATTGTACCTTTTAAGTTGATTCATTTTTTCAAATGTTTTTTTTTTGTTTTTGTCGAGTCCACTGTACGAAGTACCAAGTCAGCTATTATTACTGCGATCAGAAGTTATTGGCCCAGAAAGACATACTGAAACATACCATAGCTCATCATGGAAATAAAGAGTTGAGGTGAAAAATAAATTCATTGATTGATTTATAAATTGAATTATCGCTATACAACCACTAGTTATTATGAAAATCGAACTTGAAGTTATGTGAAGTTGAAACATATGGGAAACAGATATTCATGGACAAGTTTTTACAAATGCATTCATTTTGAAATTACTGTCAACAGTTAACTCAGCTCATAAAACAAAATTAAACGAAATAATATATTATCACCACCATCAAAACAGAAACGATTCGAAAGTTTTTCAGATTCCCACTTTATTCTTAAATATATTGATAAGCTTGATGTCTTTACCTTTAAAAAATGATGGTGATGGTAATAACGAGGATGATATGCAAAGTTTAATCAAACTTTGACCAGAGGTCATAATTTTTTTTGAAGGGAAACGAACAACTTGAAACTATACAACAGTTTGTTTTAATGATCCTAAGCAAAACTTTTCCACTTAACCAATGTTTAGACGCAGTTAAACTACAAAGTTCAGATTATGTAAGACAAATGAGATATTCGGATGCAATTAAACAATTCTGGCAAATTGGGGATAAATTATTCCATGGAAGATTTGTTCGATGTATGCATTTAGAAAAATCCACTTTTAAAATTTTAAATGGGGCTTCAACTTTGCGTGTTATCGAGGTCAACTTTCAAAGCCAATCAGCTGTATCAGAGTTATGAAATGGAACCAGGATTTCTTCCGCAAATGCTTGATAACAATCAAATCAGTGCATTGTGCATTGAAAGGGACTTAAACAATTATATTCTAGACACTGAAAATGTTCTTTGTGTTTGTCAAAGTAGGAAACCCTTATCAAATCATGCAATTTTCTTGTAAAGAATTGACATGTTGCAGTTACATTCACTTACAGTTTATATCCTAATTTTGATGTGAAATTCAAACAATTAGCAATAATTCTAGTTATGATTAGACTTCCTAGATAGTTTAACATATTGTAGTAAAAAGAAAGAAATTACTGTGTAGGTGTCACACCTTCAATGCAACCTATTAGCACGAAGAACGTTTTGTAAAAGTTGGCAACATCTGAAAAACATGATAGCATTTTTGATATTACTGTTTAGTACGGCTACATGTAACAAATGAATTTTGCAAAATTAAAACTAAAAGTTTAATATGTTTTTGGGCCAATTTTTATTACATGATTTTAAATTGAAAATTATGGAAGATGTGCCACATAATATTCTCATTTTTTGGCCATTCCGAAAACCAGAGATCTGTGTTAGTAGATCATCTGTCAAGCATTGATTGAAAACTGGCATATTAAAAGATAATACAAGAAAAGTAAGAATTTATTTGGTTACAAAAAAGTTATGCTTAAGCTAAAATATTTAGACAACTGTGAGAAATGAAAATTCGGGTTGTCTTTATCAAGTTTTTTTCCATATTTTTAAGGCATGAAAACAACTTATTTTCGGCAATTTTTGATAATAAAATAAATTGCTTGCCCAAATTAATTGGTTTGAAGTATAATTGTCCTTTTCAAAGTTAGATTAAAAAGGAAACCCCATAAGCTTTATACAAACAATAAGTTAGATCGATTTTTTCACATTCCAATGCTTTGTATGCTATAGCTTGTTTGTTTGGTTTTCTAATGGTGCGAAGATCTCATAACTGCATATACGTGTCCGATATAAATTGAGATGAAAAACCCATATAACATGGTATGTACAAATAAGAAAAAGAAACAAACAAGCGTTAAAAATAGGATAACTTAAAAGCAGGTCTGTAATGTTTAATTTGAATTGCTATCATTTAACTCTATTTAAATTATGAAAACAATTCCTTCATAAACGATCTCCATATGTGAACTCAAAAACTTCAAACTCCACTAAAATCTACCAAGCGATGTAGGAGGAGTATTGCTTAATACAGAGTTTTTTTAGGCTAATGGATGGACATAAGAATGAAAAGAACAAAGGCAATATGATGCCTACATTTCCGCTACACACACACACACACATACATGTATATCTTATCGATATCTGAATTTCAAGTTCTGTTGTGATTTCGATAATTCACTTAACTTTGTTCAAGACGGTTATCTTTTTCTTGATTGAAAGAAAGAAGGAGAAAGTATGAGACAGTCTCAAAACATAGCCGAAGAAACACAGATAAGACCATGACAAAGCCAAAAGGTTGGTCAGACAAACAACAATCCTTAAAACACTAAAACGAAATGAACGAACACTACATAAAACCGGTGGAAATCGCAATATCTCAGGAAGGGTTTTCAATCTTCCACAACTATAATTTTAAGAAATATTTGATAAAAAAAACTAATAGTTATTACGAGAGTATTTCTGTATTGGCCTTGTTATTGGTCATAGGATTGCTGTTTTGGCCTGAGACGAAGCCGAAGTCCAAAACAGCTTGCCGAGGCCAATAACAAGGCCTATACAGAAATACTCACGTAATGATATCTTTATTAATTAACTACAGCGTTAACATATTTTTTTATTTCATTTCACAAGAGATTAACATGTTTTACCTTGAAGTGGAACTATCCAAATCTTATGATCTGGTGCTGTTTCCAGGGGTCTAACCTCTTCTACATTATCTGATGGTTTGTTTTACCCTTTCCTATCACTATAAAGTGTTTCAATTCATATGCAGATGCAACACATAAATAGTAATTGGAAAGGTACTGCCATTGCATGAGCAGAAACAAAAGGATTATTTAGAAAAAATAAAAGTCGGAGTTGAATATGATTGAAAATGATACAACTATTCATAAACCAACTGACCGAATAACGAAGACTTGAACAATTACAGGTCACCCTTCGACAATTCATATGCCTGGTTCGGGTTGAAAAATAAATAACACTAAGTCTTACAAAACGTGAGACGCGAAAGTAAACAGTAAATAGATTTGTACCTGAACCTGAGGACCTCAGGTTCAGGTACAAATCTATCTAGGTCGACAAGAAATGAACTTTGTGATAATCTACTCGTTACCCAAACCTGAAATAATTCAATTGTTTGCTTACAAAATGCTTTTTTAAATGAATGTGATTGTCTTCAGCCTGAAATATATGCCACACTGAACGTTTCGGCATATTTATGGTGAGTAAATAAAACTGCGTATTCCAAACGACTGTTTATTAGTTTGTGTTTATCATGACTTTCGATCTAAAAACTAGAGCGTTCCGATATCTGTATTGGCCGGATCAGAACTCGGCCAATACGGGAAAAAATCAATATTGGCCGAGTTATTCTGTATTTGCCGAGTTGACACTTTTATATTGTATAGGCAGTTTCCAACATATTAAGTCCAATAACAGAGTAGTTAATTAATAATATGTTATAATGAGCTAAAATTAAAAAATAGCCAAATTTGTGATTGAAAAGCGAGTGGTGCAAACAGTATTCGTTCGAATATTGAGCGAACATTAACTTCTTAACATCTCTTACACTGTCGACATGGAAAAACATGTTAACTGTATATGCCTTGTATATTCCCCCAAAGACCTTTTATTACCCTTTTTTCAAATGTGGTAAATAAATTTCTCCTGATATTGACAACAATCGATGTGTTATCTAAAGCAAAATACTCCATATTTGCAGACGGTGGTATTTAGGGCAACTGCAAATGCTTCATAAGAAGGCTGATTTCTGGCCAATATTATATCATTTTCAGTTTAAAATCATGTAAAAAAAATCCTAACCTATAAGCGATAAATTTATTTTCCATTAACATATAGATATTCATAATATTTTGCATTTAGCACAATTTTATCATTTTTGGAGGATTTACCTTGAATTGCAATGTTCTGTAAATATTGTACAAGTAACAATTTAATTTGCATTTGATATAGAATTATGGTAATATGTATACAAGTTCATATGGTTTTTAGAAAAATAAATATACAACAACCAAAAAAGGCATTTAGTTAGTTTTTGCAAAATTTAGGAATGTTCATTCTTGACCTTTAACACATATTGCATAGAACGAATTATTGACGACCGGGCAAAAAAAAAAATAATACGATTTTCAATGATTGATAATATAGCCGTATGTTAGGTGGGTGCAGTAAAGTAGTTAATTAAGCGTCTTTTTGAAAAAATGTCACTCGCCTATTACTCTATATTTAAAACAGATCAAATCTATGCATTTTTTTAATGGTAAACTGTCTTGATTCATCATTTGAATCGAAATCAAATAAAAACTGGTTTTAATATATTTAACAATATGTTTTTTTTTATAATTTAGCGATGATTCCTTGTGCATGATGCCGTTTTTACTGCGAAAGACGTATCAACAAAAATAAACAGAAAATAAAAAAATACAAACTACAGAATAGATTTTAAGGAAATAATATGATCATAGTCATGACGGTAAAGTTAATTTTTAATTCAGTTCAAAGTCTTACGGTTATTTTCGAAATTCGGAATTAATGCTGTAAGATTTAAAAATTCGAAGACAAAAATATAACAGCCAGCAGTTCGGCATTGTAATGTTTCTACAAAAATTATAGAACAGGTGTGTCGCCGATTTTATTATACTTTACGAACATATATCTATATTTAACATATTATATAACATTTAAATTTTATTCAGCATTTTCCGTGTCTCCCTTAAATGTTACCAAAGAAGACACATTGGACACGTTTTTCAGAACCCATAATAATAATAATCTAGGATGGTTAAAATTTATGACAGACAAATCAAATATAAAAGCAAATGTTATTTCCGAAATGTGATTTTTTCCAAAATTTAATTCAAGCCTTCAATTTGAGGGAATCGCTCAATAATTCATTATAGATTTCCAACAAGTTGTCCGAGTCCTCCCAAAACGTTACCATGTACAAAAAAAAATGACGTTTTTGCACGGAACGTCAATATAACTCTATAATTTTATTTAAAGTGACCGAAAGTGCCGTATCTTTTGCATTAGACACGTACTGGGGACGGTACTGCATAATAATATAATTTTGGGAAATACTTCTTGATAATTTCTTCTAAAAAGTAATAAATGAAAGACATATAACGATTATTTTTTTCTTCCATCGAGTTAAGTAAACCATCTGCTGATCTGAAAAGTTTCGTATAACACTAAATAATATTCTGCATTGGATAAATATGGCGCTCGTTTGCTTAAACGCAATGATATTAAGCAGACTGTTCTTTGAAAACAGTTGAAGGTGGGTTGATAAAATTCAAACTCTTGAAACACAAAACAGCGTTGGTACCGGCTGTTTCCACGCGATTATGATGTTTATGCCAAGACTTAGATATTTTTGATTACGTAATCTTTACCATGGCAAAGAATACGCAACTTGCAAAATATATAACTATCAGCCATCAAGTGATCATTTTTCTTACAGTAAGCACAATTTAGTGACTTCTTCTCAAAAGTATCAAATTTTGGACTAGACATATTATAACAAGACTGACTCTTATTCTGTGCAACAGACTTACTATCAGTACGCGCAGTACTTTGATTTTCTATAACGGTCAAACCCGCTCGTGATGGCGTCCGTAAAATGTTCGAAGGGAGGATTTCAACTTCAATACTTGAAACTCTTGGTTCAATAGCTACTTTTTTCAACTTCCTTGTGAGCATCAACCTCCTATCAAGGAAATTATGATAGGAAAAATAAACCCTGAAATACCGTATCAACTGGGAGATATAGCGCAGCTGGAATGTTGCTACATAGAAATGGAAAGTTCACAATTGGTAAGCTGAAATCATCTCTTTTGTCGTTAAGTTTTGTTCTCAGCCGATCTTCATTGTCATTTTCTAAAGTAGACGTAAATTTATCGAATGTTCTTGGCAAATTAATCTGTCACATTTGATAATACATGTATTCCAAAAAGAGAAGAAACCTTAACTCGTGAAATAGCATGTCTTACAGCAAAATTAGGTTCTTCGGTGTGATCCGTAATATGATATTCATTCATTATTGGTGACTGAGACTTCAATTTTTATCACCGTTTCGCGTCCCATGCGTTTAACGAATGCCTTACTTGCTGCTTCTCTATGTTAAGCTTTTGAAGTTTTGGCCACAAGGATTTTCAAAACTGACAAAAAAAAATGCAAAGCTACATTATACTGCAATTGTTATTTCCCATCTGGTTTGCTCGCGTTTGTGTCATTTTTTTCATGCAGAGATTTTGAGTGCCATAAAACTTACCTATTTGAACTGCACTGGCCTCAAAACGTCAAAGCTTTTGACATTCATTCATATTGTTCCGACGAGTATAGTCACTAGCAGAAGAGCAATCGGACAAACAAAATTTGTAAAATTTTATTCTCATTTTCTAGCACTTGGTCGAAACTGCTGCTCGCTGATTAATAGTCACAAAAAAATATCATCAGATCTGGAGTCAGTGTTTTGGCACTTACATGATTTATAATATAACTTTCTGAAATCATCAGCTGAACTTGATAAATATAGATTCTTACATTGGTACTATTATCGGATTTATCCAATCGAGATAGTTAAATTATCGAATTTAAAAGTCCGAGCCTGGGCGAGGACTTCAAAATTTATAATTTAACTATCGAGATTGGATAAATCCGATAATCCACGAGTAATTATGTAAAAATCTATTTCTCTAATGATTATCAATTAAATTTTCATTTTTGATAAACGAAAATCCCTTCGAGTGCCTTTCACATTCCACAAGGTTGTCAATTTCATTAACACCTGTTAGCACACTTTGATTCATTCAGTGAGCTGATAAAGGTAATGACCCGTAAATTCATCCTATCATCTTCTAAGATCATCGGCAACCACACGTTGATTAATTTTTTTTATACAATGGGTCCGGAAAGGGTTAAATTGCCACAGAATAAGAGAAATTTAAATAGTTTATAACCCCCTCCGGCACAGATGAGCCAAGATGGATTTGGCTATTTTTAAGGTAGTTTTTGGTCATTAAGCTTCTCATTTATTTAACTTTTAATGTATTATTGACTTGCAATCTTTTAGGGTTTAAGCGCTTTTGAGGAAAATAAATAAATAAAGCACTTTTGACGCACCAAATTTATAAAATGTTATTTTCTTTGATGTAATTTTTCAGGAATTGGGTAATTTGTATGTACGATTATATTTCTTTAATTAAAATTATTGTTTAATATACTGACGATTTACAATTTTTAATCCTTTAAAACTTCTTTGCATTTACAAAAAACCTGAATGAATAGATAAATAAATTATCTACCAATGCAATACAATTATAGAATGTAGACCTGTGTATTCCTCCAAAAACGCGACCTTTTTAGTTTACTATCAAACTAAGGTTGGTTATATTGAATGAATGCAGATAAAATTACTCCATCCAATTCAATGTTGAACCATGTATTTTATTCTATTTGTGAATTTCAATCATAGTATGCTTGATTCTGCTTGAAATCACTTGTTATTCAAAACATGAATGGCTGATCGTACACAAAATCCGATAACAAGTCACTAAAATTTGTTTGTTTTAAATCTATCCCACTATATATAGGATCGTGTATACTTCAAATTTCAATCGACATATTTGTACTGATAGTTATCAATTAAAATGTTGAACAAATAAACAAATCTGACTTAGGTCATCAAACTGTTTGTCCAATTTAACGAGGTAAACAATTTCGCTAGATTTGTCTCCCAATATAGATATATTTATGTTTTATAATAATGAAAAGGTTGCCATTGAAGAGATTACTAATTTTCATGACAGCTCCTGTACATTTTAACTTTTTTATTCATATTCAAAACTGTATGCTTTTATACCTGTTTATCTTATTATTTTCAATCTTTCTGCAAAACAATAACAACTGTTTTGTACAAAAGATGATCAGTTTTCTAAAAATTTAAAGCCAATAACCACATATAGCTAAAAAGATTTCTTTAATCGTATACATTTTCAATATCTTAAATTATTATTCCGTCATCAAAAGTGTTTGGATGAAATTTCAAAGAGGCTTTGAATGATTGTCGGACTTTTCTCTTTTTACGTATATTTCATACAGTAATTGTTGCATTAAACTTATGACAACAATAGTTTCTAGATATGGAATTTTAATTTTCTGCTGAGCAAAAATGCCTTTGCCAAAGGTTGTCTCAAAATAAATAACTAACTAAATAGCTTAAATAATAATAATAATAATAATATTCAGAAAGCAATGCAACAATTTCAGGCACAAATAAATATGTTTAACGATATTCTTGTATACGTCGACAGTACGTACCTATCGATCTTGGCTGATCAGTTAGAAGTTACAAATGAAACGTAGGATTAAACCAAGTATGAAAACAAAAGATGGTATGCTTATCCCACTAGTTCGCTGAATTTCGTAACGCTAAAACTGGCAACTGTCAAATTTTCCTGGAACGACGTTACGTTCACACAATATCAACACATTATTTAACGTTCACAACATTTTAACGAAAAAGTATATTAATATACTTAGTTTCTCTATTTATCAAATAAGCAGTATTAGAAAATTTCTTATCCAAATATTTCTTATTCAAATATTTGGTAGTTTGAGATGCTAAGACTAGATCATCAAAGATACCAGGCTTATTATTTGATACCCCGACAAGCATTTAGTCACCATAAGAGCCATTTGTAATTCGAATCAAAACTGTTGGAAGATTATATCAAATACGAAGTTGAATACAACTGAAAACCTTCAAAATATTGTGCTTAATCAGGCAAAGGATATCCATGCTTAGGAGTAATACCATTAATTTCTGACTGTTTATATCATTTATTAATTCTTATTAAGTGTATATGACAAATCTATACGCCGTTCTGTTTTTAATTGGTGTAGTTCATTATCTTTATTCTACACTGTAGCTTAGCAACATTTAACTTAAATCATTATTACCGAAGTAAGTAAGATCATTAAAACAATAAGTTTTATTGGTGCATCTGTTGTAAATTGATATACACTTAATCATGCTTAACCAAAACAAATCGTTTAGTGTCTCAAAGATTTCGGTAAACTGTAAATTAAATATTCTATCTATTCCGTAAGGATTTTTTATTATTATTAACATGCGTAACGAAATAAATGTAATTTCAAGTTAAAAAAAACACACTACACTAACTTTAAGATGACTGAATGAAAGTACCATTTACACTGAAAGACTTCAAAAATGAAATCCTGTTGGGTTGACTCTACACAAAGATATGGGAGAAGCTACAAAGAAGACCATCTAAAACTATAAGTCGGAAGAAAACATCTGTAAACAATGCAAAAATATATAAACAATACACACACATAACACTGTACAGAACAATTGAGCAACACCAATATCTCAAAAAACCACAGGTGTTATTCATTGCTCAGAATGGTCATTAGTTTCTGTTCTACAATTGATTCCGTCTGTCTACAGTAAGTTCCATCATTCATATGTACTTACAGATGTACAGACAGACAATAAAACCATAAATTATGAAAGATGCCTTTTTCAAAATATAATACTTAACAGTTCCTTTGTTGGTGTATTGAGGTTTGATGATTTGACTTAAAACCATCTATTGGTATTTAAAACAGACAAAATCTAATTTGTAATAAAGAGATAATGTCTCTCTAAAATGTAAAGATTAGATAATGATAGTCTGAAATTTTAATTTGTTTATGACGTATTTGATCAATACACTAATGTTATCTCTGTTATGGTTAAAGTCGAATCCGTATGTTACTTTCTGATGGCGCAAATCTCAACAAACAAATGTGAATTGTGCACTGAGAAAGCTGGTGTATTTTATTGTTATGAATGTCAACATGCACTTTGTGATTTATGCCGACGAAAGCATGACAAAATTCCTTCTATAAGAGGACACACAGTTACGGACATTCAAAATGTTGACCTTGCAACTTTCAACACTAGGTAACAATGTGTCTCGCATGAAAGGGAATTTCTTTTTTACTGCGTTAAATGTAGCGACCTTATTTGCAGTAAATGCGTTACAACAACACACAAGGATCATACCTTCTCAGAAATTGCTGAAATGGTATTACAACAAAGGGAACAGGCGACAAATATTTTACCTAAACTCAAAGCTAGAATTGAATCAATTTCAGCCATGGAAGAAAATTTGGATAGATTGAAAAAAGATAGCAAACACGTTGTTAAAGATATAGGATCCACTTACCAAGAACTTAGGCTCTTTGTTGAGTCAAAGAAAGACATCAAAATTATAGAAATAGAGGACAACGAAAAGACTGAGTGTCAAAACTTGGAGTTATTCCTGCAGAATATTGATCATGGTAACACGCACTTCTCACGTATTTGTTCAGAACTCGAACATATTTTATCAGAAAAACACGATATAACATTTTTCACGAGTTACACTTTGATAAACGAATGTTCTATAAAGAAATTGTTGACTACATTCAATCAAAGGTTGATGACAGGTAAGCTAAAAAGTTAATCGGATGACAATTAATAATATAAGTAATATACAAATATTGTTCAAGATTGTATTAGCATAGATTCATCTGCAGTAGCATGAAATATTTACTTGATTATCTTTGGTTTATATATCGCTTTTCAACTAAAATTTCATAATGCAAAACAAAGAAAACTTGACATACCATACTTTGCAATTAGAATTTTCTATTTTGTCTATATAAATTCCACATTTCTTACAGAAGAACAAATGGAACTGCTTGAAAAGACATGATGATGTCAACAAAATACTTAATAATGGAATATCACATGCTCCAAACAACCTAAAAAAAGAAATAATTTCACCTCTTTGACAAATTTAACTTATTTACATTCATTACGTTTATTGGTTTATGTTTTTTTAGCACTCTAATTTTTCAGTTTAATCTCGGTCAGCCGACAAAATAAGGAATACATATAACGCAAACATTAAATTAGTTCAAATTCACTTATCTGTAAAATAGCTATACAATATGATGATGAGGAAAAGGAGGAGGAGGAGGAAAATGAGAATGATTTATACACAGTTGCTTATATAACATGCATACCAACCAGATATTTATGTGATATGAATATCATGACTCCTGCTTTTTTCTAGACCGACACTCTGAAACTGATCATTTTTAACATGTTAGTTCACAAAATAACAGTCCTACTCGGACAATTTATTCTGACTCTGAGGTAAATAGATATAAGAAGATGTGGTATGAGTGCCAATGAGACAACTCTCCATCCAAGTCACAATCCGCAAAAGTTAACCATTATAGGTCGGAGTACGGTCTTCAACACAAAGCCTTGGCTCACACCGAACAGCAAGCTATAAAGGGCCCAAAAAATGACTAGTGTAAAACCATTCAAACACGAAAACAAACGGTTTAATCTATATAAAAAACGAGAAACGAGAAACACTTATGAACCACACCAACAAACGACAACCACTGAACATCAGGTTCCTGACTTAGGACAGGTGCAAACAAATGCAACCGGTTTAAACGTTTTAATAGGTACCAACCTTCACCTCTACCTGAAATAATAGTGAAACATCACAACATAGAAAGATGTCGGTTTTCCATTCTGACCCGTCCGGTGATCAAATCCTTGAGATGACAACAGATGCAGTTATATGGATAAACAGTTATCCTACAATATAAAAAGAAAATACATCTAAAGGTCAATTAACGGTTTTAATCAAAAGACAAGAAGGAAACATAATTATATTTAGCCCCAAATCGCCCCAAAGAGATGGAATTAAATTCAACCACTCTCAAATACAAGTAGCATAACAAAATTTAAATAACTAACAAGTTAAACATGTTGAGATTTATAATTAACGGTTTAATATCAATTGCGTTGACAGAGTATGCTTGCAACTCTTTTTAAGCAAAATAGTTGATAATGAATAAGTACCACATTTTAATAGTACTAGAACCAGCGTGACTTGCCATGTTGCTGCCCCAAGTTAGGAACCTCGTTATGTTTTTAGTAAAAGCGGTATATGTTTTGTCTGTATAGGAGTTTAGTGTGTATGTCTTTGGTAGTCGTTGTTTAATTAATTCACATCTGTTTATATATCGATAAATTTCAACTTGAATTGTTATAAACACACTTTTACCCAGAAAATCTTCATTGTAAAATAAATATGTTCTAAACTCTAAAGGCCGCTTCGGTATAAATATGTTATGTAGATAGTTCTTACTACTAGGGGTTATTTGGGGGTCATGTATAGAGAAATCAGAGTTTGGTCCTATTTTCTAGCATCTGTCAACATTGTGGTGAGAAGACCATTACAATTGATGGATTGCAAAAAGAACAAAGGGCCCTCGAAGAAAAACTAAATAGGTAAATATAGTTATTGTTAATGATTCCAAGAAGAAACCAATCGCCAAATCGCTTGGTCCTACAGTAGAAGCATGGTTTAATGCAAACATATGTCACCGATTTCGGTTATATATTTATAAACCTTATATTCTATGAAATTCTATAAATGATAAGCTTCCAATTTTGTTTCCAAATTCTTTGTGTTAGATACAGTAATGTGTATGTTTACATGCAGTTACGGTACTGTAAATTAAATATTGTTGCCTGCATTTATTATTGCGATGTTTGATCATGGACACAATGTCGTTGTTAATTATTAAAATTTCGAAGTAATACTGCATGTGGATAATGTTATCAAATTTAAAATGAGATATATTGTTTTTGCCGCAACTTTTACTTCGTTCAATGGGTTTATACATTTAAACTATTCTCAAACGTTAAATAGATGCAGGAACGACAAATATTTACTACTGGAAACGAGGAGACTTGAAATCGCTACCAGTTAACCGATCTGTATCTTATTGATTATTATTTTTATGTGTGATACATCCCTTCCTGGGAAGAAGTATATAAATAATGCTATGCTTACCAGAAATTCTTCCTCTGACTTGTCTATCGTTAAAAATGAAAACAACACTTTATAAATTTTATGGGTCACACACGCTTTTTTTTGGAATACCTTCATAAGAAACGCCCATTGTCGAATATTTGAATGCCACAGATGTAAAAGAACGAGAACAGTTGGAGAGCTATGTGATTAAAAAGGACTTAAATAATAGCCAAATTCATCAAATGTCAATTTTGCCTGATGAATTTGAAACCTTAGTTTCTTAATAATTTATAAATTTATAAAAAAATAGTTTAAGAAGGGTCTGGAGCTGGCATGTCAGTTAACTGCTAGTAGTCTGTTGTTGTCATTTTGTTTATTTTCTTTGGTTACATCTTCTGACATCAGACTCGGACTTCTCTTGAAATGAATTTTAATGTGCGTATTGTTATGCGTTTACTTTTCTACATTGGCTAGAGGTATAGGGGGAGGGTTGAGATCTCATAAACATGTTTAATCCCGCCGCATTTTTGCGCCTGTCCCAAGTCAGGAGCCTCTAGCCTTTGTTAGTCTTGTTTTATTTTTAATTTTAGTTTCTTGTGTACAATTTGGAGTTTAGTATGGCGTTCATTATCACTGAACTAGTATATATATTTGTTTAGGGGCCAGCTGAAGGACGCCTCCGGGTGCGGGAATTTCTCGCTGCATTGAAGACCTGTTGGTGACCTTCTGCTGTTGTCTGTTCTATGGTCGGGTTGTTGCCTCTTTTACACATTCCCCATTTCCATTCTCAATTTTATTTCGTATAAATCGTGTCAGTTTTGAAGTACTGACAGAGCTGTGTGACCAAAAAGGACATACATTAGTAGATAAATTTGTTATTCATTTAGAAATTTTAATAGAATAGTTGTCGATAATGGAAATAAATCTTTAAAAGTATTTGAATTGGTTTTTAGAATAGTGTTAGTTGCGATGAAGTCATGAGGTGCGAACATTTAAAATCAAAAGTTCCATAAGTTATGCTTCATTTAAGAAAGGCTATCTTCATATTGTATTCTAAGCTATAAAGTTCGACCGCCCAGCTCTTTATTGGCAATAAGATTGTTTTTTTAAAGATTTATACATAACATTAGATAAGTATTGGTCAAATGAACATTCACAATTTTATGTGACATTACTGTTCATGAATTTAAACATCATTCAATTCACTAAAGTTTTTAAATCTCCTTGCGCATAAAGCAAGAAATTGGCACAGATTTTTTTTATTGATGAACCGGTAAATTGCAGTCAAAATAAATTACTTGAGTAAGTCCCTAGGAAATTACAAAAAAGTATCTTTTTTTCTGTACACGTATAATTTAATCTATATATAGAACCGATTTTTGTAGTTTATCTAGAAAATTTATTTTAAATACAACTAATTAAATCATGTCTCTCAAAATTGTCATGAAAAATTATTATTAAAATCATGGTAGTAATTTAGCAAACAAAAATGTGTAAATTGCACAATTGTGTAAACAGTGTTCGACTGGCAACTTATTACCAAGGGTGCTAGTTGAAACTTATCATCTGTTTCTTTAATTATGTCGGGAACGTTCAAAATCGAAAGTGTTAAATACAAAATGAAACCAAGGAAAAACAACCTTTTAAAGCCTTGGAAAATCAAACAGGGTCTGAGTAGAACAGCCAAATCATATACCTCATTAGGTTTTCTTGTGATAATATAAATGTTTAGATATACATATTTTTTTAAGTCACGAGTAATTTTTTGGTAGTCGATATTAATATTTTTCATTTTATTTTCGATGCGGCAAGTTGCTAAGAAATGGTGCAGTGTAACCTATATATTCAGCTTTTAACTTTCTTTCTATAAACATAACCATTAATATTTTAGTAAAATATAATTTAGTGTTGACAATTCAAAGTTCAATTCAATAAAAATGTGTGTTTGTTTTCAAACACAGGTTTGGGATTTGGTTTGATAAGTCAGTGTTTAGGATGATACATTATGAAGAGACACTTATATATTAGCAATCTTGAAACGAATATGAAATCCATATATAAAGTTACTCCTAAATTAGAAACATATTTTCATCAGCCAACACTCCTCTCTTACTACGAAATGGGAAAATGCAATATTACATTGTTTTAATTTTGTTTCTATTTAGAAACATTCCAGCAGTGCCTGCATATTGAATATACACATCCCAGTTGATATGATATTCAAGAGTTGGCATTTTCTATCATGTAATCATTGATAGAGAGTTGCTGCTTACAAGGCGGGTTTTATTAGTGTCTTCTGTACATCTACAGAATGTCTTCTGGTGAAGCGTAAAAAAGATAAATCTGGTCTTCTTCTGCAGATATTTTAAAGGAGAAGCAATAACACACAAATTCAAAATGCCGTCGAATATGGCAGAGTTTTTTATGTTGGAAGACATAAATGAAGTTTACGATGATTTATTAGAAAATTTAGTTACGTCAGATCATTGGGTAGACATGACTGTAATAGAGTTCACTGTTTTGGCATTGATTTTATTCTATAATAAGTGTAAAAACAAAGACAATTGGTTGGAAGAAATCACTGTGTTCGTGGCATTTTTTCTTTATGCTTCCCAAACTTAATTCAGCTGAACAAATCCGGCTTAAATCCCGGACCATTTGATTTTCAAGATAATGTTGAACTGTACAAGAATTTGCCAATGTTTGTCTGGTATATGATCGTAAAGGACATCTTGTCGATATATCAACATTTTGTTTAAGTAACTAAACTGGATTATTTTTGTATATAAAAGAAAAGCTGAACCTTAGTTTTAGTACAGTTAATGATTATATAAAAAAACTAAGTGAGTTATAAACAGTATCATTTGTTTAATGTTAGTACCTAATCATTAAGGATAAGGTTCATGGTCACCATAATTCTTCAGTTGTGAATACCTGACCAACGTTTCTAAAAATACTATCATAATAGCACTTTTTGGCGTGTTCATTCAACGAATCAGGAAAATGCCAAAAATATCATTCAATATGTAAATGCAATAAGATATTATGTATCATCTGTTCCCGTGTAGTAAGTAATTTTGATATTAAGACTTGTCCCATAACTTGTCATACTAGTAATTTTAAATATTGAACTTCAAATTACTTGTTCAAAACGGTATGAAATTATACATAAAAGAACAAATAAGTTTAAAATAAACATTTATTACATTTAATGTAATTCTCATACCAATTACGTATACACATAACTCTTGATTAACAATTAAAGGTACGCTTACGGCTTGTGAATAATTTAATTTTGTTATTGTTCATGAATATGATCTGGTCCACAACTTCAGATGAACGGGAACAGATTTTATAAGGTAAACGAGTATTCGAGTACTAAAATTGTACTCGAATACTCGTTGCCATGCCTAAAAGGAACACAAATATTCGGAAATCCCCAATTTAAGTCTTATATTAAACTTGAATCAGATATTAGCAACGGTTTTTAGTACAACTGGATTTGAAAGTGAAAATATGAAAAAAGTGACTTTATATCAAAATCTAGGTTAACCATTGTGATATTAGTTTAGGATTTTTCAAACGATATTAATGGTACAAAATGTTTTTCAAGAGCTACTCAGAACATACAGGAGAAAGTTGACGAGCTAAAGATGTTAAGACAGCAGATAGATCGTTTGAAAAATATAATTGAAGCAATGGAGTAAGTATGGTATAATTATTTGTGCAGCTTCACACATAACTTGTCACGTTCAAATAAGGCAGTGGCACATTTTCATGTTATGGTAGTCTTAGTAGGACATTCCTGTAGAAACGATAAGCTGCATACTATAAGAACTAAACGGACAATAACAGTAAGGGGACGACTATTGAATATTCTTGGGAGGGGGAGGGGGCAGTAGGTCTTTTTGCGGATTTATTATTCATTTTAATCTGTCGCTTAGCATGCCTATTTTTTTCAGCTCTGACAAGGCCACCATATTCATACTAAAATTCTCCTGTCTCTCCCCCCCCCCCCCCCCAAAAAAAAATATCAAATAGTTTTCCCTTTATTTCACACGAGGTAAAATTCATTGATTGTTGGTTGCTTAATTTTAACGTCCAGTGACAAATGTTTTATGCATGTTCATGAGTTTAAAAGTCAGGTATATAATATGAAAAAAGTAGATGTGGTAAGATTGCCAATGAGGCAACTAGCCGGCAAAGTGCTAATGAAGTTGATGTGAGCAGTTATAGGCAACCATACGCCCTTCAACAATGACAAAAAGGCCCGACATTAAAAATATGAAACAGTTCAAACGAAAAAACTAACGGCCAAACTATATATATTAAAAAACAGTTTACAAAAAATGAATACGAGTCGACACACATGAACCAACGAACCATTGATTTACAGACTCCTGACTTGGGTAGACACATAAAGAATATGACAGGGATAACTATGTGTGTGAGCGCTGAACCCTCCCCTTAACTGGGACACACAGTTGTGTAACAGTACAACATAAGAACAAACTGTATAAATCAGTTGCAATTGGATTAACTCAAAAGATCGTTACGAGACCCCAAAACAACTAGCATTAAGACAATAGACACAAAAGCACCGAAATAAGAGAATTTGCAATTACTGAAAGCTTTTTTCAAAGCCAATAACAACTAACAAAAAATCATGGATAAATCAGTACACAACCAACGGATTTAGCCATAAACAGTCTGAGAAACGCCATCACCTTGTCTACATTATATACATATATAATTAAGGTTCTCGAAAAATGGTCTGAAGGTTTTGACCATCGAAATTTTGAAAGGACCGGCAAAATTTGGGTATTTTGCAATAGAAATGATAGTAAGGACCAGCAGATTTTCTTCCAGGACCAAGAGGGAAAAATATTTTGAGAACTCTACGATATCTTTTATATACAAAAATAATCCAGTTTAGTTACTTAAACAAAATGTTGATATATCGACAAGATGTCCTTTACGATCATATACCAGACAAACATTGGCAAATTCTTGTACAGTTCAACATTATCTTGAAAATCAAATGGTCCGGGATTTAAGCCGGATTTGTTCAGCTGAATTAAGTTTGGGAAGCATAAAGAAAAAATGCCACGAACACAGTGATTTCTTCCAACCAATTGTCTTTGTTTTTACACTTATTATAGAATAAAATCAATGCCAAAACAGTGAACTCTATTACAGTCATGTCTACCCAATGATCTGACGTAACTAAATTTTCTAATAAATCATCGTAAACTTCATTTATGTCTTCCAACATAAAAAACTCTGCCATATTCGACGGCATTTTGAATTTGTGTGTTATTGCTTCTCCTTTAAAATATCTGCAGAAGAAGACCAGATTTATCTTTTTTACGCTTCACCAGAAGACATTCTGTAGATGTACAGAAGACACTAATAAAACCCGCCTTGTAAGCAGCAACTCTCTATCAATGATTACATGATAGAAAATGCCAACTCTTGAATATCATATCAACTGGGATGTGTATATTCAATATGCAGGCACTGCTGGAATGTTTCTAAATAGAAACAAAATTAAAACAATGTAATATTGCATTTTCCCATTTCGTAGTAAGAGAGGAGTGTTGGCTGATGAAAATATGTTTCTAATTTAGGAGTAACTTTATATATGGATTTCATATTCGTTTCAAGATTGCTAATATATAAGTGTCTCTTCATAATGTATCATCCTAAACACTGACTTATCAAACCAAATCCCAAACCTGTGTTTGAAAACAAACACACATTTTTATTGAATTGAACTTTGAATTGTCAACACTAAATTATATTTTACTAAAATATTAATGGTTATGTTTATAGAAAGAAAGTTAAAAGCTGAATATATAGGTTACACTGCACCATTTCTTAGCAACTTGCCGCATCGAAAATAAAATGAAAAATATTAATATCGACTACCAAAAAATTACTCGTGACTTAAAAAAATATGTATATCTAAACATTTATATTATCACAAGAAAACCTAATGTAGCATTTGTAATAACAATAACAATACCAATTTATTTCACCATATTCGACAATTAACGCCTATCAATCATACTCAAGATCATAATATTTGAAAATCCAAAACCTCCAAAAAACTTTTAAGGTTCTGATAAATTAAAATATGAGCAAAACAGCTAAAGCCGAAAAAGAAATCAGGGGAAACATTTTAAATTATTTCCACTTAAATTTCTATCGATTTGATTTGAATTTTCATGTCATGGCTGGTGATATCATCCAGGACTATAATCTTAATTGACAAGGTCTGTCAGTTTTCCTGCCGAAGGTCTGTGTTTCACTCCGTCCTCCTCCACTATTAAAACTGAACATCACGAATAGCCATTAGTGTGTAAGTGAAAATCTTATAGATTGTTACATACACGGGAGAATCGATCAAGTTGAGATATATAAACACCATACAATGGTGCCAAAGGGACGTCTCCATCTTAAAACGGATAATTAACAAAAGGGAAATGAAAAATTATCTCTTTAATTGTAAATGTTAGTACTAAGCTATATTTATTTATTTCCTTCTGTGCTTGATGCATGAACGTATATACAGAATTGAAAGATATTCAATGACTCACTATGTTTCTTTAAGTTATGTCACTTAGTTATTCCGTACTGTTTCAATTTGAAAACTAGTTAGTTGTATTAAGCTCCGTCCTTTATTTGTAATTATCCCATTTACATTATATTTAGATCACTTTGTTACTAGTTTTGTCATGAGTTTGGCTTTTAAACTTATTAGATCAGATTTTAAAATGTGTGGCAGATGTTCATGCAAAGCAGGGTTGCTAACCCTATCGACAAACTGTTTGTTATTCAAATTGGAGTTAATATATTCTATTTAATCATATTGCCATATTTGAGGCTTTTGTTATATTTTTCCAATACAGCAGACAACACCCTAGCAAAACTCAACACCATAGATCTTTGAAGATGTCCCGGAATGTTCAGAACGTCATGCAAAACTACTTGATATCCGTCTTTTTACTCATTTTCCATAAAAAAAAATTTACTAATTGAAGATATTTACTAATTGTTTTATCATTATTTGTAGAAATGAAAATGAAGAATATTGCTCGGAACAATCAGGTTGAGTTTTGTATGCGTTGACTAGAAGGCAACCTATATATGTTAATTTCTTTCGCACTTGCTACATCAAAGTTAATTCAGAATTTGAAATGATCAATGACCAATCCTATTACATTGGATTCTTTCATTAGCCAATCATTTGTGGGTTATTTGTTACAATGTCTCAGTTTCCCAACTCAAGAGTAGCATCTTAACTCCTTCATACATTTTTAGTTACAAGATAAGATTTTAAAACGTATGGCAGATGTTCATGCAAAACAGGGTTGCTAACCCTATCTACATACTGTTTGTTGTTCAAATTGGAGTTAATTGAGGTTTTGTTACATTTTGTTACAATTCAACAGACAACACCCTAGCAAAACTCAGCATCATATATCTTTTCAGATGCTCCGAAATGTTCAGCACGTCATGCAATACTACGTAATATCCGCCGTTATACTCATATTCCAAAAAATAAATTACTAATTGTTTTATCATTATTTGTAGAAATGAAAATGAAGAATATTGCTCGGAACAATCAGGGTGAGTTTTGTATGCGTTGACTAGAAGGCAACCTATATATGTTATTTTCTTCCGCACTTGCTATTTCAACGTTCAGAATTAAAAATGATCAATGACCAATCCTATTACATCGGATTCTTTCACAGTACTATATTTTAGCCAATCATTTGTTGGTTCAAGAGTAGCATTTTAACTCCTTAATACATTTGTGATCATCCCATTTGCATTAAATTAAGATCACTCTGTTACTGAGTTTGTCATGATGTTGGCTTTTAAACTTATTACTAGATGAGATTTTAAAACTTGTGACAGATATTCATGCAAAAGTGCTGCTTACCCTGTCAACGAACTGACTGTTATTCAAATTGGAGCACTTTCAATTTCTTTAAGTTTGTTTCTCATACATGGAATTTCATTTATTTTCACTTAATAAGAGTTGTGCAGTAAATATTTTTTGATAACATTTATCCGTATATCTTGACTTATTTAATATTAGATGAACATTGGTGAATGAGTACTTTCAAATCGTACTTTTGTTTTTAGTTGACCTGTTGACACAATTTGTAATGTATTTCTGTAATTAAATTTTTACTTATTTTGTATTATATCTCGTCTCACTATTTTTACCACCTTTGCTAAGTATTTAGTATGACGATAAATTCTTCCGTACTTTATACAAAATTATAATATTTATATTTACATGTGTACGTTGTTTTATTTAACGCCATTTTGTTTCAGGTAAGAGTAATATTGTTGACATTCTTACTACATCTTTTTAAAATAATACCTGCTACTTCTATGTTATATAGGCACCTACGTTTTAATATTGTATTTATATTGTGTCATAGATCACAATGATTAGTTCAAAGTATGTTTACTTGTTTTTGTTTTAATGTATTTTTGATCGAGTTAAGCCATTTCAATTGACATGTTATAGTGGGTCTTTTTATGATGTAATGTTACACTTCTGTCTCAGGTTAGGGCGCCTGTTCAAACGTTTAAACCCGCTGCATTTTTATGCGCCTGTCCTAAGTCAGAAGCCTAGCTATTGTTCACATGTTGTTGTTTGTAAGTGTGGTTCATAGGTGTTTCTCGTTTCTCGTTTTTTTATATAGATTACACCGTAGGTTTTCCTGTTTGAATTGTTTTTACCCTATTCATTTAGGTGTCCTTTATAATTAGCTGTTCGGTGTGAGACAAGGCTCCGTGTTAAAGGCCGTACTTTAACCTATAATTGTTTACTTTTTATACATCGTGACTTGGATGGAGAGTTGCCTCATTGGCACTCATTACACATCTTCTTATATATATTTATATTTATTTTTGTTGCATGTAAGTGTTATCATCTCAAGACACTGTACAACCAAGAAGGTCGGCTGAATCCCATAGTATGAACTATTTGAAAATCGGTATACTGTAGTTTTATTTAACGCCACCGACTCGAGACCTCTTATGTTAGATAGAACTGTTTGGAAGATACGTTCAAGTTGGCAGTGGCTTCAAGGCACGAACAGACATAGTATCAAAAACAAAAAGAACAAAATACATGTTACATGTACGTTAGCAAGGGTGAATAGGTGTCATATCGTCGACATATGTTTCATACTTTCATATATACTTCATACGTACACTTTCACCAAAACGTGAATTAAGTTTCATACAGTATAATTTCCTTTTTTGAGAAGAAATAAATGTTTTTCATGTGATATATTGCAACATCAAAGAGGTACCTTAAATAAAATGCGTCTGTTCTATTTGGTCGGTCGTTATCAGTCCAATCACAGCAATTGATACCATACATGTTCATATTATGTTAAATCTCCTGGTGCGAAAATAATTTTTGGTAATGATGGAAACGATTTTGTTTTATCAATTTGGTAATTTAATTAAATATACTTTTTTACTATTTTCAGTTACCAATCTCCGCAATATCAGACTGAAGAAGGGTAAGATTTTAAATCGTTATTCAGAAAAGTAAAATGTGTGTATTATCGTTTCTTACACTTGATCAACGAAGAGGAATCCAGAAGTGAAAAAGGTTAACTGACCAATTCAAGTTTCATAAAGTTTATATACCTATATGGAGTTATTTTCTTTCAGAACGATTGGTTATTCTTTCGAAGAATAAACCTGGACGATTCCATGTTTCAATGAAATATGCTTCAAGGCATACAATAATTACCTGTGTGAGGTCATTATTTTCCTTGATAAAAATGCAAACTATAGTTTAGTTCAACATCTGATTCGTTTGATAGTTTGTTGTTGTCAATCGGGGATTTTTTTTTTTTAAATTCCATTATTGATAGGTTATTAAAATCGTCATTGACTCGCGGTTTAACTTTAGAAACAAATTATGTGCAGTTTTGTTACTTTATCGCTACAACAAAGGGACATTATCATATGTATGTGATATGTATTTTAATGTAAAACTGTTCATAACAATTTTAAAACAAGCCAGATTAAACACATTCTTGTGCAGGATTTTGAAAATCGTATTGATTCACACTGAATAGGAAATCATACTGTGACCTACATGTATTGATATTCGTTTTCTTGTTACATGTACATGTATCACGATTTCGTGCTTTCTTCGTGTTAGTTCTTAACTTTTGACAAATATATATATATATATACCTTTTATTCTATTTTATGATCAACTGATAAAATATTCTGATATTCTATTGTATAACAGCCACGTAACTCAAAATGGGGTCGGGGAGTATAGAATAAAATCCTGATTCTCTGTTTTAAAAAAAATGTATTGCCATTCAAAAGAGAATTATTCTGAATAGTTCATTCGTTAACAATTGTTGAAGAAATAATGACTTTTCCGCGATAAAAATGTCATTAAAAATTGGAAAAAGACAACATAGCAACTCCTTCTATAAACTAAGTTGGTACAATAAATTACTTTTAAAGTCTGAAAGAGACTTGTATTTTTCGTACATCGTTATCGGGTGGTAACAAATCATTTTTGTCTTACTCCATGCAGTTACAGTAATATTTTTAATGTGTCTGTAGATTTTCAACGTTTATATCTACTTTAATTAGTGAGTTTTATTTCACATTTCTGAATGACTCGTAGGGCGTATTAAAACCTGAACGCATCAGAAAGGAATATCCCACTTTAGTATGGTCGGTAAAACAGGATGCTTTTTCGCAAATCTCTGTAGAAAATAATACTTTTTTGACGGTATCTAAGTCAAATAATCACTTTATATGTGGTGTGTTCTACGACAAGAAAAACCTGAAAATATTTATTATCTATGACATAATTTTCTTTCTTGAGACGAAATACATGTTTTTCATGTGATATATTGCAACATCAAAGAGGTACCTTAAATAAAATGCGTCTGTTCTATTTGGTCGGTCGTTATCAGTCCAATCACATCAATTGATTGCATACATGTTCATGATATGTTAAATCTCCTGGTGCGAAAATAATGTTTGGTAATGATGGGTACGATTTTGTTATATCAATTTGGTAATTTAATAAAATATACTTGTTTACTATTTTCAGTTACCAATCTCCGCAATATCGGACTGGACAAGGGTAAGATTTTATATCGTTATTCAGAAAAGTAAATTACACGTGTGTATTATCGTATCTTGCACTTGATAAACGAATATAAATCCAGAAGTGAAAAGGGTTAACTGACCAATTCAAGTTTCATAAAGTATGATTTCCTTTCTTGAGAATAAATACAAGTTTTTCATGTGATATTATACAATTAAAGCCTTTGTGTGAGATCGATACCATGGTATATTGACCTGAAAAAGGTATATGGACTGACGACGAAGTCGGAGGTCGATATACCTCTTTGGATCGATATATCCTGTATTGACCTCATGCAAAAGCTATAATTGTCATATTATTAATTTCCGACCATATTTGTATCAAAATCGTCAGAGCGTTATATTCTCTTTTTTCGATCATTTAATTTTGTTGACATGTTATAGATATGATATTGTCACTTTGACAATAACAACATAACAGTTGTTATTTCAATTAACTTTTTATGGTTTTTTTTTGTGTACATCTTATGTATTTGAAGATTTTTTTTTCAAATAATCGATCATAAGTATACACTTTTAAATTTTTTTTAACAATATCATGAAATTCATTAGATGACGTCACGAAATATATCGGTTTTTTGATATTCTCAAAATAACCGTGCAATATTACTTTTGCTATCCGCCGTTTCCTATCTACCTTCAAAAATATAGTTTAACATGTGACTATCCCTGAACGAATCAAATTAGTTAAAATATAAGAATTAATAATATATTGCAACATCAAAGAGGTACCTTTAAAAAAAATGCGTCTGTACTATTTGATCGGTCGTTATCAGTCGAATAACAGCAGTTGATTGCATACATGTTCATAATATGTTAAATCTCCTGCTGCGAAAATAATGTTTGGTAATGATGGAAACGATTTTGTTTTATCAATTTCAAATTGGTAATTTCATAAAATATACTTGTTTACTATTTTCAGTTACCAATCTCTGCCATATCGGCCTGGACACGGGTAAGATTGTAAATCGTTATTCAGAAAAGCAAAATGTGTGTATTATCGTATCTTGCACTTGATAAACGAAGATAAATCCAGAAGTGAAAAAAGTTATCTGACCAGTTCAAGTTTCATTGAGTATAATTTCCTTTCTTGAGAAGAAATACAGGTTTTTCATGTGATATTATACAATTATAGTTTTTGGGTGAGGTCGATATATTCTGTATTGACCTCATACAAAAGCTATAATTGTTATTTTATTAATTTCCGACCATATTTGTATCAAAATAGTCAGAGCATTATATTCTCTTTTTTCGATCATTTAATTTTGTTGACGTTTTATAGATATGGTATTGTCACGTTGACAATAACAACATAACAGTTGTTATTTCAATTATCTTTTTAGGTTTTTTTGTGTACATCTTATGTATTTGAAGATTTGTTTTTTTCAAATAATCGATCATAAGTATACACTATTAAAGACTTTTAACAATATCATGAAATTCATTAGATGACGTCACAAAGTATATCGGGTTTTAGATATTCTAGAATTAACCGTGCAATATTACTTTTGCTATCCGCCGTTTCCTATCTACCTTCGAAAATATAGTTTAACATGTGACTATCCCTGAACGAATCAAATTAGTTAAAATATGCGAATTAATAATATATTGCAACATCCAAGAGGTACATTTAAAAAATTGCGTCACTCTGTACTATTTGATCGGTCGTTATCAGTCGAATAACAGCAATTGATAGCATACATGTTCATGATATGTTAAATCTCCTGCTGCGAAAATAATTTCTGGTAATTATTGCAACGATTTTGTTTTATCAATTTGGTAATTTAATAAAATATACTTGTTTACTATTTTCAGTCAACAGTCTCCGCAATATCGGCCTGGACAAGGGTAAGATTGTAAATCGTTATTCAGAAAAGCAAAATGTGTGTATTATCGTATCTTGCACTTGATAAACGAATACAAAACCAGATGTGGAAAAGGTTAACTGACCAACTCAATATTAAAATTTAATATTCACAGTACCCTTTTTATTTATGAAATATCTTCTGTCTCATTGTGCAGATTACATTACAAAATAGCTGCCATACTTTAAAACCTAATCGGCTGGTTAATATGACAAATACATGAAAGTATTACTTAAAAAGTTGTTCGGTTCCATCATGTTTGGGTATTGCTTACATATCTTAATTGTGCAACTCAAAATTGTCATTATCACGATTTCATACATTTGTAGATATTCCATTTGCTGTATATCGACCAGACATTGTTACTGGTTTTTGTGCATGTAAAGCAAGAAACGCTTAACCTGTCGACGCTTGAGGTTTCGCTCCTTTTTAAGTTCGTGTGAATCCTATGATTTGTCATTTATACATTGATTAATAAAAATGAAAATTGCAAATTAACCGTTGTTAGGCTAAAACAAATTATGAATCATATAGGGATTTTGGCATACATTAAAAAAAGTATGTCCTAACTTTGTCACATATGTTATATTTTGTTTTTGTTTGTTTTAATCCTTTGTGAAAACGGGAGAAAACCTGCCAAATACAATTAAGAAACAAAGTACTTGTTATAAACAGGAATTTTAAAAGTATATAGTTGTCCGTTGGTTTGTTTCTAAAATGTATACGTATAACACCTTTTGGTCATTTTAAATACTGAAATGGCCTTCATGATTTTAATGCCGCTGGTTAGTATAGTATGATTATGCACAATACATACATTAAAGAACTTGTTGACGTCTAACATATCTAAAGGTCCTTCGATAAAGAAAGTGGTAAACTTTTATTTTGTGTTCATTTTTTCAGAATTTTGTTAGGTCTAGATGATTTAAATTTAATTTCATAGAACAATATGCGATGCATAATTTGACTTTCAAAATATGTATAAGTTTTATTATTTGGTGTTTGTATTTTTGTCGGTGATGTTCATTTATACTCAGTATTATTTCTTATCAGTCAATATTAAAAAGTAAAACATTGTAGTATTTCTAAGAAGAATTGGAAACAACATCCGTTTTTATTGTTTCTTGTGTGTTTTTTCTGCATCTCCTACTGAAATGTATCGATTTTATCATTACATCTAGTAAATATTTTGGTCGGAAGTGTAGAAATGTCACAGCATGAGATACAGTAGATTTAACTACTTCAAGAATTAGGTTGATAACTACTCGTTTTAAATATCACTGAAAAATTTCCACATTACATTTGATAATAAGGACATTTGGCATGCATACCGATGAAATATTTTTCACATCAGACCACGTTAGACATAATACCGTGGATGTTAGCAGCTGTAGGTCAGCGCATGGATAAATAATCGTCATCACAATTTGATTGCTTATTATCAGATGAGAGAGTAATAATTGATTTCAAATGATTCTTAATAATTTTCTGCCTACACCGAAATGTACCCAAACTGACTTTGAACACAGGGTAAAACTATAGAATTTGACTGCAAAACATGATATTATTACCCTTATGTGTGTTAAATATAGTTTTTTGACATTCATGTTACACATGTTTTAAGTCTTTTTATGTCGCGAAGTTCTTACATTGAACTATGGTATTGTTGTAGCCATAACGCTGTAATGTAAAAGTTATAGAATAGGTTTTATAACTACTACGACGAGTAAACGTATTTTGTAATCACAACGTATTTTATTGAGATTCCACATTATTTTATGATGCCGTAACGTTTGGCTATGGATCGTAAATCCCAGCATGATGGAAGAACCGCGCAGTAAGGCATTCGCTTTGACTAATGCACTTTACGAAACCACATTCAACCTTCTTCGAGATCGTTACGGACAATCTAGTAAACTCATTCCTGCTTATATGAAAGCACTGGAATCATATGAGCGAGAATTAGAATCACTTGATCAATCAACAGAGATGTATGAATCGCTTTTGGGTCCACCTGTTTTGAACAAATTACCGATTAAAATAAAGACATAGTTTGCGCAGAATCAAACAGATTGTACGCTACTGCATTTTTCACAAGTACGCAACAAAAATCAAGATCATACAACAAGGAAAAATCTACAAACACAATTTAGAAGGGAAATCAAAGTATATATTTTCAGGTGAGCACTTTCCGACAGAATGCACTACAGTAACAGACGCATACACGTGATATCAAATTGTCAAACAGAAACAGCTATGCATCTAATGTTAATGTTAACACCGAGTGACCGCATGTTATTCTACAAAACGATGCAATAAATGTAGCGAAATGTAACGGAAAGTGGTATTTAAAGATAATACATAGGATCCGAAAATACAACAGTCAGATATCAACTTTGTTGTAACAACAGACGTGACTAATATTATGTATTAATCACAACAATTTCACATTAAAACAGATATTGCACCAGTCATGTATAACGACCAATAATCTAACATTTTGTTTGACGAGGGAACATAGCGTTCTTCAAAAAAGAAAAGTAAGGGAATGAATTGGAAATAGAAAAAGTCAGCATTAATCTGTTTGCGTTCGGAGATTTTTCACACAATGATCGAAACTTAGACACTACTTCAATACTCCAATACAACTTCAGATCGACCAAGCAGAAAATGTGCATATCAAAAGAGTCATTGTTCTACAAATTGCCGTCCCGATTCAGAACAAGATTTTGCATACTACAAGGAGCCACACTTGCGAGGACTTTCTGTGAAAAGCGAAAACAGTTTCGAAATCGACTTACTTATAGGCGCCGACTATTTCTGAGAAATTATCAAGCACCGAGTTATGAGAGGAAAAGGACCAATGAGTAGAAACAACAGCCAACCTTTAATATCCACGTTTCTTTTCGACGTAATTTCAACACATAATTTGAGGCGACCGAGATTGACAAGTTCTGGACACTTGAATTAATAGAAATTGATGCATGTGAAAACAGGATCAACAATTATTTACAGACATACCAGAATACAGCAATTGACTATTAAACATGACCATCTTTCAAATAGCTGTCGCTAAGAGTAGGACCGAGAAAAAAATCAGACGCATGAGCAAAACTTGCTATAAAAATAATGTGAAATAATAGATAAACAAGAACAGAGAGGAATGAATATAAGCGTTCTTTAGACGGAAGATGATAATGATAAAAGTAGGTTTCACTATATTTCTCACCACTCTGTGAAGTAAGATTCTCAGAATACCCCCATTCGTATTCTGTACGATTGTAGTGGTAAATAGTTATCAAAGGTACCAGGATTATATTTTAATACGCCAGACGCTCGTTTCGTATACATAAGACTCATCAGTGACGCTCAAATCAAAATAGTTATAAAGCCAAACAAGTACAAAGTTGAAGAGCATTGATGACCCAAAATTCCCAAAAGTTGTGCCAAATACGGCTAAGGTAATCTATTCCTGGGATAAGAAAATCCTTAGTTTTTCGAAAAATTCAAAATTTTGTAACAGGAAATTTATAAAAATGACCATATAATTGATATTCATGTCAACACCGAAGTGCTGACTACTGGACTGGTGATACCCTCGGACACGAAACGTCCACCAGCAGTGGCATCGACCCAGTGGTGTAAATAGTTATCAAAGGTACCAGGATTATAATTTAATACGCCAGACGCCCGTTTCGTCTACATAAGACTCATCAGTGACGCTCAGATAAAAATAGTTATAACGTCAAACAAGTACAAAGTTGAAGAGCATTGAGGATCCAAAATTCCAAAAAGTTGTGCCAAATACGGCTAAGGTAATCTATTCCTGGGATAAGAAAATCTTTAGTTTTTCGAAAAATTCAAAGTTTTTTAACAGGAAATTTATAAAATTGACCATATAATTGATATTCATATCAACACCGAAGTGCTGACTACTGGGCTAGTGATACCCTCGAGAACGAAACGTCCACCAGCAGTGGCATCGACCCAGTGGTGTAAATAGTTATCAAAGGTACCAGGATTATAATTTTATAATTTAATACGCCAGACGCGCGTTTCGTCTACATTAGACTCATCAGTGACGCTCAGATCAAAAAAGTTATAGAGCCAAACAAGTACAAAGTTGAAGAGCATTGATGAACCAAAATTCCAAAAATTGTGCCAAATACGGCTAAGGTAATCTATTCCTGGGATAAGAAAATCCTTAGTTTTTCGAAAAATTCAAAGTTTTGTAACAGGAAATTTATAAAAAATGACCAACTACAACAAGATTTACCCAGCTTAAGAGATTGCTAGATGTCAACGCCACCCAAATCTGAATGACTTAACCGAAATACTCAGATGCAGAAAAGGGAAATATGGTATAATTAGAAATAAGAAGATGTGGTATGAATGCCAATGAGAAAACTCTCCATCCAAGTCACAATTTGTAAAAGTAAACCAGTATAGGTCAACACGGAGCATTGGCTCACACCGAACAGCAAGCTATAAAGCATAAGATTTTAAAAAGGCTTTTATAGATAGGATTTGACAAGCAGTAAGATTTGTCGCTTCCTAAGACAAGTTACTTGTATCTACGTTGTGAATCCTTCTATTTTTTGTTTTATGCCTTGATTTGCAGTCGAAAAATAGTTATGTAAAATTTCATTTCAAGTTTATATAGGGATTTTGCCACAAATTGGTGAACGTCTGTCCTAAGGTTGTCACATATTTAGACGTTTATATGTTATTTCACTTTGGATCCTATGTAAAAACGGGGGAAAATCTTTAAAATCCAATTAAGAAAACAGATAACAGATATTTAAAAAGAAAACATTTTTGTTATGCTTTAAAAACCGAAGGTAAGCCTATTGATGTGCACAATACATGTACTTTAAATACCTTATGGACTTTTACGGAGTTTTATATATATATTAGAAGCTCATATTATAGTTATATTAGAAATTAACACGATAAAATGGTTGACATAGTAGAACACTGGCATGTAAAGCAAACAGAAAAATATGATTGCATAATTTCTTAAGTTCTATATTGTGGTACATTATGTTTGAATGTAAAAATAAATACAAAAAGTACGTTTTATTAAAATGCACGCAATCACTGAACAATAATGAAATGAAAATTGTTCAATATCTAACAAAACCTCAGATCAAAGACATGAAAAAACATCGTTTATCATTTTCACAATTACAATCAGCTGTGGTTTTAAAACATACTTGAGTATTCACTGTTACTTAAGTATTGATCGTTCTACCACAACTAAGGCGTACATTAAGTAAACATAATTTCATAATATATTTGCTTCCAAATTTTATGAAACTCGATTTGCAATTATCCCTTAAAATTTATACCTTGTAAAGCAAAACAAGCTGACATTCATGTATTTCAATTTGAACACTGAAATAGAAAAATCATACTATCAAGACCGATGAAAACTTGATTTCAAACTACGATTACTCTATGCGCTATGACATATCGTAACTTGCCATTTCGCCATTAATGATGAGCACTCTGAATCCAAATTAACCGCGTATAAATTTGATAAAAGCAATAATCTGTCTGACTAATTTATTCAGTGGGAAATCTAGTGACGTAATATTACCTCCCATGTCAACATTAAACCGTTGATCTTATCCCGATGTAAACATTGAATGTGAATTGATCTAGAAGGCCACGAATACATGACTGTGTAGAAATCGAGAGGACCGCGAATGCATGTAACGAAATCGAGACAACCTTCTTCTTAAAATTGTATAAAAAAAGGGTAAAAACCTTTTGCAGGATAAACTACTGTATAACAATATGTATCTTTCATTTTTAAACCTGAACAGGCACGATCTTTGAATATGTATTTCCACGAAACGAAAAGACAATATCTCTATATTCAATGTTCCCGCGATTAGAACAAACCAGTGTACTCGAAAACTTATATGTGAAAAAAGGGATATTTTTTGAGAAATTATAACATGCTAAGGACTGTGTGGAACACTGCATAAGTTGGTGATCTGAAAGATCTTTAGATTTTGTATATTCATGCATGAGGTTTTTTACAATTCTTTTTATCAATATACAACAAAGATTGTCATTTTTTAGATTTCAGTTTCACAAGCTTCTAATGCAGTTATCTCGGACGATAATAAATGAACATAAAACGTCGTGCATTTTTAAGTACAAGTATATTTCTTATGACACTGTTTAACAAATAATTTCTTTAAAATGTACGATTGTTATTTAGAAACTGTTGATCAATTTCATCACTGGCATTGTTTTACTATTGATACTCTGGACTTTTTCATCAGAAGAGTGAATTTTCTTATGTTCTCGTTCATTGGTTATGCCATTGTAAACTCCAAAAATTCTATATGGCAGGTAAGGACATGTCAATTGTTGATTTGAAGGTACATTTTAACCAAAATTGCTACATAAAGTTTGCATTAGAATTAACAATGTACAATGTTTGAGTCAAAAAATAAAAAAAAAAGTATGTTTTATTATTTGTGATTTTTCTTTTCTCGAGGAGTTTTATTAATGAGTACTTTTTTTACAGTCATTCAAAAAAAGCAAGATTAACAATAAAAAATTGTAGGATGTGTAAGAAGAATTGGGAATGACTGCTATTGTTATGATGGTTTCGTTAATGTTAACAATATTCAACAGGATATGTACACCTAAGATATAAAAGAACATCTCAGGAATACACTAAAATGTGTAACTAAAATGTATCGATTCTACCACCACATCTAGTATGCTAGGAGTCACGCACCTTGTTTTTCGTTAAAATAAATCAAAATTAGCGAAATCACAGTTATTTTATGTGGGTTATACAGGGGACACTTAATTGTTTCGTTATTGAGGAATCATTAAACGATAAAACTGGGTAAAATTCAATGAGGGAACTGTTTTTCATAAAACTTCCAAAAAATCAAATAAAAATGGGGTCAATGGCCTTATTTACTTGAAAAATCAAAACACACAAATTGTCCTATCAAATTCAATATGATTATCTACCCTTGATTTTCAAAGTAATTTTTTTTAACATTTCAAATACACTTTACGACACTAAATCTTTAAATTTTAGATGGTTCTGTTGTATATTAAAGGGCACTTGGAAAAATATTTTAACCGAAAAGGTATTTTTGCAACATGCCCAGAAAGGATGCTAAGAAAAAGACAAGATGAGATTTTAAAACGTGTGACAGATATACAGACATACCAGGGCTGCCTAAAGTGTCAACGCACTTAGTGTTATTCAAATTGGAGCTCATCCAATTTCACTTATTTCCTTTATCAGATATAAAAAGCTAGATGTCACGTTACTCATGGTTATATTGATCCAAGTCTTCGAAGATAAAGTAAACTGATGCCTCATTATCTTTTACTAAAGGGTGTTAATCGAATAATAGGTGTTCCTCCAATTTTAGGCATTTTAACATTGTAATATTAACTTTATAATTAATACCCACAATAATTTTTTTTAAGAACTTGAGGACGTCCAACGGATTTTTTCATAAAGAGAAAGCCGAAAATCCTTATGTCAGAATTGAGCATTTTAAAACAGTTGACATAGAAAAATACTAGCATTTGTTGAAAACAAAAATGTCTTTGTAAAATGTCGTTCTTTCTGCAAGGAGAAACGTTATGTTTTGATGAAGGACACAAACAGAATTTATACTGAATTAAAAATAAATAAGACACACTTTTCACTTATTATATTGTAAGGAAATTTTATAAATATTTTGCCAAACCTCAGACATAACACATGAAAATTATTCGTTTTTGGCATTTTAATAGATATAAACTGCTGTGGTTTGTCATTTTCAAAAACACTTTAGTAGTCACTTTCTTGTTTATTCTACCTAAACTACAGAATACATTACGTAAATTCAAATTTGTAATACATTTGCTGGCAAGCTTTGTGAAATATAATCTATAATTAACATTATAATTTAGACTTTTCAAAGAAAAAGAGAGGTCATAAATTTCAATTAAAAACTTAAAACAAATATTGATACTCTCAAAACCGTGAATATTTAGATCGAATACTGTTAATAACAGGAATGTACTATTTCAAAAACAAATTTGTTAAAATGATGGTAGTTTGATAGAGGAAGTGGATGACTTATATCTATTTTTTTAAGATAGAACAGCAAAGTAATTCAGATTTGATTTCATTTAACAATGTAAGGTATTTGAATTGGAGTCACACAAATATGTTTATGTCTAATTATTATTTATTGTTTATCTTTCATCAATGATTTTCATTAAGGGTAATATTTATCTTTACAGACATAATTGTACCAGAAAGTGTCGAAGGTGGTGTAACAAGAAAAGATATTAGTGAACATAACAACTATTGTTTAGTGTTTAAGATTTTCAACAGGAAATATATATCCAAGATATTAAAAATGAAATTAAACAATGATACCAGGCTTTTACTTGGTGCGCCAGATGCGCTTGAATCTACACAGTATGAAGGCCAAATCAAATACTAAGTTGAAAAGCAGTAATAACCGAAAAGTTGGACCAATACAGCTAGGGCAATCACCGGTTATCAGAAAAATAGCCAAAATGCCTAGTGACAAAGTGAATTTAAAAACAAAAATGCTGTTGTATGTTGTATAGTGTGGTATTTTCACAATTCCTTTAATCCCGTTTTATGTTCTATAAAAAAATAAATTAAATCACATGAAAAATGACAAAATGCAGTGAATCTGAAGTTTAGATATATTTTCTATTTTTCATTCTAATATTACGTCCTTATTTCGCTTTGAAAACAAAGTCGTGTTCTTATTAGCACAGAATATGTTTGACATATGCGCACAAACTTACTGTTTACATTCTCAAAACATCATATATTTTTCCTGCTATTAGTTTTTAAACTTAACAAATATGAAAATGAAATGTACATAATTCATGAGGAGGAAATGGGAACAGCCAAATATTCCTACGGTATTTTCGTACGCTTCGACCTGTAAAAATACAGTATGTGTCCTATCAGAATCGAAATAAATCCTTCATGTCATGCTCTATGCTCATTTAAACATGGGTATAGGCATCAAGTTTGGTCATATTTTACACCTCGTTAACGCTCAGTGTAAACTATCGACAAATTTAATGCTTACCCATGTCAAAAAAGAGGGACGAAAGATACCAGAGGGACAGTCAACATGAGCATAGAGCATGACATGAAGGAATTATTTCTTAATTTAGTAGATATAAGAAGATGTGGTATGAGTGCCAATGAGACAACTCTTATCCTGTAAGTTCTTTTTCTTCACAACTTTTATATTATACAATATCGATTAACAAATGTAAGACAGAAAGTCACAAGAAAAAAGTCCTGGACAAAAACTGACATCTCAAATTCTATGTTAATTTTTGTATTTTCTTGAATGATAATACATTTTATAACTTTGTAAAGAAACACTATTTAAAAAAAACATTATAATGATCAAATTATTGTTTTAAGAAAACAGACTGTCCAGATGTCTTTTTATGATACAGGTTTCATGGTGCAATTGCATGACTGAATTTGATAATTATTCATTAAGTAATACTTAATGGTAATTTTTCCAATTATAGTGACCTATTCCCGAGTATGACTATTATACCGAGTTTGAATTTGCATTGCTATACGACGTGTCTCGGTATTTTATACAATATTCATAAAGTTGAGAATGGAAATGGGTAATATGTCAAAGAGACAACAACCCGACCAAAGAGCAGACAATAGCCGAAGGCCACCAATGGGTCTTCAACGCAGCGAGAAAATCCCGCTGGCCCTTAAATAAAATTGTCATGTATTTATTTTTTATATTTCTGTTATGGTTTCGGTTGGATAATGGTTTATGTCTTATCGTTTGTAGTCCAAATAATTATAAAATAGCCGTTCAATACCATCAATGTCGTGCAAATTGTTTGGACTGGTGTTGCGAAAATAATTGTGTGAAGTTCAGGATTACATATTCGTTACATAAATGCGTCACTGTTTGTGATGTCCTGTGGCGTCTGTCGTTGATGGAAGATGTTCGTTGTTGTTCTGCGGTTTGCATGTTGTGTCGACTATTATATGATTTGTTTGTGCGTTTCTCTGTGATGAGTGTGTTTGCGTCTGTTTGTGCAGTATTTCTGTCACATAGTGTTGTCATTTTGGCGATATTTTTTAACATTGCCATAAAAGCGGGAGGTTTGGCCAGCCATAAAACTAGGTTAAACCCACCATTGTTTCTTAGAATGTCCTGTACCAAGTCAGGAATATGGCAGTTGTTATCAAATAGTTCGTTTCTATGTATGTTTGCGTTTGTTTTTGTTGCACTTCACACGTTCAGTTTTCCTCTCATAGTTGATGTGTTTCCCTCAGTTTTAGTTTGTAACCCGGATTTGTAATCTCTCAATCGATTTATGACTTTTGAACACCGGTATACTACTGTTGCCTTTTTTTATCAACAGTTAGTAAAGGAGAAGCGAAAGTTACCAAAGGGACATTCAAACTCATATAAAGGCACCAAAAAATAGCAAATTTTCTAACATCAACTAAAAATAAGAAATTGGGAAATATAGTACAATCGCTGATTACGGCGGACCTATATTTACAACACATTAAAAAATCTATAAAAATGCTACCGAATCACTAGATTAGTGTAGAATCGATTCAATAACATATATATTACATAAATGTACCCAGTCAGTTCCAGTATTTACCAGAATATTAATACCCTCATAAATGAAGTATTTTCATTCAATAATTTATTGAAAAGAAGGTTGACATCAATGGTATAAAGATGTTGGAATACGTGGATGTTGGGTTCCATTTGAATTCAAATTATTTTTGTTTGTTTTCATTTTGCCATGTAGTTGTAAGTTTCACTTTTACTTATGAATTCGGACTGTCCCTTTTATATGTTCTGCTTCTAATTTTTCTGTTACTTAGTAGAACTATTCGAATAGACCGCATATAATTATATAACCCCAAGACACTCAAAAAAAAAGAAGTGAAATCTATATCTTATTTCGAGAAAGGAGATCTATCATTATTTTTTTTAAAGAAAACCGCACAAAACTTTAAATATAACGGGAACATAACATACCATTCTGGGAGCATAATTTTAAAAAAAACTAAGGAATTGACACTACAAATCCAACAAAACGTCTTTCCAATTACAGCTTGAAAAAAGATCCAGAGCAAAATTATGTTTTGAAATACTTTTACAAGAAAAATGCAGATAAAAAAATACTTGTAAAAGAGGGACGAAAGATACCAGAGGGACAGTCAAACTCATAGATCGAAAACAAACTGACAACGCCATGACCAAAAATAAAAAGACAAACAGACAAATGATAGTACAGATGACACAACATAGAAAACTAAAGACTAAGCAACACGAACCCAATCAAAATCGTACTTCACAATAACTGAAGATAAATATGTATGCGTGGTCAAAATCCACCTGTCAACTGAATATCTAAATGATCATTGCATGAATAGACATATAGAATAACTTAACTTGTGGTTATGTAGTCACGATGGTTGACAGAAAAGAAAAAAATATGTAGTGTTTTAACAGTGTGAAATCTAATGACACATTTGACGCACTCAAATACAAATAAGGAAGATAAATTTAAAAAAAACTAAACAGACTTACAAATACACTGTTATGTTTTTTTTTAATAGAAGGATGTAGAAGTTATGCGTACAATTGGTTTTAAATGTAGAAGAAAAAAATTACATGCCATGGTAACACACAAAATACGGCGAACAGACAAACAAGTTCACTACACAATACATAGAAACTAACGACTGAGCAACACGAACCCGAGTAAAAAACCAAGGTTTCTCCACTTATACAATGTTCCCGATATACAAAGAAAATAAAACAATATGCAATTGAAGGTTTTATTAACAAAACAAAGTTAATTGATTATATTTTTTGAAATGAAGGTTTCGAAAGAATTTTAATCAGTATAGTTACTGACGTAAACAAAGAATTTATATTATCACCTTTATCGCTAAACGAATTAGTTTCTTTTGTTCTCAGTTTTTCCACTATAAACAAAAAACGATGATCGACATAAAGAATTTATACTTCCTTAAAGTAAGTAAGATTGATAATGTTTTCTATACTTTTTTGTTCAGTTTTTACAAAATAGATATTTTCTATCGAATTGTTGTGTTTTCAGTAACCACTTCATAATCATATATGTATTCCTTCCAAATGGCGCAGATTTCGTCGAGGAAATGTGAACGGTGCAATGAGAACAATGGAGTGTTTTATTGTTATGAATGTCAACATGCACTTTGTGATTTATGCCGACGAAAGCATGATAAACTTCCTTCTACAAGAGGACACACAGTTGCGGACATTTAAAATGTTGACCTTGCAACTTTCAATACTAGGTCGCAATGTGTCTCGCATGAAAGGTAATTTCTTTTTTACTGCGTTAAATGTAGCGACCTTATTTACAGTAAATGCGTTACAACAACACACAAGGATCATTCATTCTCAGAAATTGATGAAATGGTATCAAAAGAAAGGAAACTGGCGACAGACACCTTACTACAACTCAAAGCTAAAATTACAAACATTTTAGGTCTTAAAGAAATTATGAGATGCAATCATTTAGATAAGATGGAAAAAGAGAGAAAAACTAGTTGTTGATGATATCGAATATATTTGCAAAGAGCTGGTGAGCTTCGTTCAATCAAAGAGAGTTATCAAAATAACAGAAACGGAAGACAGCGAAAAAAAACTTGAGCGACAGAACTTGGAATCATTCCTGCAAAACATTGGCCAAATTAACACACACTACTCGCAGGTTTCTTCCGAACTTGAAAACGTTTTATCAGAAAGTCACGATATTACATTTTTCATGTGTAACACAAAACTTCAAGGCAAAATTAAACATATTGACATTGTTCCAGATCCACCTAACTTTGTTGAGATCGAACCCTTTAAAGACTGTTCTATAAAGATGTTGTTGACTACATTCGATCAAAGTTTGATGGAACGTAAGTAACATATTTAATCAGGCGACAAAAATGATATGTACATTCATACATATTGTCATATTTTTATTAAATTCATATTCAAGTTTGATACTAGTAATGTATCAAACGAGTCAAAAATCAGTGCTGATCAAATAGTTCGGTTAATGTCCCTTAGGATTATCGATTATATTGAAAATTGCATTAAAAACGATCTCGTGTGTCTGTATTTCATGTCAGACTTTCAGACTATTGATATCAAAGGTCAATATCAGCAATGTCTCGGACGATTTGAAAATAAGCGCTGATATAAAATATCAATATAAATGAAAAGGCGCTTTCAAGCAAACATATGTTTCAGGGTTAATATTGAATTCTCATATCAGCAATACAATGTCTTGAATGCGTTTCCCAATCCTGATCCTAATCCTAAGGTCAAATTTGACACAACTTGTCTCGTGATATTTTTTTTGTTTCCTCGTATGGTACATCGTTGTTCAGAGTGATTTCACACGGTATTTTAGTATATTTGTAAAGGTGCAGGATTGGGATTCAAGGTTTGCCTGTTCTTGAAATCGCCCTAATCTTGCTATTAATTCCACTACAACTTGAGATGTTGCTTCGTAGGGTTCTCTCATTGGTGGTGACAATATTGATTGTATGCCTATTGGGATGTTCATTATTTCCATCTGTCTCAACATATCGTCTCTTTTCGGTTGGTTCCTTTGTCAGTATAGTAAGGAATGTTCTGTTGTTTCATTAATTGGTGCTGAACAAATATTTATACAAGAATTATGTCCCATACAAACAATAAACTGTTGACTAGAGAAAATGTTTCGCATGTGAATAATTTTGATTGTAAATTTAAAAAAGCCACACTTCAACATGTTAATTATGCAAAATACTCAAAGTTGATGAACCATGACTAAAAAACAGAGCCAAATAATTTCTGAGATATAAGTTATGCCAATGCTAATACAATTGTATGCTAAATATCAATGAGCTTTTCAAACAGTAACTGGCTTTATACCAACAAGTAAAAACAAAGAAAGGTAATTGCGTTATAACAACCGAGATATAGACAGACACACACAATCTTTCAGAAGTATATGCCAGTTTTACTTAATATTCCATCACCAAAAAACACTCTTTAGAACTTATGTAAGGGGTTAAGAGTCATGAGGCCAATACAATGAACATACGGGTAGTTACCTGGTTTTGTTTTAAGGTATGCGTTAGAATTTAGCCAGAGAACATGGGTCAACTAATTGTTTTCAAATGAGTTGAGACAAAGTATTTTTTATAAACTAATCATTTTGGAAGCTGGTAATATGATTTGATTTGCATTCCGAATTGAAGAAGGCGCTATTTTCGTCTATTTTTCTTTTACGTCTAATGGTCTGCTATAACTATTAGATGTTCCTAAAAATCTGCGCCTTTATTTCTTTTATACTTTCATATAATAATCTTTGGTACATAATGTATATGTTAAGAAAACAGTAGGCAATTTTATTGAGTAGAAATGGAGAACGGTCATTTTTATTTTGTTAGTCCCGCAACCTTGTTTCTGAAGTACACGATAGCTATTCATCTCTCGAAAATAATTATTCTCTAAGAATTTTGAAGCAGAATTGCCGGAATCGACCTCAACCGAAGTTGTATCAGTATATAGATCAATGTTGCCAATTTCCGGCGCCGGATCCTTTTCTTCTTTTCAGCAATTTTTTTATCTAGAAGTCATGCGAAATGTTGAATTCATATCAACGTTTTACCAAAACAGGCCGAGTTTGGTAAAATAACAGCTATAGGTCTACACTGGGCTTGATTTGTTGATAAATCATACATCTTAATCTTTGACATCGTACTTCGTGGATCCATATTTATTTCGTGAATTGTTACTGGCCGATGTGTTATTAATGAACATTTACTTTGAATATGTCATAAAAAATCTATCGTTTTTTTTTTAATATTTCTTTTGTCTTTTGTCTTTTGTTATCGTTATGGTTGTGTGTTTTGTTTTTTAAGGGGAGGGGGGCTCTTTTAAAATTTAATTTTAGGCAAAAGCGTGTGTCATTTTTAGGGGCTCATGATTCTTAATTTCTGGTTTGAAGTGTATGTTTAAACTGTCTATGAATTTACTTTTTAAAACTTCAATGTGCAGTATCTTAGGGCATAGATATAATTGCTATTATATCTATGCTAAGGGGGACGACCATTTGATATTCTAGGTGGTGGGAGCGGAATCTGGGTCAGTTAGACCTAGTACCTGTTCGCCCTGTTTTTTTATTTTATTTTGTTGTCTTGTTAATAATGTAAACTATTTGAATAAAGTATGTAAAAGTTTGTTGAAAATTTCCCTAATAAACCGATAACTTGGGAGGGGCAGTATGATTTTTTTTCTGTATTGACTATTTATTTGCATCTATTGCTACACATGCTTTTTTTATAAATATATTTTCACGTTTGTATACAGATGCAGAATATTCATTTCAGCCTGTCTTGTGTCATGTTATTTATGGGCCTTTTATAGCTTACTATGGTATTGGTTTTGCTCATTGTTGAAGGCCGTCAGAGACCTATACTTATAAACCTCTACGTCATTTGGTATCTGGTAGAGAGTTGTCTCATTGGCAATCATACCCCAGCTTCTGATTTTTTCATTGAGACTGTAACCAAGTTTAAAGCAGGCCAACAAAAAGGGAACTATAGAGCCTTTAATAAATAACTACTTAAAAAAACCAATTACATATAAAAAAAAATCAATGAAATATTTCAAAGGTTACAATGTAGCTAGCCATATAAAATATTTTTTGTATGTTGTGCTTCTATCTTTTCATTTTGGTGGCAGGGGCTATGTTGTATGATTGGCTGTATCATAGCTTGTGATAGGATATAGTTATGCAGTGTTGAAAGCAGGTTCGAGGGAGCATAGACCCCCTTCCTCAAATTTATAGGGATAATATAATTAAATTCTTTCACTTAATCTCAACAACAGGGCAAAAGTGAAGGAAATCAGTCCAAGCATACTAGATTATATAAGTATGTGATATGTGATACATTTGTAAATACTCAATTCTTTATCAAAATAAGTACCATAATTTTGGAATGACAAAAGTGAACTTATGTGATCAAATCTAGCCTTGTGGTACAATTCCTTGAAAAAGTATCAAAGCAAAGTTGAGTTCTTCTACAACATTTGAGTAAATGTCTTATTTTCCATAAATAAAGTCCAATAATTCTGGAATGACAAAACTTGAATTCGTCAAAAGTAAAAGCGAGCTTTCATTGGTAATTCCTAATCTTGTGTTAAAATTTCAGGATAATAAGTTTAGCATTTAGAGTTTTGTATGAAGTGTTGATCTATTGCCAAAGCGATGGACAGACTATTGTATCAAAATATTGTGCAGGATGAACCAAACTCGCATACAGTTACGGAAAAAATACACTCATGCAAAATAAAGGTGAAACACTTAAGGACAGAGGGAAGAATCAAAAACACTCCATTTTGCACTCAAATATTTGGTTGTCAAAATTAGAAAATAAAACATATGGAATCTATATAACAATGATATTGCTTTGATAAAAAAAAATCATGAAAACAACTGCGTCAATAATCAGAATTTATTACAAAATATTGTAACATTTCACTTATGTACATTTTAATGTTGATGAGGCTCGCATATTTGGAATTTCCCTTTTTACAACACTTTGGATGCCATAGTCTGCTAAAGTTTCATTTATCAAATGCTGCATTAGTTAAACAAAAATGTCTGCTGATAATCACTCGAACCACCTGGGTTATCTGGTGGGGTTACCACTTGGAAATAATTAGTTCTGTACCTGAATATATCTCTCTTTACAAATTTCATATAAATTGCTGATTCAAGGTATTAAAATTTTATCCTCCAGTAAAATTATTCTTCTGACAGGATCTGTTGTGTACTGAAAATAAGAAAATATTTTTCTATTAAATTAAATTTGTTAATTCAAAAAAAAGTCATGAAGAATGATAATTATGATATATTGTATTTCATTAATATGACCATCTATGACCCCAATATGGACTGCTTAAGTCATTCACTTATCTGAAAAAAATGGTCAAATTGAATAAATTTTTCAAAATTTTGGTGAAGGTGGTTAGCAAAAATATTTTAAGATAAAAGCTTTCATAAACCTCATGCCAAAGCTTCATCAAGATATGATGCACATCATGTAAGAGTTACTTCCCTTATATTGGTTTCAATCATATTTATATAAATGAATTTTAAATTACTGTACCCTTCATTCTTGAAATTAGGTTTTAAATCTGAAGAAAACAATATCGAAATTAATAGATCTTAGATAATAGAATAAAATCTTTAAACTATTAAAAGTATACCATTGGGCCTTAAGGTCTGGGTAGGATTACTTGGCCTACATCCTATAATTTTTAAGTTCCAGTCCCAATTTATTCTATTGGGAACTTTCATGGCTGACTGTTAAATACAGAATATTTTCAGTCTATTTCCTTATGATAACAGTTTGAATACAATGTATATTATGTTTGTTTCATATTTGGGGGATTGACATCGTACATTGTAAATAACCCACTTTGGTAACCCTAAACAGACACTTTTTGATTACTTACCCCTAATATATTGTAGTCATATTGTTTTCTACTAACAAACCTAATTTTGCTTCCAACATCACTCCATTAAAATGTGTTGTTGCAATCACATAGACATTCGATTTCTATTTTCTTGTTACATGTATATCATACATGTACAAGTATTTTTGTTTATATATAAAAGTTCTCTGTTTTAATCCATATTGAGCGCCTTTCTCCATTCTGTAAATACAAAGTAAATGTACATACAATTACTAAATGTATATAACTAAATTCTTCAAAGCAAAATTAAAATTTGCATTGTTATCATCAACACAAGAAAACAAACTTGATAATTAAATTATCAACAAAATACACATACATGTACATGGATTATAAATAAGTATGCTCCCTTACAGTTTTGCCAAATACGTAAAAGTTACAGGCAAAGAAAACATTTCAAAGTCATGGAAAAAAATTGACATTTTGAGGGGGGAGGCAGGAGACTTAAGGTAATGAATATTCTGGTATGGTACATCTAATCATGGTAATACCTAAACATAATGTAAACATTGCTCAAAAGTGCTGACACATGATGAAAATGAATATTCTGTCTAATAAAATGCAGGAAATAATGGTGTACAAATTGAAAATACATACATCGATATAGCAAAATAAGAAAATGAATATTCTGTCCCCTTAAATTCCTCCTACCCACCCACATTAAAATTAAATGGTCATCCCCTTAGGTACAAATTTTTTGTATTTTATATTTAAGTTCAATTTTAATTCGCCACAGAAAAATCTCTTGAGACACTCAAGTGACCAAAACCTTAAACTAAATTAACTGAACAATTTGTTGTAACTTGCTAGAATATTCATCATGTTGAATGTGGGCAGTACTTGGAAGAAGAAGAACTTTTCTACTGCCTTTATGGAAGTATTTATAAATTTTGGTGTATATCATAAATGAACTGCGACAAATATATCTATATTAGACCAGGTATACAGTAGTCAACAGTTAAAGTGAATATGTCTTACATTCTAATGAGTTGGTACAAAAATGTACCTAAGACGTTCAGCTAATTTCATGTATATTTGGGAAGAAAATGACCCCCCTTTTTTTTGAGAACTTACAGTCGGTATGATACGTGATCACCCATGCATTTAAATTTGACTTATTTTGGTCGGTATTTGCTATTAGAGGTTTACAACGTTCTATTATCTGAACACCAAATGATAGCGTCAATATTTTTCAGGGAGATTGCGGCAAACACTTTGATTTTAAACAGTTTACAAACGGGTGTTGACAACTTGTGTGGGTATATTTCCGAAGACAAGGGCGGATACCAAAGACCGAAATCCGAATTTAATTCACCAATGCTGGGTGTAAATAGTAGATTCAATATATGAATAGGAAATTACGAAAATGGGATTTCATGTTTCAAATAATTTTAAACTTTATTTTTGCCGTTTAAATCATTTCTTGGGATCTCACTTATTTGAAAATAATTAGCTGAATATCTGAAATAAGCCTTTGCCTTTAATGTTGTGTGGCATAAAGTTCAAGCATCCAAGAATGTCACTTATGCAACTTTACAGCGTTGATGCCAACACCAACGTCAAACAATGGCCGCCATTGCGTGTTGACAATGTCGTCCAGTGAACTGAGCACCCAAATCCTTACTCAGACGCTTCCAATTGTCCTAATGCTTCGATCTCTTGGTTTAATAGTTTCCTTGTGAGCAAAAACCCTCTATCAACGAAATCATGATCAGGAATTCAAGCCCTAGAAATTGTATTAACTGGAAGATATAACCTCCATATGCAGGCGTTCATGGAATGTTGCCACATTGAAATGCCAAGATGTCAAATGTCTTTATTTTTCGTGTTTTATATCAAAAATGTTCAGTACACTTCTCATGTATTTAATCTGAATTAAAAAAAAGTATTACAGCTTTCTTTTTGTGGAATTATGAATATAAATAATGAGTAAGCTTCTCTTAGAATGTCGTTTATTTGCTGCAGCCAATGTAACAATCATAACTTTCTAAATGAGAGGCGAAAGATACCAAAGGGATATTCAAATTCATAAGACGAAAACAAACTCGCAATGCCATGTCAAAAAACGAAAATACGAGAGAAAAAAAAGTACAAAAACACAGCAAAGAAAACTAACGACTGAGCAACATGGACCCCACCAAAACAGAGAGTGATCTCCAAAAGGAAAACAGATTCTGCTCCACATGTAGCAAATCATATATTTTTATTAGTTTTTCTTATCTTTCGATATCGTGAGCAAATTTGGAGTACTTCTAAAACACTACTATGTTTTAGATCTAATATGGATGAACCTTCGTAAAAGACATGTCTGTTATCTTTCGTGTACTTTGAAGAAAAGAAAAGGTAAAATTACGGAAACAACAGAGATTAAAATTTCTTTTTTATGAAAATAACAAGGTGTCTAAATGTGTACATTTAAGCAGCAACTATGAAGTACATAATAGTTATCAAAGGTACCAGGATTATAATAAGTGATGGACCTGAAAATTGTAACGTCATAATCAAGGAAATTGCCGCCACAAAGCAAATTGATTATTGTAGAAGGTCAATAGATCATGTGTAGCAGACTCGCAAACAGTGATAACTTCTAATGATTCATTTCAAAGTTTGTCAGAAAACCATAGCAAGTTTCCTAACATGCAACATTCCCTAAACTAACCATAACCGCATATGAACCATAACCATTAATATAGAGACTCCTAAAGTAAAAGAAGGCAATTCAACCGTACCTTTGAGTACAGGGTTCCCTGAAGTAAACGATGGTCAAAGTTTAACACCAACTTCTTTATCCCCATATTAACCAAATAGAAAATGAGCGTCTATGTTTAAGTCATAATTGTTTACCCAAGTTGCCTAAACCTGATGATAGTTTAGTAGTTGTCATCAAAAGTTGAAAATTATTATCATTGCAGACTTTTGTTTTAACGCAGCGCGACAAATAAGCATTTGTCTGAGTTGCCTGTTGCATTTCATTTATTATTCGTTGAATAAAAACCTCCTTTTTTTGTCTCGTTAAACCAACAGAAAAAGGTACTATCGACAGTCACCTGCCAGCGTATCGTCATAAAAGCTAAATCTCTGAACAGTTTTGAATAAACTCGTCATAGATATCAGGATTCCAATTTTGTACGCCAGATGCGCGTTTTGTCTGCAAAAGAATCATCAGTGACGCTTGGATCAGAAAAGTTAAAAAAAAGGCCAAATAAAGTAAGAGATTGAAGAGGACTGAGGACCTAAAATTCTGAAGAAAAAAAAGCCTGTTCCGAACAGAATATACACGAATATCGTCACGCTGACGTCTTTTTCCATTGTAAATATATATACCTGCTGGATTCCCCATCAAATAGATTATCTAATGTTTTAAGGTTGCACTTCTGTAAATATAGACAATGTAACTTCCCATAGGAACAACTTTTACGACTAAAACTGTACCACTTTTACTATGAAGTTACGTAAAGAATTACATCCTAAAATGGAAAGCTCATATGCACTACTATTTTTTTCAAAGTTCAAAATATAGGGTCGTGTGGCATATTTTCAACATTTATATGCCCCGAACTTCTAAAAATTTAAACTTATACTAAAATGCTGTACTACCCCTCCCTTCACTTTGGGTCTTCCTCAGAATTCAATTTGGCCGCTATTCGTGTTATTTATACTGGTATTATTCCCAAGTTAAGTCTTTATGAGATGAAACATAGAGATAATGTCTGGGAACCAGTACGTAAACAAAACAAAATATCTATGAATATTATTTATCTCCCTCAAAGAGGCGTGGTTTGTGAAACAGCTGTATTTACAAAGTGCAACCTATTAATGTTTCTTAGCATACTGAATCAATACAGTTTGTTTACGATATGTACTGATTAAAGTCCAGACTAGATAAAACAAGTATATGAAAATGCATAATGGAAATAATCTTCTTCTGTGTATAAGTCTCCGTTACGCAGAAGCATTTACACATGGAGATAAACGTGTAACTCTTCCGACTATATTTTTTTATTGAATATGTTTTAATGATATTTTTGTATAGTGTGGAAGAATGCAAACTGTGAATGCTATATTCACACACAAGAAGACTTAATCTAAATATTTTACTGTCAATCAAGAATATTCAATAAAATACATAAAACACTGATGCATCTTGGACTCTTGATATATACAAGGATTTATTAATTATGTATTAATATTATTAAAAAAAATAACTTATTACTACATTTGAAAATAATCCAGCTTTTTTTTGTTTGATTTAAATTTTCTGGCTTTACGAATCTTATGTTTATTTATGAACAAAGTGTAAACTAAACTGACAAATAAAGTAAGAGTATAGGGGTGTGTAATGGCAATGCTAGATTTGTCTAGTGAAATTAATCGATCTTTTCAAAATTATCAACAAAATTTGGTTCTTGAAGATGTCGAGTTTTATAAACCAACACAAAAGATAGTTATTCAACTTATTCCTGCTTACTGATTCAGTTTAACTATTTACATTTCCTGGTAATAGTCTACTGTATGGACAGATTTATTTTTAATTCTTTTCTTGAACAAATATTAAAATATCAAGTTTACGAAAAAAAATTGTAATGAAACACTTTAACACATATTCACACATTTTAAATAAATACTAATTCTCTCCACCCTTACCTGGAGTTGAAGATTTGGGCTCTGCTTTTTATTAGTCGCCCTCTCCATTTTTCAGAATTCTGTAACCATATCTGCTAACTATTGCAACTTTATTTACTTTGGCATTGTTCCTTTGGCTTTTTTCTACATTGCAGAATATACCCATTTTATGGGAACAATCAAACCTTTACATTTACCTGTTCAAAATTGAAGACAAACTTTTTTTTTTAAATTTCATCATACTTTATTGAAAATTTTAACATTAGATACAATAGTAATAATAATTATTACTTAGTAATTGTTAGTATTTTAAATTCTAAAATATACAGTATACATTACTATTTTATAATGTATCCATTATTTCCATACTATTGTTGAATAAGGAAAGAACTAACGTGTTTAACCCCGCCATATTCTGTATGTACCTGTCCCAAGTCATGATCCTGTAATTCAGTGGTTGTCGTTTGTTGCTGTGTTACATGTTTGTTTTTCGTTCAATATTTTGTACAGAAATTAGGCCGTTAGTTTTCCTGTTTGAATTGTTTTACATTTGTCATTTTGGGGCCTTTTAAAGGTGACCATGAAGTATGGGCTTTGCTTATTGTTGAAGGCCGTACGGTGACCTATAGTTGTTAATTTCTGTGTCATTTGGTCTCTTGTGGAGAAATGTCTCGTTCTTGTTTATATAGGTTGTACTAAACTTGTAATATAGAAGATAAGATCAATCGTATTGAACTACGATCAATCATAGTTAATACTAGTTTGATAATTTCATTCATGCTTCACATTTTCTTATTTTAATATTGTATATCAAAAACTATTTTCATATACCAATCAGCGAGTAATCATCTGAATGTAATTTAAATGTAATCTAAAAGTAATCTTGATTTCATCTGTTTTTTCTACATTGTAACGGATTAAAATACGATTACTTGTAATTAGAAATTGCATGATTACTGATAACATGTGATTACATTTTAAAATGTAATCGATTACAACTGATTACGATGATCCCATGCCTGAAAAGCATACATTTCAATTATCAAATTTACGTCCCCCAAAAAATGGGTTTGGTGGCGTCATTGAGTGCAAAAATTTAATTTTCTTCTAAGGTAAGGTTGTCGTATATCAAATGAAAGGTTATAATGTGCACATTTCAAGTATCGAAATCCTGCCCCCGAAAAATAAGTTGCTTTCTAGAAGATGGTGTTGTCGCATATCAAATGAAAGGTCATCAACTCTACATTACAAATATCATACTTCTAATCTCGACAATTTAGGTGGATAGGGTCATTAAGTGCGAAAAGTGAAACGTTTAAGAAGGTATGCTTGTCGCATACTATTTGGATTATATCATATGTAAATTGTATGGAAATCTTGAGACACAACGCATGACAGCTTTTAAATGATACACTGTTGCAAATCTTATGGCTTAATATATTAATATGTGTATCTCACGGTTCAAAAATTTAACTGAGGAATGTAAAATTTCTTATAAAAAGGCAATGTTCAATTCAGATGACATTAAACGAATTTCTAGATGAACTTTGAATCATGTAAATTTGACGTGATATTTCCACGTCAATTTATCGTGAAATTATCAACTCAATTTCACGTGAAATACAAATTCATCAAGTATGTTAACATTTGTAAAGGAACATATTAAACATGTAATGCAAGGTATAAGTTTGTAACAAAATTTTAAGTGTTTTGCTTTTTTTTCTCAACTTGAACACCATTATATCTATTTTTAATTGAAATCACATGAAATAAATTGTTGTAAAAACTTAAACTCGAAGTTCACCTTAGCTTCTAGATATGCACCAATAACATGAACATTCCTGTTTCGATATAACGAAAGAATCGTTACTTGATACAATTGTCTAGTCTGCTTTTTCCATGATTCGTTCAACGTTAGCTGATTCACTGTTTTCAACACAATTTGTGTAGCATGAAAATCTGTCAAGTAAAATAAAGAAGATTGCAGATTAGTTTCTTTTACTTCTATTCAACTTGTTCACACTTTTTTGTACTTGGGAGTGTTACTGTGATGGTGTGTGTCTTTGTCTGATGAATGTATTGTGTTATTTACTCAATCTTTGAATAGTCTTACATTGTTGTGATGATAAGCTGTCGTTCAAAATTTATGCTGTCATAATTTCAAACCCTAGAATTATAAATATAAATGTACTTAACATTTTAAAACCTATTTTGTAATTTGAATAGATCCTCCTTATAATGCGACAATTTGTATGCCCCGTTACTGAAAGTGTGTTCAGAACGTTGAACTATGAGCGCAAACTTTTTTGGATTTTGTGGTCATAAGGTGCTAAAATGACAAGATTGACATATCTTTTTAAAGCAATTATCTTTTTTGTTATTCATTGATGTTCTACGATATTTATATAATGTAAGTTTTAATTACAGCTATACCTGCTAATAATTGTGGTATTCCTGTTTCAAAGTGCACAGATTATAACGGGACAGAATCCGTTGGACCAGCAGCCAGATATTGTTGTTATCGTTGACAGCGGAGCTTCAGGTAAAATCATTCATAATCGATTAATTTTTGGAAACTGATTATGTAATACTAATATTAGTAATTACTATGGCTTAGTATGAATCGCATTATATAGATTTTGCATCGTAAAACATTCATTTTTACCGGCTGTTAATAAAATTTGGTCGTAGGCATAGGGAACAGACAGAACCATTTTATTAAACATTAAACATGAAACTACATAAATATACTCTTCATATACTACTTCACTTGTCCTAAAATGTGGTCGAATAGATATCTAAAGACGTATAATACAAAAACTATCACTAGAAATGTCGGTTTTAAAGGGACTTGAACTAATATTTGGTTATGCATGTCCGAAGTTTTCTTAGGTATTCCTCCAAATTAAACCCTTTTTAATATTCTATATGAAAAAATGTACCATTTATATGTAAATCTAAGTCCAATCTCAAACATGCATTATTTTTGTAGATCTATATCCCGTATTGTAATGAAACTGAAAACTGTTGCTCTTTTTCCAGCCTCAAATTTGTTTTTTGCATATATGTGTGAATGACTTTGTGCAACTCAATGTTTGGCCCTGGGTTTATTCGAAACCATTTTTTTGTTATAGCGCAGATTAATTCAAAGTTTGGTGAAAATGGCTAATGATGTAGAAGCATTGTGTAGAAAAATGACAAATGATAGAATTAAGAGGTTGATTGAGGGCCTACATGGTGTAGACGCAGAATATAGCAGTGAACTTTAAACTCAAAATCAAAACAAAGAAAAAATGGCGTCCTATAGTGAAGCACTGTCCGGAAAAAATAATAACACAGAACAAAACAATGACAACGTAATCAATACAAATGATAATCAACACAACTCAACTTCAGCTTCAACTTCAAGTAATTTTTTAAAACCCATATTTCTAAAAGATAGTGACGTGCATGGTTCTATGAAACCGGAGCGGTCTATGTGGATAACCAATGCCGAAATTTATAAAGCTGTCGGAGAAAAGGTCCCCGCGGAATGTATTAAAGGCATCCAACGCATTAGAGAAATGTGGCGTATCTACATGGATAATGAGGAAGACACACTGTCGCTGTTAGTGCAAGGTATAAACCTACGTGGCAGGCAGGTCCCCTTGCATTCACAAAACCCTTATAATCCATCTAACTTATTACAACCTGATACGATACGCATAAAAGTGAAAAACGTTCCTCTTTCAGCGGATGATGGACAGATTCATCGTGCCTTAACTTTACAGGGGTGTAATATTCAGCCATTTTCTCGAGAAAGGCTCAGGATTGATGGAAAAGTAACAAATTGTGAAACAGGAGATAGGTTAGTGATCAGTAAATTACTTGAAAAACCCATTCCAAGAAATCTTCAGATTGGGAAGTACTTAGCAAGAATTTTTCATTCAGGTCAACCCGAGTTTCAGGGAAGAGCAAATTTAGTGAGCTACGAAGGTGTCAAAAAGTGTCACAAATGTCTCAAACCAGGTCATGTAATGTACAATTGTCCAACTGATTGGGTTTGTAGGATATGTAACATAAGTGGACACAAAATGATAGACTGTCCAACAGAACTACAGACTCATAATGGCATGGAACAAGAAGTCAATGATAAACATGAAGAGACAAATACAGAACAAGTTTTAAACGAAAACAGCAAAGATGATGAACACACATAGGTCAATGAAGATGAACCTGTAACAGAAAAACTAAGTAAAACTAAAGAGAAGCATAACACAGGGAAATTGGGCTCTAAAATGAGTGGAATGAAAACAAATGACGATAATGATGTAAGGTCACAGCAATCTATTGACAAATTCATGAGAACTCCAAACAATCAGAGAGGTCTTGGTTCTAGGACTCATAGTCATACACCTCCAACACCACCAGAGGCACTTCATGTTAGAACAAGTGACAGTCATGGACCAAAAAAAGCAAAAGCAAAATAGTAATCAAGTGTGTTTAAAATCATAACAATCTTAAAGTCTTTTAAAATATCACATTTTTTATCACACTAAAAATACTTTAAAAAATATAAACAATGATAATGCCTCAGCTCAAAAACAGAGTTCAAAATATGTTTATGTACCTCCAACAACATAAAAGATTATTACTATGTAACTATATTAATTTTTATTGTTTTTTTTTATCTGTGTCTTATTTTAGTATATACCATAACTAAAAAAAAACAAAAAAACTTTGAAAAGGAAAATGTTTAAGCTCAAATGTAGAGTAAAAATGATTGATGAAACAAATTTAATGAGAAGTCCAAGATTGATGTCCAAAATATTATATGTTGTTGTATATAAAACGATAACCGTAAGAGTATGTTAATTTTTTCAATTTTGTTGTTAACATCAAACAGCTGTTATACTGGTTTTTCCCAAAGTTATTTTTAATTCTGTGTACATGGTATGCTATAAGTAGACTACACAGAATCGAGTTTAACAAACTATGCATGCCTTTAAATCAGACATATAGGGAAAACATTTCCCCGTATTCCATTATTTTTTACTACTGCAATGGTAAACCAAAGGTATATGTGATTTCATTTAAAATATTTGTATTAGACGGGTTTTTACCAAATGTATTTATAGTAACATTCTATGAACACAAGAATACATGTAAATTAAAAAAAATCGATGATTGCATGCGTGACGGTTGTACTTTCTATTTAGAGAAATACGATAGAATAGAAAATAATAAAACAATCAGAAGACTATTCAAAAAAGAAACCATTATAGATACTGGAACTAATAACTGTAAAATAGTCATAAAAAATGTCTTACCTTGTACAGGATTACAGTTACCACAGGAATTTTTGATATTACAATATTTATACGGGTTTTTAGTTGCAATTCATTTTACCACAACACAAATGTGTACACAAATTTCTCAGCAATAAAGCTCCAAATTACAAAACATCACTTGTGTGTTAAAAGATATTGAAACACCTTATAACGCTAACTTGTCGGCTTGTTTCGTGTTAAATCCAAATGCAATAATACACTACAAAAACATTCACTTTAACGCTGATAGTCGAGCACTTTTAGGTTATTTATACACACAAAGGTTACGGAATTGTAATACATATATATATGAATTACTATCCAAATTAATAATGTCAGTACTACAGACATTATTTATGATAACATTTCTAGTCGTGATACTACTTAAAATACACAACAAAAACACGTGCCTAGAGGGCCAACTAATCTTCAACATGAATTTAAATAGTGTAACAAGGTCACGGATAGGTAAACATACAGACAAGACTATGTATAATATCGTTAAATATAGTTGTAATTCGTATACCGAATTCAAAGCATATTTTAATTGTAGTATTCTGTTATTGTTTATGTTGAAAAGAAAACAAGTCATACTTCGATGTAGAAGTATTGTATATATTTCACACTGTAGTATTTTTATTTAAGTAACATGTTTGAAAATTGAATTAGATAACACAATATGGTTCAAAAAAAATTAATAAATGTATGTAGTCTCAATGTAAATGGTATAAACAATAGAAATAAAGGAGAGAGGGTTATTGAATGGTTAAAAGCTCATAAATGTGACATTGCTTTTTTGCAAGAAACGCATTTTGACGAAAGTTATAGTAAAGAAATGTCGAAACAGAAAGATTTTAATATTTTCTACAGTTATGGCACGACAGCAAGTAGGGGGGTCGCTATTTTAATTAGGAGTAGTTTAAGCGTTACTGTTATTAATGAAAATCGAGACACTGACGGGAGAGAAATTCTGCTCAATATACAAATTGACGACACAATATTCACTTTGGTATGTATATATGCACCAAATTATAAAGCATCTAGAAATACGTTTTTTAAAAAGGTAAGTGATAATATAAAGGAATTTGGTATCGGTATACCGATAGTTGGGGACGATTTCAATGATACTTTAAATGTTATAGATAGAAAAACAACACGACCAAATAGCCAGATTTCAAAATCAGTAAATAGTTTAAAATTAATGTTAAAATCAAACAAACTAATTGATATTTGGAGATGTTTGAATCAAAGCGTTCAACAATTTACATGGCGAAGGAGAGACAAAACTCAGGTAAGTAGAATAGACATGATATTAATTGGCTCAGATTTCAAGTCATTAGTAGAGAATTGTAAAATTAAACCAGCTGTAATTAATTCTACTAATCATCAAAGCGTTTTCTTAAGTATTAGAACTGGTGTGTCAGAAAGAGGAAAGGGATATTGGAAGATTAACAACTCTATTTTAAAAGAGGAAAAATACAGAGAGCTAATTAGTAATCTTATTCATAAATATACTAATGGAAATAATAATATGGATTGTCAATTATTGTGGGACGTTTTAAAAGTAGAAATAAGGGAGGTAAGCATAGCATATTGTAAAAATAAAGCAAAAGCAAACAGAGAAATAAGTCGGGAACTAGAAAAAAAATGGAAGAGAGAAATAGGTTAATAGATGCATTACCTCAGGAGGATGCATATTTAGATGAAGAAATAAAAGATTTAGAATTAAAAATAGGGAAGATATACGGACAGAAAGCTAGAGGTTCACAGGTTAGGTCAAGGGAGAAATGGGTTGAATATGGGGAAAAAAACAATGCATATTTTTTAGGTTTAGAAAAACAGAGACAGGTAAAAAAAGTCGATAAATAAACTGAGTGACGAGAATGGAAATATAACAACAGATCAGGCCGATTTATTAACAAAAATTAAGCAATATTATGAAAAACTGTACAGTTCAAAATGTCAAAAGAAAGATTTAGTCGAAAATTATATTTGTGAAACCGAATTAGAAATTAATTCAAATAACGTTGACAAATCAGTTTGTGACGGAGAAGTAACAATGGAAGAATGTACTTCAGCTATTAATGCAATGAAATTAAATAAAGCACCAGGGCTAGATGGTCTTACAGTTGAATTTTATCAGATGTTTTGGGAAAAAATAAGACATTTTCTAGTCAAGGTTTTAAACACTGGTAATGAAAAAGGAAGTTTATCGCACTCACAACGTACTAGTATTTTGACATTATTGTTCAAAAAGGGGGATCATTTATTGTTGGATAATTATAGGCCAATTTCCTTACTAAATGTAGATTTAAAACTATTGTCTTTTGTTCTAGCACAACGCTTAAAGAAGATACTACCAAAAATTATTAATGAAGATCAAACAGGGTATATTAAAAACAAATTTATTGGTCTTGATTTGAGACAAATTCAAGATATTATTGACTATGCGGACGCATATTCGATTGAAGGGGCAATAGTTTTTGTAGATTTTACTAAAGCTTTTGATTCCTTGGAATGGGATTTTATGTTAATCACTTTGAAACATTTTGGATTTAATGAATCATTTATGAACTGGGTAAAAACATTATATACTGGGTTACAAACTTGTGTTATTAATAATGGATGGATCTCAGAAATATTTCATAACTCAAGAGGAATAAGGCAGGGGTGTCCCTTATCAGCTCTTCTTTTCGTCTTATCAGTGGAGATCATGGCTTTAAGACTTCGAAAAAACAGAGATATCAAAGGGTTCGTAGTTAAACTAGATAATAAAAATCATAGCATTAAAATTTCTCAATTAGCTGATGATACAACTTTATTTCTCAGTAATAAGAAATAAATCAAAGCTGCTATGAATGAAATAGAAATTTTTGGATCATTTTCTGGGTTAACTTTGAATAAAAATAAAACAGAGGGTATATGGAAAGGGAAACTGAAAAAAAGTAAAGATAAGGTAGCCGGGATTAATTGGACAAATAAACCAGTCAAAGCATTAGGAATATATTTTGGTCATAACAGAGAAGAATGTGAAAAATTAAACTGGGAGAATAAAATTGAGAAAATGGATAAATTATTTCATTTATGGGGGAAACGTAATTTAACTTTAATCGGGAAAATTCTTATTATAAAAACATTAGTTTTACCACTTTTTACATTTTTGGCAAATGCCTGTACAGTTCCAGAGAAATTTAGAAAATATGTAGAAAGTAAATGTTACAAATACATCTGGGATGGTTAACCAGATAAGGTTAAAAGAAATATCATGATAAAGTCATACGAAGAAGGGGGTTAAAAATGATCGACATACAAAGTTATTTTATGTCTCTGAAAGCATCCTGGGTAAGTAAACTCATTAGTAATGATATTTCAAACTGGAAGTTGATTCCATTAAAATATCTCAGTGTGGTGGGTATTAATTGGTTGATTTTTAAGATGAATTTTGAAAAGAAGAAAATTCTAGAATATATAAAACACATCCCTGAATTTTATAGAGAAGTATTTAAATGTTGGGTAATATCAGGCGGTGGACAGACTAAAAAACCTACCAACTTCACAGAAATAAGAAAACAGGTAATTTGGGGGAACAAACTGATTAATTTTGAAAATAAAACCATTATTTTTGAAAATTGGATTAAGAGTAACTTGATATTTGTCAATGATATAGATATAGATGACACTTGTAATATATCTCAACATTTCATTCTGCAAAAATTAGACTGCAAGAATAATTGGATTGCAGAAATAAATATTTTAAAAAAAGCCATCCCAAAAGACTGGCTTCAGATGTTAAAGTCTGAAAATTCTATTAAAAGTATTGTAAATATTCCTAGACAGAAACTGATCTGGAGAGGAAATTACATTGAGGCTTCAAGCTTTTCAACAAATATATTATATAAGTCAATTTGTAAAGATAAAATTGAACCATCAATTGGAGTTAGCAAATGAATGCGTATTTTACAAATTAATGAGAACCTTAGTATTAACCAACTATATGTTTTCATGTTTCAATATTTAGAAGAGAATAAGTTAAAAATATATAGATGGAAACTTTACAATTCATATTACCAACAAAACACTTATTGTTTAAATGGAAACATAAGAATCACGGTCTATGTAATGTATGTAACGAAGAAGAAGATTATAACCACTTTTTTATTTCTTGTCGATTTTTAGAAAAATTTTGGAAAAGTATTTATGAGTTAATGATAAAATCAAATTTAAATTTTAGAATATCGTTAAAGCAATTAGTCTTCGAATATAAAATTTTTGACAAAAATTATTTTGGTTTGAATTATTTCCTAACAATTTTAGGTTTTTCTATATATAAATCATATTATGTATCTAATCAGAAATTGACAAATGTAAATGTTTATCAAATTTTTGTTCAAGAATACATTAAAAGATATAAGGAAAACAGAACAATGAAATTCAATCCATTACTGAAGTCACTAAAAAGAAGTTTAGACGATTGAATAGAATAAAACATAATGCATTAAAATGTTGTAAAATTGTATATCAAGAAATTTATATATATTATTGTAATATATACATATATACCAGCAGCTGATTACTAACATGGGTAATTAGTGGAATATAACAGGATACATCAAGAAAAGCTTGGTTTCTTGGTGTAACAATGTAACAAGCATATTTGGTGAATAAATATATAATGTCGTTAAAAAAAAAAAAAAAAGAAATAAAATAAATGATGTAATTTCATGGCCATACGAATCATATCTTAACTTCAATGTTTCACAGTCTCATGTTGAAGGAGCATTATTTTCTATAATGACGTCTGATGTAACTGATGTATAATTAAAAATTAAACTTCTACTGGATTTTTTTTTATACGAATAAGAAATTATAGGTGGTTCAATGTTATCAAAATATGGAAGTATAAAGTTTTGAGCGGTAGAATCATGAAAAATACTAGACAAATGAATACATTTAATACCTTTATTAATGTATTTTATTTTTAGGAAATACTTTTTATGATCCTCAGGTTTGTCAGTTTGAAGGAACAGTCTATGGTGACAAAAAGCTGTAATAATCCGTGTACACTTATATTTTGGACTACAAAACGATATCGTATCACACTCGTTATAAATATTATGTAATTTAATAATTGGCATTTGACCCAGTTTGTATAATAATTTATGTGTACCATTATTTTTAAATTTAGGTAAAGCATCATCAAGTGTAAAATTAAAACGATGTTTATTTCGTTGATTGCGGTTAATGCGATTGCCATGAGATCTATGATTGCGTTGTCTTTTATCAACAATAGTCATGATATCAATAGAGGAAATTTTAGATGTGTTCCCTTTGCCCATGATATTGTCATTTAGACCTAGGGGATACGCTGTTTGTAGTCGTTTAATCCAAGACAGTTCGCAAATTTTCGAATATTTGTGGATATCCACGTGCCTTTTTGTTTAACAATCTAGCTGCAGAGGCATTGCCTCCTTGAACACAATTGTGAAATGTGCTAAATTTTGACGGTGAATTTCGATTAGCGGCAGTTGAATTTATATTAGGATCGCGGTTTTTTAAGCACTTGGATATTCGAAGTGTGGAGTTTTTTTGATGTTATTTTACCGTTTCTTAAAATCATGATCTTATATTGGTTAAAAGTAGATAAGTAAAAGAGGCCAAAAGTCAAAGCTTTCAATTAGGACCATAATTACGGGTTGAGTAGACCTAAGTAGTGCAGTCGAAGAATTCGAATAAAAGCTGTAGTTAAGTGGCCCGAGAACACAGTTAATTCGTTGTGTATTTCTTTAAGACAATAAATTGAAATAAAAAAAATCGCTCTTGCTCTATCTCAAAATGATTTTAGTAGCTCTTATATTTTTATTGTTGATATTCACCCCATATGTACCAAGTGTTAGATTAGTTTTATTGATATTAAAGAAATTTCTTGGTATTCCTAAACGGAAGATTTTATACACACAGAAGTAGAAGTATACTTAACAACAAAATTATTTTCATTTACCTGTGTATAATATGACGCAGGTTTCTTCAAAAGTGATGATTTTCTATAAATTGTTTGAAATTTCACAGTAATATCATACTTTAACTATGTTTAAACCTGTTTATTTACTTTTGACTTTAATTATTTATCTCTCGTAATTTTTTATTAGCTTTGTATTGCATTCATGTGTCACAGGTCAAATTTATTCGTTCATTGTGTGTTAATTTACGTTTTTTGATGAGTTAAGCCTTCCAATTGATATTTTATAGTGTGTTTTTCTATGTTGTGATGTTATACTATTGTTTCAGAAAATGGAGAAGGTTTGGTACCATTAAAACGTTTAATCCCGCTGCAAATGTTTGCACCTGTCCTAAGTCAGGAATCTGATTACAGTAGTTGTCGTCTGTTTATGTAGTTCAAACGTGTTTCTCGTTTCTCGTTTTTATATAGATTAGACCGTTGGTTTTTCCGTTTGAATGGTTTTACACTAGTAATTTTTTGGGGTCCTTTATAGCTTGCTGTTCGGTGTGAGCCAATGCTCCGTGTTGAAGGCCGTACCTTGACCTATAATAGTTTCCTTTATAAATTGTAACTTGGATGGAGAGTTGTCTCATTGGCACTCATACCACATCTTCCTATATCTATCTACTGACTAAAACTATGGACAATTTTATAAAAAGTAAGATCACAAAAATACTGAACTCCGAGGAAAATTCAAAACGGAAAGTCCCTAATTAAATGGCAAAATCAAAAGCTCAACCACATCAAACGAATGGATAACAACTGTTATATTCCTGACTTGCTACAGGCATTTTCTTATGTAGAAAATGGTGGATTGAACCTGGTTTTATAGCTAGCTAAACCTCTTCCTTGTATGACAGTCGCATCAAATTCCATTACATTGACAACGATGCTTTATGTTAAGGAGATCTATAATTCAGTATCATAGGTACAGACATACTAAATTTTGACTTTATTAAACTAAACCAAATCACTACTTTACCTAAAAATGCTTCACCCAAAGTTATTTAAAACATAAAATGTCATACGCCTACTTTATATTTCCAGATAAAATATAGCCTGCCTCATATTTTGACCTGCATCTAGAAATTGACAATTAGGATGGGTTGAATACAAAACCTTACGACAAAAGAATGTCATGTTACAAATGAATTTTTGCAAACGTTAAGTGTCTTAAATTTATGAAAACAAATTCTATTGATTATGTTGTATAAACAAGAAAATAATGCTGATAAATATTCCGTATCAACTTTGCAAATAAAACATGATAGTCTGGAAGTATACATTCCAGATACTAACGTTGTTTATCATCTCAATTACTAGTACGTGTTATGGTGTTCTTTTTATTTGTTTTATATATTTGTCACCTTTTCTGTTTAGTCCATTGTGGGTATATACTTTTGGCGAGGCTAGGTGCTTATACATTCCGCCATTGTGTTATTGTGTTATGGTCATTTTTGTATACTTGTCTTTTATGTTTGTTTATGTACTTTGTCCATAGAGTATCTATATGCCATTTGTTTATCTTTGCTGAAATAGTTATTTGTTTGTATGTTTATTAAGATTATAACACAATGTTGCCTGATGTACCCCGATTTTGACATTTTTACCAATTACGCCTGTTTGTTTTGCTCACACATTGTTGTCAATATGATGGAATTCTATATGACTGTTAAACAAATAAGAGGTTTAGCTAGCTATAAAACCAGGTTTAAACCATCATTTTCTACATAAAGAAATGCCGTACCAAGCCAGGAAGAAGACAGCTGTTATTCTTTCGTTTGGTGTGTTTGTGCTTTTGATTTTGCCATTTGATTAGGGACTTTCCGTTTTGAATTTTCAGAGTTCAGTATTTTTGTGATTTAACTTTTTTTTATACGTCCACGAGGAGTATTTGCAAACGATAACACATTAGAAATAAAATGTACTAATCGTAGTATTCTTTCTCTTGACTTCCTTTTGCAACATGACGTTTATCTAAACAACTCCTCACCTTAAACGTTTGTAATTTTAAAAACAGTGCAGGTATCTGTATGAAGTTATTACTTAGTCATTATCATGAAAATAATTATCTTAAAGGAAATTTACCTTTCATGACGGAATTATGAAAGATGGTTCGAAAATTATGTAAAATCAATTGTAAAACATTTAATACTAATTCATGCATCTTAACTTCCGTTTAAAAATACTTTCATTTGTAATAGCATTGAAGATTTACCATAGTTTACACATTTATATATTATTGATAAAAAAAAGATGCTTAATCGAAAGTAAAACAAAGGAAGATAAATGAGGTAACCTAATGAGACACTAGTATAAGCTTTGATTTATTTAAAAGATCGTAAAACCTAATCCTACATATATTTTCACGTAGATAATTGATGTAGGTATTTACAAAGTCTAAAACATTTCCACGTCTATGAGACAACAGATAGCAATAATGAATGCTGAAGTTGATACAAGCAATTCAACTAGAACGTATCGTTAGCAATGCTCTTATGGATGTTCGCTATTCTGTTTGAAAGTAACCATTTTTTTAAAAGACTGTTATAAATTGAAAGTATAGAAATAAAGGTACTAAAAAAGCAGAACAAATGAGAGGTCCGTGCGCTTGTTTTCGAGATATAAGCCATTACAATTTGTCGGGAAATAATTCTCTCTACACTTTTCATACATATAAGATTGGCACCCTTTTTCTTTTAAAAATTATGAAAAAATAACAAGGATTTCATGGGACTTTCAAATATGGCTTTTTAAACTCTATATAAAAAAAAATATGAAAAGAAAAACAGGGGTTAGCGGGGAAATATTTTTAATGGCACTACATGGATAAAACCAGAGAATTCCGAATATCTGGCAAACATTCAAAAACAAGAGGAGCGAACATCCTTAAAAAGCAACTTTATTATTGATCGTGCTTTTCTAATTTCGAAGCATCAAGTAAAGAAAAGCAACATAAGTTGACGGCTGTTCAATAGTCATAAATCGATTAAGCGAAACCAAAACACATAAACTATACGAGGAAAACAACGGAACAACAGAAACAATGAACTGCTACAAAACCCGAACGTATCATTTGTTGTGTTATCTAGAAATATGATATAAATGTAGATATTAAATCTGTGTCTTGTTTTGCAATTTTAGAGAACATGTACCTATGGGCGCCAAATACCTAAGCAGAAGCTAATGCTGTCAGAAGTACATTGGGTTTCGGTAAGTTATGAATAAAGTAATCGGTTATTGTGTAATGTTGTGTGTATCGTTGTAATTAAAAAGAATAGCAACTATTAACTGACAAACACATCCAAATTTCCTTGTTCTTAGTAAGCGTGTAAATGATCCTGTATAAGTTTTAAAACTTTATCATTTAAATAACATGTATTGAGACAAATATTGTTTTATTGTCGAGTGGACTTTAGTGCTATAAGATAGCAGATGGAGATCTAGATATCTGTTTCTTTAAAAGAGTGGGGAAAGTGTTAGAACTTCAAATGAAGATTGCATTTTTTATGCTTAGATTATTCATAGAAGATGCCATTCTATTACGATTAATGTTACAGTTTCTATCCTCGAATGTATGGTATCTTACTACCAACCCAGGGCAACAAGGATATTTCCAAAATCTTCGTTTGAAACTAGCAGTTGAATACCCAAACTAAATACCGTCTTTTTTGCACTAAACACATTTATTTAAAAACCAGTTGTTGGCATGACACGGGTTATGTTCTTCTCATATATGTTATGATGGCATGATACTAAACCCCTAACGGGAAGGATTGTGTCTGATATTCATATGATGAAGACATAATCTTTCAATCAGTTTAATTGAAGTCTGGAGCTGGCATGTCAGTTAACTGCTAGTAGTCTGTTGTTATTTATGTATTATTGTCATTTTGTTTATTTTCTTTGGTTACATCTTCTGACATCAGACTCGGACTTCTCTTGAACTGAATTTTAATGTGCGTATTGTTATGCGTTTACTTTTCTACATTGGCTAGAGGTATAGGGGGAGGGTTGAGATCTCATAAACATGTTTAACCCCGCCGCATTTTTGCGCCTGTCCCAAGTCAGGAGCCTCTAGCCTTTGTCAGTCTTGTATTATTTTTAATTTTAGTTTCTTGTGTACAATTTGGAGTTTAGTATTATCACTGAACTAGTATATATATTTGTTTAGGGTCCAGCTGAAGGACGCCTCCGGGTGCGGGAATTTCTCGCTGCATTGAAGACCTGTTGGTGACCTTCTGCTGTTGTCTGTTCTATGGTCGGGTTGTTGTCTCTTTGACACATTCCCCATTTCCATTCTCAATTGTATTTTGTTAATTTTGCAGTATGATGATTGTAATCTGGAAAAATAAGGGATCTGCAATCAGTTTCATTATCAGAAGCGCAAACAATTAACATGTTTGCAATGGACATGTGAAGTTTAATGAATCTGCGCTGAAAAAAGAGTTTTCTGTAAAAATTGGCAACAACATAACAACGTCCGACCACCTTCTCGCCACCACCATATTATATGCCGGTGTTGCATTTCATCTGATTAAAAATTCTGATTTTTTTTTTAGAACTACTTCATTTAAAAAAGATAAGTACTTTGAACTCTGAAGAAGAAAACAAATAATCTTGATCCACATCACCCAACGTACTTTCCAAAGACTAGAACCTATATTTCAATTCCATCACCTCTTAGTAGAAGGTTTTTAAAAAGGGATGCGAATATTTCAAATCCATATATATAATAAAAGCCAAAACTATGTTTACTAACGAAAGCTCATAATCCTATCTGATAAAAAAAAAAGAACAGTGCAGCTTAAAATAGCTATTTACTGAAGAATCTCTGAAGATTTCATTGATATATCAACTTGTTTAAAAGGAGTTGCGAACCGGTGATGTATAACCTATTCAAACAGATTGTTAAAAAGTAATAGCGTAGGTAGTGTATTATGTTAAGAAACAACAGATACAAAAATGTGCGGTCTGCAAAGACTAGATTTAAGGATCTGTATTTATAACATCGATCATGAAAGACTTAATAATGTGAAAGTATGTCAGATATAATAAATAAATTGACAAAGTAACAAACAAAAACTTGGGGGGATCGCATGAACTCCAAACAGAGCGAGACCGATTGCTTCAACAGGCTAAGCGTCTAATGCAATAAGAACCCTTATTCAAACAGAATTTTACAATTGCAAATGAGACATAATCAGTCACTGTATAGATTAGACAACGTTTTTGTAGCAACAAGACGACGACAACATGTCGCTAGTGAGTTAAAGACACACACTAACAATCCTACAGGAACTAAACACATATATAGTCTTGATTTGTTTCGACTTCATCATAACGAAAAATTACTACAAAAAGTCCGTTTGTTCTCTTTGCTTATTCATCATGAGACGATATCACGACATTTCCATTATCTATTCTTTAGGTCATTGATCACTTTCAAAAGCTTAGACGATGTAAATTTCGTCTATTGCAACGGACATGTCTGTTTTTTTCAATAATATACACAACACTCAGACTTTTTGACCATAAGAGAAAAATGTATAGCAACTCGTGTGAAATGGATAACTCTCGTTAATTGATTTAGATATTTATAATGAACTCACCGAAGGATCGTTTACTGTTGTATTGAAATTAATTACCACGAGCTTTTTTTAAACGATATCAAATTCTCACTCGTAATGAAACCTTTAAAAAAATAATGACAGTAATAACGATTCAATTCTTTTTGAGGACAAGACGTAGATATATGCACAGGTGCTAATAGTCCTACCAGTGACGAAAATTTTGTATTTATCGTTGATGGTGGTGCTTTTATATTTGATACTCTCTCATTTGGAGAACATACGTTTTACCTTTTAAGATAATTAGGTAATGAAATATGAATAAACGAGATTTGGGATTTACGTCTTTGAGTCAATGACCCATTTATACAAAATCAACAGAAAGAAGTCAACATATTCTCAACTGTATACAGTCTTAAATTCTCGTAAGCTTAGGAAAGCAAATCCGTTATTTCTACTTAGAAAATTGAAGATCAGTCAATTCCACCAAACTCCCAAAATATAACACAAAGAAATTATGTATTACAAAAGCAACCACGAACAGTTTATTTACTTCGGACTGGTAAATGAACATGTGGCAAGGAAACACAACTTCATCAACGATACTGATTTATAATTTTTACGTCAGACATGTTTCCGTTTATAGAAGACTTATGACTGGCAAACAGTTTGTAGGCTAACTCATTTTGAAAAATATCATGAATATGGCGCATTGAAAAAAAACATTTCAAAAAGTTCTGCTTAGTATGGTAAGGGTAATCAATACCTGCGAAAGAAATTGATACGGTATGATTGTAGTTCGAATGAAATTGTTATGACATAATATACTTTCTCACAAAATTTCAGTGAAGTTTTGAAAGGTACACGAAAGAAAATACAATAAACAACTGTACAGCAAAACTGATATCAGGTGCACTTAACTAACGACAAACTGATATCAAATATCACCTCAACAGCACTTTAACGATATTCAGATATCATAAATCGCTTAAAAAGATAAATAAAGGAATCAAACAAACACTGAGGGAATCGCATGATCAACAAAAGGAGCAGGCCGGTTGTGTAGACAGCGTTGGCGTCTTCTGTTATTCATGCATCACCCTCCATGCAAATTCACAATCAGTTTAAATGTCCCAACCGGGAATAGGACACAGCCGGTGCAATAACAGATTGGACGAGTATTTTGTTATCTAAAGATCTAAGATTAGAAAAATATCGCTAATTAGTAGAACACAGACATATCGCATTCTTCCTGACACTAGTGACCCAAGTTTGATTTGAAACGGCCATTTTGATCTGAACAACTCTTAAAAACTGAATAATAAATCTTTCAGTCTTTGTTAGTATTTCGGTCAATTTTAAGACTCATCTACTGCGGTAAATTCATTACTGATCGATCGTTAATTTTGCAGTCAATTTAGATCTGTTCAGTCTATGTTCAGACTTCAGTATCTGCTATTTTCCTGTACACATAAACATCATACTGTATTGTCTGAATTGTTACTGAACAAAATTGAATTGGCTGCAAGGGAACTCTCTGAACAGCACTGAATTTACCGAAGTCGATATGACTGACAACATTTCGATATTAATTTGAAACACAGCCATATCATATCGGTTAAACAATTAGTTGGTGATTGTAAAACTCATATACTAAGAAAATAAGGCGATGAGGTATGATTGCAAGTGAGAAAACTATCAACCCAAGTTCAAATGAAGTGGATCTAAGCAATTACAGGTAACCGTACGGCCTTCAACAATACGAAAACTCTTTACCGTATATTCGGCTATCAAAGGGCCAGACATGAAAAAAAGAAACAATTCAGTTGATAAAACAAACGGCTTAGTTTATAACAAAACTATTTACGAAAAACAAATACAAATATGACAGACATGAACCAACGACAACCATTGAACTGCATACTCTTGACTTGGGAAAGGCACATGTCGATCTTCGTCATTCTTCCTCGTACCTCTACTGGTGCACTGGAGCAGTTGATATGCAAATAGCAAACTCCTGCATGTAAATTCTGTAAAATGGGAATTTGTGCGAGTTAAAAAAAAAAGGAGGATAAAGATATCAAAAGGGGCTTCAAACTCATAAGTGGATAATAAACTGACAATGTCATGAAAACAAAGACCAAAAGCCTAACAACAGAAAACAAACACAACATAGAAAACTAAGACTGAGAAACACAAAACCCACCAAAAACCGGGGATGATCTCAGTTGCTCCTGAATGGTGAGCATATCCTGCTTCACATATGGCATCTTTCGGGTTGCTCATCATGTAAGTATCAATTGATATAAGTAAAACGTTACAGAGTGTATGTTACGGCTTTAATATAGCAATATTTCTTATATTTTATGACTATGACTTTTCTGCTCTTGATATGTTTTACCGGTACTCTGACTGGAGTTTTCCTAAAAATATTTGTTTTCATACGGTAATTACATTTTTCTTAATCTAATAATGTCCACTGAGTCAATACCGCTGTTGGTGGGTAGCTGGTCAACGAGGGTATATGAAAATACCAATATACAGTGATTCGGTACAGTAAAAATAGCATAACTTTGTTATATTCCAAATCAATTCATTTAGAAATTGATAAGAAAATAAGTTCCAACTCCTTAAAAAACAGTTTACCTGAGGGATCTGATTACAAGTATTCTTTTCATGCACATTTTTGATACCTTCTTTCGTAAATTCAAATAATTTTACACATTTGGTTTGAGCTTTACCAATGAAGGCTAATCAAGAATACACTTATTCAGGACCAGCATTTTAGGGCAGGATGTGCTCATCCTTCCGGAGCATTTGAAACCATCACCGGTCTTTTTGGGGTTGTGTTGCTCGATCTTCAATGTTCTATGTTGTATTTTGTAGACTGTTGTCTGTCTTTTCGTCGTTGTTTGTTCTATGCCATGACGTTGTCATGGAATTTAATATCCCTTTTGTATCTTCCGTCTCTCTTTGAGCGTGCCAGACCATCCCACTATACTTTACTAATGTCACCAGTATGATATCAAGAACAACTAATAGCTTTTCCCGAGAAATATGTTAAAGAGACAACAACCCAACCAAAGAACAGAAAACAGCCTAAGGCCACCAACGGGTATTCAAAGCAACGAGAAAATCCCTCATCCGGAGGCGGGCTTCAGCTGACCTTATAATGCCTGGAACTGGGATGACGATCCCTGTGATTAGGGAGCAACAATATCTTTGCGAATTTCCAAGGGTTAGTATGAACATTCTTTTAGGAGTGTTCTTTTTAGAAAATTTTATATCTTTTATAAATATCATACCGAATCACTCGTGAATATTCAGAATCAAGTACGTGCATGGCCAATAATAAAACTTAGCGTAATATTGTAAAAATAAATTTATTATTTTTTAACAAAATAGCATATTCAAATTGGTTATGATATCTTACTGGATTTTGTTTTTTCTGAAGAGTCTTTGATCACTAATAAAACTTCAATCAAGAGTTATGGGAAATCTTACGGGACAACATATCCTCAATAGAAGAATGATTTAAAATATTACATTTATTCAATAATTTCAATCTAAGAAAACTAACATTTGACAAATAAATCTATTCATGGTTTATTTTTTGCGAGCCGTTGCATTTTGAATCAGTGAAAATTAAAAACGAGTCGAATGGAAATTGGCGTATTCCAAACATGTGTCGGTGTTACATGAATCGAAGGAAAAACCACAAAACAACAAAATACAAAGAACAGTTTACAAAACACATTAAAAAACTTATCAACAAAAAACGAAAAAATAGAGGGTGTTTCTCAAGAGTAAGCAGATCCTGCTCAATATGCGACATCCATCATATTAATTATAATACGGTATGATTTGAATGATTCAAACGTAACGTAGGTAAATTCCATTGATTTGAATATTTATTTTTTAGTATAATTCAGTTTGCCTAATTTTGACAAAACATTTAATTTCAATTTAATCATATGAGCTAATGCTATATATGTTATAATATTTAGACTAAACTATATCATGTTATTTTTCAGGAAACTTGTCCGTAGAAGTATATGTGGTCGTCGTTATATTCTAATGGATAAATATTTCTTATCCTTGGCGCAATCACTAATAAACTAGAATCATATTTTTGTGTTGTTTAATTTGTTTTGGCCCTGATCGATCAAAATCAGTTATTCCTCGACTCTCTTTAGTATAGAAACAAGGAGATGCGGTATGATTGCCAATAAGACAACTATCCACCAAAGCTTAAATAAAGTGGATGTACAAAATGTAAGTAATTGTAGCAATCGTACTGCATTCAACAATGAAAAAATCATACCGTATAGTCGGCTATGATAGGCCCCGACATTGTAAATAATTCAACTGAGAAAACCAACGGCCTAATTTATAATTTTTCAAGCACATTTTAAGATGCTTAGATTTTAAACACCATCGAGAATATATTATTTCCTTGGTTTCGAGACAAGGATTTACTGCACACATTGCATTTCACCTATAGGTTTTAAATCGATATAGAAAAAAGTAAAATAACGAAAATAACGAACTCCTAGGAAAATTCAAAACGGAAAGTCCCTTAGCAAATGTCGAAATAAAAAGCTCAAACACATCAAACGAATGGAAAACAACTGTCATATTCCTGACTTGGTACAGACATTTCCTTATGTAGAAAATAGTGGATTAAACCTGGTTAATAGCTAGCCAAACCTCTCACTTGTATGACAATCACATACAATTCCATTATATTGACAACAATGTGTGAACAAAACAAACAGACATAATAGGTTAAAATGTCAAAAATAGGGGAACAGCAGTCAACTTTGTGCTATAATCTTAATCACTATAAAAACAAACAAATACGTCAACAAAGAAAAACAAAATGATCTATAGACAAAGCACATATCAAGCAAAAAATGGAAGACAAGAATTCAAAATGTACCATAGCACAATGATACAATGGCGGGATGTATAAGTACCGAGCCACGTCAAAAGGATATTACCAAAACTGGACTAAACAGTAAATGTAATAATTTACAAAGACATGTAAAAGAACACTGTAACACGTAATAAGGATGATTATAGGTTTTAAAGCAAATAAATGTAAAAGCAAAAAGAAGAACGTGTTACATTTTTAAATAAATTTTATAAAAAAGCATCAACTTCAACTAAAAGACAGAAATATATATTGAACTATTTTACCGTCTGCGCTTAAATGAGTGTCTATATTTTCCTTTGTTAAGAGCATGAGATGACAAACAACCTTTGTGACACAGCAATCGAACATAAGAATATGGAAATAAATAATAAAATTTGGAATGAAAATGGGGAATGTGTCAAAGAGAAAACAACCAGACTAAAGAGCAGAATACAGCCCAAGTCCAACAATGGGAATATCCCGCACCACGAGGCGGCTCAGCTGGCCCCTAAACACAAATGGTTCTAGTTCAGTGAAATTGCACGTCACACTCCGAAACATAAAAATGAACTAAACCTTAGAATATCATGGACACACATGGAAGAAATCTTTGGGTTTATCTAGGCCTCACAGTGACTTTGACTAAAGAACAGCAATAAACGCGCTGTTACTTTGCTTTTTGTGTGTTTTTTGTTGTGCATGTACTGATTTTGTGTTATGAATGGCTACCCAATATCCATTGTTTTTCTATATAAACTTTAATTTGCTATCCACTTAACATTACTATATCTCAATGAAGATCAAATTACATCTTCCAATCATACTATGAACAATGTATTTTTTTCTCTTTTTATTTTTTTATTTTGCATTTGAAACCAATTATGATTGATTCTGCTTGACATAACGTGCAATTTTGATTTAACCATTTAAAATATAAAAAAACTGATCTTTCTTAAAATGAGATTTAAAGATATCAAAACAGAATTAATCTTTAACGCAATATATAGATTTTTGTGTACTTACATTATCATTCAACATTACATATACTGATTAAATAAGTTTTGAACAAACAAAAATAATCCATGGGCAACTAAATATTTTCGTATAATGCAACTATATTTGTCTAACTAATAAAATATTTGTTTTTTTTTTTATAATGATCAGGAAAAAGATGGCTCAAAAGAGATTACAATTTTTTACGACAGCTCCAAAAATTAAAATATTTACTCAAATTCTGTCTTTATATTACTTTATCTGCTTTCTGACTGCTGTCAACTTAACTGCAATATTTTAAACAACTGCCAAAGGATAACAAGTATTCTTCTGTCGGCAAACCAAACGTTTCAGAATTGAAAAAAGAATACATACACACATTTATTTAAAAACCAGTTGTTGGCATGACACGGGTTATGTTCTTCTCATATATGTTATGATGGTATGATACTAAACCCCTAACGGGAAGGATTGTGCCTGATGTTCATATGATGAAGACATGATCTTTCAATCAGTTTAATTGAAGTCTGGAGCTGGCATGTCAGTTAACTACTAGTAGTCTGTTGTTATTTATGTATTATTGTCATTTTGTTTATTTTCTTTGGTTACATCTTCTGACATCAGACTCGGACATCTCTTGAACTGAATTTTAATGTGCGTATTGTTGTGCGTTTACTTTTCTACATTGGCTAGAGGTATAGGGGGAGGGTTGAGATCTCATAAACATGTTTAACCCCGCCGCATTTTTGCGCCTGTCCCAAGTCAGGAGCCTCTAGCCCTTGTCAGTCTTGTCTTATTTTTAATTTTAGTTCCTTGTGTACAATTTGGAGTTTAGTATGGCGTTCATTATCACTGAACTAGTATATATATTTGTTTAGGGGCCAGCTGAAGGACGCCTCCGGGTTCGGGAATTTCTCGCTGCATTGAAGACCTGTTGGTGACCTTCTGCTGTTGTCTGTTCTATGGTCGGGTTGTTGTCTCTTTGACACATTCCCCATTTCCATTCTCAATTTTATTCATTATTTCAGAGACTCATAACTACATGAAATATTTCATCAAAAGTTCCAGGTTAAATAGTTCGTATGTCCGTCTACGCGCAGGATTTCGATTTTAAAAAACTCATACTGGACTCATCAAAACTCTAAAGTGGCGAAATCAAATACGAGGCTTACACTGAAAATTAAAAAAAAATCGAAAAACAGTTGCATGATTTGCGATTTTGTCTGGTGGAACTTAACAAATCCCTAAAATTGATTTCTGCTTTGTTTTCCGACTGTATGGGCTTTATTGGTGTTTTATTGTAAAAGAAGAACAGAAATAGTGAATTCCTTTAGGCTCTGTATTGCGTAACAGAGAGAGACAGGAGGAATAAAAATTTGAGATAATCTAAAACTAAAAGTCTGAAAAAAAGTTTCTTGACAAAAAAATTGAAAAGACAAGAGTCCATGAAAAATAAAACGAAAACTAGCAATAGATTAAGCAAACAAGATAAATTGAGGTAAACTCGGTTCCTTGAAGGGTCGCTAGTTCTTGTTTCACTTACAACCCGTATCGTTTTATAGCAAGTGCTTCATTTTACAAACACACACACACATACATACATATATAATCAGACAGACAACAAGACAAACAATTATTTATAAAACGTAATTTCAAGTGTATTGACATACACCAATTTGCAATGACTGTTAGAGGCTTTTCTGAGAGATAATATTTCAAAAGTAACATATGTGTACATAATGTTATCATTTTGTTGTACCAAAATATAAAAATCCATTTCGTAATTGTAAGAGTAATGTATCTTAAATGTGATGATTAGATAATTATATGTTATTAAATTTTCAACCGAATCAACTGATAAAAGTATAAATTTTATCTTTATTGTTACTACGTCTAGTCATATGCCTCTTCTTTGTGATGGCGCAAATGTCGGTAACAAAATGTGAACTATGTACTGACAAACGCGGAGTGTTTTATTGTTACGAATGCCAGCATGCACTTTGTGATTTATGCAGACCAAAGCATGATAAAATTCCAGCCACAAGGGGACACACAGTTACGGAATTTCAAAGTGTTGACCTTGCTACTTTTAATATCAGGTCGCAATGTGCATTACATGAAAGGGAATTACATTTTTATTGCATTAAATGTAGTGATCTAATTTGCAGAAAATGCGTTACATCAACACACAAGGAACATCCTTTCTCCGAAATTGCTGAAATGGTAGCAAAGGAAAGGGAACATGCGGGAAAAATATTACCAGCACTCAAAGCTAAAATTGAAAGGATTTCAGACCTGAAAGAAAATGTAAAATGCAATCATTTAGATAAATTGGAAAAAGATACCAAAACTGTTATTGAAGAAATCGAATGCACATATCAAGAGCTTAGGCTCTTTACTGAATCCAAGAGGGACATTAAAGTAACAGAAATAGAAGACAAAGAAAATCTTGAGCGTCAAAACTTTGAATCATTCCTGCAGAATATTGGTCATGTTAACACGCACTACTCGCGGGTTGCCTTAGAACTCAAAAATATTTTATCAGAAAAACACGATGTCACATTTTTCATATGTTACAAAACACTTCAAGAAGATATTTATAATCTTAACAATGTACCTGAACCACCAAACATTGTTGAGGTCGGACGTTTTGATAAACGATTGTTCTATAAAGAAGTTGTAGACTTCATTCAATCAAATGTTGATGACAGGTAGGTAAACAAAGTTAATCAGGTGACAATAATACAGTAAATATGCAAATAACTATTGTTACAGCAACGATTCATCTGCATTTAAAAGATTTATTTTCTAGAATCAAATTAGTTTACATGTCTCTTTTCTACAGTACATTATCTTGATCAGTGGACAGCATAATGAATAAATATAAGTGGGTAAGAAACGCTAAGCTTTGAAATAATTATACAATGGACAACAAAAGCACATTTGCAGGTAAAAATGTTTAACTACACCGTCAAAAGAAAGCTTGATACATCCAACTCGCTTGCACAGATATTACACAGTCAAATCCTCGAACAGTTGTGGCCGACCCAAACTCATATTAAGGTAGATTTGGTGTCTAAATTATAATCCATAGAATTTTTTAATAGTTTGCCAAAATGTAGTTTATATCATGCTTTTTTGGAAAAAATAATAAAAAGAATGGGTCACGGGACTTTATTTTTACGCTACAGGTTGTGCAAATTTGACAGATTTTGTATAGATTATGCATGGAAAACGCAATTTTCTGCCATAAAACGAAAACTACGCCATAGAATTTTGAGATAAAATATGAGAAGATAGCTCTAATATTATACTTTCAGATAAGAAAAAGAAAAAATGGGGTCAAAAGTAACTTTATTTGAATTATCTGCCCTTACATTTGAGTTACCTCCCCTGATGTGGCAAAGTTGGAAAAAATTGAATCAAACAAAAGTATTCTGTTTTTTGTAAAATACAACCATAAATATAATAAAACATGTCATTTTCTATATTAAAATGAAAATTCTTACACATGAATTACCCACTACTCTCAAAATTTGCACATTTATTAAAGGTCTAGACCGATTATTTTCTGGTATTTCAAAATCCAAGATGGAGAAGACACCCTATCTACCTTAAGCAACTAAATGAACAGTGAAAAATTGTGATATATATACATTTGCCCCTTTTGAGAGATCGACTTCTAGATTACCCTAGCTTTGTCGTTCGCGTTTGCCTACAATTATTTATTTTTTGTATTGAATATATTGCTGATACAGCTTCATCGTTGGAAATCTAGAGACGGAATACTTCCTCCCCTGTAAACACTGAAAATTTGATCTTTTCAATGTTTGTACCATTTTATCAAGGACGCTATCAATTAAAAATTTACGAGAAAACGTTCTGGTAAATAGCAAACATAAAAATAAGATAAAATGAAACAGAATTTTTATTTAATGTTATTATTTCCCACTTTAAATAGCAAACGACGAATACAGCAGACTATATAGGAGCTTGGTGTAAAATTGGTTTCAAATGTTGCTAAGTTCAATTATTTTTCTACTGGCTTCATACCTCTCTGGAACACGCCAATTATCCGTATATGTATGCAGCTAGAAAAGAAACGTTCTGGCGAAAAATTCCAAATTTTGCAATTAAGTTACTAAGCAAATTCAAACGGAACTTACTCCGATGAAAACGTTGAATGTGATTAGATCGGGAGGACCTTAAGTTCATGTACAAAAAGCGAGACGACCTTTTTTAGCAGATGATTTATGGAACCCTACCCTTTCAATGGTGTAAATATAAACAAAATTAAACGACAGGAAAATTTTGGGGATACCGAGGTCTACTTCCTTAACAAATAATTTCTTTAAAATGTTCGATTGTTGTTTACAAATAACTTTTGATCAGTGTCGTCGCCGGCATTTGTTTTATTATTGACCTTTTCATACGAAAGGTGATTTTTTTTCCTGGGTTACTATATTTTCCACCGCAGAATGAAGCATACATTTTTTATGATACTTCGGGTTTAATGGAAGGATCTTTAAGAGATTATACAGAACTTTGTTTTACTTTTTAGTATTTGTCAACTGTGTGATGAGAAAACACTGACAATTAAAAGAATCCAAAAAGAACAAATGACCCTGGAAGAAAAACTAAACGGGTAACTATTTAAATATCTTAATTAAGAACAGTATACGAACCCTGAACATATTTGAGGTCGCTCGGAGATTTCGGTCCAAAAAGAAACCATGCGGAATATTCCTTAAACCTATTTAAGAGGAGGATTTAATGTAAACATTCTTTACATACTTCATTGATTTATTTAGGAACCTTAGATTCTATAGAACTCCATACATTATCAGCAAATATTAAATTCAAATAAAATATACAATTTTCATTATGCCAGTACTAGAAATGACTTTACTTGAAGAAGTCCAACAGCAATTACACCACAGTAATTATGGAACTCAGGTTTGATTTCAGTTTCAATCTTAAAATACATGAAAATACATACATCAGAAACCATTCAAAAAGAAATTATCGGAACCGCCAAAATCTGAGTATAACGTCAACTTTGCCCTTTGGAATTGCTTTATAAATATTCAAGAAGTCTGTACAACAGAATTATTTTTAAACTGTATATTTTTCATCAGTAAAAAAGCCGATCAGAGCCGCCCAAATATCAATTTAGCGTGATAGCATTACAATATTAACATTGCTTATAAACAAAATACCTAAACCAAATTGTTTCAATTGAATTATAAAGGTAAAGCAGTACTTGCTACCATGCAAATGTTATCCTTTTGGACGATCTGATTTGTAATGATAAGATACTAATATCAATATGCACAAGGCGTACAAATATGTATTAAAAACTAATAAGTTTTTGAAAAATGGTCTCATTTTTTTTGTACACGCATGATGTAATCAAAACCTATAATATCGATTTTGTACTTTATCTAGACATTTACGTTTGTCACGAAAAAATATCATTAAATTCATAGAACTAATTCAACACAACAAAAGTCTTAATGATACCTTGTGTAAACATTCCGCGACCAGCGACACATAACAAGGGTTGTTAGTGTAAACCCATGAAAACATTTCTTAGTGCATGACATGTGTTTCTTAAATGGAAATCACACTAGTATTTATACGCATCGCTCTCGGCGCCGCTATAATGCCGTAACCGTATTATGACGTCGCCCTGTTTGAATCCGGCCGATTTTTAAAATGGCGACCCGCTCAAAAGGTCTTTTCAGTAAAGCAGGAGAAATCAAACGACGTTTTGATTTTAACGCAAAAAATGAAAATACTACATATCTTTATAAAGATTATTAGATGTGGCATAATTGACAACTATCCACCAGAGACCAAAAATATTGTGAATCTAAGCTACTACTGGGGACCGTACGTCCTTCAACAACAACAAAATCCCACACTGTATATATGGCTTTATAAGTGTCCGACAAGACGAATATTCAACACACAAACATGTTTTATGTAGAAAAACATGTCTGACGGTGTACTACTAAACTGTAACCATCACATTAAAAGTCCGTCTTGTGAAAGAGAATTCAAATCATAGACAATGTGTTAGTGTTGATAATCATGTAATATAAGCCAATCAATCGAGAGTTTAAAGAAAAAAACTAAATACATACTTTATAGTAAACAGTTGCTGTATGTTTAACGTTTCAATAGAAGAATGATAAAACTATTAATAAATAATCAAAATAGCTTGAAAATGTTCAAACACGATATAATAGTTTTAAAGTATAAAGGGTTTATTTCAATCCAATGCAAGCGTTGCACGAAATGCTGCTATGCGAGCAACGTCGTTCCATAACGTTATATCAAGAAATAGTAAAGTTTCCGCAAAAATTCGATAACGAGTTTAGTTCCGTTTTTAGCGGTATTAAAGCATCGGTGACCTCCCTTTTTTATTTAGGCTTTAAAAATCTTCCCTTGAGCTGTTACTTAGGCAGACGTTTGAATGCAAAAACGTTTTTATTTTTTCTATTTCGAAAAAATCTTTAATAAATAGCAATTAAAAATGGCGGTAAAAATACAAATAGCTTGAGAAATAAGAAAATTGATAGAAATAAATGTTTATAAGGTATAAGTTACATTTGACTGTTTTAGGATTAATAGTTAAACATTTTTATTTTAATGAATTTGCATTTTTTTTACCAACTCGGAGCGCTATTTATAAACTTCGGAATAACGTGATTCTTAAATTATTGATGACGTCATATCACCGAAAACCATTCGTAATTAGTATGATCTGTCTATATGCATAATATCAATGAATTATTATTGATTGTTTAAATGGTGTGATTTCCCTTTAAATCATATCAATAACTCACTCTCAAAAACTAAAACCAGAAAAAAAAATCTTTAAAGGTCCTGGAATCCAGGTCAATCGGGGCCTGAGTAGAACAGCCAAATCGTGTACCCTAAAGTTACATTTAACCTTAGTTTTAGTACAATCAATAATTAATAATTAAAATTAAATGGACTTTAAAATGTATTATTTTTTTTACATAAATACCTTATCATGAAGGATTGGGTCGATGGTCACCATTATTCACCAGCTTTGACTGGAACTCTATAGTATCAAAATATTCATTGTGCCGAAGAAATCGACATAGAGAACGCCCGTGTCAAACAAGCCAAAGAAGCAAAAAACTTTATACAAATTCACTTAAAAAATGGTAAGCAATCCGTAATTTGAGTCTAAAGTTTACTTTGAGATAGGGAATTGCATGTTTAGTCTTAGAACAACAAAATTTGTAATCGAAAATATAAAGCTCTTACTACAACGCAGTTTGTATGTCAGAGACTAACAGGTCCACAAAGCGCGGTTTATATATATTATTAACATTCCAATCGAAAACTTTCAGTCGGAAAGTATTTACTGGTAGGGCAAGGCTGCTTTTTTACTTATATCCTTGCTTATTGGAGTACCAAAATTGGTAAAAGGGTCAAAAGTGTCATAACTAAAGTTCATTGTAAACAATTATCATTGTAATAGGACAAAGGTGAAACAATCATTTTGTTGTTTTTTATTCGTTTGATGTGTTTGAGCTTTTGATTATTCCATTTGTAAAGGAACTTTCCGTTTCGAATTTTCCTTGGAGTTCGGTACTTTTGTGATTTTACTTTTTGCTATAACCAGACATAAAAAATTGAACTTTATCAATTTGGTACATCTGAAGCGCTATACTGGAGTAACTTTCATCATGAACGCTCAAAATCAAACATTTGAAACCAATGGTGTAAATAATGCCATGCTACTGTTTTCAATCTATTTTCATTGAGTGTTTTGATTCTATTCGGTATCGTTAGTTGTAGAGGTTTAACATTTTTTTCAATCTATTTGCATAGTGTTCGAGATAGTTCTATAATCAATATTTGATTGCCTGAAAAGATGCAAAAACAGATCTGGGTTGGCCGGACATGAAGCATTACTGACTTAAAACTTCAACTTACCTGAAAATAAATGAACATTAAAAGTACGCTAAACGAATTATGTTTACATTTTACTATGCTGGAAAAGATTCCTTACGCCCGAAGTTCATTTCTTAAATTCATATTTAGTCAAATTTGTTTTTTTTAAGATCGACAACCGACAAACGCCAAATAAATGCAATGGATACCATTTAGTACCACCTTAAACCAAAAGCCTTCTATCACATAATTTATTACAACATCAACTATGATGATTGCCTAAACAGTTTCTATCTTACATATTAAATAAACACTTTTTTTCAACTACGTGTTGATCAAATTAAGAACAGATTGGAAGTTGTGAAAATAGATATGCGTCAAAACACAATCATTTCTGCCTTTTATTTAAAACAAAACTATTTAGTTCATGATAATTTTTTTTGTTAAAACATGAATTAATCGTATCTTACACAAAAGTGGTACAGTGGGCTGGAATAAAACGCCATGCGAAAAGGCATTTCTAGAATCCCAACTTTATTTTGATCACTTTTTAGCCTATCTAATCTCATTTTACATGATAATGGTACTTGATCACTGTTACTTTAATTGTGAACTATACGATCATAAAATATTCCCTTTTTTATTATATGCATTCCATCTGATTTGCACAAGTGTTAATTGTTCTTTTTATACATCTCACAAACTTATTATCCATTCCAACATCCCCAAGTAGTCAGTTGCTTAGTACAACTTTCTGAAGCAAATCAGTATTCACTCATAGGAAATAGATAGCTCATATCAAAAGTCTTATTTTACTATCGTAATTATGGTTTTAGATTTTCAAACAATATCTAGATCTAATGCATATTTATTTCTTTTAAGAGCTTTGCAGAGATTACAGACGAAAGATGACGAGCTTAAGATTTTAAGGCAGCAGATAGATAGTTTGAAAAGTAAAAATGAAAATAAGGAGTAAGTATGTTATTATTTTCGCCGCTTTACAATAACTCGTTAATCGTTAATCGTAATAAGTCTTTATTTTTTAAATCGAATTAAAAAGTAAAGCTTTCTGTGTCTGATATCTATCACTGGTGAGAAACTTATTGAAGCTTTAAAAAGAAAAGGGGAATCATTAGATATACAGCTGTCGATTAACGACCCGTAGATTAAAGACCTACTAGCCGTCTGGAAACATAAACTTATATCTGGCATTTCGAAATATATAAAATGGAGGCTGTGATATAGTTTCATAGTATCCATAAATGTAAACTATATCAGAATAATTATTCTAATTTTGGATACCATTTTGAATTATGTATACCGTGCAAACAAACATGACAAAGTCTATGACCCTATTTTGTTATTTTTTTTTTTAATTTTTGCATCACTAAATTTGAAATTTATGCATTTAAAACTATAAAGAAAAAACCAATAGATTTGATGAGAAATTACTTACTATTAAAAAAGGGTAATTCAAGTATTTAATGCAACTAATTAAATTTGTCAAAATTATTAATTGATAATACGAAAAAACTAGTGATTTATTTTTAAGAAGCGTTTATGCTTTTAATAGCATAGACAAGCCTAGTATGTGTTTACGATACATGTATTCAAGAACCTGAGTACTTCCAATAGAAAACGTTTTGCATCTTTCAATATAGAGGTATCACTAAATACTTATATCAGAATTGAACATGCTGAAACGGTCGGCATAGTAGGAAACTAATATTTCAATCGAACAGAAAAAAAAACGTTAAATTTCATTCTTTCTAAAAGGAGATATAATACATTTTGATGATAGAATACTTACAGAATGTATGTTGTATTTACAATTCCAGCAATAAGCCACACTTTTCACTTAATGATAATAAAATGAAATTGATGAAAATTTTACCAAACCTCAAATAAAAGACTTGAAAATACATCGTTTCACATTTTCACAAGTATAACGAGTGTGGTTTGTCTTATCAAAAATTACTTAAGTATTCACTGTACTTATTATTCCACCCCAATTACAGCATAAATTTAGTAAATACATTTGTGTAATACGTTTTGTTAGATATTGTATGAAAATTTATTCCACATAATTAATGTAATGATAAATAAAAAGTAAAATAACAAAAACACCGCACTCCAAGTAGAATTCAAAACGGAAAGTCCCTTATCAAATGGCAAAATCAAACGCTCAAACACATCAAACGAATAGAAAACAACTGTCATATTCCTGACTTCCTTATGTAGAAAATGGTGGATTAAACCTGGTTTTATAGCTATTTAAACATCTTACTTGTGTGAACAAAACACAGACATTAAAGGTAAAAAAGTCAAACAATAAGTGTTTAGCAGTCAACATTGTGTTATTATCTTAATCACAATAAAAACAAACAAATATATCTAAAAAAAACAATGGCATATAGACAGACCAAATAAGCGAAAATGAAAGACAAGAACACAAAATATGACCATAGCACACTAACACAATGACGGGATAAGTACCGAGCCACGCCAACAGGATATTACCAAAAATGGACTGAACAACTTTTGGTCAAATAATGACTTGTTTGGTAGTACCAAAGTATAATATATATAATTCACAGTTTTTCTACCCGGGCTGTATATAGTGTTCTTAACTTTATACTTATTTAGATATTTATTTCAAATAATATGCATTACATTTTTTTTAAATTTTACAATGATCGCATACTAGAAAAAAAGAAGAATATATCAAATACACAATGAAATAACCATTCAATAAAAACAGACAATACCTTGACAAAACACAATACCAGAGATGATCTAAGATACTCAATGTTTCACCACTTTGTACAAATATACTAGACACCCGTTATTTTACTACTTTTCCATAAAACTTATATATCGAATTACGATTTTTTTTCTCTATTCTTTTATTATTTTTTTCAGAAGGGAAAAAAAAGAACTGGTAAAAAAAAATCCACGGTAAGGTCTGTAAGCTTTCACTAGAAGGCAATATATTTATCTATATTCTTCCATACTTTATGCATTAACGTATATCTAGATTTTAATGCTATCCAATGACACACTCCATCTCATTAGAATATGTCACAGTACTATATCTAACCTATCTTGTGTTTCTTGTTTTTCCTCACAATGTCTCAATATTCAAAACTCTCTGGTAATAATTTAACCCTCTCATATATTTTTTTTATTTATTATTAACATTATATTATGCAAACGTTGTTACTGTTTGGTATTTTTTTTTCAAGGTGTCGGCTATTATACTTACTACTAGATGTGATTTTAATACGTGTGGCAGAACGTGTGACACAAGCTCATGCATAGCAGAGTTGCTAACCTTAACGATTGTCTGTGTGTTATTTATTTTGGAGGTTATTCAAATCATTCACTTATATTGTCATATTTGTTTGTTTGTTTGTTTTGTTTTTTTTTAATTAGAGTAGTGGGGTTAATAATCATGCTACATATATTTATTCACTGACTTATTAAATAGTAGGCAAACATAGGTTGACAAGCTTGATATCTATTTTTGTTGCTTAACAATGTTAGAAATGTAGAAACCAACCAGGTCGGCTTTAACCTTACGTACGAGATATTTTAACATTGGTATACTATCGTTTAATTTAACGCCACCTATTTTTAATAATATGGACGCTATGTTTTTATATATTATATATTGAAACTCAATATCAAAAATCTTGCAAAATGCAATTAAAATACATTGAAAGAACATTGAATAGTAATGAGAAGATGTGGTACGAGTGCCAATAAGAGGACTCTCCATCCAAGTCACATTGTGTAAAAAGTAAACAATTATAGGTCAAAGTTCATTTTCATAATACACTTTTTACATATGTTATGTAATTAAGGATTTTCAAGCAGTCAACACGTTATATATGGACCTGTTAGATTATATTGACACTCAGACTTCGCCTTCGGTCAATATAATCTGAACAGGTTCATAAATGATAAATATCAAGGAGATTCCTTTTCAAAGACTTGCGTCTATACTATTTGAGTAGTAGCAATTGGTTGCATACAGGTTGCATTTTTGTGAATACAATTTCCAGAATAGATATAAAAAAGAAGATATGTTTATTGCCAATGAGACAACTCAAGAGACTAAATGACACAGAAATTAACAACTATAGGTCACCGTACAGCCTTCAAGAATGAGCAAAGGCCATACCGCATAGTCATGCAGCTATAAAGGCCCCGAAATGACAAATGTAAAACAATTCAAACGAGAAAACTAACGGCCTAATTTATGTACAAAAAAATGAACGAAAAACAAATATGTAACACAGCAACAAACGACAACCACTGAATTACAGGCTCCTGACTTGGGACAAGCATATACATACAGAATGTGGCGGGGTTAAACATGTTAGCGGGATCCCAACCCTCCCCCTAACCTGGGACAGTGGTGTAACAGTACAACATAAGAACATAATAAAATCAGTTGAAAAAGGCTGAACTCATCAGATGGATACAAATAGAAATACATTCAATAAAAACACAGAGTGGACGTGGGCGGGCACTTGTACACCCCAACAACAAAAGACACTAAGTACAGATCTGAGAGTACTCGCAGTTACTGACAGTTAGTTCAAAACCAATAACAACTATTAAAAACTGTAATGCATCTAAGACGAAATTATCAATCATAACACATCCAAAACCTAATGGATTTAGTGTAAAGACGTCATAAACGGTCGGAGAAAAACATGACCTTGTGCAATGTCAAGATACAGGTATCGACAGATTGTAGATCAATGAATGTGCATATATAACAATAATATTAGTTTGCTTTTTATTTACTGAAAACAAAATCAATATTAATACCAATAAAAACAAAATTCGAATTACAGTGTTGAATTGGTTACCTTATATAATAAGTTTATTTAAAGGATCGATAAGTTTAGTAGGATCGTATCTAAATTACCGGGCACGGTAAACAACATCTCCGTAAAAATGAGGATGTGCTATCCCGTTTGAAATAAGTTTTCTACAGGTACAACCAAACTTCAAAACCAAATCTTTTTATCTATGGAAGAATTTAGTAAAGGTTTTAAGTAATTTGTGGTAACGAAATCTCTGACTTAATAATTTACACGTTCATTAAAATCCAAAACGTCACAACAGACACGGGCATAGCGAACGAGTTATGATATATAAACACCGTAAGATGGTGCCAAAGGAACATCACAATCCAATAAAGAAAAAATAACAATAAGGAACGAAAAATCGTCCCTTTTGTCGTAAATTTTATTGTGGAGTTTCCCGTGTAAAACTGAAATATCTAAATCTAGAAAAGAACAGTTATTACCGTTCATATTTTATTTATTTAACTCCTTTTATGGCTAAAACTGTGCCACTTTTACCATGAGGTTTCATAAAAATTATATCCTAAAATGGAAAAATTATATGCACTACTATTTTCTAAAGGTCAAAACATAGGACTGTGCGGCATAATTTCAACATATATATGCCTTGAACTTCTAATGATATAAAAGTCTTTAGTATCCCTGTCTTCCATTTCGGTCGTCCTCGAAATTCAATTTGACCGCTATCCATGTTTATTCATACTGGCAAAATTTCCAAGTTGTGTCTCTATGAGAAGAAATATAGAGACCATATCTGGGAACCACTAGGTACACAAGACAAAATATCTATGAAGATTAAATGTCGTGAGTTTGTGAAACAGCTTTATTTACAAAGTGCAACCTACATTTTCATTATATACTTACTCTCCCGTAGCTATAATTCACACTTCCGAATTTATATAAGTTGTTATTAGCTAATTCCACTTTTAAGTTCGCACTTTGAATAATGTCATTCAGCACTTGTTAATTCTGACTTTCTTATCGTATTGCTTTTAAACGTTCCTGTCAATACTTCTTTATGTATCAAACAGAACAAATATAGATATAAGAAGATGTAGTATGAGTGCCAATGAGACAACTCTCCATCCAAGTCACAATTTGTAAAAGTAAACCATTTTAGGTCAAAGTAAGGTCTTCAACACGGAGCCTTGGCTTACACCGAACAGCAAGCTATAAATGGCCCCAAAAATGACTAGTGTGAACCCATCCAAACGGGAAAACCAACGGTCTAGTCTATATAAAAAACAAGAAACGAGAAACGCTTATGAACCACATCAACAAACGACAACTACTGAACATCAAAATATGTATGTTTGATTTTTTTGTACATTACATTTGGTAATTAATTTGACAATTCGATAAAATTAACTTGTATTTAATTTTTAGTAGAAAGGGTCTTCTTCGATTTCTGCCAACACGAAGGTAAGATTTTTAGTCGTCGTTAACTAGAAAATAACAAAATGTATCCTGCACTTGATACAAGACAATAAATCCAAATTAAAAAAAAAATAACTGGTCAATTCATTTTCAAAAAAATATCTTCTTGTCTCATTGTCCATATGTCATTAAAAGTTATTTGCTATACCTGTATACCTTAAAACCTAATCAGATGGTTTATGACGATGAATACATCAAAGTATTATTTAAAGGTTGTTCGGTTTCATAACTTGTTGGTTTTTCCTTATAATGTCTCGGTTAGTTAAAGTTGTGTTTCACTGTTTTTTTTTTTTTTTTTTTTTTTTTTTTTAGTTTTATTTTTTGGCTCAGTGTGCAATTTTCGTTATACTATATTTGCTATAAATTAAAACTTAATCAGCTGGTTAATAATGACAAATATATGACAGTTTTTTGGTTCCATAGTTGTTGGTTATTCCTTTTGGATTTTGTGTGAATTCCAAATATTTAGAAGACAGGATTTTAAACAGTTTGTAATCGTCCGTTGGCTTCTTTCAAAGATGTATTCGCACAACAATATTAAGTCATTTAAATTCTAAATGTAGTTTGTGCTAAAAATGCCACAGGTCAGCATATTGCATTCTAACGTACCTTTTAAATACTGGAAGACCATACAATACTTATAGCAGAAGTTAACATGCTAAAATGTTAATATGTTATCACACTGGCATGTATAGCAAACAGAAAACCCCCTAGTATGATTTCTTTAATTTTACAATGAGATACATTACGTTTGAATAAATGAATACTTAAAGAATTAAGGTTTCATTAAAGATCATTGAAATAAGACACACTTTTCACTAAATATTAACTGAATAGAATTTATACATATTTAACAAACATCGGATCAAAGACACGACCATACATCGTTTAGCATCATCCCAAAATATAAATCGACGTGGTTTGTCCTTTCAAAAATAAGTGCGTATTCACTGGACTGATTAATCCATCACAACTACAGCAAACATTTTGTAAACATAATTTCTTCATACATTTGCTTGCAAATTTATAAAAATCTAATTTACCATTATCCAAATATTGCTTAGACTTCTCAAACCTGTCAATTTTTGTTTTTCAATACTTGAATAACAAAACTTTATATCGTCAAGATCGATGAAACCGGGATTTCAAACTTCGACTTCTTTTTAACCTATGAATTATCGTAATTTGCCATTTCGCCTTTGATTAAGGGCACTCTAAAACAAAATAAACCGTATCAATTCGATAAAAGCACCAATGTGTCCAACAAATTTTTCAGATTGATTGATTGTGTGACTTATAACTATATAACGCTTTAAATTTTAATACCACAGATGCACTATTATGAAAACTAATTCGTTTAAATAATTTCCAATAGCAGTTTGGTAGAGAAAGCGGTAGAATTTTATTTTGTGTTCGTTTTTAAGATATAACAAATATTTTGTTAGCTCTAAATAATTATCATTTAATTTCATAGACCCATGTGCAGTATTTAATTTGAGTCACAATAATGTGTAAAAGTTTTTTCATTTGTTGTGTGTTCTTTGTCTGGGATGTTCATCATTAATGAATACTCTTTCTTCATGTTCGTTAGTCATTTAGCATTAATAGGTAAAAATTGTAGGATAGGTAAAAAGAGTGGGACATAATAGCTATTATTTTGATTGGTTCTTTAGTGATTTTTAATAGGAATTATTTATCTAAGATATAAAATTACATCTTAAGAAAATATTTAGTTTGGAACTAAAATTGAACAGGGTTCTACTGTATCGCATACTTAGTAGTATAGATTCTACCATTACATCTTGTAAATATAGAGTAAAAATTGTAGAAATAGCACTTGTGATGAAATGTAGTAAATGTACATTAATTCATTTCCAAAAAACTATGTTGATTACAACTCATTCCAATATCACTGCAGATATTTTCCATAACATATTAAAATAAGAACATGTGGTATGATTGCCAATGAGATATCTTTTCACCAGAAACTAAATGACGCCTCTTGATAGTTGTCATCACGGTTATGTTGTTTATTAATTGATGGATGCGTAATAATTGATTGCATATGTTTCTGGTATTTCTAACGATTTTCGCAATATACCTGTAATTACCCCCAACCCGGCTGTGACCATGAAGCTTAACTATGGAATTCGGCTGCAAATCACAATACTCTACCTTTATGAGCGGTTAATTAAAGTCCCGATTTATTCTTAGTTCATGTTGCACAGGTTTCTTATGTTCGCCCTTTGGATATTGTTATTAGCATCTATATATCGATAGTTTTTGGCCTTTAAAACTTTATATTCAAAATGTTGTTCCCTTCTGCCGTCTCCTCCATGTTTACATCACATTATATCTGGGTTTTTTTTAAAAGATAACAAACACCATGGCAAAATACTTAACCAGTGATGTTCTCATATTCTCCGAAAGGTTGACCACTACTAGACACCCATCGTTTTACTCATTTGCCATAAAACTTATTTTCCAGTTTCAAAATATGTTCTCTTATTTTCATTTTTATTTTCAGAAAAGAAAAAGAACAAGTCGAGGAAGGGAAAACGTGAGTTTTATATGCCTTCACTAGAAATATTTATTTATGTTCTTCCGAAAGATGTTAAATGACCCATTAAATGTCACTAGAATTAAACACAATAATATATTAAACCAATCTTTTTTTTTTCTTTTTTTTTTTAGGGGGAGGGGGTCCTTACAATGTCTCATTTTGAAAACTCTCTTATAGTATTTAACTCCCTCATACATTCAAATTTAACATTTACCTTATAGTAAGGTCACATTATAACTGATGTATTTCTATGTGCTTTTGGCTATTAAAATCACTACCAGATGTTATTTTAAATCGTGTGTCAAATGTTCATGCGAACAGGGTTGCAAACCTTATCGCATATTGTTTATACTTCAATAGAATGCCATATTTGTTTTTTTTTTTAATTATTATAAAATCAAAGTTGTGCAGTTAATTGTTAGGTTTTCTTTATCTGTATACGCTGACTTATTAAATATAAGGAGACCATAAACAAGCTTAATCAGTACGATATATTTAAACATCGTTATACTATTGTTTTATATAACGCCACCGACTCGAAATCTTTTCGGCAGATTCGTTCGAGTTGGTAGCTTCAAGTCATGAATAGACCTAGTGTAAAAACGAACAGAATACATGTAACATTACGTGGGTATGTTAAGGCAATTTTTTTCAGGGTAAATTAACCAGTGTGATGCCCATGAATATAAATAAGCAATGGTGCGTCTCCATAGTGACGACGCTGTCTGCTTCTTATCGATGGTCGTCAATCGCTCGCATATTTTGTTCTTTTAAGTGATAAACTGTGTAGATAAATAATGATATATTTTTTTTTATTTAAAAAATATGTCACATTATTTGGCAATCCATAACTGATGTTTTATGAAAATTCTTCTTGTTGATCTCGCTAAGGAGGCGTGGCGTATTTTCCTTAAAAAGAAGTTTATAACGCGTATGTTTTGAAATGGACGGGTTGTTTTAGTTGTTTGTAACGAAAAATTGCCGTTTATTTAAGGATTTCAACATACAAGAAGAATTGTACGATTTTAATTGACAATGTGTAAGTATTTATTCGTCTTTTTGCTGTTTTCTTCAGCCAACTTTCTTCATTTTGACAAAAATCAACAATGGCAGTTGTATCTTTCCCCTTTTTTTCACCGTTTTAGTAGAAATTATCCCTGAACTGTACAGAAAAGCATGATTATTGATGGTCCATACATGCCATAGTAGTAACATGTATGTCAAGGTAAGGTGAAGTTTGAGAATTTACCTTTAATGTAGACAACCCATGGACATAATGGATTGTACTGGAGATTATTTTGTTATAGTTTTTAATGGGCCAATTCTCATTTTGGTATTGTTTTTGAAAAATCCCCTGTTCTGAAAATAGAGAAAATTGTTATATTTATGGTCAGGGACTTTTTAAAAAATGTTTTTCTACACGCCTTAACATATTGAGATGATTTTTAGTATGTGAGTCTATAATGTTAAGTTACAGATCAAGATTACGTTTGGTTCTGCTCTGATGATTTTTGCCGAAATTGCGGGCTTTAGGCTTTGAAAATATCAAAAATAACAGTTATACAGACTTTCATTCTCATATTTCCACTTCTTTAAATGGATTCAAGCGTTTTTGCAATCGGGACCATCCGAGTTGTTTTAACACATTTAGTTGTTAAGTTTGTTTGGTGTATGGTATAAATAACAATGGGGTGAACATGTCTGTTTGAAAGGGTTCACCTTGACCTAATTTTCAAGGTGCATTTGCTAATGATAAATTTTGGTAATAGGTTCATTTCTGAAAACAAATGATACATACATTTAAGGTGGTACTAAACCACCTTGACTAAAAATAATTTGGCTCGTTTATTTTTCATAAAATGACCCTTTGCAAAAAATACAAAAAATTTCAAAAAACTTGCACCACACACTTTATCGGAAAAATTTTATTGGATATATAGCAGTTTGACAAAGCATAATTTTAATCATTGAGAAGCTTAATATTTTCTTAACAATATAACCTGATTAAAACGTTCAACCGATTTTTACAGAGTTATCTCCCTGTAGTGTTATATACCACCTTAGGTCTGTTGATGGATAAATATCTTTATGTGAAAGTACTATCTTTCTTTCTTTATTGGAAAGAAAGTTTGTTTGCTGAACACTATATGAGGTATTATCATGCTTGGATTCATTTTTTTCAAACTTTGTACAGAATAACGTTTGGAATTGATGCAATTATGATTGATTGTTGCTTACCCAACACTATTTCATGCATATTAACATTATTAAGATTATAATCAAGGATTGTTTTTTTCAATTAATGCAATACTCTGATGCGAATGCAGGATTCTGAAAAAGGGGGCCCAAAACGTTCGAGTGAAGCAAGTAAAAGGTCTATGTATTTACCAAATGTGTAGCAGTATGATGACCCTCTTAATCTGCCACTCATACTAAAGATGCAAAGAAGGTCAATAAAGATGACCTTATTTTGTCTGTCAGCGTAAAATTAAGGTATGTTGGATCCGGACAGGTACGGAACCCTCTCTGTGTTGTTATATGTTTTTTAACATGCAGATAATGTAACCCCAGACCTAAACGAAACATTACACATAAACATGTAATTAATATACTTGTTTTGTTGGGACAATGTTCTTTAAATTTGAAATTCCTAGGTTTGTTAACGTTATTCCAGATTTTTGGGACTTTAGCTGTCAAATTAAAGACAATTTGAATAAGGCACTGATCGGACATAGTATTATATACTGCTGTCAATGTGTCTAAAATTTTCATTATTGAAAATTTGCTACTTTAAAAATGTAGATGCAAAATATGTCATTGTATGTTAATCTGTAAAACTGCTTACTGGATGTTCAGCAACCATTCGTTTATATCAATTATACACAATTGTAAATTGTTTTTTTCTTATAAATTCAGGTTCAAGATGAGATTGTCGCAAAAAAAAGTGTAAAAGATCAGATTTACATGTACAATACAATAGATGACTGGAGAATGTATGAAACAGTTGGCGATCCATTAGCTTTTTGTCAAACTCTCCTTTTCAACAAATATGTTTATCGTCATCCAGAAAACATGGAAAAAAGTGTCTTAAGGGCAACCTAATTTTTTGAATGAGATAGGATAACAATTTTTAGCATAAAGATTATTTTTTTACAATAATGCTCAAAATTGTAACAAATTATAAGACTCGTCCTCAACAGAGAAGGACGAATCAGTTTTTGACACAATATATTGCATTTTTTTTTCTGGACAGAAAGAAAACCCAGAATGCAGAAAGTGAAAGAGATCACAAAACAAATTTTTCTGAAATTTTTACATAGAATTATCAAAAATATTTTGGGGTTAATTGCGATTATATTTTCAAATTAAGTCAAGACATTCAATTACAAACTATATTATTTCCTGAATTGTTTTCAATTCTATGCACTAGCATGATGGTAAATATTCATCAGCCTTGACAAGTTTCATTGTTTTATATTAAAATGCAATATTTGATAAAACTAGAAACGTTATTATACATGTACATGTATAACGACGAAATTTCCATTCAATTGTATTATAATATGTTTGTGGGGAAATAAATGTAATAATCAAAGTGCCAGTGCGTTTATTGACTGATTAAAATTTCCATAAAGGGTAATCTCAACATGACCCTGATCAGGCGTTATAGTCTTGGTGTATTTGTTTAAAGAAAGATTTATTTCAATATGCTAATTTACTGTATTTTACCAGTGTAATTTTTTAAGAAATGTTAATATGGTCGTTATTTAATAGGACATAACACCTTTAATTATCGTCTAGCCTGTGCATATGTCCAAGCCGGTTCGATAAAAGGCTCTAGTAATTGGTTGGATTGTTTGCCATCGTCGTGAGCATGTGTAATTGACTACTTGTATATTGTACCGTCCTTTTGATTCAAACATTCCCAAATGATTTTTATGGAAGTTATGGGACTTTTGTCACAATTATTTATACGTCACTGTACAGCTTTCAGCAATGAGTAAAACCCTCACCATGTCCAGAATTCTCAGCTAAGGCACAGGATGAAAAAAATGTTACTTTAATTTTTTTTTTTTTTTTTGAGAAAATCTTGATAATGACCTGATTTATGCTTCATTAATAAATTGAAATTTAACAAATAATGACAGACAGCTACAAAAAAAGAACAACAGCGATACAGGTGCTTGGCTTGAGACACTGGCATAAAAAAAAATGTGACTTGGTCAACAAGTTTGTGAGAGTTTTACTGTGACATTAAGTAAGGGCATTCATTATCATGTACACATAAAAATATCAAAATGTGGTTTGATTGCCAATGTGACAACTTTCCACTAGAGACCAAATGACATAGAAGTTTACAAATAACGGTCAGTTTAACGCCTTCAACAATGAGCAAACAACATACCGCGAAATAAGCTATAAAAGGCACATAAATGCAAATCTTGAAAATTATACTGCTTTGACAATTAAGGGTGTTACAGTAAAAAACAAAAACAAAAGAAACCAGTTAAGGTTAACCGTAAGAAATCCTTAGAAAAATTGTGTAAATCATTACCAATTTTACCACTAAGTGGTGGAACCAGAAATATTAAATATTTGTGATTCAGTCCTTTCATTAGGAGGAGGTAGCCAGTACTTTACCCTCCCTTATGTATGCTAGCTACCGATAAGTACCGCCGGAATTTTTATATTCATGTAAAATATCTAAAAGTACCAGTCATCATTAGAGATAACAAACCTCCTGTTGACTAAATATCAAAGATTTATCAACAAATTGAATTCAAATTCCATGGACACAGAGCAAACAATAATCAAAAGCTCAATCAAAATTGACAAGTCAAACACACAAAAAGCCATCTTTCAAGGTAAAAATATTATTGAAAAGAAGAGATTAAAACAATCCGAAAATCTACGATTGAGTACAATGAATCACAGCTATTCATTAAAGATTGTCATTTTAGTTATCAAAATTAGACACAGATAACATAGATAAGAGTGTCAAGTTTATTTATTTTTATCTTCCATAAAGTTCCATTGCACATATAGCCTTTTTAAACCCTTTCAAACATTATATATTGAAAAAACCGTTGGGCATCCCGATTAGATACAAAAAAAAATAATTTAAATAATGAGTTAATTCAAATGAAAAGTGTTGAGAATTGACATATATATTTTTTAAAACCAACTTTGAATACTAACTTGTGTTGATAATAATATATTAGTAAATATATGCAGATTTTTTAACAACAGTGGTCAACTAGAAATCTATTGAGCAATACATGGTCAAACGGAGACCTTAATTCCATTTGTCCTCTACTATATAAAAATCAAAGATGTTGTATGGTTGAAATGCGACAACAACCAAAGTTCAATTGAAGTGGAATTTAGCAATTATATGCTGACTTCTTACTTTTACTTCTCAGGAAGGAAAAAAAGTAGTTAGCAGTATCCTTTATATTCTCTTTCCGCTATATAGATGATGTTCTCTCACTAAATATTTCAACATTTGGTGACTACGTTGAACGCATCTATCCCATCGAACTTGAGATAAAGGATACAACAAATACAGTTAAGTCTGCCTCATATCTTGACGTACATTTGTAATTTGACAATGGGGGTTGGTTGACAACAAAACTTTAGATAAAAGAGATGATTTCAACTTCCCAATTGTGAACTTTTCATTTCTATGTAGCAACATTCCAGCCCCTACATACCGAATATATATCTCCCAGCTAATCCGATATTCCTGAGCTTGTATTTCCTATCATGATTTCGTTGATAGAGGGTTGCTGCTCACAAGGAAGCTATTAAACCAAGAGTTCCAAGCGGTGAAGTTGAAATCGTCAATTCTTTAATTTGAAAGACGCCATTACGAGTTGGTGTACCGTTATGGAATATCCGTTTTACAGATGACAACGAATATGTTCGAATTGTCGTCACTACAATTCCATCCCCTGTTCATCGAATGTGACCTACTGGTTTCGACTTATCACTGGGTTTGTACTAACATGAGCAACACGACGGGTGCTACATGTGGAGCAGGATCTGCTTACTCTTTTGGAGCACATGAGATAAACCTAGTTTTTTTAGTGGGGTTCGTGTTTCTAAGTCTTTGGTTTTCAATGTTGTGTTTTGTGTACTGTTGTTTGTCTGTTTGTTTTTTTTTTCCTTTTTGTCCTTGCCGTTTTCCCTTTATTTTCGACTTCTGGTATCCTTCGCTTTTCTTTTAAAGGCAATCGTAACAATGAAAAAAAAAACATACCGTATAGTTGAAAATTAAAGTCTCGGATATAAAAAGAAATACGAAACAATTCAATCGGGAAAGCTAACAGCCTAATTTATAACAAAACAACTATGACAAACATGAACCAAAGGCAACCACTGAACTAAAGGCTCTTGACTTGGAATAGGCACTTGTTTTACAGTTACAAGACACAAGATTCGTTGTTAATGTCACAAAATGAAATGGAATGCTTGAAAACACAATAAAAAAAGATTAGACTTTGACATCAATAGGTCCAGTGTCACACATTTGTGGGATGAAATGTCATAGTTACTTAGAAATAGGAATAAGGGTATTGGAGGGAACGACCATTTGATTTCCTGGAAGAAGGGCGAGGAGCATTTTGAAAATTAATATCCTGGCTAGGTAAGAACTGGAAAAACACAAAATGCAGGAAATAAAACGAAAATAAAGTTTCACACAGTAAATCGTAAAAAACTTCAGCCATGCGTAGCAACAGATGAAAAGGAACACTCCATCCAAAACCAATCCTCCTACACCACCCCACTCTTGAATATCCTTTTATCTTCCAGTTTAATATAAAGTGGTTCTCTACATTTCAAGACTTTTGATTGAACATTTAACAATTTTTGTCCAAACTTATTGTGCTACTGAATATATATATGAACTGCTTTTTTCTTTTATTCTTCTGCAATTTTATGAATACCATTGGCGTTTACAGTACACTATAATTACATTAGATGTATGTTTCATTATTTTACGTTATTTTGATTGGCTAACGACAATCTCGCGTCATTCTTCATTTCAAAATGAATTGCATGAATTGAAACATACATGATGGCACACGTTTCCACAATAAAATGCATAGGTAAATAAAAGAAAAACTTGATAGTAATCCTGTTAATTCATGATCATAGTGAAAAAATGTAATTATAAGTATTGAATGCTTTTTTTTTAGTAATTTCATAGGGTTGTAAAAGCGTTGACCGTGCGTACATTTTATCAATGAAGCGCTTCAGCGCTTTATACAAAATGTACGCACGGTCAACGCTTTTACACCCCAATGAATTTACAAAAAGAAGCATTCAATTCTTAAATAAACAATGATTTGTATAGTAAGATCTGATATAATCATTGCCTTAAAAATATAAATACAGTCTGAAATGAATATAAAAGGCGGGAAGTAAATGGTTCATAAAAAGAATCAAGGACAAAAAGATATACGCATATACATGTAGAATATAATACAAAAGTCAGATCACTAAACTATACACCACAAGACTACTCTTAATAGTTTAATCGACCAAATTTGCATAGAGATTGGTAGTACAGCTTCTCTTTATGTTGAAGAAGAAAGGTGGAACTGCACATACTTAGACAATCCTGTAGCCGTGTTGGCGTAAAATCAACATTCTACATATGATTGAAGCTTGGAGAGAGCCATCAATCACAGACAACTTTTTGATTATCGCTGGTTACTAAACAGGCCAAACGATTTAAACATATGTCGTCTTTTAGACCAATTTTTGTTGAGTTCATCATCCCCACATCGTCAACTGCAACCACAGAGTTGCGATACTTTGATGAATATTATAAGTCTTCAGTGCGCTTGAAAGGCATTGAAAAATGTATCGAAACCAGTTACCCTTCTAAATGTAAAAAAACGCGTTACCAGAGACGATATTTTTAGAAAGAACAATTGAAATAGAAAGCAATAGTTATAATTTAACAGAAACTTGCTGCGCGCTTATTGCATATGCAATTATTGTAATCAAAATTGGAACAAAACTTTGAACAAATTTAACGTTATATTCTGCTGGGTAGTAACCCGTTTTTTTGCCAATTTGGTTATTGCATTTTACATTTGTGGAAGTCACGTAAAATAGGGGATCACGACCCAAATTTTGATGTCCCGTATCCTTACTGCAGGAATATATAAATAAAACAACTTATATTCCAGAATTTTGGTGTAAACAATTTTAATCCGGATATATCATATTTTTGCCACTATTTACATTACGAATTTCCTTAACCTACACGCGTTGCAAGAGTGAAATGGTGCCATATTGTCCACATATGATCATGCTTTCATTCTTCATAAGTGGACTATCGTCAAATTAACAAAAAACGTGAATTAAACTTCAAATAGTAAAGTACCCTTTTCAAAGAAGAAATATACGTTTGTCATGTGATATACTTAAATATCAAAGATGTTTCATTTCAAAAACGGACATCTTTACTATTTGATCGGTCGTTATCAATCGAGTAATAACACTTGATTGCATACATGTTCATGGTATGCTGAACTTCCTGGAGCGATAAATCACACTTCAGAGTTGATATGAGCTGGTTTTGTCTTATTCCACTTTTGAAGTTTGCACTTTGAATAATGTTTTTTTTTCTTTTAATGTATTTTTATATTTCTGACTTTCTAATCATTTTGCTTTAAACGTTCCTGATAATAGACATTTGCGGAAACTGTCATACACCTACGATTAGGATTACAATTACACGTACAGGTAGCATTTAAACTTTGGGTCGTCTCAAAGTGTAAATACAAACCGTCGTTCCAAAACAAAGGCTAAAACCTACATGATGTTTTTCTATAGTTGAATAATTGGGTTTTAAAGAAACATATGTAATAAAAATGTATACATTTAATATTGTTCGCGGTGTTCCACTAGATGAAAATGCCGCTCTAAATGTACGGATATGATAGAATGAACAACCATCATTTCATAAATTTGACACCTAAGAAATTTTTGCAATTGTCGTTTCAGTGGATATAGGTTGGAGCATGTATAAATTAATTTCAGCAAGACTTAATTTATTGAAAGGGGCGATTAACTACTGAGCATGTTAACAATATTAAATGATAATACAAATTTTCCTTTTTTTTTAAGGAGAATGAGGGATTCATCAGGTTGGTGTTTTTTGAACTATTTATTCTTCGTGGTATTTCACTTGCTTTTCGATATATTTTTATTATCTTCTATTTTTTTCTGAATCGGTAAATCAGTTGTGTATACATTTTTGGTATCAATAGAAAAAAATTCAAAAGTATACGAAAAAACTGATTGACTGCCCCGTTATTTTCTTCTTCGGAGGATAGATCTTCAACTTATTTATCACTTTTATCGTTTGCCGCGGATGGGTCAGGGATATTTTGATGGTCTTTTGTCAACCTAGTCGGCAATGATTTGACTTTAGCAAGCTCTTCAATCCTGGTATCTATGATGAGTTTATTTACAACACCTGGGTCGATGCCACTGCTGGTGGAATTTTTATTCCCCTGGGGTATCACCAGACCAGTAGTCAGCACTTCTGTGTTGACATGAATTATAATTGGTATGGTCATAATTATAAATTAACTGTTTACAAAACTTTTTTGAAATACTAAGGCTTTTCTACCCGAGGAGTAGGTTACCTTAGCTGTATTTGGCAAAACTTTTATGAATTTTTGGTCCTCAATGCTCTTCAACTTCGTACTTTATTTGGCCTTTTTAACTTTTTTTTATTCGAGCGTCACTGATGAGTCTTTTGTAGACGAAACGCGCATCTGGCGCAAATACAAAATTTCAATCCTGGTATCTATGAAGAGTTTATTGCCTACAATTTATAAATAATTTTGGAATAAGAATATATTCACAAAGAGGATACAAAGTACAAAGTTACAACAGTTGATTGGTTAATTGTTTGATGATAAACTTCCAGTGTTGAATCTTTGTTTTTTTAACTGTAATCTTGAGTCTAAAGTGTAATCCTAGATATAGACCTAGTTTCTGCAAATGTCTAATACCAATATATATATATATATATATAACATTGTAATTATGTACGATTGGTATTTTATACATAATTCTTGGTAATTTCGCAAATATTCATTGATTTGACAATTTAATAAAATTAATTTGTGTATTATTTTTAGAAGGAGGGAGAAGTCTCCTGCAGATATGTAAGATTTTTGTTCGTTAACTGAAAAGCAAATTGTATGTTTTAACGTATCATTCAGCTGATACAAACAGATAAATGCAGAATTAAAAAATAATAACTGGTCAATTCAATTTAAAAATCGGTTTTTTAGTGTATTCGGTTTTGTTATAAATAACTTCTTGTTTTATTGTACAAATATCGTTTTAAGATAGTTGCAATACCTTAAAATATAATCAGCTGGTTTATGATTATGGATAAATAAAAATATTACTGAAAACGTTTTTCAGTTCTATAACTTGTTGGTTATTCTTCAAAATGTGTCAATTTTGCAACCCACAAGGAACTCTCTCATACATTTGAAGATCTGCTATTTGCTGTATACCAATCTGACATTGTTACTGATTTAGTGCATGCAAAGTAGGAAACGCTTACAATTTCGATGCACAATGTCTAACTCCTTTTTGGAGTTAGTGTGGTTCCTTCGTTTTTTAGTGTTTAGGTGTTTAATAGCTTTATTCTTAACTCGCAAATTTGCAGATTAAATATCGTTAGGCTAAATTTCATTTCCAGATTATATGGGGATGTAACCAATAATTGAAGAATGTGAAGACGTGCATATGTTATTTCAATTTGAATACTATGTGAAAATGGCCGAAAACCTGCCGAGTCCAATTGACGAAAAATTAAAAAAATATGTTTTTTTTTTGTCAATCATTAATAAAAGTTAGATAGTTAAAAAATAATTCACCTTTAACAGCTAATTTGATTCAATTTTATCAAAATAAGCTATGAAATTTCGCTAATGAATTATTTACTTGCAAATGAATAATTTGACCTCATTGAATCCGTATTCATGTGACCTTTAATTTGATTCTTCAGATGGACATGTGTTACGCAATTTTTATGCTATTAGGTAACGACCATTTAACTTCAAAAGGTCGGGGAGGGGGGATTAATTACTTTTGGAGTGTCAAAAACTCGTTGTAAGTACTTGATAAATTGCATGCTTATATTGGTGATTTCGAATCTGTTCAAAGTTTTGATTTTTCTACCCTCTATACCACTTTGCCTCATAACCTTATTAAGAAAAAATTCACACATAATTAAATGGGCATTTAAAAGTCAGAATTCGAATGTATATGTTCAAACTGTTTTATGTCATTTTTTAGTAACAACAAACAAAAGAACTATGTCAATTGGACCTGCTTTGATACTTTAACTGCCTTTGAATTTTTACTAGATAACATTTTTGTTCGCCATAGAGATTCCGTATATTGTCAAGTTATCGGAATTCCAATGGGGACTAAATGTGCATCACTTATTGCGGACCTGTTTCTGTATCTTTATTAGTTACAATTTATGACAAAAATCAGCAAAGACCCATCGAAACAACATCTGTTACAAAAATTTGATAACACTTTTAGATATTTGGATGATATATTGGCTCTCAATAATGACGACTTCAGTATGTACAACTAAAGAGTTTTATCCTGCTGAACTGACTTTAAATAAAGCTAATACTAACAATGAACACTGCCCTTTCCTGGATCTTGATATCTATATCTTTAAAGGGAATCTTAATACCAAAATTTATGATAACAGAGATGATTTTTCATTTCCTATTGTTAATTTTCCATTTTAAGATGGTGACGTTCCCTTGTCACCATCTTATGGTGTTTACATATCTCAACTTGTTCGATTCGCTCGTGTATGTAACAACGTATTTGATTTTAACGAAAGAAACCTCTGTTTTACTGAAAAATTATTACACCAGGGTTTTCGATATCACAAACTAGTCAAAACATTTACTAAATTCTATCATCTGTACAAGGACATCATTCGTAAATATAAATCAACATGCAGACATCTTATACAATCAGGTATTTCACATCCAATCTTTTATGGTAATATTCATTACAAAGCACAAAAATGTCGGCATTCACCTCAAAAGCTAACCAACCTTTAAACAGACTTATTCAGAAGGGATATAGTTACGTCACTCATAGGATCTTTGCATCGGAAAAACCACATTTGTTCTAAAACCAGTTGTTGGCATGATACGGGTTATGTTCTTCTCATATATTTTATGATGGTATGATACTAAACCCCTAACGGGAGGGATTGTGCTTGATTTTCATATGATGAAGACATAATCTTTCAATCAGTTTAATTGAAGTCTGGAGCTGGCATGTCAGTAACTGCTAGTAGTCCCTTGTTAAATTATGTATCATTGTCATTTTGCTTAGTTTCTTTTGTTACCTATTCTGACATCGGACTCGGACTTCTTTTAAACTGTGTTTTACTGTGCATATTGCTGTGTGTTTGTTTATTCTTCAATGTCTAGAGGTGTAGGTGGAGGGTTGAGATCTCACAAAACATGTTTAACCCCGCCGCATTATTGCTCCTGTCCCAAGTCAGGAGCCTCTGGCCTTTGTTAGTCTTGTATGTTTTTTTATTTTAGTTCATTTATATGTTTTGGAGTTTAGTATGATGTCTATTTTTACTGAACTAGTACACATTTTTATTTAGGGGCCAGCTGAAGCCCGCCTCCGGGTGCGGGATTTTATCGCTTTGTTGAAGACTCACTGGTAGCTGTCGGCTGTTTTCTGCTCTTTGGTTAGGTTGTTGTCTCTTTGACATATTCCCCATTTCCATTCTCAATTTTATTTGCTCATTTTTGAGGACAAAATATTGTGGTCAAGATTCGAAACGGTACACAGATGCTGTGAATCTTACTCAACATGTCATTGAATAGTTTCATTCTAAGCAGCAACCTTATTAAATATGATAGGAAATGCAAGGTCTAGAATATCGTATCAACTTGAAGATATATACTCCATTTGCAGGCACTGCTTGAATGTTGCTTTATCGAAATGGATAATTCACAATTGGGATGCTGAAATCATATTTAGTGTAGTTAAGTGTTGTTTTCAACCTACCCTTATTGTCACTTTCTAAATGCAAGTCAATATTTGAGGCAGAATTAACTGTATCTGTTAAATCGGTTTTTTAAAGTTCGTTGGGAAAGATGCGCCAAAGTTGTCATCAATCTTTGAATTATCTAGTGAGAAGACATCATCTATTTAGCGGGAAGTGAAATTAAATAATAATGCTAGTATATTTTCATTTTTTCTTATAAGCTCCTGTATGAAGTCATCCTCATATGAATGAAAAAATTTAAGTTGGCAAGAAGTCGAGCACAGTTCGTTCCTGTGTGAATGCCGATTGTTTGTAGAAAAGCGCATCATAAAACTGCAACAAATATGTTGTCATCCAAGAATCAAGCATCTTCATGATTTCATTTTGGAGAATTTTTGGTTTGAATCGTCAAAGTACAAAGTACAATTCATCCCTCCCTTAGACACAATATGTTCGTCATATAACATTACATTTTACAAATATATAAAATTTGTAATTACAAAGAACAGTGTGGTTTTTGTTTTGTTTGTATAGCATGCACATTTACTCCGAAGATCGATTGTTTGGTTGGCTTTTAACGCCACTTTCAACACTAATTTACTATTTCGTGGTGGTCATTTTTTTAGAAGTGGAGGAAGCTGGAGTGCCCGGAGAAAAACATCAACCTTTGGTAGGAAACAGACATTCCTAGTCAATTAAGATTAGATTCGAGCGCAACTGCCACGTGTGAGATTCGAACTCACAACTTCAGTGTTGACAGGCTAGTGATACAGTAGGTCGACTACTTATATCACTGGGCCACCGAGTCCCCTTATCCCGAAAAAACACTACAGTTATTTTAGAAAGGATAATATTGTGTCGTATCATCGAAATATGTTCATACTTTCATTTTTCATAAGTAGACTTTCATCAGATGATCACAAACGTAAATAAAGTTTCAAAGAGTAAAATATCCTTTTCTGAGAAGAAATAAATGTCTGATCATGTTATATATTTAAATATCGAAGATTTACCCTTTCAAAAATGGCGTCTTTACTATTTGATCGGTCGGTATCAGTCGAGTGATTGCATACATGCTCATGATATGCTTAACTTCATAGAGCGACAATTCGAAATTATGAGTTCTTATGAGTTGATATTGCATAACTTCACTTTTTTGTTCGCTCTTTGGATAATGTTATTGAAAACATATGTTTTTGTATATATTTTGCTCATTTCTTTATACGGTCCTGTAAATACTTATTTATGTACCAAACAGAGCAAATAGGTACGTTTGGTTTTTGTACAAAATATTTGTTAATTTCTCAAATGTTTATTAGTTTCCAATTTAAATAAATTTACCTGTATATTATTTTCAGTAACAAGGAAGTTATTAAAGCTGTCCAAAGAATAGCGTAAGATTTTTAATAGTTATTTAATATAGCAAAATGTATGTTTTATTATATCCTGCTCTTTTGATTGCAGAAGATACGTTCCCAATAAAATACTAAAAATGGACAAATTCAATTTTAAAATACCTTATTTACAGTTCTTGTTTATACAAAAACAGGATTTTATCTAAGTGTGCATTTTTCATTATGAGATGTTTGCTAAACTTTAAAACTTAATCCGCTGGTTAATGATAAAGAATGCATGAAAGTAGTTCGGTTTTATAACTTGTTGGTTATTCCTTTTGGAGTTTATGTGAAACCCTCGGGTTTTTGTTATACCTTTATTTGTAACTCAAAAATTGCAAGTTGTTGTTCCATACATTTCCGTTTTATTATTGTAAAATAATGATAAGATCACTGACTTTATTTTTTGCTGAGACGTCATTTAAAGTGGTGTTCTGATGAAACAAAAACACCACAAGACGTCGAAATAAAAATAACGTCATAGCGTTTTAATCCGTAACACGTTGAATTTTGACGTTTCTAATTGCCAACTAGGTAATACATTAGTTATTACACCTAAAACGAAGTCGGTGATCATAACTTTTTTATGTTGATATTATTAAACGGAATGTGTGAACAACATATATTTGAGAAAAATTTTGATGATTTTCAGACAAGTACGTTTTTCCCCGATTTTATGTACTTTCTATTCAAATGTTCATCTATTTTGAATAAATTCAGTCAGTAATATTACAGAAAATAATGCATCACTTTTTTTTCAATGTTCAGTTCAACGAGCCAAAGTATTACGCAAAATTTTACCAAATAATGTGGCTACTCCCCGGGCTTTCAGTGCCAGTCTTTGCAAGAATTAGGCAGTTTTGAAAAAAATCAAAACATGGCCGGAAAAAAAAACCCACCAACCTAACCATCCTATTTTGAAGTTACCTTCATCCTGAAGTAGAAATAGTAGGTCTTTCATTTCTGCTTGTCTGGTAATTCGAGAAATCTCTAGATAATTGGTTAGAATGATAGCAAAATACGGAGTTAGCTCCCCTTCATTGTTAATTTCTAGTGCATTTCAACCAAATTGTATCTTAAATAACCAGAACGGGAAAAGGAAACACATGTTATATTCGTGCACATTATATTTCCTTATCATGATTTCCTTGATAGAGGATTGCTGCTTACAAGGAAGCTATAAAACGAAGAGTTCCAAATGGTGAAGTTGAAATCATCCCTTCGTAAATTTTACGGACGCCATTACGAGTTGGTTGACCGTTATGGAATAACCGTTTCACAGATGATATCGGATATGTTCCTTGTGTCGTAACTACAATACCCTTCCCTTTTCACGAATGTGACCTACCGAATTAAACTATTTACCGGATTTGTAATAACATAAGCAACACAACGGGTGCCACATGTGGAGCAGGATCTGCTTACCCTTCCGGAGCACCTAAGATCACCCCCATTTTTTTGGTGGGGTTCGTGTTGCTTAGTCTTTAGTTTTCTATGTTGTGTCATCTGTACTATTATTTGTCTGTTTGTTTTTTTATTTTTTGACATGGCGTTGTCAGTTTGTTTTCGATCTATCTTTCGTCCCTCTTTTATACATTTTGAACATAAATTGATGTCATCTGGAGTGGGGTTTTTTTGAAAATGTTTTCACCACTGCCTGATTCTTATGCAGATTGGCACTCAAATATTCATAAAACATTACCAAGTATTGTCTAACATATTCTTAGTAAATATAATTTCTTCATACATTTGCTTGCAAATTTTATAAATTTTTATTAACAAATTATCCAGTTATTATATAGACTTCTCAAAGTAAAAAAACAACTGGCATTTACTTATTGCAATTTAAATACTCAAATTACACAAATTATATTGGCGAAATCGATGAAACAATGATTTCAAACTACGACTACTTTATACGATATAAAGTATCGTAACTTGCCATTTCGCCAGCACTCGAAATTAGAATAAACCGTATCAATTCGATAAAAGAAGATATGTTTTAGAATAATTGATGGTGTAATTGATTACTCCTTGACGTTTATTTTTTTAAATACCATATATTGGCTATTTTGAAAACTTATTCGTTTAAATGATTTACAATAGTAGTTTGATACAGAAAGCGTAGACTTTTATTTTGTGTTCGTTTTAAAGATTAAACTATTATGTTTGTTAGCTCTAAATAATTATCACTTAATTTCATAAACTAATGTGCAGTGCATACTTTGAGTCACACAAATATGTAAAAGTCTGATTGTATGTTGTTTGTCTTTTGTCGGGTATGTTCATTAATGAGAGCAGTCATTCAAGATTAACAAGTAAAAATTGTAGGACTTATAAGAAGAATGGGAAATAACAGTTATTGTTATGATGGTTTCTTTAACGTTAACGATTTTGATCAGGATATATCCACCTAAGATATAAAAGTACATCTTCAAAATAGATTTGCGTTGTATTAATAAAAAACATGGCTTTTTCTGCATAGCATACTAAACATTACAGATTCTACCACCACATCTTATATAAATAGATCGTCAAAATTGTAGAAATGTCGCAAAGCATAAGATACAATAGATTAATATATTTACAACAACTAAATTGCTTACAACTCATTTCCAATATCACTGCCAATATTCTCCATCACATATTAAAAAAAAGACATGTGGTATGCTTGTCGAGGAGATATTTTTTCAAAAGAGACCAAATGACGCGTTTTAATAATTGTCATTACTATTTGATTGATTATTAACTGATATGTAAAATACTTAATTGCATATGTTTCTGATGGTTCTTATCGATTTTTTCCATGTATCGAAATTTATCCAAAACCGGCTGTGACCACAAGGCCTAACTATTGAACTCAGCTGCAAAGCATAATACCCCTGCATTATGAACTGTTAATAAAAGTTCTGATTTCTTTTTGTTCCTTTTTGCAAAAGTCTCCAGTGTTCTTGCTTGCACTTTAGATATTGTTACTAGCACTTATCTATCGATAGTTTTTGTCCTTTTAAACTTGACCTTGTTATGCTCAAAATGATGTCCCTTTCTGTCGTCTCCTCCTTGTTAAAATCCCTTTATTGTGGGTGTTCCTATCCTTGGTTTTATAAACTAGTCTTGTTACTTATATAATAATTTCAAACTTCATTTTAGACATTTAACATTGTATTTATAATGCAAAACAAAGCGCAAAGTATAAAAGGGAGGAAGATAAACAAGGGACAATCAAAATTAATAACTTCAATAAAAACAGACAAACACCATGGCAATACATAACGACATGGATTTTCTCATGTGCTGTGAAAGGTTCACCACCTGCTACACAAATACTAGACACTCGTCGTTTTTCTCATTGTCCATCGAATTTTTCACCGATTTCAAAATTTTTACTCTTTTTTTTTATTCTTTTTTGCAGAGAAGAAAGAGCAGAAGAGTGAGTTTTGTATGCCTTTACCAAAATATGTATTTATGTTATTCCTTACTTGATGCATCAACGTATATAAAGAATTGACAGATGTTAAATGACCCATTCTATGTCATTTAAATATATCACCGGAATATATCTAATCCATCTTTTTTTTGTCATTCCTTACAATGTTTCGATTTGAAAACTCTTTAGTAAAGCTCACATTATTATTACTTTTATCATGATGTTGGCTTCTTCTACTAGCTGTGACGTTTCAACTTGTGGCAGATGTCCGTGTATATCGGAGGTACTAGACCTATCGACGTATAAATTGTGTGTAATTCAAATTGAAGTAAAGAAATATCATTCAGTCACACTACAAACCAGTAAAAGTCTGAAATGGCCTATATTTGTACTCGACTGTACTGATTTTTACTCGACCAGTCTGAAATGGTCTGAAATTTACTTGATAATACTCGACTGTAGTCTGAACCATACTTTACAATCTGAACATGTACTCAACCTTTACTCGACCAGTACTTAACCATTTTATTTTCGTCTGAACCATGCTCGACCTAGTCTGAACCATGCTCGACCTAGTCTGAACCATACTCGACCTAGTCTGAACCATACTCGACTAAGTCTTAACCAACCTAGACCTAATTTTTGTATCTATCTATTGTATTTCATCAATTTAGGAACTGTTTTTAACAGCTATTTCCCCTGGCTAGAAATTTGAACAACAATTTGAAATTTAAAAAGTATTCAATATGGCATTGAAACCAAAATTTCACAATAAACATAATATAAATTCAACACCATATTTATCAACACTTACATATATATATCACCTTTAAAATAAAAATAAAACAAGCTGATCAAATAATCTCAAAACTGAATTGTGACTAATATTTTCAATGTTATTCAAATTTTTTTGAATGTTTCAGATATATTTTATGGTTACTGGACAATTTTCACTATTTACTTAAGCCTTGTATAGATTTATGGTGTCAGTTGAGTTTTGTTAATAATGCAGTGAACATTTTTTTTATTAAAATATATTTAATATAGTATATAAAACAACTTAATAAATTTAAAAATCACACCTTTGTTTTGTAAAACCAAGAATTTAATATAATCATGATAATAGAACTTCCATAGCAATCCTTGATAACCATTTAAAAAAGGAAATGTATTCCAAAGTTGCAGAAAAAATTTATTTCAATTAAATTTAAATAACTTTTGTCAAAATTAAAGACATGGCATACAATAAGCACTTTAATAAGGTTTATTTAACTCAGTACATGTGTGTTTTACAGGTAAAAAGAAACCCTTTTTTTCTTAAACTCGTGTATTACTTATATATATATCTAGTGAATTCAAAAGGCCTTGCGATTTAAGTTTTACAGGATGTTGCAATTTTTAATGAATGTTAATTAGAAATTAATACTCTCTGACCAGGTGTGATCTTTTTAATGAGTTTGCCCCAAGCAGGAGGTATTACTTTATACTTTACCACTAATCAGAAGAAAAATATAATCTATTTCTTTAACTTTTTTATCCCTTTTTGATATATATATCCCAAATTATAATAAGAATAGATATATTTCTAATATAAGGTTAAACAATTTCAGTGATTTTTTGGCTGTTGTTACCTCATTAAAAAGATAATTATATAACTATTGTATGTAACCATGAAACCTATATAGTTTTTCTTTAGGAATTTAGGAAAATTAAGTTTTAAAAAAAACCAAAAAACACATGCCAAACAAGAAGCACCTTAATAAGGTTTTATTACCCTCAGTAAAGGTGTGGTTTTTAGTTAAAAGAAAACACAACTCTAAAACTTTAAAATTAATATAATTAAATTATTAAATAGGATAATTTAATTTAACTATCTCTATTTGATAAATCTGAGAATCATGTAAGGATGTAAAAATATGTTTTTATATATATATCTTTATTTTTATTGTGGCTGTTGTCATGTCAGAAAAAAAGAAATTAATTTTAACAGCAAAAATAAAAAAAAAGTATAGGTTTTTTGGTCAAGTATGGTTCAGACTGGTCGAGTATTGTTCAGACCTTTGGTCGAGTATGGTTTAGACTGAAAAAATTGGTCGAGTACAGGTCGAGAATGGGTTAAGACTGTTTCAGACTGGTCGAGTAATAGTTCAGACTATTTTCAATGGCAAAGATAAGGGTCAAGTACAAATCAGTACGGTCGAGTATGGTTAAGACTGGGGTCGAGTAATGTCGAGTAAAATTCAGACCAATTCAGACTGGTCGAGTAAAAATCAGTACAGTCGAGTACAGATATAGGCCATTTTAGACTTTTACTGGTTTGTAGTGTCATATTGCCATATTTGTTGGTTTTTTTTTTTTTTGTTTTTTTTTTTGTTATTTTTATAAAATCAAAGTTCTTCTGGAAACAATTATACTATATTGACATATTTGTTTTTTGTATATTTTAGAAAATCAAAGATGTTCGTAATAGTAAAAGTTCAATAATTAGTTCATATTGATATTAAAAGACCTCCGAACAAAAAAAGATATTAAGATCCTCGAGCCCCCTCCGGGCTCGAGGATATTAATATGTTTTAAAAAAAAAACCTTATCTTTGCCATTGAAAATAGTCTGAACTATTACTCGACCAGTCTGAAAATTAATATGCGTGGGGATTTCAAAAACCTTTTTGTGGTGAGAACTTTTAATGTAAATATCAACTTATCTTTGGACTGTTTTACTATTACAAACATCCTTGATTTTATAATTCAGGAAAATGTTCAGAAAGCCACTTGCATACATGTATACTTATTCCCGTAGCATGGAAGAGTCCAACTCAGATTCAACTTTAATGATAGATGAACATTATAAACAGTACTCAGACTGATATATATACTGTAAAAGAAGAAATTTTCGTGGAGGATTTAATTTCGTTTATTTCGTGGAAAGAATATATCCACGAAATTAAAAACCCCACGAAAATTTAACCTACATATAATATCACTTCCATTTACTGGAAACCACGAAATTAAATCCCCATGAAATCTTGTAAAGAGACAAAACCACGAAATTTTAACCCCACGAAAATTAATGTTTCTACAGTATATACAAATAACATTTACTTAATTGCATCGAAAACGGACCGATTAAATGACAGTTATATGATTAAATGTTAAAATTTTTAAGCTCCAAATAAGAATCGTTGGGTTTTTACTAAAACTAAGGAGTAAATTTATATTTTTAAACTTCAGATTTTCAAATTAAAAATAAACCTTATACAGACCTCATTATCAACTGACAAATGAATGTCTTGCACAAAAACTTTTTGTTATATATATGTATATATTTGGCGTATTTTATCTGTCAGTAATGAATAAATAGGGTCATACCATACAAAAACAGTAAGTACATCTTTTAAACATCGTTTTTATAAACAATTTAATGTCAATCAGACCCAGGTGCATAAGGTTCTTTAGAATATTAATGCAAATGTCCATTTAGGTTTTTATTATGTACTTTGCCTACTCTACGAGAAATGCAAATGCGAAATAATTACAATGCTCTCTGTCCTGTCCCATTGGTTTATAAATTCTTTTTTCTTTTTGGTTTAAAGAAATAAAAAAAGCAATGCCTGTAAACTTCAAATATTAAAATCGTACTTAAACAGCCTAAATGCAACATCTTCAGGATCGTGTAATGAAGGTTTGACATGGAGGCAACTTCCTATGTAATGAGTGGTATTGATGAGCCACAGAAATAGGTCTTTTTTTCGAGCTTAAAAATATATAGCAAGGTTAAGAAATAAAGATGAAATACACCATAAGGTTGTTGAGTAAATAAAAAGTTTCTGAAACTAATCTGATATCGATATTTTTCACTGATGCAATTAAAACCATAGTTGGAAATAATAACATATTTGTCAAATTTAATTTTTCTCCAAGAAAGAAAGTAATTGTGATAGCGAAAGTAGTATTTTTTGTTAAAAAATGAGGAAATTGGTATGTTTATTTGTTATTCCAAATAAGTAAAAAAAGATGAGGTACTGGTTGTCTCAGTTGCTCATTTATGCCAAAAATGATTGAAGTGCCCTCTCCCCCCCCCCCCCCCCTTCCCCGCGAGAGGTTTGTGTTGCTCGCTGAAAGCGTGTAAGGACGAGAAATTCTGCAAAATTGATCATTATTTTAAAATACAATGAACTACCTGAAAATAATACTTTTCGTTTTAGTCATTAGCAGTTCACTTTCCATTTCTTAATTTAGCGACAACCTTTAAAATGTCTTACCTTTCCTAGTTTTATAAGTGCTGTCATAATCGTAATCAATAAATCGTGACTTTCTTTTATACTAGTAGAAAAAAAAACAATAGTAAGCAAGTAATTAAAATAAGGTTAAATTAACTGCTTACTTTTTTAAACATGAGGCGATTTTGAACTTGACCTTTTGGTCGACATAATCATAAACAATATAAATCGTAACGTTATTAAAACTAGAAGAAAAAAACATTAAAGTAAACAAATAATTAAAATAATATTAAATTAACTGCTATTTTTTTTTTTAAATGAATTTTGAACTTGACATTTTGTTAAGACATCTTTCTATTATAAATGACTGTATACGTTTGTTGACTATTTGTATTTTGATTGTCTTGTGTCCTTAGTTTGCTGTCTCATACAACTATACAACTAAACCTCACATCATCTTTTAATCACCCCACCACCACCCCTGGGAATAAATAGGGTAAAGAAAAGTATTTTCAAACACGGACTTTTTTCAAACAACAGTAAACCCTTGCTAAAGAGGGTTACTCGTTTGGCTCTGCGGGATCTATAAATACGCAGCCACTTTCGGTGGAAATTGGGGCGTGAAATCTGCTTCTGCGTGTAGCGAGAGTGTCACATTCTATTTTCGTTTAAGAATTTTGGAGTTTCTCTTTGATGGTGGTCCGTACATGACCTGTTGCAAGTTAAAATATCTACCCCTTCCCAACATACTATTTTTTGAATGGCAGTCGTGCAAATGTACTGCCCTTCATACTTGTAACCTTTTACAGAATCTACATATTATATTGATTAAAAATAGTGTCCGGTCCTGAATATGTATGAAATAATTGCCATTGGACTTTTAACAAGAAAAATCAATCAATTCTGGTCGATCTTTCAATTGTATCACTCATATTACTTGTTGACTTGTTTTAGTCCTCAATATACAAGTAATATTTGTCACTTGACCGGAAGTCAATCAATCACTCAAGTACACCCAATACTGCAATATAAAATGTAGAGGTCAAAGTGTGTAATGTCTGCCTCGTGTAAATGAGGATATATTTTATCATTTTTTAAACACTCTTTTTTTTGCATCTCGCTTTTTCGTCTCTTCACTTATTCATTTTTCTTTTCGTGAAATGTTGATATCATCACTACTTTGGGATGAGCTCGCCTATAAAAAAAATCCAATCGCGAACTATTTTTTTAGAGACACCTGTTTCAAAGGGGATGGGGTAGTCGAACGACTCCTTTTTGTAGTTATTGTTATTTAGCAACGATTTTTTATAACCTTTTTTTAATACATGTTACATAAAAACTATTTAAGAAACTGTGTAAGACGACACGTAAACTAAATACTTTTTCAATTAGAGTAGTGGGTCAGTGGAATAACCTATCAGATTTAACAGTGACGGCAAAGACTTTGAATAATTTTAAGTCAGCGTTGAATGGCGAAGCTTGGAACCCGTATAAATTTATAAGTTCGTATTTATTGTTAAGCTAATAACACCTAAATAAGTTTTAATATATAAGGATAATATATGTAAGTCTAATTTGAAAACAACGTTCAAACCTAAGATTGCGTTGGTTAAAAACCGCAATTTTTATACTTGTGTATGCAAAACAAATTTCTTGGTAGAGGGGTCTAAATGCTGCACAAACAACATTTTCCAAAAGACCAAAAAAAGTGAAAAAGTATATTTTAAAAAAACGCATTTGACTAGTAGGTCGAACAACTGATGTTCTTAAACCCTGCTGACTGCCATTGGCGATTGCCAAATAAACGGATCACAAGATGTAACAAAATGGATCTTATAATTAATTTATTACCAAACAGAAAACAACAAACTTGCGGAAAAGATGGTATACCGCAAACATGAGGTCCAAAAATTTGTACACCATATCCGGATTTCGACAATTAATGTCTCTTCAGTGATGTTTGGAATCGAAACGGTATTTGGAAGGCCATATAATTTACCTCAATTTAGGATAGACTCTTAAATTTTGAAAGAGTCAAAATAGGATGAACGGATCATATAAACCCGAAGGCAAATATAATACAAGCCCAAACGAAAAAATATAAGCAAGTCTAAATTGAAAACAACGTTCAAACCTATGATTGCGTTGGAAAAAAACCGCAATTTTTCTGCGTGTGCATGCAAAACAAATTTCTTGGTAGAGGGATCTAAATACAGCATAAACAACATTTTCCAAAAGACCAACAAAAGTGAAAAAGTATATTTTAACAAAACGCAACTGGTGTTCTTAAACCCTGCTGACTGCCATTGGCGATTGCCAAACAAACGGATCACAAGATGTAACAAAATGGATCTTATAATTAATTTATTATCAAACAGAAACAATTGCATTACGACATTCCATAATGAGGGGTCAGTAGAAGCCATTGGCTTATTGAAGGACCCGCAGATAAGGTATAAAGGTATAAAGATATTAGCAAAAGTGAAATGGTGCCATATAGTCAACATATTTTTTTCCTTTAAAATAATATATATATATACATATATCATAGAAGTTCTCTTTAAAAAACTCGCGTCTTTCCTATTTTATCGGCCATTATCAGTCGAGTGATAGCAATTGTTTGCATATATGGTGATGGTGTGCTTACTCTCTAGGGGCGATAACTCAAGCTTCTAAATTGATATGAGTTGGTATTGCCTTATTCCACTTTTAAGTTCGCACTTTGAATAATCTTATTAAGCACATATGTATTATCATATTTTTTACATTTGTGTCGTATTGCTTTACACGTTTCTAATAATACGTGTAAATGTATCAAACTGTGCAAAAACGTACAATTGGTATTTTATGCTGTAATTATACATAATATTTGGTAATGTCGCAAACGAATATTGATTAAACAATTGAATAAAATTAACTTGTATATTATTTTCAGAAGAAGCAAGATGTCTCCTGCAGAAATGTAAGATTTTTAGTCGTTTACCTAAAAATTAAAATGTATGTTTTACCGTATCCTGCACATGATACAAGAATATAAATTCCGATTTGAAAAATAAAAACAGGTCAATTCAATTTTATAATGGGTTAATCAGTGTACTCAGTTTTGTTATAAAATATCTTCTTGTTGTATTATGCAAATATCATTTTTAGATATTTGCAATACTTAAAACATAATCAGCTGGTGTATCACTGAAAACGTTATTCGGTTCATAACCTTGTTGGTTATTCCTTACAATGTCTCAGTTTTGCAACTCACAAGGAACAGTATAACTCTTTCATAAATTTGTAGGTCTGCCATTTGGTGTATATCAACATGACATTGTTTACTGGTTTTATACATGGAACGCAGAAAACGATTAACCTTTCGGCGCTCAATGTCTCACTCCTTTTATAGTTCGTGTGGTTCCCTCAGGTTTTGTTTTATACCTTTGTGTTTAATTCGCTAATTTGAAGATTTAACATCGTTAGGCAAAATTCATTTCCAGATTATATAGGGATTGTTTCACTTATTGGAGAATGTCTGTCCTTTAGTTGTCGTGTTGCTCAGTCCTTAGTTTACTATGTTGTGTTTTGTGTACTTTTGTTTGTCTGTTGGTCTTTTTCTTTTGTAGCTATAGCGTTGTCAGCTTATTTTCGACCTATGAGTTTGAATGTCCCTTTGGTATCTTTTGTCATATATTTAGAGTTTAAATATTTGTAATCGTCTGTTGGTTTCTTTTTGGTGTATGACTTAAACAATCTTAAGTATTTATAGATTCTGAAATCCTCTTGCTTTTATTACCGAAGATCATCCTATAAATGTGTACTATATGTATTTTAGAACTCGATGACTTTTAACGAATCTATTAATTAACTGGCATGTATATCAAAAAGAAAAACATGTTTGTATAATTTCGGTAATTCAACAAGTGGATATATGATGTTTAAATGAACGAATACATAACGAATTTATGTTTTATACAAAACAACACGACAATACGACAATAGGTATACACTGCTGTGGTTTGTGCTTTAAAAAAAAACTATATTCACTTTTTGTTGATCTTATCACTACGATAACAGCATACATTACGTAAATGCATATATCTAATACATTTGATTCAAAACTTTATGAAATTCACTCTATGTTCGTCCCTTACAATTGACAACCTTCAAAGCAAAGAAAATGAGCGTTGATTTATTTCAAGTTTTACACTTAAATTAATTTTTTAATAAAAGATAAATATATACTGTTTTTGAAAATAATTCGTTTAAACGATTTCAGATATCAGTTTCATAAGGAAAGCGGTTCACTTTTAATTTTCAAATTTTTGAGAACAAACGGACAATTTCATGAAAAAAAATAAAAATGTCCGCAAGACTAACAACAGTACACAAAATATAACACAGTAAACTAAACATTGAGCGACATGAACCCAACCATCAACTGGGAGTGATCTTAGGGGCTTAGAAACGGTATGTAGATCCTGCTCAACATGTGGTACCCTTCGTGATTCTCATGTTAGCATACACCCTGTGATAACTCAAATTCTGAAGGTTTTATTCGAGTAAAAGAGGACGAGTTTGTGGTTACGACAATTTGGACATATGTCCATTATCTGTAAAACAGATATTCAATAACATTCAACCAACTCATTACGACCCTAGTCAAAATTTTGAAAAGTTGATTTCAACTTCACCAATTTAAACTCTGGGTTTTATAGCTTCCTTGTAAGCAGCAACTTTCTATCAAGAAATCATAATTGGAAATGCAAGCTCTGGAATCAATTCGATACAAGCTCAAATATCATTTACAATTTTTGAGATTGATTGATTGTGTATTTGATATCTCTTTAACATGTTTAACGCCTATTTATTAATACCATGTATATACTATTTTGAAAACTAATTCGTCTAACTAGTTTCAAATAACAGTTTGATATAGAAAGTGGCAGAATTTTATTTTGTGTTCGTTTTGAAGATAGAAGAATTAGATGTGTAAGAAGAGTAGGAAATAACAGTTATTCATTTGATGGTTTCTTAAGTGTTAACGATTTTCAACAGTAAATGTTCACATAAGATTTAATATAACATCATAAGAATATATCAGGTTGAACTTTACAGTTTAGATTATTTATCCCTACCTTGTAAATATATCGTCAAAAGTGTTGAAATGTCACAACGCATAAGATACCGTAGATTCATCTTATTCCAAAAGCCAAATTGCTTACAACTCATTTCCAATATCACTACCGATATTTTCTAACACATATTAAAATAAAGACAAGTGGTATGATTGCCAATGTGATATTTTTTTCATAAGAGACCAATTGACGCTTTGTAATGGTTGTCATCCTATTTGATTTAATATAAACTGATATGTAAGTAATACTTGATAGCAAATGTTTCTGATGTTTCTTGTCGATTTTCTGCGTATGCCGAAATTTACCCAATACCGACCAAGACTAAAAGGTTTAACAATCGAATTCGGCTGCAAAACAAAATATTTTTATCCTTATGAGCGGTTAATTAAAAATCCGATTTCTTTTAGCCATTAACAAGTCTCCAGTTTAAAAATAAGGAGATGTGGTATGATTGCCAATGAGAGAACTATGAGTTCAAATTAAGTGGATGTAAGCAATTATAGGCAACCTATACGGCCTTCAACAATGAGCCAAATCCATACCGTATAGCAGTTGTATACAATAATTCGATTGTTCATTTGTTCGCCCTTTGAATACTGTTATTAGCATCTTTGTATCGATAGTTTTGGCCTTTTTAAACCTTTTGCTCAAAATGGTGTCCCTTTCTGTCGTCCCAGCCTCATTTTAATTCACTTTTTCGTTTTTTCTGTCTTTGGTTGTATAGACTATTCTTGTTACTTGTATAGTCATTTTAGAACTCATTTAAGACATTGAACATTATATTTATAATGCATGACAAAGCGCACGCACACTGGAGAAAGATGGAAGAGTCATAACTTCAATCAAAACAGACAACGCAATGGCAAAACGCAACACTAGGGATGTTCTCAGATGCTCTGGAAGGTTCACCACTTCCTAAACAAATACTAGACACCTGTCGTTTTTCTCATTGTCCATCAAACTTTTTACCGATTTCAAAATGTTTTCTCTATTTCTTATCGTTATTTTCAGAGAAAAAAAAGACAAAGAACAGATGGGTGAAGACAAATAGTGAGTTTTGTATGCCTTCACTAGAAATATTTATGTATGTTCATCTGTACTTGACGCATCAACATATATATACAGAATTGAAAGAAATGACCCATTCCATTTCATTGCAACATCGATATATTATTGTTTTATATGACGCCACTGACTCGAGATCTTTTCTGGTAGACGTTATTTTTTGGCAGATGCGTTAAAGTGTATGGCTTCAAACCATGAGTTGACGTAGTATCAAGAAGAGCAATCTACAGTTACATTAGGATGAGTGAAATTGTGTCATATCGTCGATAAATGTTCATACTTTCATTCTTTATACATGACTTTCATCAGATGAACAGGTGTTAGCAATACATACAATAGGTAGGTCTTGTAATAGAGGCCATCCGGGATGATGGTCGGGGAAATTTGGACTGCTACTGGAAAATGAGGGTATAGTGGATAGGGACAGAAATTTTGCCTCGCAATAGGCAACCTACGGACTCCTCAAAGAGTTGTTGCAAGGGTTCTTAACGTGCAAAGAGCGTGGCACTCTCTTTACACGAGACATCGGATTTAACGTCCCCATTCTGACCGGACGTGGCTGCAAACTTGTACATCCCGCACAGCCAAACGGACACCCCACCTTGGCAAGCGTTTTACTGTCGGTCGGAAGAAGACCAAGTGACCATATTTTTATTCCCCAGTCACCCTTGGGGGTGTTCGCACTATGAATAATGTTATTGAGCACATATGTGTTTAGTTATTTCTGACTTTCTTATCGTATTGCTTTAAACGTTTTTAATAATATCAGTAAACGTGCAAATGATGTATGTACGTTTGTTATTTCAAACATCATATTTGTTAATGTCACAAACAATTGATAATTTGACAGTTTAATAAAATTAACTTGTATATAATTTTCAGTTGGCGCTGGAAGGAATCACAATGGTAAGGTTTTAAGTCGTTAACTAGAAAAGCAAAATGTATGTGTTATCGTCACCTGCACTTGATATAAGACGATAAATCCAGATTTAAAAACATATTTGCAATACCTTCAAATCTAATCAGCTGGTTTATGATGATGTGTACATGAAGGCATAGCTTCACAAACGTTGTTCTGTTCCATAGCGTGTTGATTATTTCTTACAATGTCGAAATTTTGCAACTTATAAGTGGTATTATAACTCTCTCATACATTTGTAGATCTGCCATTTGTTGTATAAAAACCTAACATTGTTACTGGGTTTTTGCAAGCAAAAAAGGAAACGCTACCATGTCGACGCACAATGTCTCTCCTTTTAGAGTTCGTGTGGTTCCCTCCGTTTTTGTTTAATACCTTTGTCGTGTTGGATGTAATTCGAAAATTTGCAGATTTAACATTGTTAAGCTAAATTTTATTTCTAGATTCTATAGGGATTTTACCACATATTGGAGAATGCATGTCCTTACGTTGTCATATATTTAGACGTTTATATGTTGTTTCACATTGAATCCTATGTGAAAACGGAGACAACCTTCCAATCTAATTAAAGAAAAAAAAATACAGATATTACAGGAGTTTAAAAAGCTTGTAAAAGCCTATTTGTTTCTTTCTGAAATGTATGCGTACACGAACTGAGCAACACGAACCATACCATAAATCGGTCTGATCGCAGGGACTTCGAACCGGTACGCAGATGCTGTGGAACCTGTTTATCATATGGCACCCATCGTGTTGCCATATTAGCACAATCCCGATTATAAGTCTTATTCTGAAGGTCTCATTCGAGAAGTAGAAGACAGGGTTATGGTGACGAAAATTTGAACATTTGTCCGTCGTCTGTAAAACATATATTCTATAACGTTCAACCATGTCGCGATGGCGATAGTAAAATTTTCGAAGGAATGATTTCCACTTCATGACTTGGCACTCTAGTTTTTATAGCTTCCTTGTAAGCAGCAACCCTCTATCAAGAGAATTGTCACCAAATTTTAAATAATGTAGTAAGAGGACATCATCTTTAGAATATGCTAACTTCTTTTCGTCCCCCCTAAGAAACTCCTGTATGAAATCATCCTCATATGAATTAAAAAACAAGTCGGCAAGAAGACGTGCACAGTTGGTTCCCATGAGAATGCCGATCGTTTGTTTAAAAACGTGTCTTCAAAACGTAACATATATGTTGTCAAATAAGAAATCAAGCATCTTCATAATTTTTTTTTTTAGAGAATTTTTACAATTCACAATTACTCCTTCCCTAGACTAGATATAAAATGATACCTTTAGAATATATATAATTTGTAATGATTTTTTTTCTGTATAGTATTTATCGAGAAGAACATTACAGTTATGTTAGAAAAGGTAAAATGGCGCCGTATCATCGACATATGTTCATACTTTTATTATTCATACGTAGACTTTCATCAGATGAAAAAAAACGAGAACTAAGTTTCAAATAGTAAAATATCCTCTTCTGAAAAGAAATATATGTCTGTCATGTGATATATTTAAATATCGATGAGGTTACCTTTCGAAAACTGGCGTTTGTACTATTTGATCGGTGGTTATCAGTTGGGTGATAGCAATTGATTGCATACATGTTCATAATATGATTACCCTCTAAGAGCGATAATTCAAACTTCTGAAGTGATATGTGTTGGTATTGCCTAATTCAAATTTAAAGTTAAGAGCAAATATGTTTTTATATATATATATTAGTATCGTTGTATTTAACATATTAGTATCGTTGTGCAAATCTCTAGACTTATATATATATATATATATATATATATATATATGGATTTCTTATCGTATTTCTTTAAACGGTCCTGATAATACTCATATATGTACCAAACAGAGCAAATAAGTACGTTTTGATTTTTCTACAAAATATTTGATAATGTCGCAAACGATTATTAATTTGTTAATTCATTAAAATTTACTTATATATAATTTTCAGTATCTTGAGTGGTATCGAAAACCGAATGTTACGAAGGTAAGATTTTAAATCGTTAACTTAGAGAGCAAAATGTATTTTAACAATATCCTGCACTTGATTCAAGAACATAAATCCAGAATAAAAACTGGCCAAATTCAATTTCAAAATAAAATTTTTAGTGAACTCTATTTTTTATCTCAGTGTGCATTTTTGATTGTAAGATATTTGCTCTACTTAAAAACTTAATCAGCTGTGAATGATAACGAATATATGTTGTTTGGTTCCATAACTTGGTTGACATATCTTTTGGAGTTTATGTGAATCCCTCTTGTTTTTGTATGCCTTGATTTGTAACTTGAAAATTGCAGATTTAATATCGTCATGCTTAATTTCATTTCTAGATTACATATGGATTTTGCAACACATTCGAGCACATCTGTCCTAAATTTCTCACATATTTAGATGTATATATTTGTTATTAAACCATGATTCCTATGTGAAAAGGGGAACAAAATGGAAATAAAACAGATAACAGATATAAGGAAAAAAGAAATTTAAACAGATTGCAATCGTCCGACGGCTTCTTTCTAAAATGTATGCGTGTACCGGCCCATACAAGTCTTTGAACCGCATGTTTATGGGCATTACGATATGCATATGGTCCGAATATTTAACCAATCATTGTTATAGTATTCCTTACTTAATATATAAATCCACGGTTTAACGTTTGATACTGTAATAAAATTTTATGAGGTATGACCCTCCGATTTGACATTAAAAAAAACCAGAGTTTATAAAATTTATTAATTCTAATTTTAAGAAGAATTTATAGAATTTTTTGAGTGTGTGTTTTTAAACATAATCATGCTATGATACGGTTTTAATTATGTTCATGCTTTATCAAATACATTGACGATGAATAACACTGTTAATTCAACTCACAAGTTAAAAGTATGCTAAACGTATTTATTTATGGTCGATTTGTCCTGACAACTCTAAGAAACACCTTAACTGTTTTAGTAACCATGTCAATACTAAACTGAAAATCGAAAAAAAAATAATAATACATTTATTTCTTTAATAATCTGATCTATTACTGATTGAATTCTTTCAAATAGGTGAACATTTGTATAGAAATCACATTAAATAGGCAAAAAAAGTTTTGAATTTGTCTTAACATCATCAAATATCCAAGTTTAAATCCATAGATTTTTTTTTATAATATGTTGTTCAGAGCCAATCTTCCTGAAAACCATGCAATAGGCTCCAAATGAAATGTTATCATATTGACCTGAAATTTTGCATTAATGATACCTTCATATCAAATACTCTCTGTGCAAAATACTTTTAAGAAATGTTCAATGTTAATCTATATATGGAGATAAACTCATCATAGATACCAGGATTGAAATTTTGTATTTGCGCCAGAAGCGCGTTTCGTCTACAAAAGACTCATCAGTGACGCTGGAATCAAAAAAATTTAAAAGGCCAAATAATTTTCTCATACAACGTTCACATTACTAGCGAGTTGCGGACCGCAGGTAGTTACACTACATCACTACCGATTTTCTCCTTTTTGGTCCAAAGTTTCTCCCATAAACCCGTAATAGAAAAAAACTTATGGTGCACAATTTTACAACTCTCACAAGACATATCATTAGTTTGGTTAAAATCAATTATGTACTTTGAGACGACTAAACGATTGTAGACATATTACAAACAAACAGACGGACGGACAGACAGACCGACATTATCAGTATTATATATCCGCCAGCTATCACTAGCATGGGTATAATAAGTCTCTTTTCAATCGAATCAAATGGATTCGGGACAGCCAATAATTACAGGTCAAGCTAGACATTCTGGCCTGTTTAATCATTTATTAAAAGACAAACGCTGAGGGGTGGTTATGTTTGATTCACTATTCTGGATACACGTATGAATCTTTCAAATGGAATAAGACATGTAGAGAAAATTTATCAAATCACCAATTATTATATCTAAATTAAAACGGAGGGATATGTTGTATAAATTTATGACACAAAGTCTTTATATTTACTTGATAAAATCCTAGCAAATTAACAGCACTTTTGTAGCTGTTCTTCATATAAAAGTCATAGTGATGCTTTCAACATGTACAGCAAATCTTACAAGAAGTTCAAAATGACCCTTAGCACTGTTTAACTTCATTTAGTCTTCAACTGTCAGATTTCCATGTAATTCAATAACATGTTTCAATCATTTTCATTTTATATTAATTCAAAATACATGTATCAAGGCAATTAATACAGGAAAGTAAAACACTATTACAATGACGGTGGCATTTTTTTGTAGTTCTACTGTACTGTTTTTGCAGCAAGAATGAATGTAAAGTTGCAATGTCTATGCTATCTGTATAATGATATATGTTGCCAAGTCTGTAGAAACAGCGTGTACCAGTATGTCATCGACTGACAATCTGCTTTGCAAATCTTATCCATCAACTACATTCGAATTTGCTGTATCACTAGATTTAGATCCAAGTTAAACAATTGGCAAATACACTGCAAACTCAAGATGTGGTAACAACTCGTCAGAGTTAAATTTCTTTGTTCCATCATCGTTCCGTAATAGTTTCAAGTTAATAAATTCTACGTATATATCATGTAACAATTCCTTAACCATACTACTAAAACATTTCAATGACTTATAAAAACCGTAAAAGACCATCCTTCTGCAATATTCAAAACTGATTGCAGCAAAACTTTTGTGCTCATGAAAATAAGCTACACATGTCTCAGCCCATAGAAGTTTGTAATAACTGTTTTCTTTGTTGGCATATATACATGCTTGTCTATGCATATATGATATTCTAAGAAGTGAGGTTTTTGTATAAACCTTGAAGCAATTTCGCTCTGAACAAGCAAAGAATGGATCATCATCTAATTATCATCAGTGTCGGCTATTACATTTTCTCTTGGAAAATATTTAGTTTCTGCTGTTTCTATATTTTTAAAATTGATCACATAAAATTATAACAAATTTCCATTGGAAGCATAGACACCTTCTCGAAAGAAGTAACATGTAAAACTGTACTTTAATATAGAATCGAGATTTGCTATTTTTATTTGACGATTCTACACTAAAGCATAATTTTATTTGATCAATTTTAAAAAATACAGATATTCGATAACCTATCTCAAATTCATGAACGTTTGCTAGTTAATTTTATCAACCCAGTGTCACAGTACTGACCTGGACCTGCAAATAGCCAAAAATAAAAATCATCAAGAATTTGGGTTCACGTAGACAATGCATATTTTCACTGATTTGTTTGAAATCCTATCTGGATAAATTAAGTTTTCTCCCTTTATCAGTTGATGTTTTTAAAGTTGGTACAAAGTAGGAGAATCAGGGGAAACAAATCTTAGTTCACGTTCTGTTGAAAATGAAATCGAAATCATACAACTCATGATATGAGCAAATTTTTACAGATCATTGTGATGACAGGCTGGTCCTGGATACTTCTTATACAATAACACATGCTATATGTAGTATAAAACTTGCGACAAAAACAATGAGAGGACAAAATAAAAACATTTAAATCGAAAATTGGAAAGAAGTAAAAAATTGAAAACAACACGTTTAATAATTTCATGCCTCCCAAACGCTTTTCTGGATTTACCTTAATGAGGAACGCTCAAAGCCAAACATTTGAAATCCGAGGGATGTAGTAGTACCGAAACAGTTGAAGAGCTATATGACAAAAATACCTAAAACAAATAGCCAAATCCATCTAAGGTCAACTTTGCCTGAGGGAGTTGAAACCTTAGTTTCTTTATAATTTCAAAATTTATAAACGGGCAATTTTAGAAAAGTTTGTTATAAATCATGTCAGTACCGAAGTACTGACTACTGAGCTGATGATACACTCGGGGACTGATAGTCCACCAGCAGAGGTATCGACCCAGTGATGTAAAAAATTGAAAACAACACGTTTAATAATGTCATGCGTCCGAATCGCTTTTCTGGATTTACCTTCATCAGGAACGCTCAAAGCCAAACATTTGAAATCCGAGGGATGTATAAGTACCGAAACAGTTGAAGAGCTATATGACAAAAATACCTAAAACAAATACCCAAATCCATCTAAGTAAATGTATAATACAAATATATCTCTGTATTGATTATATTAGTACAAATATCAACAATGCAATGTGCTCCCATTAAAATTATAAAACCGTATTTAAAGAGAATATATTGACTCACAGGAAAAACATGAATATATGCCAATGGTCTGAATGGCCAATTGATTTCAAAGAGGGCCTTTTCAACCCATAATTATACATTACAAACTGTAGGATATTCTAGATATTTTTTGTTTTTTCGTTTAGATCAATGGATGTGTGACTAAATTGTGGCAGACATTTTTTTAAGGGAAAGGGTCGTCAAAATACAGATTCATATGCATATAAAATAATTGTATTAATTAGAAAAAAATAATCAGTACAGAACATACTTGTCAATAAATTTAAGGGATTGGGATTTCTTTAATATACAGAAATATTGTCAAGTAATAGAAACTGCCCCAGAGTGAAAACAGTAGTTATTAGCCTTATCTCAATCATTCTGTAATGAAATTACATCAAAGTGTTATGTATGAAGGCTCGTTTAATAGAGAAAATGAATTTCATCCTCTATAAAATTCAAAAAATTTCTGAGAAAACCCGCAAAAATACCATTTGCATTTTATAGGGGATGGCTGTTAGATTTTTTTATTGGGAGGGTAAGGGAGGGGAGATGGAAAATAATTTAAAGACATTATTCACCATAATTTTGTTGAAAATAAATTAGTAATTTCTTTGCCTCAAATTTAAGGTCATGAAAACAATTTATTTAAATCTGACTATGGCAAAATAAATAACTTACCCCAAAAACATTGAAAATTAATATTTGATCCAAGAATATTCCAAAATTAACCACATCCCCACTTTTTACCCAAAAAAAATAAATGGTCGTCATGAATCTATGTATGTGTATGTGTGTGTAGAGAGGGTGTATTCTTACTTGTTCCTATGTTGATGACCTTCATCTGGTCTCCAACTAGTATTCCTTGGCGACTCTCGGAAAGGCACGTATGTCATCTGTTGCCTTGCTGGAAGTTGTATGTTCTAAGAAGCAACATTTCAAATTTTACTTAAGCTTCCTTTTCAGTAAATGCCAAAAATAGTCTCGGTGTTGCTGGCATATGTTTAACTGAATCAATCTAGCATCAATATTAAAAAATATCTTTCGATATCTTGCATGCGCAATAATTTTTTGACAATATCCATTGGTCTATTCACTGTTACTTATTTCATGAAAAAAAAAATGCCAGTTTAGGAGATTCATGGACTAAAACTTCCTTCAAACTTCATTGTGGCCTATAAAAGGCTTTCTTTAAAACCCCCTACCGAATAATCGTTCGAGACAAATCTTTCCTGGCATGGTTTATTTTTGTCTATCTACGACATTTTTAGCAAGTATAAGTTTAAATGGCCAGTAACACAGTGAAATACCAGAATTTATTAAGCTGAAATTATACACATTTTTCACTAGCATTTTAGTGATTTTAAGGCACTTATGCAAATGAGGCTGTTTCTAAAAATAGACACGGTGCAACTAGTTTAAGATATATTTTTACTTTTCTTTTATATATAAAACTAGAAATACAAAATATTTGAACAGTTCCGACATGCCATTTGGACAATATTTTCGATTTTGCATGAGTTTCGGGCAGACTGGCTTTTAATACGTATAATTCCGTTTTAATGATGTAAAATAATAATAAGATCACATATCTATTTTTACGGTATACGTCATTCAAAGCGGTTTACTGGTAAACAAAACAAAAAAACACCACAAGACGTCGAAATAGGCGTAACGTCATAGCGTTGTATTCCGTAACACGTCTAATTTTGACGTTTTGCACTGCAAACTAGGTAATCAATTGGTTTATTCACCTAAAACGAAATCAGTCACCATAATTATTTTAAGTTTTATATATCATTAAAACGGAAATTCATGTATCAATTACAAGTTGTTTTTTTTATTAATGGATTTAAAGTTGGAGATTTGATGATGTTAGGAAAAATTTGAAACATTTTTTCAATATTACATTTTTGCCGATTTTATGTACTTTTTATACAAATGTTATTTTGAATGAATTCAATCGGTGAAAGTTATATATGCAAAAAGTAAAATAATCAAAAAAATTCAAAACGGAAAGTGAAATGGCAAAATTAAAAAGCTCAAACACATCAAACGAATTTTACCAAAATATGTGACATAGCTCATTTACTGTTCCTTGACCTTAAGTTGTATTTTTTATATCTTATTTACTGATTATACTTTTGTTGTATCTAACTTGCTAAACAAAAAGCACACAAGTAGGATAAATGAGCATACCATATTGGTTCAAATTTGGATATTCGAAAAAAAAATACTTATATGGTCAAAATACTCATATGCTCCAACCGGAACATACGCACAATACTTTTAATCATCTTTAATTCTATTCATTGTGCTTTTAATGCCACAGGTCAGCCTATTAATTTGCATAAAACATGTAATTAAGAACTTGGGGACATCTAACGGACCTTTTGATATACTGGAAGGCCATACAATACTTATGTCAGAAATTAACATGCTTAAATATTAATATGATATCACATAGGCATGTATAGCAAACAGAGAACCCTTCTTATCCAATTTCCCTAATTCTACATTGTGATAAATTATGTTTGAATGAACGAATACTTACAGAACTAAGGTTTTAAGACACACTTTTCACTGAATAATAATGAAATGAAAATTGGTAAATATTTAACAAACCTCAGATCAAAGACATGAAAATACATCGTTTAGCATTTTCACCAATAAAAACCGTTGTGGTTTTTTCCTTTAAAGATTACTTGTAAATATCATTTGGTCATACATTTGCTTGTAGATTTTATAAAATTTGATTACAATTATCCGTTTATTATTTAGACTCCTAAAAGTAAAAAAAAAGAATACTTGAATAACAAAAATGATATTGTCAAGATCGATGAAACCGTGATTTGTACCTACGACTACTTTCTACGCTATTAATTAAGAGCACTTTAAATCAAAATAAACCGTATGAATTCAATGTACAAATGTGTCTACTAAATTATTTTAGATTGATTGATTGTGTAATTGATTACAGTTAAACGCTTATTTTTTTATAAAACAAATTAAAGTATGTATTTTTTTTTAAAACTAATTCTTTGAAATGATTTTCAATAGTTGTCTGATAGATAAAGCGGAAGACTTTTATTTTTTGGTCGATCTTTAAGATAGAACAATTATTTTGCTAGCTCTATATAATTATGATTTAATTTCATTACGCAAAGCACGGTGCTTGATTTGAGTCAGAAAAACTATGTGTAAGTCTTGTTATTTGTAGTATTTATTCGGAAATGTTCATTAATGAGTTCTATGCATGTTTTTACTGTCATTCAAGATTAAAAGGTAAAAATTGTAGTATGTGTAAGAAGAGTGGAAAATAACTGTTATTGTTTTGATGGTTTATTTACTGTTAACGTTATTGAAAAGGAAATGTTCACATAAGATATAAAATAACATCTTTAAAATAGAAATGAGAATGGAAATGGGGAGTGTGTCAAAGAGACAACAACCCGACCAAAGAACATAAAAAAAGTTAAAATGGACGTCACACTAAACTACAAAAATAAAATTGAACTAAAATTATAAAACATACAAGTCTAACAAAGACCAGAGGCTCCTGACTTGGGACAGGCGCAAAAATGAGCGGGGTTAAACATTTTTTGTGAGATTTCAACCCTCCACTTATACCTCTAGCCAATGTAGAATAAACAAACACACAGCAATATGCACAGTAAAACTCAGATTTGTTTTGTAACTAAAAATGAACATGGCGTTTTATGTATCTGATATTAAACAGTCTAGATTCTTCCACTACAACTTGTTTATTTATCATCAAAATTGTAGAACTGTCACAAAGCATAAGATACAGTACAGAAATCTATTTCCAAAATCTGAATTAATAACAACTCATTTCCAATATCACTGCAGATACATGTCATCACGTATTAAGATAAGAACAGGTAGTATGATTGCCAATGAGATATTGTTTCACAAATGTCGCTTTTGAATAGTAGCCATCCCTATTTGATTGTTTATTAACTGATGAGTGAGTAATGATTGATTGCATATGTTTTTGGTGATTCTCAGTGATTTTTTTTACATATACCGAAAACCAAAACAGGGTGTGGACGAGGATAAAATATGAAAATCGGCTGCAATGCATAATACTCTTATCCTTATCGGCGGTTAATTAAATTTCATTTTGCTCAAGTCTACAGTGTTCTTATCTTCGAAATTTGGATACAGTTATACGCATCTATATATCGATAGATATGGCCGTTTTTAAATTTTTTGCTTAATATATTGTTACTTTCTGTCGTGTCGTCATCGTTTTAATCAAATTATATCAAGTTTTTCTAACTTTGGTTGTATAAACTATTCTTGTGTCAAGGAAACATTGTATTTATAATGCATGACAGTTTGCACACTGGGAAAATGATTAAGGAAGATAATTAAGGGACAACTAAAAGCCATTACTTCCATAAAAAAACACAACACCAGGGATGCCTCGGAAGGTTCACCACTTCTTACAAAAAAAAATCGCCGCTCGTCAGTTACTCATTGACCATAGAACTTATTTACCGATTTCAACACTTTTCCTTTATTTTTCATAATTATTTTTCAGAGAAAAAGAAGATCTGGACGATAAAGATGCAAGGTGAGATGAGGGACTTTTCGTTTTGAATTTTCCTTGAAGTTCTGTATTTTTCGTTATTTTGCTTTTTTGTATGCTTTTACTAGATACATTTATCTATGCTCTTCCGTACTTGACGTATCAAGATATATTCAGAATTGAAAGATGTTAAATGACCCATTCCAGTTCATTAATATCTTTCGCAGTACTACATTTAACCCATTCTTTTTATTCCTTACAATGTCTCGATTGGAAAACTCTCTAGTAGTATTTTAAGTCACTCATACATTTTTAATTTATATTTTACATTATGTCAAGCTCATATAATTACTGTATTTCTCCCTGGTGTTGGCTATTATTTTTTCTACTAGCTGTGGTGTTATAATGCGTGGCAGATGTTCCTGCATAGCAGGGTTGCAAACCTCATCGACTTTCTGTTTGCAATTCTAGTTGAAATTGATAAATTTCTTTTAGTTATGTTGCCATATTTGTTTTTAGATTATTATAAAAATTTTGAACCTTAAATTTTAGACTTTATTGTCCGTATACCCTTAAATGTTAGGAGAACATTGGTAAACAAGCTTTATTGATTTCTGTTGCTTGCAAGCGTTATTATCTTAGGACATTATAAGAACAAGCAAGGTCGACTTTATCCTTAAATGTTATTGATATCAGTAAACTATTGTTCTATGTAACAACAACGACTCGAGATCTTTTATGGTAGACTGCATTTATTTTGTTAGATCCGTTCAAGTTGGTGTCATCAAGTCATGAACAGACGTAGTATCGAGGAGAGCTATCTACATGTAACATTAGGATGAGTGAAATGGTGTCAAATTGTCGACATATGTTCAAACTTCAATTCTTCGTACGTGGACTTTCCTCAGTTGATTAACAACGTGAATTAAGATTCAAATAGTAAAGTGTCCTTTTCAAAGAAAAATGTATCGAAGAGGTTCCAGTCATAAACTCGCGTCTTTACTATTTTATCGGTCGTTATAAGTCGAGTAATAGCAAAAAATTTTATAACAAAAATACCGAACTCCGAGGAAAATTTAAAACGAAAAGTCCCTTATCAAATGGCAAAATCAAAAGCTCAAGCACATCAAACGAATGGTAAACAATTAATCTATTTCCAAAAACATAATTGCTTATATCTCATTTTCAATTTTGCTGAAGTTTTTTTTTTTTCATCACATATTAAAATAAAGACATGTGGTATGATTGGCAATGATACATTTTTCAAAGGAAACCAAATGACGTACTTACATAGTTGTCGTCACTACTAAAATATTTGATTGATTGTTAACTGATAATTCAGTAATACTTCATAATATGTGTGTATGTGTTTTCTTATCAATTTTTCCATATACCGAAAATTATCCAAAACCCGCTGTGACTGCAAGGCTAAACTAAATTTCTGATTTCTACGGAATGAGTTTATGTTGCACAACTCCCCAGTGTTCTTATTTGTGCCTTTTGGAAACTCTTATGAGCATCTATATATCGATAGTTTTGGTATCTTTATTCCTGTTACTTACAATGTTGTCCCTTTCTGTTGTCTCATCCTTGTTTAAATCACGTTATTTAGGTGTTTCTACCCTTGTTAGTATAAACTATTCTTGTTACTTATATACTAATTTTAAAATCGTTTCAGACAATGAAACATTACATTCATAGTACAAGATAGATCGCACACTGACAATAAGGAGGAAGATAATAAAGGGACAAAGAAAATCCTTAAGGTCAATAAAAGCAGACATGGCAAAACACGACACCAAGAATGTTCTGAGATGCACCGGAGGGTTCACCATTTTCTACACAAATACTAGACATCCAGCGTTTAACTCTTTTTTCGTAAAACGTATTTTCCGATTTCAAAATGTTTCTCTATTTTTTTTTTTTTTTTTATTTTTAGTTCACATGAAGATATAATCGAGGATATATAGTAAGTTGTGTATGCATTCACTAGAAATATTTATTTATGTTCTTCAGTTTTCTATTATACTTTCTTTTAGTTGTGATTTTACAACGTGTGACAGATGTTCGGGCATTTCATAGAGTGGGAAGACAGTTATTGTTTTTTGGTGTTTTTTTAGTGTTAACGATTTAAAACAGCCGATTTTCACCGAAGATATAAAATTATATCACAAGAAAAGATTTGTTTTGTAACTAAAATTAAGAGGGCATTTTCTGTAATACATATAGATTTATCACCAAATCTTGTAAATATATTGTCAAAATTGTAGAAATGTCACAAAGCATAAGATACAGTAAATTAATCTATTTTCAAAAACTAAACTGCTTACAACTCATTTCCAATATCACTGCAGATATTTTCATCACATATCAAAATAAAGACATGAGGTTTGATTGCCAATGATATTGTTTCAAAAGTGACCAAATGACGCTTTCTTTTAAAATAGTTGTCATCACAATTTGATTGTTTATCAACTGATGAGTGAGTAGTAGTTTATTGTATATTTTTCTGAGGATTCTTATCGATTTTTACTCATCCCGAAATTTGCTCTAAACCGGCTCTGACCACAAGGCTAAACTATGGACTTCGGCTGCAAAGCATAATACTCTTAACCATATGAGCTGTTTATCAATGTTCATGTTGCACAAGTCTCCAATAATTTTATTTTCGCCAATTGGATACTGTTATAACCGTCTATATATCGATAGTTGTTGCCGTTCTTAAACTTTTTGCTCAGCTTGTTGTCCCTTTCTGACGTCTCATTCTTGTAAACATCAAATTATTTCGGAGTTTTCTGTTTAACTGGAATAAGGAACAAGAGAATATAGAGACAAACAATAGCCATAACTTCAATAAAACAGAAAATATCATGGCAAAACTCAACACCAGGAATTTTCTCAGATGCCCCGTGAGGTTTGACACTTTTTAGAAAAATACTAGACACGTTCTACTAATTTTCCATAAAAACATTTACCGATTTCAAAATGTTTTTTTATATTTTTAGTTATTATTCAGAAGAAGCTTTTGATTCGGAAGATTTTTAGTGAGTTATGTATGCTTTCACTAGAAATATGTATTTATGTTTTCCGTACTTGACGCATCAACTTATAAACAAAATTAAAGTTGTTAAACGACCAATTCCATTTCTTTCATAATGTCACAGTACTAAATATAACCCTTTATTTCATTATTCCTTACTCAGGTCGGGAACTATAAATTTCATGACGTCAGAATAAATTTGCATAGTAATTTCCAAATAGAAGGCAAACATGACCTTGAAAACTGACCAATCGACGCAATGAACTACAGTGCATTGTGGGCTACTACAAGTTAACTACCACTTTAAAACACGTGGAATTAGTAGGAAAACTGTCAACTAATATAGTGTCTGGGACTCTCATAATAAATTTTTTTTATTCAGCGAATGTCTTTAATGTAACATATACATATATAAAACAAAATCTTCAATTTGCATGCTTATATTAAAACAATACTGTTTACTGGCTTCATAATTCGACTTTCTTTTTCGCCCTGTAAAAATACTTGAACAGGTTTTCTCCATTGTTATGCATAGTACCTGTGCATTAAATTCACGTGAAACAGTAAAACTTCCAATGAAGTGACCACTGTCCAGTATAAAAATCAATTAAGGTTCTTTAAACCTGTCAAAACAGTTTGAAGGAATGGGTTACACGTCTATTTATATACATGCTATTGAATTTTTGGTATCCTGTGTACTGCAATTTTAAAACCATTGCTGCTTCGAAAAACACAAAGAACATGGCACTGAAACACTGCATAATTTCAAGCATGTTCCCGTTGTGGCGTTACAGGCTGCCCGACAATATAGATGTGACGACAGACGCGGACTTATCTGCACTGTGTGTGTTAACTTTCTATCGGGACCTGATCTAAAAGTAAGTACATCATATTCAGTATTCTCAAAAAAAAAGCGAGGACGGTAAATAGCTTAACATATTTTGTATACTTTTGTCCATCGATGAAGTCCGTCTGTTGCCAAGTTTATCCCATAATATACCTAAGAGGTATTTTTATCATTCGGCTGTGTCCTATGGACTTGCATGCAATATCTTCAACCATTTTAATCCTCCGGAATATAGTGGGTGCATGTTGCTCATTTAGGTTTTCTAAAATGTGCTTTGTAGGAAACAATATACAGTTAGGAAAAAAAGGGAAATTTAACCTCATAAATTTTACCATCCCCTTTTCCTTGCTTTCTTACAAATAAAGTTTACTGTTTGTGTCATATATGTGCATATGTATATAATCAGTATCTTCCATTGATATCCAGGAGTTAAAATGATTAAATCAATGTAAATATAATTTCTTTTTTTGCATTCATTTTCAATAAAATATTGCAAAAAAAAGGGTAAAGATGTCATATGTTTGAGCAAAGTTGGGCAAAAATTACTATTTCAATCCTTTGGAGTGATACCTTTTCTGAAACTGTTTAATTATATCTATCACGAGTTCAAATAAAAATCCTATGTCTTTCATCTCCTTTTTTGGTAAAATTGCGTTAAAAAGTTCGTGTGAAAAAATAGTGTTTGTAAACATTACAATACTTTCTAGACATATGGTCGTATTGGCTATGAAAATATGGACAGTCAATCAGAAAATAGCCCATAAAACTGGTAAACAATAATGTTGATGTTCTTATAGTTCTTATAAACCCACTTTGAAGGCTAATTTAGTCATCAGCTTTCTAAAAATGATTTTTATTGCACAATCACTTTCATTTTTGAAAAATCCACAGGGGCCAAAATACGAAACCACTCTTCAACCTGTGTATTGTTACCGCATATAGAAATGAAAAGATGAGGTATGAGTGCCTAATGAGACATTTCTCCATCCAAGACACAATCTAGTAAAGTAAGCAATTATAGATTACAGTACGACTTTCAACGCTGAAAAGTAAGCTATGAAGGGGCAAACAATGACTAGTGTAAAACAAATCAAACGAAGTAAACCAACGCCCTAATCTATATACAAAACGAGAAGAAAATGTCTATTTGTCGTTTTTATAGTCTTTAGCACGTGATGGTTTGACTTTTATTGTTTAGCATTATTAACCAATATATAATTAAGTGTACTAAAAATAAAACTGCACCTTTATCAATAAAAGCAAAACCAGTCCATTACAGACTTACAACTGACAATTATGAATTAGCTGGTCCATTCTGAACGAACAGGACCATTATGGAATTTAATTTGTTATTTAAATACATATCATGGGAAAATATTTGCATTATGAAATTAAGAGATCCAAAGAACAAATATCTTATTTGACTCATATGACAAATACAAATCTTTTGACAAAATCTTTTAAGAACAAATAAATATGAAACATAGATTACAAGCCCAAATTCATTCAAATTTTTTTTCAAGCGGGGGTATATTTAATCACTAAATCACATATGTATATGTATTACCCCGCTTTCATGGTCTATCAGAGATATATAGCATTGATCCGTCCGTCTGTCAGTCCGGCTGTCCGTCCGTCCGTCCGTCCGACTTTCTGTCCGTCTTTTAGTCCGTTAATTAATCCTGTACGCTTTCACTTTTGTATCCACAAATCCAACCCCCTGCACCACTTTTCATATTAAAATGAAACAATCTTAAATTCCTAACCATACCAATACCAAATACATGCCATTTTGCAATTCATATTTTGTTTTTGGTCAAAATTAATTTGGGTTTATCTATTTTCTAAACATGGACTTTGCCATTGCTTTATAAGGGGGTACCCATATTGTATCCGTAACTCCTGTGAAACCATTTATCATGACTTAATGAATATTTCTTAGATTCGTTCTCATATAAAGCTATTGTGCAACTTCTTTTTGGTTTAGGATTAAAAATATTTTTGGGGTTTCTTTTTTCAAAACCATAGACTTAGTCATTTCTTGTTATTGGGAGTACCCATTTTGTATCCGCAACTCTTCCTAAACCAATTAATTTAATGAAATTTAAAATAATATGTAATGCACAACTTACATGTATGATGAAACTAGAACTGGCGTAAGCTCACACACTAATATCAAACTAAATGCGTCGCAATGTTCAGAAGCTGATTTTTATATCCAATAATTATACTACCTGCCTAAATTTTGTGTTATATTTGTTGCTGTACATACATTAGATATAGGTCAATGTCGCGGTTTTTCCTTACAAAATGTTAAACCAAAAGGACATTTTAAGTATAAAAGACACTCTTGTCTTATATTTTGCCTACGACAATCTTACCTACATGTTCAAAAATATTATGTCTTTAGAATGACTCGTTCAAGAAATATTGCAACCAATTAATACTTGATTTTATAAAATTTCAGAAAAAAACCATGCAGATGATATCCAAACGCCGCCTTGTAAAATAACAAAATACACGATGGCAAATAATGACAGCACATTCACAAGTGTTTCTGTGAATAACCAACATTCTCCAGTTGTTCAAACAGACACAATTTACCATGTGGAGAAAGATGTTCAAACCTGTGTAACTGGCCTCGCGACCGGAAAGAATTTGGTTACCAATTTGAGTCCGTGTCATCAATATTTTAAGAATTGTCTGGACAAATACAAAACTTTCATTGTCTTATTTCAGAGAAAGATGTGGTCATTAACAGTTTAAGGAAAGAAATTGAAGGCCTTTGTTGTGTTGAAACTAAGAAAGATCGAATATACATGTTATTGCATAAATTTTTCTAGAAGAAAAAGAGAGTTTAAAAGGTTGCGATTTTTTTAAAGATGTAAATGGTTTGTCAATTCTTTCTCCAAATGATATATATAAAAAAACAAACGCCTATAGTAAGAAAGGTAATTGATTGTTAAACCAAATCTGTTTCAGATATTGATACTTATGGAAATTTTCAAAAACACCAATTCCGCTAGTCTTTACCAATTAAATTGTTGTTTTCAGCAAAACATTTGCGTTATTTTTCCCTCATGTCATTTGCTGCCTTGATTTTATTGTACAATTTAACAGGAAGTAAAACTGTAGTTGATATTTTTCAAGCACTTTACCATCAGGTTGTTTCACCTTTTTACAAAACTGGTTGCTATCATTGAAACCTAATCCACGTGTCTCTATGAATGAAGTTTCTGATTTAGTATATGCCTTTGACAACAATCAGCGCCTACAAAAGGTTATTGTGTCTTTCACTGTTGGTTTTCGTTGCTGTCTTGTAAACGAATAATTGAAATCTTCGTGTAATCATCAATCATATTAGTGGCTGTAATTCGGGTAATTCAAGTATTCGTTTCTTCGCATAGAAATAACTGTTCATTAATCTGAGCATTGAACGAATACTTTATATCACGGACTGTAAATGAGGATACAAAAAATGGAAAAACTAAGCGAAATTTTTTATCCCGCAATGCATGAAAACATGTGCTGTATTTCAGTAAATAACGCGTATTCACGGTTGATCGTAAACACGTAGTAGTCTGTCATTCATTGTTACTCATTTAGTGGATTGGTCAAAAACCCAAATGAAAAAATTGCGTCATACGTAAATGAACAATTACATGTGCGAGGACATAAGTAAGCTAATTTATGCATATCCATATAAGGTAGTGTTCCCGACCTGTTACAATGTCTCGGTTTGAAAACTCAGCACATATAAAAAAAAAATTAAGACATATGGTAGCGTATTTTTCAGAGGATATCGGGATCTGGGAATTTAGTCAAAACAGGAAGTTGTGATAATATTAAAAACCGACACAGATAAAAAAAAATAAACAATTTCAAAATGTTCAGGCTTTAATTAAATCTTTATTTGGGTAAGTTGATGCAAGCATACGATCTGTATTGTGTATTATATTGTTAGAAGCAAATAATGTTTATCGACTACATAATATCAATAACACGTTAATTATGAGCTATGAAAGTCAAGTAGTTCGTACATTTTAATGAGTAGGATTAAAAAACAATTCAAACAAATATACTTTACTGTGGGTTAGCATTCGTAAGAGGTCACTGTTCTATAGATAAACAACTGTTGGTTATATTTGTAAGTTAGAATCTTCATTGAAGCTGCCTGGAACACGAATGTTGTGTTAATTAATTCGTTTGATGTGTCATTTGTATGCAAGAGTAACATCCCTTTGTACTATGTTTCCATTCCAAAAAGATTATCGAATCAATGCGTTTATTGACCCTTAAACAGGTTCATAACTTCATATTAATGTATAGTTATGTGATTTGATTTTAAATCATTACAAAGTTTATAACTTTAATAGATTTTAAGTATTTATCATTGGTTTATTAAAGACATTTATGCATATCAATATTGTATCTATTTGTTTTGAAACGTTTAAAATTATTATATACCAATATAAAGAACCTTTCATAATTTTATAAATGTTATTTAGTTACATTGTCAACGTATATTTGTTCCACCTAACAGATGTTCTTTCAGAAACTTTTTTATAAACAATGTCATAATATCTGTTCCTGTTGGAACAAATATTCTATACCATTTATTCCGTTAGGAACATATGATGTAATATTTATTCCAGTGGAAATAATATTCCAGAATATTTTTTCCATTTGAAACTTATATCATGAAGGAACTTCTATTTCGTGACAACATACTAAGTTACTTAATTTGATATGCAATCTAGTCCATCTGCTTCAAACTAATCCTGGAATTGTTTACTTTTAAAGGCGTATTATGGTAATATATATATATATATATATATATAAGTCTAAATTGAAAACAACGTTCAAACCTATGATTACGTTGGATAAAAATCGCAATTTTTATACGTGTGCATGCAAAACAAATGTCTTGGTAGAGATTTCAAAATGTTTTTTTATATTTTTAGTTTCGATTCAGAAGAAGATTTTGATTCGGAAGATTTTTAGTGAGTTATGTATGCTTTCACTAGAAATGTGTATTTATGTTTTCAGTACTTGACGCATCAACTTATAAACAAAATTAAAGTTGTTAAACGACCAATTCCATTTCTTTCATAATGTCACAGTACTAAATATAACCCTTTATTTCATTATTCCTTACTCAGGTCGGGAACTATAAATTTCATGACGTCAGAATAAATTTGCATAGTAATTTCCAAATAGAAGGTAAACATGACCTTGAAAACTGCCCAATCGACGCAATGAACTACAGTGCATTGTGGGCTACTACGAGTTAACTACCACTTTAAAACACGTGGAATTAGTAGGAAAACTGTCAACTAATATAGTGTCTGGGACTCTCATAATATTTTTTTTTATTCAGCGAATGTCTTTAATGTAACATATATATATAAAACAAAATCTTCAATTTGCATGCTTATATTAAAACAATACTGTTTACTGGCTTCATAATTCGACTTTCTTTTTCGCCCTATAAAAATACTTGAACAGGTTTTCTCCATTGTTATGCATAGTACCTGTGCATTAAATTCACGTGAAACAGTAAAACTTCCAATGAAGTGACCACTGTCCAGTATAAAAATCATTTAAGCTTCTTTAAACCTGTCAAAACAGTTTGAAGGAATGGGTTACACGTCTATTTATATACATGCTATTGAATTTTTGGTATCCTGTGTACTGCAATTTCAAAACCATTGCTGCTTCGAAAAACACAAAGAACATGGCACTGAAACACTGCATAATTTCAAGCATGTTCCCGTTGTGGCGTTACAGGCTGCCCGACAATATAGATGTGACGACAGACGCGGACTTATCTGCACTGTGTGTGTTAACTTTCTATCGGGACCTGATCTAAAAGTAAGTACATCATATTCAGTATTCTCAACAAAAAAAGCGAGGACGGTAAATAGCTTAACATATTTTGTATACTTTTGTCCATCGATGAAGTCCGTCTGTTGCCAAGTTTATCCCATAATATACCTAAGAGGTATTTTTATCATTCGGATGTGTCCTATGGACTTGCATGCAATATCTTCAACCATTTTAATCCTCCGGAACATAGTGGGTGCATGTTGCTCCTTTAGGTTTTCTAAAATGTGCTTTGTAGGAAACAATATACAGTTAGGAAAAAAAGGGAAATTTAACCTCATAAATTTTACCATCCCCTTTTCCTTGCTTTCTTACAAATAAAGTTTACTGTTTGTGTCATATATGTGCATATGTATATAATCAGTATCTTCCATTGATATCCAGGAGTTAAAATGATTAAATCAATGTAAATATAATTTCTTTTTTTGCATTCATTTTCAATAAAATATTGCAAAAAGAAGGGTAAAGATGTCATATGTTTGAGCAAAGTTGGGCAAAAATTACTATTTCAATCCTTTGGAGTGATACCTTTTCTGAAACTGTTTAATTATATCTATCACGAGTTCAAATAAAAATCCTATGTCTTTCATCTCCTTTTTTGGTAAAATTGCGTTAAAAAGTTCGTGTGAAAAAATAGTGTTTGTAAACATTACAATACTTTCTAGACATATGGTTGTATTGGCTATGAAAATATGGACAGTCAATCAGAAAATAGCCCATAAAACTGGTAAACAATAATGTTGATGTTCTTATAGTTCTTATAAACCCACTTTGAAGGCTAATTTAGTCATCAGCTTTCTAAAAATGATTTTTATTGCACAATCACTTTCATTTTTGAAAAATCCACAGGAGCCAAAATACGAAACCACTCTTCAACCTGTGTATTGTTACCGCATATAGAAATGAAAAGATGAGGTATGAGTGCCTAATGAGACATGTCTACATCCAAGACACAATCTAGTAAAGTAAGCAATTATAGATTACAGTACGACTTTCAACACTGAAAAGTAAGCTATGAAGGGGCAAACAATGACTAGTGTAAAACAAATCAAACGAAATAAACCAACGCCCTAATCTATATACAAAACGAGAAGAAAAGGTCTATTTGTCGTTTTTATAGTCTTTAGCACGTGATGGTTTGACTTATATTGTTTAGCATTATTAGCCAATATATAATTAAGTGTATTAAAAATAAAACTGCACCTTTATCAATAAAAGCAAAACCAGTCCATTACAGACTTACAACTGACAATTATGAATTAGCTGGTCCATTCTGAACGAACAGGACCATTATGGAATTTAATTTGTTATTTAAATACATATCATGGGAAAATATTTGCATTATGAAATTAAGAGATCCAAAGAACAAATATCTTATTTGACCCATATGACAAATACAAATCTTTTGACAAAATCTTTTAAGAACAAATAAATACGAAACATAGATTACAAGCCCAAATTCATTCAACTTTTTTTGCAAGCGGGGGTATATTTAATCACTAAATCACATATGTATATGTATTACCCCGCTTTCATGGTCAATCAGAGATATATAGCATTGATCCGTCCGTCTGTCAGTCCGGCTGTCCGTCCGTCCAACTTTCTGTCCGTCTTTTAGTCCGTACGCTTTCACTTTTGTATTTACAAATCCAACCCCCTGAACCACTTTTCATATTAAAATGAAACAATCTTATATTCCTAACCATACCAATACCAAATACATGCCATTTTGCAATTCATATTTTGTTTTTGGTCAAAATTAATTTGGGTTTATCTATTTTCTAAACATGGACTTTGCCATTGCTTTATAAGGGGGTACCCATATTGTATCCGTAACTCCTGTGAAACCATTTATCATGACTTAATGAATATTTCTTAGATTCGTTCTCATATAAAGCTATTGTGCAACTTCTTTTTGGTTTAGGATTTAAAATATTTTTGGGGTTTCTTTTTTCAAAACCATAGACTTAGTCATTTCTTGTTATTGGGAGTACCCATTTTGTATCCGTAACTCTTTCTAAACCAGTTATAATTTAATGAAATTTAAATTAATATGTAATGCACAACTTACATGTATGATGAAACTAGAACTGGCGTAAGCTCACACGCTAATATCAAACTAAATGCGTCGCAATGTTCAGAAGCTGATTTTCATATCCCATTATTATTCTACCTGCCTAAATTTTGTGTAATATTTGTTGCTGAACATAAATTAGATATAGGTCAATGTCGCGGTTTTTCCTTACAAAATGTTAAACCAAAAGGACATTTTAAGTATAAAAGACACTCTTGTCTTATATTTTGCCTACGACAATCTTACCTACATGTTCAAAAATATTATGTCTTAAGAATGACTCGTTCAAGAAATATTGCAACCAATTAATACTTAATTTTATTAAATTTCAGAAAAAAAACCATGCAGATGATATCCAAACGCCGCCTTGTAAAATAACAAAATACACGATGGCAAATAATGACAGCACATTCACAAGTGTTTCTGTGAATAACCAACATTCTCCAGTTGTTCAAACAGACACAATTTACCATGTGGAGAAAGATGTTCAAACCTGTGTAAATGGCCTCGCGACCGGAAAGAATTTGGTTGCCAATTTGAGTCCGTGTCATCAATATTTTAAGAATTGTCTGGACAAATACAAAACTTGCATTGTCTTATTTCAGAGAAAGATGTGGTCATTAATAGTTTAAGGAAAGAAATTGAAGGCCTTTGTTGTGTTGAAACTGAGAAAGATCGAATATACATGTTATTGCATAATTTTTTCTAGAAGAAAAAGAGAGTTTAAAAGGTTGCGATTTTTTTAAAGATGTAAATGGTTTGTCAATTCTTTCTCCAAATGATATATATAAAAAAAACAAACGCCTATAGTAAGAAAGGTAATTGATTGTTAAACCAAATCTGTTTCAGATATTGATACTTATGGAAATTTTCAAAAACACCAATTCCGCTAGTCTTTACCAATTGAATTGTTGTTTTCAGCAAAACATTTGCGTTATTTTTCCCTCATGTCATTTGCTGCCTTGATTTTATTGTACAATTTAACAGGAAGTAAAACTGTAGTTGATATTTTTTCAAGCACTTTACCATCAGGTTGTTTCACCTTTTTACAAAACTGGTTGCTATCATTGAAACCTAATCCACGTGTCTCTATGAATGAAGTTTCTGATTTAGTATATGCCTTTGACAACAATCAGCGCCTACAAAAGGTTATTGTGTCTTTCACTGTTGGTTTTCGTTGCTGTCTTGTAAACGAATAATTGAAATCTTCGTGTAATCATCAATCATATTAATGGCTGTAATTCGGGTAATTCAAGCATTCGTTTCTTCGCATAGAAATAACTGTTCATTAATCTGAGCATGGAACGAATACTTTATATCACGGACTGTAAATGAGGATACAAAAAATGGAAAAACTAAGCAAACTTTTTTATCCCGCAATGCATGAAAACATGTGCTGTATTTCAGTAAATAACGCGTATTCACGGTTGATCGTAAACACGTAGTAGTCTGTCATTCATTGTTACTCATTTAGTGGATTGGTCAAAAACCCAAATGAAAAAATCTCGTCATACGTAAATGAACAATTACATGTGCGAGGACATAAGTAAGCTAATTTATGCATATCCATATAAGGTAGTGTTCCCGACCTGTTACAATGTCTCGATTTGAAAACTCAGCACATATAAAAAAAATTAAGACATATGGTAGCGTATGTTTCAGAGGATATCGGGATCTGGGAATTTAGTCAAAACAGGAAGTTGTGATAATATTAAAAACCGACACAGATAAAAAAAAATAAACAATTTCAAAATGTTCAGGCTTCCTGTTGGAACAAATATTCTATACCATTTATTCCGTTAGGAACATATGATGTAATATTTATTCCAGTGGAAATAATATTCCAGAATATTTTTTCCATTTGAAACTTATATCATAAGGAATTTCTATTTCGTGACAACATACTAAGTTACTTAATTTGATATGCAATCTAGTCCATCTGCTTCAAACTAATCCTGGAATTGTTTACTTTTAAAGGCGTATTATGGTAATATATATATATATATATATATATATGTTACAGGGAATTTGTAAAATCAGGGATTTTGTAAAATCACAACAATCATATTTATATATATATATATATATATATATATATATATATATATATATATATATATCAGGCATGGGGTAATGCAAATTTGTAATTGTAATGCATGGTAATGCATTACATTTTTCCAAGTAATTGCATGTAATGTGTAATGCAGCAATTTGTGCATTACATGTAATTGTAATATAATGCATTACTTTAGCAAAAAGTTGTGTAATTTCATGCATTACATGGCATTACATGTCATTACTTTTTTCACATACTACATCTTTAACATATTGTTGGAGTTTTAACTAAACCAAATTTAAGATTTCTTGATTAATTAAGAATATGTTAATTTTAATTAAGGTCTATGTTTATTTTATAATTAGGGAAGTAATTCACAGTAATTAAATATTTCGTTTAAAATTTAAAGAAAAACAACAAAAAATATTTTTATAAAAGTAAAGTCAACATTAAGTTAAAATAATTAAAAATTGTAAAAGTCAAATTAAATAGACTTTTTACATGTATACTTATATTCAATTCATGGAACAGTTACTGCATATGCTATAATCTTTTGTGAAATGTAGTTGTTTTTCAAAATGTTTAATTTTTCTATTCACTAATAAAATTTTCAAATGTAATGTGTAATTCAAGGCATTACTTTGCAAAAGTAATTGTAATATAATGCATTACTTTGATAAATGCATGTAATTGTAATTGTAATATAATGCATGGTTTGGTCAAAGTAATTGTAATATAATGCATTACATTGCAATGTAATTCGCCCCATGCCTGATATATATATAAATATGATTGTTGCTATTTTTAGACACTATATATATATATATATAAGTCTAAATTGAAAACAACGTTCAAACCTATGATTACGTTGGATAAAAACCGCAATTTTTATACGTGTGCATGCAAAACAAATGTCTTGGTAGAGGGGTCTAAATACAGCACAAACAACATTTTCCAAAAGACCAAATGAGTGAAAAAGTATATTTTAACAAAACGCATTTGATTAACAGGTCGAACAACTGATGTTCTTAAACCCTGCTGACTGCCATTTGCAATTGCCAAATAAACGGATCACAAGATGTAATAAAATGGATCTTAATTATAATTTAATATTTAAATTAAATTGATATAGATTGATGAATATATATATATATATATATATATATATATATATATATATATATATATATATATAATGACTAAATGATAGCCAACGATAAATCTTACGGGGCGAAGGATCATATAATTATGATACAGTACACTACAAAATATAATATATAACAAGTTTAAAAGGGTACAACATCACTAAAGAATAACAATAAAATGAACAAATGTTAAATATTTCGGATAACAGATATCCTTCATCAGTATGAATATGATGTAAAAAAAAAATATTCCCAGTATGATTATGATGAAAAATGAATCTATTCTGAGAAAAGATTCATTTTACATCATATTCATACTGATGAAGGATATCTGTTACCCAAAATATTTAACATTTGTTCATTTTATTGTTATTTTTTTGGAGATGTTGTACCCTTTTAGACATGTTATATATACCGCAACCATGAGGTGTAAAAATTGGTACACCATATCCGGAGTTCGACAATTAATGTCTCTTCAGTGATGTAAGGAATCAAAACGGTATTTGGAAGGTCATATAATTTAACTCAATTTAGGATAGACTGAATTGTAAAGAGTCGAAATAGGATGAACGGATTATATAATCCCGAAAGCCTATAAAAAGGTCCAACCAGCAAATTTGATATGTGCCGGATCGTTTAGAATAGACGATACTGCGCAGATAAGGAAAAAATTATATCAATCTAAAGATTTGCACAACGGTACTAATATAAGATGGTAGTATACGAAGGTGATGTTATAAAATCGTGTTGACAAATATTTCAGCTTTACAAATAGCCCTCGTCAGTGTCAATAAATTTAACAATACTAATTGTATGTTAAAAATAGCTCAATAATACAGGTAAGTTTTTGTCTATTGATTTTATCCCAAATCTTGAACATCATGATATAAAACATAACTCGATACTCAATAGAAGTGACTGTGTATATATACATCCCAAAATGAGTGAAAATAAAACTGCTAGTATTTTTATTGATGCCGTTTGCATGATGTACATTAAGTTCCTTTATCCAAAAGCTTTCCCAAACCTGTCGCTGAGCATCACTCCAGTAAACGTTCTGTTCTATCACTAGGATTTTCATGCGGTTAAAGTCATCAAGTTTATGACCCTGACTGTCTGAAAAGCTGACTAACTGGGAGAAGTTGCTTCTTAGAGATATCACTCCTATGGCCATTGAGGCGTTTGTGGAAAGGATACGACTGTCATACAAGTGAGAGGTTTCGCTAGCTATAAAACAAGGTTCAATCCACCATTTTCTACATAAGAAAATGCCTGTATCAAGTCAAGAATATGACAGTTGTTATCCATTCGTTTGATGTGTTTGAGCTTTTAATTTTGCCATTTGATTAGGGACTTTCCTTTTTGAATTTTCCTCGGAGTTCAGTATTTTTGTGATTTTACTTTTGACTCATCAACATATTGCAGCCAAAAACCGAACATTCTAGAATGTAAATAACATTCATACTTTTGCAGTTCACATTGCAAAATATCCTATAGTTATTTTCTGTTGCCTTACTGTGAAAAGTGATGCATCTGTAGGCAGCATTTGCAGCGTTTTTCATCACACGGACGACATTCTCCGGAAGTACTTCTCGGATCAGAAACTTCAGCCTGCACCAGCAGGTTTCGCAGACTATTGGGTTGCCTAAAAGCTATCATGGGGGCTCGGGAAAAATCTTGGATAGTTTGGAATTCTTTTGAACTATTTTCCAATGCTCACGAATGACACCGAAGCTGTTTTTGAGAGATGGGTGGTAAGTAAGAACACATGGAGTCCTTTTATTTTTTCTTATCTTTATATTCTAACAGTTTACTCCATGGGATAGTTTCCGCTTTCTGAAAACTCTTTTGAATAATTTTGTGTTTAAAGCCCCTTCTCTTCAAGCGGATTTCGAGTTGTCTTAGTCGTTTTTTAGTTGTTTCTGTGTTGGAACATATTCGATTGACTCTTAGTGCCTGACTGTATGGGATGCCCTTAGTACAATGAGCAGGATGGCAACTTTTAAGGGACATGTATTAGTGAGTATCAGTAGGCTTAAAATATAGGTCTATGGATATACTGCCATCTGTAAGGGAGTGTGAAGTATCGAGTAAGGTGATTTTGGATTTAGATCTCTCATGACTAAACTTGATACTTTAATGAATGCTGTTGGCATGAGTGATGAATGTATCTAAATCCTCGTCAATTTTATTCTATTTCATATCCACATCATCTATAAATCAAAACCAGGAAATTATATAAATAGTATGCAGTCTACTTTTAATTAGATGTTATTATTCAGGTGCATACCAAATGTTTTATTCTGCTGTCAAGAATACACTGCATCATGTAACCTCCAGCAGCATTGATCCGACTACTTGTAAAAGCATTTATTGTTTTAATATGGTGTTTACAAATATGTCAGAATTCAAATGAAGCAGACATATTGTCTTAACTTATCTGCATTACTTGTTTCCTCAAAGACAAATACATGTATGCTGTGTAACACACCCCCTTATTCAAACACACACAAGATCGACATTTACACAAACACAAAAAACAGAACACCATAACCATCGCGTTGTTCCAGTAACTTCAAACTCATGTCAAATGATTCAGTGAAAAATTATGATTAAAATCTACATAAAGCATTTGAACCTTTTTGAAAAAGACTACTTTTTTATCAATATTGTATTTATATTGTGTCATAGATCAAACTTATTCGTTCAGTGCATGTTTACTTGTTTTGATTATATGTCTTTTTGATCGAGTTAAGCCATTTCAATTGATATTTTATAGTGTGTCTTTGTATGTGTAATGTTAGGATGAAGGTTGGCGCCTGTTAAAATGTTTAAACCCGCTGCATTTGTTTGCACCTGTCCGAAGTCAGGAACCTGTTTTGTTCAGTGGTTGTCGTTTGATGATGTGATTTATAAGTGTTACTCGGTTCTCGTTTTTTATATAGATTAGACCGTTGGTTTTCTTGTTTGAATTGTTTTACACTAGTCATTTTGGGGTCTTATAGATTGCTGTTCGGTGTGAACCATGGCTCTGTGTTGGAGACCATACTTTGACCTATAATTGTTTACTTTTTACACATTTTGACTTGGATTGATAGTTGTCTCATTGGCACTCATACCACATCTTCTTATTTCTACATATATGAAAACCGAATTATAATATCTGCCCATAATGATAAAATGTTGGGAAAATTAACCAGAGTTATCTTACATTTATTTCAAAACGGGGCTAGCAAACAATTTTTAATTAGAGCTTAATTAACGTTAAAACAATTTTTTCACTAAAATGAATGTTGCTTTATTCAATTATAAGGACTTAGTTAGCCAAATCTACTAATTTTATTTGATATTATGAATTTGTATGACAATAGATAAATAAGCTATATGTGGTATGATTGCCAATGATATGGTTCTAAAAGTGACCAAATGACGGTTTTTCTTAAATAGCTGTTTTCGCTATCCGATTGGTTTAACATTAAAATTGTTTTACACTAGTCATTTTGGGGCTCTTATAGATTGCTGTTCGATGTGAACCACGGCTCCGTGTTGGAGACCATACTTTGACCTATAATTGTTTACTTTTTACACATTTTGACTTGGATTGAGAGTTGTCTCATTGGCACTCATACCACATCTTCTTATTTCTACATATATGAAAACCGAATTATAATATCTGCCCATAATGATAAAATGTTGGGAAAATTAACCAGATTTATTTTACATTAATTTCAAAACGGGGCTAGCAAACAATTTTTAATTAGAGCTTAATTAACGTTAAAACAATTTTTTCACTAAAATGAATGTTGCTTTATTCAATTATAAGGACTTAGTTAGCCAAATCTACTAATTTTATTTGATATTATGAATTTGTATGACGATAGATAAACAAGCTATATGTGGTATGTTTGCCAATGATATAGTTTTAAAAGTGACCAAATGACGATTTTTCTTAAATAGCTATTTTCGCTATCCGATTGGTTTAACGTTAAAATTGTTTTACACTAGTCATTTTGGGGCTCTTATAGATTGCTGTTCGGTGTGAACCACGGCTCCGTGTTGGAGACCATACTTTGACCTATAATTGTTTACTTTTTACACATTTTGACTTGGATTGAGAATTGTCTCATTGGCACTCATACCACATCTTCTTATTTCAACATATATGAAAACCGAATTATAACATCTGCCCATAATGATAAAATGTTGGGAAAATTAACCAGAGTTATCTTACATTAATTTCAAAACGGGGCTAGCAAACAATTTTTAATTAGAGTTTAATTAACGTTAAAACAATTTTTTCACTAAAATGAATGTTGCTTTATTTAATTATAAGGACTTAGTTAGCCAAATCTACTAATTTTATTTGATATTATGAATTTGTATGACAATAGATAAACAAGCTATATGTGGTATGATTGCCAATGATATGGTTTTAAAAGTGACCAAATGACGGTTTTTCTTAAATAGCTGTTTTCGCTATCCGATTGGTTATTAACTGATGAGTTAGTGACACTTGATTGCATATGTTTCTGATGATTTCTCTAGATTTTCTACGTATACAGAGATTTACCCAAAACTGCCAGTGACCACACGGCTAAAATATGGAATTCAACTGCAAAACAAAATACTCTTACAATTAAAATTCATGTTACACAAATTTCCAATATTCTTATGATCATCCTTTGGATATTGTTAAACGTTGTCCCTTTCTGTAGTCTACTCCTTGTGTAGATCACTTTAAACCATGTTTTACACCTTTGGTTGTATAAAGTGTCTTTATTACTTATAAACTAATTTAAAATTTATTTCAGATAATTAAACATTATATTTATAATGCAAGACAATTCGCACATTTGAAAAAAAAAGAGGAAGATAAGGACCAATCAAAAGCCATACCTTCAATAAAAACAGACAACACCATGTTAAAACACGACACCAGGGATGTTCGCAGGTGCACCGGAAGGTTCACCACTTTTTACACAAATACTAGATTTCTTTCGTTTTACTCGTTTGCCATCAAACTTATTTACCGATTTCAAAAATGGTTTTTTTTTTATTTTTTAATTTTTAGTTTCAGTAACGAAAAAGAAATTGAGGTGGAAGACATAGGGTGAGTTTTTTATGCTTTCACAAACAAATTATTTATGTTCTCCCGTACTTGATCCATCAACGTATAAACAACATTAAAAGACGTTAAATGATCCATTAAATTTCATTAGAATATGTCACAGTACCATATTTAACTCATCTGGGTTTTTTGTCTCGATTTGAAAACTCTCTAGTAGTATTTTAACTCCCTCATACATTTTTGAATTATCATTTACCTTACATTAAGCTAACAATATTATTGCTTTTTCCGTGGTGTTTGGCTACTTTCTAATAGCTGTGATGTTACTGTGACTAATTGTCGGTTCTTTGAAATGGAACGTGTTTCCCCTAAAATTGTGTGTTGACGTTGTTTTAATCGTATCGATAAATGACTTTTGTTATTAAATATTTCTTGAATGATATATTTAAACATTGTTAACTCCAAAACTTTTATTATCCTTGGTTTACCTAAGTATAAATACGGCGGATAATTCTAATAAACCTTCAGAACGATTTTACCGTGGGAAAGTTACTCTCGCTAATTCCAAGCGATTTTAACATGAGTATAGATACCAGATACCAGAACAAGTCGTAACAAGGCAGAAGACATATTACAATGTTCGAGGAGACTAGGTCCGTATAATGTGGGTTGTGAATTCCTTAACAAGTTACACTTAGATAATAATTTCGTAAGTTAAACTTTATAACAAATCTTTAGGTATTGAGTTTTACCATTTGCCGATTATTTAATTACAATTAGTAAACGTTCTTGGTATATTTTCCCGCTATCCATTTTCTTTGAGAAGGCTGATAAAATGTCTATTTATTGGATTTGAACACTGTTTAGTTATTTAAAATATATATATATATATATATATGTATTGTTGATATTTATTGCATATTAAAATAATATAAGTTGATTTTTATTAACGAGTCTGTTATATTCGGTATTCAAGAGCTTGCAGCTGCTACTCAGACTTTGTAAAACGTCCCTAGTGTCTGAGCAGAAAGTTTATGAACCAGGGTTATGTCAAAGAACGTGTCGTCCTTTTTTTGAAAAAATTAATTGGAAGATACCAAGACCATGTTGATAAAATTTCCGTATCAACTTCACAAATAATACGCGATGGTCTTGAAGTATACATTCTAGGTACTGACGTTGTTTATCATATTAATTACGCGTTAAAGTGTTTTTTTATTTGTCTTTGTAAATTATTACTTTTACCTGTTTTACTGTTTATGTAAAAAAGAAAATGTGGTATGATTGCCAATGAGACAACTATTCACAAGAGACCCATTGACACAGATATTAACAACTATAGGTTACCGTACGGCCTTCAACAATGAGCAAAGCCCATACCGCATAGTCAGCTATAAAAGGCCCCGAAATGACAAATGTAAAACAATTCAAACGAGAAAACTACCGGGATAATTTATGTACAAAATAATGACCGAAAAAACAAATATGTAACACAGCAACAAACGGCATTTTTTTTTTTTTTTTTTTTTTTTATCCATTTGACGTGCCTCGGTACTTATACATCCCGTCATTATCTTATTGTGCTATCGTAAATTTGTGGATTCTTGTCTTTCGTTTTTGCTAATGTGCTTTGTCTATTTCCTTTTTGTTTTTCGTTGTTGACATATTTGGTTTTTTTTATGATGATTAAGATTATAACACAATGTTGACTGCTGTACCCTTATTTTTGACATTTTTACCTATTTTGTCTGTTTATTTTGTTCACACATTATTTTCAATGTAATAGAATTTTATGCGACTGGCATACAAATGAGAGGTTTAGCTAGCTATACAACCAGTTTAATCCACCATTTTCTACATAAGGAAATGCCTGTACCAAGTCAAGAATATGACAGGTGGTATCCATTCGTTTGATGCGTTTTGAGCTTTTGATTTTGCCATTTGATTATGGACTTTCCGATTTGAATTTTCCTCAGAGTTCGGTATTTTTGTTATTTTATTTCTTATAAATACAAATACCGATACGAAGAGTTTCCATGCAAAACCACAAACTTTCATGGGCCAAAAACATGTACCCTAATCTACCCTTTATATCCGAGGTATTATCTTACCAGAGGAACCAACCATACCAGGGCGTATACGGAATTCCAGAGTACCACGCTATCAAAGAAAGAGTTACTGGATGTAAACTTGTATTCCCTATTTATTGATATTACAAAGACATATTCATACAGCATTACAATAAGGCTAGACCGCTCGGTTTTCATTACATAACAACACTTGGAAGATGTCCGTGAATTGCGGGGTTGCTAAACCTATCGACTTATTGTGTGTAATTCAAACTGAAGTCAATAAATTTCATTAAGTTATATTACAATATTTGCTTTTTTGTTTATCTGTATTTACTCAAAGTTGTGCAGTAAATAGTTATGCTATCTTTATCCGTATACCCTGAATTATTAAAGAAAAACATTAATGGGATGTATAAGAAGGGTGGGAAGACAATTATTGTTTTTGGTGTTACTTTTTTTTTTTAGTGTTAACGATCTTAAACAGGAAATGTTCACCGAGGATATAAAATAATATCACAAGAAAAGATTTTTTTGTAACAATAATTGAACAGGGCATTTTCTGTGTTACATACTAAACAGTATAGATTCTACCACCACATAAATATATCAACATAATTGTAGAAATGTCACAACGCATAAGATACAGAAGATTAAAATATTCACAAAAACTAAATTGCTTACAACTCATTTCCAATATCACTGCAGATATTTTTCATCGCATATATAAACATGTTAAAATAAAGACATGTGATATGATTGCCAATGAGATATTATTTCAAAAGTTGCCAAATGATGCTTTTTAATAGCTGTCATCACTATTTGATTGTTTATTAAAAGATGAGCGAGTAATACTTGTTTGCATATGCTTCTGACGATTCCTCTCAATTTTCTACATATGCCAAAATATATCCAAAACCGGCTGCGACCCCAAGGCTCAACTATGGAATTCGACTGCAAAGCATAATACTCTTACTCATATGAGCGGATAATTGAAGTTCATGTTGCACAAGTTTCAAGTGTTCTTATGTTCACCTTTTGGATACTGTTAAATATTGCCCCTTTCTGTAGTATTCTCCTTGTTCATATCACGTTATATCAGGTTTTTTTTCTACCTTTGGTTGTATAAACTATCCTTTGTTACTAATGCTAATGCTAAATACTAATTTTGAAATGTATTTTTGACAATAAAATATTATATTTATAATCAAGGACAATTCGCACACTGGATTTAAAGAGGAGAGATACTAAATGTATAGTCAAAAGTCATAACTTCAATAAAAAAAGACAACACCATGTCAAAACACAACACCAGGGGATGTTTTCAGATACCCCCGGAAGGTATATTATTTCTACACCCATCCAGCCATCGATTTACTCCTTTTTCTAAAAACTTTTCATTCAACTTTTGTTTTCTATTTTTTATTTTTAGTTTAAATCCAGAAAAAGAATTGGTCGAGGAAATAGAGTAAGTGTTGTATGCTTTCACTAGAAGTATTTATTTATGTTCTTTCGTACTTGACGCATCAACGTACATACAGAATTGAAATGAATAAAGTTCATGTTGCACATGTCTCCAGTGTTCTTATTTTTCCCTTTTGGATACTATTTATTGTTGTCCTTTTCCTTGTTACTTATAAACTAATTTTAAAATTACTTTCAAACAATAAAAACAAACTGTGAAATAGAAGGACGATAATAAAGGGACAATCAAAAGCCATAACTTCGATATAAACAGACAACACATTGGCATAATACAACATAAGGGATGTTCTCAGATGCACCTGAAGGTCTAGCACGTTCTACATAAATATTAGAGACCCGTCGTTTTACTCGTTTTCAATAAAACTTATTTACCGATTTTAAGAATTGAAAGATTTTAAATGAATCTTCCTTCTAATTAGAATATGAAATAGTACTAAATTTAACTTTTCCTTTTTTTTTTATTCCTTACAATGCCTCGATTGAAATCTCTCTAGTATTATTTTAACTCCCTCGTACATTTTTTTAACATTTTAACATTACATTATATGCGGCCCTAGTGAATGTACGTGTTTCAAACGTCAATTAAACCACATATTTACCGAAACAAAAGACGGTAATTATTTATTCCGTATTTCGAGAGATGGCAAATGTAGCTAATGACACATATTTACCACACCAATTGTACATCAAACGAATTTACCATAATTATACACGTAAAAGCACGCGATGAATATATTTTTTTTTTTCTCGATTGAATATGATGTTTTACTCAAAATCAAATTTATATAGAAAAACCTACTAAACGACTACCAATATGGAATATAACAATTTATTAATAGATGAGTAATATAATTATTTTAAAACCTTCAACCCGTGGACTAGAATCGCAAAAAAATGCAATTTTATGATACAAATCGTCTAATCCGAGACATATTTTGTTACAACTGTGATAATAGTTATCAAAGGTACCAGGATTATAATTTAATACGCCAGACGCGCGTTTCGTCTACATAAGACTCATCAGTGACGCTCAGATCAAAATAGTTATAAAACTAAACAAGTACAAAGTTGAAGAGCATAAATGATAAATGTGTCAATGGAATGATCAGCGATTGCGAGAAAAAGATTATTTCAAAACTGTAAGCTTTTCAAATTCTGATACAAAGGAATACATTTTTGAAGTATAAATTATGATCTTATCGAAAACATAGTTGAAGACATGGTGGTTTCGGTTTTAGCAAAGGATCCAAACTTTTTAAAGTAACACTAAGACCATTTTCAATCGAACACAGTATTTATATGACTGACGCTGTTCGTTCAACATAGTTTCAAAGTTGTCAAAGGGCTCTATTATGATCGGATTAAATTATGCCATTTCTTTTCAAAATCGTCCGTAAAATTTCAATTTGTAATTATGCTGCAATACGTTTCATGCATGTATGTAGATCTTGAAAGAGACAACACAACTGATGTATCTGAAATGTTTGATTTTGATATCTTTTTTTCAAAATTATTTTACCAGTTGATAAAATTGGTGAAGTGTTCATTTTTTTTTTAATAGTTTTTAGCCTTTTAAGTAAGACTAATCACTTGTAAGGAAATCTTCACTGCTTCATTTAAATCAAAATTGGAGGCCGCTTCCTTCTCTTCAGAAATAACTGGGAAATTATTGAATTGTGCTTCATATGGCATAACCTATAATCTACATCTCACACTTAGACGAATCAATATTGACCACAAACAACTTTGCCATTAAAAAAAAAGAAAAAATATCCTCGATTATTATTTGAAAACGTAAAATTACGTCATTATCGATTGTGACGCAATATCGAGCGTAACGTCAGTTTTGTTATAAGCAGGAATTTTTTTATTGTGTATTCGTCTGTCAGTTTTTTCATGAAATATATACGTACAACAGCCTTAAGTAATTTTAAATGTCCTTTATGCTTTTAATACCGCGGGTCAGCTTATTGATGTGCGCAATACATGTATTAAAGAACATGGGCACTTCTAACGGGTCTTTTAGTATACTGGATGCCCATACAATGCATATGTCAGAATTTTCATGCTAAAATTGTTGGCGTAATACAACACTGGAAAGTATAGCAAACAGAAAAACCTCTTTGTATAATTTCTGTTATTCTACAAGGAGAAACATGTTTGAAAGAAGGAATACCTAATATTTACGTTTATTGAAAATGATGGAAATAAGACACAAATATCACTAAATAATAATGAAATGAAAATTGATAAACATATAGCAAGTATAGACCGCCACATCTTGTAAATAAATCGTCAACAGGATCGAAATATTACAAAAGCATAATATACAGTAGACTAATCGATTTCCAAAAAATAAGTTGTTTACAACTCATTTCTAATATCACTGCAGATATTTCCCATCATGTATTAAGACATGTGGTATGATCGACCTTTGTTTTTATAAACTTTTCTTGTTACTAATATACTTATTTTAAAATTCATTTCAGACAATAATATATTATATGTATAATGCAAGACAAATCGCACACTTGAAAAAGGAGAAAAATAATATAGAGACAAACAAAAGCCATAACTTCATTAAGAACAGACAACAGCGTGGCAAAACACAACACCAGGAATGTTCTCAGATGCCCCGGAACGTTCACAACTGTATACACAAATACCAGACATCCGTCGTTATACTTTTTTTCCATCAAACTTATTTCCCGATTCAGAATGTTCTCTCTACGTTTTATTTTTAGTTACAGTCAAGAAAAAGAACTATTCCTGGAAGATGTATGGTGAGTTGTGTATGCCTTCATTAGAAATATCTATTTATGTTCTTCCGTACTTGCGGCATCGAAGTATAAACAGAATTGATAGATTTTAAATTAGCCATTCGATTTCATTCATATATGTCACAGTTCTATATTTAGCTCATTGTTTTTTATCATTTCTTTCAATGTCTCGATTTGAAAACTCTGTGGTAGTATAAACTCCTTCATACATTTGTTTTAATTTAACAATTACATTATATTGACATCAAATCTTTACAGCTTTCTTCATGATGTTGTCTATTATATTTTCTACTAGCTGTGATTTTTACACCGTGTGGCAGATGTTCGTGCATATTAGGGTTGCTACACCCTATTGACTTTCTGTGGGTGATATTCAAACTGAAGTTCATAAATTCCATTAAGTTATATTGCGATAAAGGTTTTTTGTTGATTTTTATTAAATAAAAGTTGTGCAGGAAATAGTGATGCTATTTTTATCCGAACACACTAACTTATTAAAGATTAACAGCTAACAATTGTGGGATAAATGAGAAGAGTGGGAACCAGTTATTGTTTTGGTGGGTTTTGTTTTTAGTATTAACGATTTTGAACGGGAAATCTTCCCACAAAGTATTGAATTACATCTTTAGATTAAATTGGTTTTGTATCTAAAAATAAACAGGTTTTTTGGGGGATTGCCTACTAAACAGTATAGATTCTACCATCACATATTGAAAATATATCATCAATATTATAGAAATGACACAAAGCAAACGACAGAGTAGATTATTTTTTTTCAAAAACTTTAAATAGTTATCATAATTATTTGATTGATTATTAACTACGTGAAATTTTATGTTTCTGTTGTTTCTTATCGTTTTTTTTTTTCCATATACCGGTATTTATCCAAATCCGGCTGTTAACATAAGGCTAAACTATTGAATTCGGCTGCAAATCATAATACTCTTAGCCTTATTAGCAGTTAATCAAAGTTCCGAATTCTTCGGAGTTCATGTTGCACAAGAATCTAGTGTTCATATTTTCGCCCTTTGGAGACATCTATATATCGATGGTTTGAGCCGTTTTAAAACTTTTTGCTAAAAATATTCTCTTTTTCTGTCGTTTCATCCTTGTTTAAATCAAATTATTCCAGGCTTTTTCTACCTTTGATGGTATAAACTTTTCTTGTTACTTATATGCTAGTTTTAAGATTCATTCTAGACAATTAAACATTATATGTATAATACAGGATATATCGCACACTGGAAAAAAAGGAGGAAAATAATATAGAGACAAACAAAATCCATAACTTCAATAAAAACAGACAACATCGTTGCAAAACACAACACCAGTAAAGTTCTTAGATGCCCGGAAGGTTCCGAACTTTCTACACAGATACTTAACACCCGTCGTTTTACTCATTTTCCATAAAGCTAATTTACTGATTTTAAAATATTTTCTTTCCAGTCCAGAAAAAGAACTAGTAGAGGAAAGATTATAGTAAGTTTTGTATGCCTTCACTAGAAGTATAAATTTATGTTCTACCGTACTTGAGGTATCAACGTATATACAGAGGTGAAAGATGTTAAATGACCCATTTCATTTCATTTCTATATGTCACAGTACTCTATTTAACACGTGTTTTTGATTCCTTACGATGTCGTGATTTGAAAACTCTTTGGTAGGTTTTCAACTCCCTCAAACATTTTTTAATTTAACATTTACATTATATTGACACCACATTATTACTGCTTACTTAATGATGTTGTCTATTATACTTTCTACAAGCTGTGATTTTACACATATGTGTGGCAGATGGACGTGAATATCAGGGTTACTCAACCATTTCGACGTTCTTTGTGAAATTCAATTTGAAGTTAATAAATTTTATTAAGTTATACTTGGTTTATCGGTATTAACTCAAAGTTGAGCAGTAAATAGTTAAGGTATCTTTATGCAAATGTCATGACTTATTAAAAATTAACAGGTAACAATTGTGTGATGTATAGGATGAGTGGGAACAACAGTTTTTATTTTGATTGGGTTTTTTTGTTGTTGTTGGTGTTAACGACTTAAAAACAGAAAATGTTCACCGAAAATATAAAACTACAAAAATTATAAGTTATAAAAATCATTGCAACCAAAAATGAACAGGGCTTTTTCTGTATTGCATATCAAACAGTACAGATTCTACCTTTACATCAAAATTGTAGAAATTTAACAAAGCATAAGATACAATATATTAATCTATTTACAAAAACTTATTTGCTTACAACTCATTTCCAATATCACTGCAGATATGTTTATGAGTTTTAATGTCTCTCTGCTATTTTTCGCCCCTCTCTTCCGACATTCCTCTCGAGTTTCTACATATACCAAAATATAACCAAAACCGGCTGCGACCACAAGGCTTAACTATGGAATTCGGCTGCTAAGCATAATACTCTTTCTCATATGAGCGGCTAATAAAATGTTATGTTGTTCAAGTCTCATGTGGAACGGGAACCCAATTATTTCCCCCATTACTTCAATGCAATTTTATCATAATTTAGGGGCAGATGTTTTATTCCCTTTATTTAGATTGCACATTTTCAATTACTTTGTCATTCTAGTAGCCCCTTCCATGGTTTCTTGGAGAATTCCTGAAGGGCATATAAGAGAGCAATACTATTTTGAGTTTAGATAGGGTAATTATATAAACTTCGTGGTTAAATAAAATGTGGACCATTTACTCAGACAATCATCCACCCTATACATTTCAGGACTTGTATCCTGTAACTGGGATCCTATTCCAAGTGTTCTAATGTTCGCCCTTTATATACTGTTTAATATTGTCCCTGTCTGTAGTTGCCTCCTTGTTCATATCACATTATATCAGGTTTTTCTACCTTGGTTGTATAAACTATCCTTTGTTACTCATATACTAATTTTGAAATTCATTTCAGACAATAAAACATTATATCTATAATCCAAAACAATTCGTACACTGGAATTATATAAGATGATAATAAGGAAACATTCAAAAGCCACAACTTCAATATAGAAAAATAGACAACACCATGGCAAAACACAACACCAGAGATGTTCTCAGATCCCCGGAAGGTTCAGCATTTCTACATCCATTCATCCATCGTTTAACTCCTTTTTCATTAAACTTCTCATTCAACATTTGTTTCCTTTTTTTTATTTTTAGTTCAAATCTAGAAAAAGAACTGGTCGAGGAAATAGAGTAAGTGTTGTATGCCTTTGATACGGTGCTTTTTGTCCGCAATTTGCCTTTTGTCCGCATTTGCTTTTTGTCCGATAGTTTTGCTTTTTGTCCGACACTTTTGCTTTTTGTCCGTTGCTTTTTGTCCGTTTTGCTTTTTGTCCGATAATTTTGCTTTTTGTCCGACACTTTTGCTTTTTGTCCGTTGCTTTATGTCCGTTTTGCTTTTTGTCCGATAATTTTGCTTATTGTCCGACACTTTTGCTTTTTGTCCGTTGCTTTTTGTCCGTTTTTTCTTTTTTAGCTCACCTGGCCCAGAGGGCTAAGTGAGCTTTTCTCATCACTTTGTATTCGTCGTCGTCGTTAACTTTTACAAAAATCTTCTCCTCTGAAACTACTGGCAAAATTAAAGCAAATATGGCCAAAATCATCCTTAGGGAATCTAGTTTCAAAAAAGTATCCGATGACCCCGCCAAATAATCAAGATGGCCGCCATGTCTAAAAATTGAACATTGGGGTAAAATGTTGATTTTGGCTTATATCTCTGAAACTAAAGCATTTTGAGCCAATCTGACAAGGGGTAAAATTGTTCATCAGGTCAAGGTATATCTGCTCAAAATTTTCAGACACATCAGACAACGCGTTTTTGGGTTGCTGCCCCCATTCAATCACCAATTAGTATACCTTAGGTAAGGCAGTAAACCAGTTGGTACAGCCTAGTAGTTTGTTTCCCTTTTGCCAGAGGTGCTTTTTAAATTAATTTCAACATTTTGTATTTGAAGTTGTGTTACTTTTTAACTTTCCACTTAAAGTTTTTGATATGATGTATACAAATATTAACTTTTACGAATTTTACTTTTTATAGAGATTTATGTAGAGGTTATCAGATTTTTTTGGGACCCCTTATCATAAGAAGATAAAACGGAGAAATTTTTAATTTTACTACCTTGTGGGATTTTGTAGATTACACCTACCGGTATCAAAAAAGGACTTGCATATACTAGGTAAAACATTTAAGCTAAAGTGAATGAACTTTCAAGTATATTTAACATTAATCTGGTCATTCAAAAATTAAATAGTTTCTCTTTAATGGCATACAATACAGTTTCGATCCATGATGTTTTTTTTCACAAAAATTTGCATACAAGCTATAGTTTTTCACCTAAGCAATTCAATTATGCAATAAAAATATACCTTCATGTGCTACTTTAAGAGGTAAAAGGGGTCAAAATTTCGGTTTTTTGGACATTTCTATCCTTTTGATAGACACACCTAACTTTTTTATTTCAACAGATAAACACAAGCGGATTTTTGTTAAAAAATTATGAAAATCTTCTTTACTCATCTGATAGTATCTCAGTCAACAATTCTTTGAAAATAGTTAATGTTTAACTTAGTTTCGGAATCTTAGGAAAAACGACATTTTTGCGGTATATTTATCAAATTTAAAAAAAAATCAATGTTGACTTTTTCATTAAAATTGGTACAAATAATCTTCATACGTAATCAAACATAATGAAATTTAAAAAAAGGGGGGGGCCATGTACTCGTTTTCATGTTAAATCAGTTTAAATCACACAAAAAAACCCCAGTCATTTCTTGATATGTCATAGTTTGACCTCGCGAAAATTACATTTTACGTTAGCAACGCCATTACCTCCCCTGTAATTGTATTGTATGCAGAGGGTAGTCGTGAAGGTACGGATTACTTGTACAATTCATTCAAACATATATAACATTTTAAACAATAAGAGGAATTTGTATGTTTAAGAACACATATTAATGTCATATAATTTTTACAATTCTTTTCTTACCAATTTGACTATACGTTTTGACTTTTAAGGAAAGATACCTCTGAAGGTGGTACAAAAGACACTTTTCAAAATGTATTTACCGTGTTTTTACACATCAGGAAGATGCATTTTTCTTTTATTAAAGCTTTTTTTTCAGAATCTTTTATTTCTTATGTTTTGTATTTTAATCTATACATGCAAATACCGTATAGCGAAAAGTTTAACTTCTTATTGACTAAAAATATCAGAAGACATCAGAAATGTCATGCCAATCCAATGGTTTCGTGTAAAACTTGTGTGGTATATTTGTACATTAGATGACTATCCAGTAAAGCCAATAATCAAAAATGTGATCATTATAAACCAGTTTTCGCTCGGCTTTTAACAGTGAGTAAACCCCATACCACAGAAAAAAGCTCGCTCAAGCCCGGGAATGATCGATATTTAACGCTAATGGCATTTTCTGAATTTGCAACCACGAGTTCGTTAGTTAATGCATGCAAATCGTAACAATACTTGTATCTTAAACTGAAATTAATTATTAATAATTATGCCTCGATACAAAAAAGATGTAAAATTGACATTTCAGAGCAATTATTTATTTAAAGTCCTTCAACTTTGGCAAACATTTCTTAATCTGAACGAAATTGAAGGATGCTATGCATTTTCTCAGGATAAAACCATACACAATGTTTCAAGCTTACAGATAGATAAGGAAAATGGAAAATCTAAGGTTTCAAGCAGAAATGTTCCATCTAAAGAGGGAGGCGCAGGATACCAAGGAGGCATTGAAACTCAGAAGTCGAAAATGAACCGACAACGCCATGGCTAAAAAAGAAAAAGACAAACACACAAACAAACAATTAAAGTACAAAAAACATAACATACTGAGCAAAACTGGGGGTGATCTCAGGTGCACAGGAAGGGTAACATGTATAACCCCGCCACATTCTGTATGTATGTTTTCTGTCCCAAGTCAGGAGCCTGTAATTCAGTGGTTGGTGTTTGTTGCTGTTGTTTTTCGTTAATTTTTTTGTATAATAATTAGGCCGTTAGTTTTTCGTTTGAATTGTTTTACATTTGTGATTTCGGGGCCTTTTATAGCTGATTATGCGGTATGAGCTTTGCTCATTGATGAACGGTGACCTATAGCTGTTAATTTCTGTATCATTTGGTCTCTTGTGGAGTGTTGTCTCATTGGCAATCATAACACATCTTCTTTTTTTAAAAGCAGTTCCTGCTACACACTTGGCACTCATCGTGCTGCTCGTGTTAGTACAAAGCCGGTAACAAGTCTAATTCGGTAGGCCACATTCAGGGAAAACGGGACGGGCTTGTAGTTAAGACATTTGAAACCTATCCACTATCATCTGTGAAACAGATATTCCATAACGGTCAACCAATTCTTGATGGCGTCCGTAAAACTTACGAGGGGATGATTTCAACTTCACCACTTGGATTTCTTGGTTTAACAGCTTCTTTGTGAGCAACAACCCTCTATCAAAGAAATCATGATTGGAAAATTGTTATTATTGTCGGCAAAATAGTCTTGAAGAAAATGGGTCAACAAAATAAGTCAAGTTTACCGATTAGTAAAAGTATCTGAAAAACTTGACTATAACAATATTGATCAAGGTCAAACAGACGTCTGATGTTCAGTCGTTTATTGATGTGGTTCATAAGTGTTTCTCGTTTCTCGTTTTTTATATAGATTAGACCGTTGGTTTTCCCCTTTGAATGGTTTTACACATGCCATTTTTGGGGCCCTTTATAGCTTGCTGTTTGGTGTGAGTCAAGGCTCCGTGTTGAAGACTGTACTTTGACCTATAATGGTTTACTTTTACAAACTGTGACTTGGATGAGAGAGTTGTCTCATTAGCACTCATACCACATCTTCTTATATCTATTCTGACGCTATCTTTTCGGTTTTTAGGTTTATGCAATATAAATGATGCCGACGATTTTCACGTTTTTGATTGTCTATGAGGTGAAGCGTTGAGTTTCATACGGTGTCATGTAGTCTCTATCACCAAATACATTTGGTCTCTTGTAGAGAGGGGTTTCTTTGGCAATCTTACCAATTATTCTAAGTTCCATTTTTTTTTTATCGACCGTCACTGATGAATCCTTTGTAGGGAAACGCGAGTTTGGAGAATACAGTTATACATCTGCATGGTATCTTTCATGAATGTTTTAATTATTATCCGAGATACAGACCTATAACCACCAATACTTAAAATTGACCAAGGAACTATGAAACTGAGGTCAAGGTCAGATTGCCACTTCTTGTCGGATATGTAAATCATACATAAATTAAATCTAGCCTATGTCGAGAACTCATGATTGATCGATGAATGACGAAAGTGAGGGCAGTGTCAGTTTACATGCAATTAGACATCTATATATTGCAATCATCCAATACAACCAATATTGTCCAACTATTGGTTATTATCTAAGATAGCATACTCATTAAGACAAACAAATAAACTATAAAAATGTATTAAATTTCAGACATACTATTTGCGAATAGTATGTTCACATTACAATCATTTCAGAAAATATACTTGGTCTACAATGAGTTTATTAAAAAAAAAACACCAAAATCTCATGAAAAATAAGCACATGAAAATAAGGTCAATGTTAGATGAACCCCGTTCAATATTCTAGTAGAAATAACAAGCCCTGCATACGCTAATTGTAGTTGACCCATTGCTTAAAAACCATCAGATAAAAAACCGAACCATAAAAATATAACATTGACAAAAGGTTAGTTAAAACCTACCGGTCGGACATGTGCACCCTACAATCAGCCTATACACAAACGAAACAACGAAAAATAAATCAAGGACAATTGAAAATGATGTCATTGAAACATAAAGCTTTAGTATGCAAAATTTGAAGCATTCGGATCTTCTTCACATCTGAAATAAAAGAAATATATACCAATATATAAATAACACATAGCTGAGAGGGTGATAGAGCAGATTGTTACCCCGAGAAAACATTGTCAACTGAGGCGAAGCCAAGGTTGACAATGTCTTTTCGAGGGGTAACAATCTGCTCTATCACCCTCTCAGATATGTGTTATTTAATTTATTATACTGAATATTTTGTTATTACTGTCGATTAAATTTCAAATTCAAAGCAATAAACTATGACGTCTTGTACATAACAACCATCCGTATTTGCCATAGGATAGAGTCGTATATAATAAAGCGCACACTTGATCAAGCGTCTCCGTGAAGGGTAATAGAGTATTTGCCATAGGATAAAGTCGTATTTAATAAAGCACACACTTGATCAAGCGTCTCCATGACGGATAATAGAGTAAATTAACACCCTCGTATTAGCCAATCAAAATATGGCACTTTAACGTGAAGTATAATAAAAGGTAATGACGTCGGACTTGCATACCCATATTTTGCATTATCACGGGTGTCATTCGGTTTATCGAGAGAAATGATCGTGAAAGAATACCTAACGGTAGTCAAGCATTGCGATCGGATCGTGAAAGATCTTGTATCGGATCGTGAATGTAATTTATTGAAATTTTACTTCAAAATCTTTGAAAAATCTGTTGTATTTTCAAAACACGGAACAAATCCGGAAAAAAAATTATGTCTGTCAAAATGATTCAACTTGCTCAATATTACTACATATGCAATAAGATAAATAAAATATGCAGTACTTTAGGAGAAAACACAAAAGGCGCAACACAAGTCTATGGGATTTATTAAAATAGGAACACGTTTTGTACCTATAATGACTACATTCCAATATACAATGATATATTTGAAACTGAATCTTTGGTGTGACCGATAATACAATAAGATGAAAGTATTTTTTTGCTTAAAACCCTTCATTTTCTTTTCAAAAACACTGAATTTTGTTGATTTTTCATAAAAATTTATCGTGAAAGATCGGGCAACGCATTATCTCGAATCCTCGATCGTGAAAGACAATGGGTGACCAGAGAGACGCAGGACTTTTTTGATTTTTTTACCTGTAACACTAAAGGACATTTGCACTTTTAACTTTGATACACCTAACAAAATTGACAAAACATTTGCGCTTTTTAACTATAAAGTTGTATACCTGTAATCTTCAGAAAATTTCCCAAGTCATGGAACGATGTTCACATATTCTTTGAAAGTTCATCCGAACAAACGAGAAATTCAGAAAAAAATAATCGGGTTAACCAGACTTATTATAAAGAATATAGTATACGTTTTTTGAAGGCTTATTAGATTTTTAATTTCTGTTTATGTTTGCGTGCAGACTTTGCTTACATTTGCGAACATTTCAGAGTGAAGTGAATAATTTGATTCAGTTTGTAAAATTACACCAAGACACACACATGGAGTTTCGTTTGTCAGAAACAAATTGGGGGGGGGGGGGGGGGGGGGGGTGGGGTGGTGTATGACGGAATTACTTTCCGAATAGACAAAACACTTAAGTCAGGGGATATTTCATAGAGATGCATTGTAAATAATTGCAAAGGTATTTCGCCGAATTCCCATTTTCCTTCAATTCTTTGGGAATCCAGAAGAATCCAAGCGTACTACGTATAGTTTTGAGCATGTTACGACGTGAGAAATAAGTACTTTTAATCTTAAGATATAATATTTTCTGCCTTTTCATCTGTATATTGTTCCAGGACTAAGTGCGTGTGCGTAATAAAACGGACTTATCATGATCGAAAACAATAGTTCAATTAATAAATAAGTATATGTATCTACCTTATTTACCAGAATTTATCTCTAAAAGAATGCACGCAAATGTAATCAAAAGCTGTGCGCAAACGTGATGATTTTTTTCGCGCAAATGTAATGGTTATGCGTGCAATGTAATGCATGGGTTTCTTGGTAGACGGTAAACGATAGAAAAAACAAAACTTTTATGGATGGACAAAAGCATGATGGGGAAGGTTGAAGCTTTTAGCTGTATATAAATGTATGAATGTTTTGTATTTTGTGTGTTTTTTTTTTTTATATTTGATGATTTTTATGTTGTTTAGAAAGCGCAAATGTCCTATTGAACAAGTGCAAATGTCCTTTTTTAAAAGTGCAAATGTCCTGTCAAAAAGCGCAAACGTCCCGCGCCGGACCAGACTTTTAAAATACTCAGAAAACAATAATTATATTTCTTTTACCACTTGATATACCTGCAACTAGCTGAAGCGTGTAATTATTTTGATAAGAATGGGCATTAATGCTTTCATTTTGTTTCACTTTTTTGTCAATTCAACACTTTTCCTTCAAAGTTATTAAAATAACTAAAAACGTGTCTAGATAAGTAGATCTCCAAGATAAAAGGACCTGCAGAAGCGTAAAATAAAAGTATATATGTATCTGTAATGCTTAATGCATCCGCCCTGGAAAAATATGCATGTGTATGTTATTTTTTGGGGTTTTTTTTGTGTGTGTAAGAGATGATACCTTCAGTAATAAGGAGTATCGTTCATGCGTACATCGTATGACAATATTGGCTAATTATTGTTTACTTCGTGGCTGCGCTGACATAAACTAAAAAGGTACCAAGAAAACATTATTTATACTCGATTGTTTGATCAGTCTGTTCACAATACTATATATCATTGTACCAACTTAGTGGGGGAAATTACCAATCAACGTACCTCGCGATCGATTGTGCATAATGCCCAGCTTGAACTGTTATTTAGCAAATTAGGTTCTATTCTCAATCTTAAATTTGTATAAGAAATCAAAACTTATGAGGACGGAAAATAGGACTGATATTGTTATAAGGCACCTAGTCGGTTTGGTATTATAAGATAATCAGATCCAGTGGCTTTAAATGATTCACCAACAAAAGAGAACCGGAATGAGTCATGCAAATCCAATATTTGCTATACCAATTAGAAATATCAATTACCATATAATCAAATAATGAGTGGAACGTTATCGTAGCATCAGATCTTTCACGATCCTTTTCACGATCTTCAAAAAGCGGTTCACGGTCTTCACGATCTAAAAAATCAGTTTTTTGTAAATATTTCCATTTTTTGCAAAATTTCTGATTAAATTAACACAAAATAAGTGTTAGAACCATTTGAATCATTAAAATGGATGACATTTGTCAAAGCAAAGTTGTTTAGTCATTCGAATTATGAAAAAAATCTTGTTTGTTTACATATTTAATGTCATTGAAATGTCGAGGAGCAATCTGTCTTTTGTAGTTTTGTAAGAACGGTTAACTTTTAAACCTTGATTTTTCTCAGATACTGACCATTATGTTAAACCATTTGACAGACAGTTTTATTTTTTTGTAAATTTTTCCGTATAATTCATTATATCAGATTATTAATTGACCTTGCACATGTCTTCTCGATAAGATTGAATTCACGATCCTGTACAAAAGCTTCCGATCGTAATACTTGACCACCGTAAGGTATTCTTTCACGATCATATCTCTCGATAAACCGAATGACACCCGTGATTATGTTGCGCACTTCTCAGGCGAACTAAATGTATGTCAAAATTATAAATGCTCATAATAACCATCTTCTAAAACTTTTCCAATGAATCATTTTAAACGTAAGTAAATTCAGAACATATTGATCATACTAGATGGAGATTTGTTTCATTGGCACTCATACCACATCTTCTTATATCTAGTGAAAGAAACGAATATTTCATGTACAAATCATTTATAAAGTGAGTATGGTCTGTAAACTCCAAAAAGGGCATAGTGTTTCGAAGTTTAAAATGAAACCTGCAAAAAATATACACATTTTTATACCGGACATAAAGCAAAATCAGCGGACAAAAAGCAAAACGGACAACAAGCAACGGACAAAAAGCAAAAGTGTCGGACAAAAAGCAAAATTATCGGACAAAAAGCAAAACGGACAAAAAGCAACGGACAAAAAGCAAAAGTGTCGGACAAAAAGAAAAACGGACAAAAAGAAAAATAATCGGACAAAAAGCAAAACGGACAAAAAGCAACGGACAAAAAGCAAAAGTGTCGGACAAAAATCAAAATTATCGGACAAAAAGCAAAAGCGGACATAAAGCAAATTGCGGACAAAAAGCACCGTATCATGCCTTCACTAGAAATATTTATTTATGTTCTTCCGTACTTGATGCATCAACGTATATACAGAATTGAAATGAATAAAGTTCATGTTGCACATGTCTCCAGTGTTCTTATTTTTGCCCTTTTGGATACTATTCATTGTTGTCCTTATCCTTGTTACTTATAAACTAATTTTCAAATTTATTTCAAACAATAAAAACAAACTGTCAAATAGAAGGAAAATAATAAAGGGACAATCAAAAGCCATAACTTCAATATAAACAGACAACACATTGGCAAAATACAACATAAGGGATATTCTCAGATGCTCCTGAGGGTCTAGCACGTTCTACATAAGTATTAGACACCCGTCGTTTTACTCGTTTTCAATGAAACTTATTTACCGATTTTAAATTTTTTCTTTGTTTTCTATTTTTTGTTTCAGTCCAGAAGAACTGGAAAAGGACGACATAGCGTGAGTTTTGTATGTCTTCACTAGGATTATTTATTTATGTTCTTCCGTACTTGATGCATCAAAGTATAAACAAAATTAAAAGATTTTAAATGACCCCTTCCTTCTCATTAGAATATAAAATAGTACTAAATTTAACTTTTCCTTTTTTTTTATTCCTTACAATGCCTCGATTGAAATCTCTCTAGTATTATTTTAACTCCCTCGCACATTTTTTTAACATTTTAACATTACATTATATGCAGCCCAAGTGAATGTACGTGTTTCAAACGTCAATTAAACCACATATTTACCGAAACAAAAGACGGTTATTATTTATTCCGTATTTCGAGAGATGGCAAATGTAGCTAATGACACATATTTACCAACCCAATTGTACATCAAACGAATTTACCATAATTATACACGTAAAAGCACGCGACGAATATATTTTTTTTCTCGGTTGAATATGATGTTTTACTCAATATCAAATTTATATAGAAAAACCTACCAAACGACTACCAATATGGAATATAACAATTTATTAATAGATGAGTAATATAATTATTTTAAAACCTTCAACCCGTGGACTAGAATCGCAAACAAATGCAATTTTATGATACAAATCGTCTAATCCGAGACATATTTTGTTACAACTGTGATAATAGTTATCAAAGGTACCAGGATATAATTTAATACGTCAGACGCGCATTTCGTCTACATAAGACTCATCAGTGACGCTCAGATCAAAATAGTTATAAAGCCAAACAAGTACAAAGTTGAAGAGCATAAATGCTAAATGTGTCAATGGAATGATCAGCGATTGCGAGAAAAAGATTATTTCAAAACTGTAAGCTTTTCAAGTTCTGATACAAAGGAATACATTTTTGAAGTATAAATTATGATCTTATCGAAAACATAGTTGAAGACATGGTGGTTTCTGTTTTAGCAAAGGATCCAAACTTTTAAAAGTAACACTAAGACCATTTTCAATCAAACACAGTATTTATATGACTGACGCTGTTCGTTCAACAGAGTTTCAAAGTTGTCAAAGGGCTCTATTATGATCGGATTAAATTATGCCATTTCTTTTCAAAATCGTCCGTAAAATTTCAATTTGTAATTATGCTGCAATACGTTTCATGCATGTATGTAGATCTTGAAAGAGACAACACAACTGCTGTATCTGAAATGTTTGATTTTGATATCTTTTTTTCAAAATTATTTTACCAGTTGTTAGAATTGGTGAAGTGTTCATTTTTTTTTTTTTAATAGTTTTTAGCGTTTTAAGTAAGACTAATCCCTTGTAAGGAAATCTTCACTGCTTCATTTAAATCAAAATTTGAGGCCGCTTCCTTCTCTTCGGAAACAACTAGGAAATCATTGAATTGTGCTTCATATGGCATAACCTATAATCTACATCTCACACTTAGACGAATCAATATTGACCACAAACAACGTTGCCATTAAAAAATACCCCGATATAACTGGGAAATCATTCAATTGTGCTTCATATAGCATAACCTATAATCTACATCTCACAATTAGACGAATCAATATTGACCACAAACAACGTTGCCATTAAAAAATATCCTCGATTATTATTTGAAAACGTAAAATTACGTCATTATCAATTGTTACGCAATATCGAGCGTAACGTCAGTTTTGTTATAAGCAGGAATTTTTCTATTGTGTAATCGTCTGTCAGTTTTTTCATGAAATATATACGTACAACAGCCTTAAGTAATTCTAAATGTCCTTTATGCTTTTAATACCGCGGGTCAGCTTATTGATGTGCGCAATACATGTATTAAAGAACATGGGCACTTTTAACGGATCTTTTCATATACTGGATGCCCATATAATGCGTATGTCAGAACTTTCATGCTAAAATTGTTGGCGTAATACAACACTGGAAAGTATAGCAAACAGAAAAACCTCCTTGTATAATTTCTGTCATTCTACAAGGAGAAACATGTTTGAAAGAAGGAATACTTAATATTTACGTTTATTGAAAATGATGGAAATAAGACACAAATATCAATAAATAATAATGAAATGAAAATTGATAAACATATAGCAAGTATAGACCGCCACATCTTGTAAATAAATCGTCAACAGGATCGAAATATTACAAAAGCATAATATACAGTAGACTTATCTATTTCCAAAAAATAAGTTGTTTACAACTCATTTTCAATATCACTGCAGATATTTCCCATCATGTATTAAGACATGTGGTATGATTGCCAATAAAATATTTTTCACCAGAGTCTAAATGATGTGGTCTAATAGGTGTCATCAATTTTTTTTTTTATTATTATTATTATATGATGAGTGAGTAATACTTGATTGTATATGTTTCTGTAATTCTTATCGATTTTCTCTAATACCGAAATTTATCCAAAACGAGCTGTGTCCACAGACCTAAACTTTGGAAATAGGCTGCAAAGCATAATGCTCTTACTCTAATTAGCAGTTACAAGTGGGTTACGCTAGCTAAAAACCAGGCTTAACCCATAATTTTCTTTGGAAAATGCCTGTACCAAGTTCGACCTTTGTTTTTATCAACTTTTCTTGTTACTAATATACTTATTTTAAAATTCATTTCAGACAATAATATATTATATGTATGATGCAAGACAAATCGCACACTTGAAACAGGAGAAAAATAATATAGAGACAAACAAAAGCCATAACTTCATTAAGAACAGACAACACCGTGGCAAAACACAACACCAGGAATATTCTCAGATGCCCCGGAACGTTCACAACTTTATACACAAATACCAGACATCCGTCGTTATACTTATTTTCCATCAAACTTATTTCCCTATTCAGAATGTTTTCTCTACGTTTTATTTTTAGTTACAGTCAAGAAGAAGAACTATTCCTGGAAGATGTATGGTGGGTTGTGTATGCCTTCACTAGAAATATTTATTTATGTTCTTCCGTACTTTCGCCATCGAAGTATAAACAGAAATGATAGATTTTAAATTAGCCATTCGATTTCATTCATATATGTCACAGCTCTATATTTAGCTCATTGTTTTTTATCATTTCTTACAATGTCTCGATTTGAAAACTCTGTGGTAGTATAAACTCCTTCATACATTTGTTTTAATTTAGCAATTACATTATATTGACATCAAATCTTTACAGCTTTCTTCATGATGTTGTCTATTATACTTTTTACTAGCTGTGATTTTTACACCGTGTGGCAGATGTTCGTGCATATTAGGGTTGCTACACCCTATTGACTTTCTGTGTGTGATATTCAAACTGAAGTTCATAAATTCCATTAAGTTATATTGCGATAGAGGTTTGGATGGAGAGTTGTCTCATTGGCACTCATACCACATCTTCCTATATCTATTTTTGTTGATTTTTATTAAATAAAAGTTGTGCAGGAAATAGTGATGCTAATTTCATCCGAACACACTAACTTATTAAAGATTAACAGCTCACAATTGTGGAATAAATTAGAAGAGTGGGAACCAGTTATTGTTTTGGTGGGTTTATGTTTTTAATATTAACGATTTTGAACAGGAAATCTTCCAACAAAGTATTGAATTACATCTTTAGATTAAATTGGTTTTGTATCTAAAAATAAACAGGTTTTTTTTGGGATTGCCTACTAATCAGTATAGATTCTACCATCACATATTGAAAATATATCATCAATATTATAGAAATGACACAAAGCAAACGACAGAGTAGTTTAATTTTTTCAACAACTCTTAAAAGTTATCATAATTATTTGATTGATTATTAACTACTTGAAATTTTATGTTTCTGTTGTTTCCTATCGTTTTTCCATATACCGGTATTTATTCAAATCCGGCTGTTAACATAAGGCTAAACTATTGAATTCGGCTTCAAATCATAATACTCTTACCCTTATTAGCAGTTAATTAAAGTTCCGAATTCTTCGCAGTTCATGTTGCACAAGAATCTAGTGTTCCTATTTTCGCCCTTTGGAGACATCTATATATCGAAGGTTTGAGCCGTTTTAAAACTTTTTGCTAAAAATATTCTCTTGTTTAAATCACATTATTACAGGGTTTTCTACCTTTGATGGTATAAACATTTCTTGTTACTTATATACTAGTTTTAGGATTCATTCTAGACAATTAAACATTATATGTATAATACAGGATATATCGCACACTGGAAAAAAGGAGGAAAGTAATATAGAGACAAACAAAATCCATAACTTCAATAAAAACAGACAACACCGTTGCAAAACACAACACCAGTAATATTCTTAGATGCCCGGAAGGTTCCGAACTTTCTACACAGATACTTAACACCCGTCGTTTTACTCATTATCCGTAAAACTAATTTACTGATTTTAAAATATTTTCTCATTTTTGTTTTTGTTTTTATTGCCAGTCCAGAAAAAGAACTAGTAGAGGAAAAATTAGAGTAAGTTTTGTATGCCTTCACTAGAAGTATAAATTTATGTTCTACAGTACTTAAGGTATCAACGTATATGCAGAGGTGAAAGGTGTTAAATGACCCATTCCATTTCATTTCTATATGTCACAGTACTCTATTTAACACGTGTTTTTTTTATTCCTTACGATGTCGTGATTTGAAAACTCTTTGGTAGGTTTTCAACTCCCTCAAACATTTTTTAATTTAACATTTACATTATTTTGACATCACATTATTACTGCTTACTTCATGATGTCTATTATACTTTCTACAAGCTGTGATTTTACAATGTGTGGCAGATGGACGTGAATATCAGGGTTACTCAACCATTTCGACGTTCTTTGTGAAATTCAATTTGAAGTTAATAAATTTCTTTAAGTTATATTTGGTTTATTGGTATTAACTCAAAGTTGAGCAGTAAATAGTTAAGGTATCTTTATGCAAATGTCATGACTTATGAAAAATTAACAGGTAACAATTGTGTGATGTATAAGATGGGTGGGAACAACAGTTATTTTTTTGATTGGGTTTTTTTGTTGTTGTTGTTGTTGTTAACGATTTTAAAACAGAAAATGTTCATCGAAGATATAAAACTCAATTGCTTACAACTCATTTCCAATATCACTGCAGATATGTTTCATCATATATTAAAATAAAAACATGTGGTATGATTGCCAATAAGATATTATTTTAAAAGTGGCCAAATGACGCTTTTTGATAGTTATCATCACTATTTGATTGTTTATTACTTTATGAGTGATTAATAGTTGTTTGCATATGCTTTCTTGGTGGGGTTCCTTCTTATTCTTAAGTTTTCTATGTTGTGTTTGTGTACTATTGTTTTTTGTTTGTCTTTTTCTTTTTTAACCATGGCGTTGTCTGTCTTTTTTCGATATATGAGTTTTAATGTCCCTCTGCTATTTTTCGTCCCTCTTCCAACATTGCTCTCGAGTTTCTACATATACCAAAATATAACCAAAACCGGCTGCGACCACAAGGCTTAACTATGGAATTCGGCTGCTAAACATAATACTCTTACCGATATGAGTGTTTAATTAAACTTTATGTTGTTCAAGTCTCATGTGGAACGGGAACCCATTACTTCAATGCAATTTTATCATAATTGAGGGGCAAATGTTTTATTCTCTTTATTTAGATTGCACATTTTCAATTACTTTGTCATACTAGTAGCCCCTTCCATGGTTTCTTGTGGAATTCCAGAAGGGTCATATCCGGCATTTAAGAGAGCAATACTATTTTGAGTATAAAAAGGGTAATTTTATAAACTTCCTGGTTAAAATTGAAAATAAAATGTGGACCATTTACTCAGACAATCATCCACCATATACATTTCAGGACTTGTATCCTGTAACTGGGATCCTATTCCAAGTGTTCTAATGTTCGCCCTTTAGATACTGTTTAATATTGTCCCTTTCTGTAGTTGCCTCCTTGTTCATATCACATTATATCAGGTTTTTCTACCTTTGGTTGTATAAACTATTCTTTGTTACTCATATACTAATTTTGAAATTCATTTCAGACAATAAAACATTATATCTATATTCCGAAACAATTCGCACACTGGAATAATAAGATAAGATGGTAATAAGGAAACATTCAAAAGCCACAACTTCAATAAAAACAAAATAGACAACACCATGGCAAAACACAACACCAGAGATGTTCTCAGATCCCCGGAAGGTTCAGCATTTCTACATCCATCCAGCCATCGTTTAACTGCTTTTTCATTAAACTTATCATTCAACATTTGTTTTCTTTTTTTTATTTTTAGTTCAAATCTAGAAGAAGAACTGGTCGAAGAAATAGAGTAAGTGTTGTATGCCTTCACTAGAAATATTTATTTGTGTTCTTCCGTACTTGACGCATCACTGAAAAAAGGACGAAGTTATTAAATGGATTATCAAAAACCATAACTATAAATAAAACACCATGGCAAAACCCAAAACAAAAGCACCGGAATGTTTAGCACTTCCTGTATCATTACTAGACACCCGTCATTTTACTAATTTTCCATAGACCAAGTTTACAGATACAACATTTTACTTTTATTTTCAGATATGAAGAAGATTTATTAGTCGAGAAAAAGTAAAGTGAGTTTTGTGTGAGTTTCACTAGGCATTTCTCAGTTTCTAAACCCACTAGTAGCAGTTTAACTCCTTCATATTTCTATTTTATCCCTTTCAAATAACATTACGATCATATTGTTATTGGTCTTGTCATGGTGTTGTCCTTTAAACGTATTAACAGATGAGATTTTAAAACGTGTGACAGATGTAATAGCATAATAGGGCTGCTTAACCTGTCAACGCACGTGATGTTATTCAAACTGAAGCTAATACAATTTTTATATGTGTCTGTTAAAATGCCTGTACCAAGTCAGGATTATGACAGTTATTTTCCATTCGTTTGATGTGTTTGAGCTTTTGATTTCGCCATTTGCTTAGGGATTTTCCGTTTAGAATTTTCCTCGGAGTTCGGTATTTTTTTTTTTTTTTTTTTTTTTATTTTTTATTTTATATGAGACTTGACAAGAACATCAGTATACTTTATTTTCTTAAACTTGTGCAATATTGGTAAACCAGCTTTATATTGTATAGCCCCGTTTGCATGTGTTCCAATCTAAGACAATGCTGACATTACATGGTCTGCATCATGAAATATTTTAACATTGAATTTGCTACCGTTAAATTGAAACCCATCAATTAAGACTTTGTTGGTGAACGGCATTGTTCGTGAAGATTCCATTGCATCAAAGCATCATCAAATTTTGTATAGTTATTTAGATTGAATAATGTTGAAACTGTTTATACTGTTAATAACGCATATTTTTTTAATTACAGGAATGTACTATTTTGAAAACAATTTCGTTAAAATGATGGTAGTTTGATAGAGGAAATGGATGACTTATATTTTATGTTTTAAGATAGAATATTTAGCTCTAAATAATTCTGATTTCATTTAATTTAATAATTTAAGGTGTTTAAAATTAAGTTCCCAAAAATGTATATTTCTAATGATTTTTTTTATAATTTTTTTTATATATATATATATCTGTTATCAATGATTATCTTTAAATAAGTGTACAAGAAAGTGTTGTAGTGGTTGTAACCAGAGCGGAAATTATGAAACATATCAACTATATTATAGATAATTTGTTTACTGTTAAGCATTTTCAACAGGAAATATTTATCCAAGATATTAAAATGATATTAAACAATGATTCCAAGATTTTACTTTGGTACGCCAGATGCGCTTGAATCTACACAGTATTAAGGCCAAATCAAATACTAAGTTAAATACCAGTAAAACCCGAAAATTCCGAAAGGTTGTGCTATTATCGACCTAGTTGTTAAAATGCATCAATGATACAAAACTTTTAATTTGGTACACCAGACATGACAAGATACTTCTTAAAAAGACTTATCAGTGGTGCTCGAATCAAATCAGTTGGGAGGCCAAATCAAATACAAAGAAAACAATGAAAAACAAAACGAAAATTTTGGGAAGTTTTTACTACCCCGTGGACCAAACATCCGTCAACTGCGGTTTCAACCCAGTGTTGGTAGAAACTGATAACAGATACAACGTTTATAAATGTTACACTAGACGTGCGTCTTGTCTACAAATGTCTCATCAATGGCGTCTAAATATAAAAAAAGTTGGAAGGCCAAATCAAATACTAAATTGAGTAAAATTCCGATTTGTTCTCCAATAGATTAAATTACACCTTAGGAATATTATTTTTCATTTGTGAGTTCAAACGAATAGTTCATTTTTCCTGTATTCAAATCATACTGAAATTTACCGATTATATCATCACATCTAGTAAATATACTTTTCAACAGTAAAAAAATGTCACATAGCGTAAGATACATTGGATTAATCTATTTTCAAAATTAAGATGATGGAAACTCATTGTCAATATCTCTGCAGATATTTCCAGTCAAAAATATAGATATAAAGAGGTGTGGTATGAATGCCAATGAAACATTTCTCAACAGAAACTACGTCCCTTTATGTGGATGTATGCAATGTTAAGTCATCTTTCTGCCTGGTGAAATAATAAGCAAAGATTACAAGGAGAAATATCCTTCTTGATGTCGAAGGAATAAATCAGATGGCAAGATGGCATTAAAAAATCAGTACTCCAAAAGGAAAGATAGACCAAAAAGTCAATAAGACAAATACAGCACCATACAAAAAATTCTAAAGAGTGAAAAAAAAAACCAACAGAAAACCTGTGATAAACCTTGTCTGCGGGTATACTGAAAAGGTCTTTCGAGTCAAAAAGGTATTATCAAACTTTTGATTGGATAAATTCTAAATGAAAATAACACCTTTTTATAAATTTCGTGCTTGCGAAGCGCTTTTATGGGTACGACCTTATCAGAAACAATCAAATTCAAATGTTTAAAAGCCAGGGATGATGCTAGAATAGGCAAAGACTTTAATTACGCTATCAAAAGTCAATTTTGTTTGGGAGATTTGGAACCTAATGCACATAGAGGTGTTCGCCGCATGAGCATTGACCCTGGAGGCTCAGAAATCAAAATTGATTTGCTTTCATTATACATGTTATATTTGCATGCTTTTTATTTTTTATTTATTAGTTTTTGCATGAAGCTGCATGATTTTTGTATGATAGTCGGTTAAAGAGCTCATCAGAGCTCATGTTTTATCTGTTACTATGAATATATACCGACTTTAAATCAAATTTACTTACTTACTTAATATCTCCAATATTTATAAACGAAGATTTTTATAAATCCTGTCAGTGCCGAACCTCTGACTACTGAGTTGGTAATACACTTGGGAACTAGCCGGACATCAGCAGCGGTATAGACACAGTGCTAAAAATGAACACAAACATGTCATAAACTTGGTGCATTGTAGAATATAACAAAATAAGCCTTCAATGTATTAAATATAGATAGCTTTTGAAGAGCGTCATTTATTTTAGAGTTCAAAACATGATTTTGCACAAATTTTCTTTTTGGTCAAACCAATTTCAAAGTGTTACACTAACCACTAAACTTTCAAAAAAGTAGTTTTTGGAACAATTTTTATTTGTTTAAGCCTTGTATTTTTAAATGTTTCCTAACGACCAAGTAATGATCCGATTTCAGACTTCCTTGTATTACAAGTTTTAATTTGGATAATGACAAAAAACTTGCTTGCGCACTATGAATGTTTTGAGAAGTGAAAACAACTCAAATTCATATTGCGATTTTTAAGCGACTGTCATACATGTGAGAGGTTTAGCTTGCTATTAAACCAGGTTTAATCCACCATTTTCCACCTAAGAAAATGCCTGTACGAAGTCAGGAATATGACAGTTGTTATCCACTCGTTTGATGTGTTTGAGCTTTTGATTTTTCCATTAATTGCTTAGGGACTTTCCGTTTAGAATTTTCCTCGGAGATCGGTATTTTGTTTTGCGTCAATTTAAACTATCTTTTTAGATAACAGATTAACACGGTTAAAAAAAACTTGGGTGAAATTCTTTGAAAACAACTGACTGGAATCATAATCCTTTTAGCGTTTCAAAATTGTGTATCCTATTTTAAGACTGGCTGTTTCAAAAGTATTGAAGAAATGACAAGAAATCGTTATTATTAGACAAAATGCTAATAAAATGGAGGTTTGCATATTCGTTTATTTCTGTGTTTGTATGTGCCAAAATTAATGCTGGATTTCTCTATCGTGAGTGACAAGACAAAAATCTTCCTTATTTGATTCTTTGGTTGACGCAGTTGCATTTATCATAAACTCATAAAATAGTATATCGAGAATTAAGTTTTAAATTTGTTGATCACAAGAGTCTGTGAAGATTATTGTTTACAAAAATCATTACAACTACACTTGTGTCGTGGATGGTTTATTTTAACACCGCAGAATATATTTTACGTTATGTCTTCCTGTATATGTGTGAAATATTTGCTACGGGGTTTAAATGAACAATCAATCAACCAATAACGACAGATCTAACATGACGAAATGGTTCGGCAAGCTTATCTTGTTTATCCAATTAGTAGCACAATCGGTAGAGGTTAAATATCACGCCCTTAGATCTGATGTAATAAAATGATACAATAGTTAAATGTAGTATTATAAACTGTGATACTGGTTTCACTAGCGGTTATACCATGTGTTCAATGTTATGAAGTTACTTTTTATGGCCGTCGATACATGTGTAATTGTCGAAGTCGAAATTGCAATCGCTGTGATAATCCTAAGAACACATAAATTACCGATAGTATTATTGATTGATATATAAGATCTTCGAAGAACTTCAATATGTCAGGTTTCTTAATGTGCTGGTGTTGTCATTAGCGGAATCAGGTTGACCTTTAACATTTGTTACAACCGAGGTAACAAATTTAAACGGGTCCTATCGGATGAGAGTAATTTTAGTGTACTGTCAGACTGTAGATTTTAAAAATAACTTTCATGAGACCATTGATACTACAGATACGACATAATGTAAAATATTTAATATTAATATTAAACTTAGAATCAAATGTTGGCCCTGGAAAATCACTCAACTATCTGAAATATAGTTTTGCTCCAGTACTTTGTCAGCAACTACGTTCTTTCCTGGAAAGTGCATCTGCTGACAAGACAATTTGCTCAATTTTAACAACACAGATGATTTAAAGATGGACAAAGCGGAGATTGCGGCCCATGCTTGATAGTGGACTAGCCGCCCCTTGTGACGATAGGCTACTGAGGTTAAGTTGTTGAGTTGAGGTTGGATATGGTAAATTATAAATGCTTGGAAAATGAAGAAAATTTTGAATGACAAGTGTAAAACAAAATGTATTTCAAAGGGTGTCATGAAACTCAGACGAGACTGAGTGATAAGAAATCAGATGAGTATGAGTCACTCCCAAGACTGTAAAATTGAAAGACCCACCCCTCTCCTCCGGGATCACCTTCAATAAGTCAACGATAAACACATAATGAACATGGAAACAAAATATACACATAAAGCAAGCAGAAGTACTATTGTCCATAGATCAAAACTGACTATATTGTAATTACAAATCAATGATTAATTGAGTCAGCAAGCTGGTGCTGTGTTTACGTTTGATATTGCCATCGTCGCAGTGTTGTCGAAAAGTGAATATTTCTTCCCTAACGATATAAATTTATTTGCATGCAACGTTATGTAAAACAACACACAAATAATAAAAAAAAATGATTTAACTGATATTCAAATGTTTAAGTATTGGTCGATCCTTCACGTTGAGATTGTCTTAATATCACAAAAGATAAAATAGTCAAAGTGTCCATGGTTCAAGTATTAACTTCATACTGTCTTCAATACTTAAAATCTTTTGAAGCAGTTTTTTTAGGGAAAAAATGATTTTAAGTAGTCGTCAATGGTGAAATCTCTCTAGGTAGGTTAAAATGGATTCAAGGCCGGATTTCATTCATAGTTGAAACAATGTATTAACAATATAAGTATCGCTGATCCAATAGGTTGAATGAACAAAACAAATGTAGCTATGTGCACACACAACTGTTATCATATAACATATTCTACCTAACTCTTAAAAAATCAACCAAATTAGAAAATATATACTAGTAAGCAGTAAATCATACAAGTGAGAGGTTAAGCTAGCTATAAAACCAGGTTTAATCCACCATTTTCTTCATAAGGAAATGCCTGTACCAAGTCATGAATATGACAGTTGTTGTCCATTCGTTTGATGTGTTTGAGCTTTGGATTTTGCCATTTGATTAGGGACTTTCCATTTTGAATTTTCCTCGGAGTTCGGTTCTTTTGTGATTTACTTTTTCATATCTCAATCAATGAAACCAAGTTTCATAACTATCTACAAAACGCTATACGTGAACATGATTCGTGATAAAATTCATTTAGCTTTACCTGAATTTAATGTTTTAATCTCCATTGTAACTATATCACCCTCAATTATTCATACCTGATAATTTTATAAATCTGTTTTGTCACCTATTCCCCTGATCACAGCAGGTGGTCTGAACAGGGATTAAATGTTCAGCATGAAAGACATACAAAACAATGCTCAGCATTTTTCAGACTATGTTCCAGTGTGTACTGTGCAATTTGTTTTATGTAAAACGAAAGCACACCAATTTCGAACATCCATCGCTCATTACAACTCCATTGTAAGAAAGCTCACTTACGAAGAGCGGGGATTATTTATCAGTTACGTCGCTTCTTCTCAAGACATCTCTTGTGAACTAGGATCCTGCTGAAAGTCTACTTATAAGTCTATCATAATAAGACAATCAAAAATCGTTCGTAGGGGAAAAACATTCAAAGCCATCACCAAAAAGAAACACGACGAAAAGACATACAAGATTTGAACCAATTCACAAAAACAAAGAACACGAACCCTCCCAAAAACCGGGGATGATCTCGCGTGCTCTGGAAGAGTAAGCGAGTCTGCCTCACTAATGGTATCTGTAGTGTTTATCACGTCGAGCAATAATTAGATGATAAGTTACACCCGATAATGTCACAATCAAGGAAAGTAGACATGATTGTAGCTTCTATAATTGGAACAAAGTCATGGTCATCTATGACAAAGAAATTTAAAAAACGGCCACCCAAATTATGATAACGTTCGTAAAACTATCGAAGGGATGATCATCTTGTCTATAAGGGAACCTTGGTTCGTTAACTTCTTTGTAAGCAGCAGATCTCTATCAAGGAAATCGTGACATGAAACGCAAGCTATGTAAATAAAGGCAACAGTAGTATACCGGTGTTCAAAAGACATAAATCGATTGAGAGAAAACAAATCCGGGTTACAAACCAAAACCGAGGGAAACACGTCAACCATAAGAAGAAAACAACAGGAACACTGCAGTACAACAAACACAAACGCTAACATACATAGAAACGAACTATTTGATAACAACTGCCATATTCCTGACTTGTTACAGGACATTTTTAGAAAAAATGGTGGGTTGAACCTGGTTTTATGATTAGCTAAACCTCCCGCTTATACGGCAATGTTAAAAAATATCGCTAAAATGACAACACTACGTGACAGAAATACAGCACAAACACTCATCACAAAGAAACGCACAAACAAATAATATAATAGTCGACACAACATGCAAACCGCAGAACAACAACGAACATCTTCCATCAACGACAGACACCACAGGAAATCACAAACAGTGACGCACTTACGTAACGAACATGCAATCTCGAACTTTATACAATTATTTTCACAATACCAGTCCAAACAATTTTCATTGAAAGGCTATTCTATAATTATTTGGACTACAAACGATAAGACATAACACATTATCCAACCGAAACCATAACAGAAACATCAAAAATAAATACATGAATGTTGGATGTACAAAATACCGAGACAAGTCGTATAGCAATGCAAATTCACACTCAGTACATGTATAACAGTCATATTCGGGAATAGGTCACGTTCGGTACTTAGCAGACAGACGACATAGATGTTAAACCACAATCTAAGACGTGGTAAAAGTGTCATTAGTTAGTTTAGACTATATACTTCATATGAAGGTACTACTGCAATGATGCTACATACAAAGGGGAAGATCACAGGATTTTCAATCAGAAAAAGCAGTATCTGCCGACACTTTGTGAAACCAGACGGACCTCGTGAGTAGACACTTTAACATTACGAACAGGTTCTTGATATTTTGCTAGAAAATCGAGAACTAAAGAAGTGACCATTATGATTCCACCTCATACAAATCAACGCTTCACATTTTCGAAATATTCATATTTGATGTGGTTACTCAATTTGTACTTGGATACATAAGGCCTTTGTCGATTGCACTCCAAGCTGCTGCATGTGATGTAGTGGTCATGTATAAGCTAGACTTTTGGGGGTGATGCAATTGGTGATATGCGTATAAACTATCTCGTAAAAAAAGTACGAAAAAACAGTACTGAATCTTCCCATAGTTTGTCCGAGAGGGTGTCCATCATTGAAGCAGAAAATTGAATTACCTTAACGAAACCAGGTAAAGCAGGGCGAAAAACCCATAGACCAAACGCGGCGGCAGAAATAGTGAAGATCATTTTAAAATAAATAAGCCTTTCTTTGATAATCAGTCATCTGAACACCAGATTTCCAGAGGAAATTAAACCCACGCTCTTTACTATTTATTTTATGCCACGTTTCTTCGAGAAACTGAATGATGATTTATGCAAGTATTGGAAGATAAATATAAAAAAGATATTCCGTTTCCAGACGCTATCCCGAAAGAACTCCATCGGTGGAGAAATAATTTGAGCAATAATTCCGTTCCGCAATCTTGCATTCTGGAAACTGTGCTGAACTATACAGCTGACTTCTATCCGAACATCAGTCAAATTATGCAACTATCTTTTTGTTCCCCAGTTGGTTTTTACTGTTGTGAACGTTCCTTTTCAGCTCTTACAAGGCTTAAAACATAGATAAGACCATCCATGACCGAGTCTAGGCTTTGCGACCTTTAGATGCTACATAGATATAAGAAGATGTGGAATGATTGCCAATGAGACAACTCTCCATCCAAGTCAAACTTTATAAAAGTAAACCATTATAGGTCAAAGTACGGTCTTCAACACGGAGCCTTGGCTCACACCGAACAGCAAGCTATAAAGGGCCCCAAAAATTACATACATAAAAGTGATCCATCTGTCAATCGTAAGATAAAACTTGATTTAACCCATTTGGAACAACATGGCAAAAAATTAATTTAAAGTATTGTGTTCTATCATATTATCCATTCTTGTAATTGAATAATTAAAAAAGTATCGTTATTTTTCATACCTCTTGTCCTGAAACTCAAATTCAGACAAGAAACAATTAATTTTAGGATTCACCAAATTAAGGAATGTGCACCATCAAATGATCACCTTCTCGGACCCCCACCTCAATATTTTCCTTCTCCATAACAAAGGCATGTGAACGGCCATGTCTAGTCAAGAACTGTAAATTCAGAAATTAATTATTTGGGTTTTTAAGAATGCGAGATTAACTATTGCGATTACAGTTTAAAATTCGGCAAAAAAATATTGCTCTCAGATTCTAAAATGCGAGTTTATATATTGTGATACCTTTTTCCGTCGAAATTTTTGAGATGATAAAAACATAGCGAAAATTGCTGAATTAACAGTTTATTGTTTAATACCGTTGATTTTCATTGTTTAATGTTTCATAGTCACCATTATACTAGCAATAACATATAACAACAACAAAAATTGAAGGAAAAAAGACGAAAATAACTAATGTTTGTTTTGGACATTTTTGGTCTCGGCTCTGATGCAACGTATAGACGGACCAAGAAGTCAAACCTTTTAAAGACGTATAACAATTCATTGTTGTCTCTTTGACACATTCCCCATTTCCATTCTCAATTTTATATTCATTATTTCCATATAACGGAATGGTCATTTATCAGTATTTTTCTTTTCTTCATAGATTATATATTCAAGATTTCAGTAAACATTTAATTATTATGGGTTTTTCATTTTTGTTAATTAAGTCTATGGTCTAAACCTCTTTTTTTAATTGTAGCACACAAACACACGCATAGGGGAAATAAAGTGTCGATGCGACATCATATCATCGATCTTACTGTAGCTAGGGTGTCTTCCTTCATCTTAGATTTTGAAATAGCAGATAACAATTAATCGGTCTAGATCTTTAATGAAGTGTGCAAATTTCGAGAGTAGTATGTAATTCATGTGTAAGACTTTCATGTTTGATTATTTCTTTTTTTTTCAACTTTGCAACTGAGGGGAGATAACTCAGATAAAGTAACTTTTATCATAGAATGTGTTGTGAATCTACCTATTTTATTATGTAACAATAAACGAGTCCGATGACTCCATTTTTTTCTTTTTCTTATCTGAAAGTATATTATTAGAGATATCTTCTCATATTTTATGTTGAAATTCTATGGTGTAGTTTTCTTTTTTATCACACAAAATTGGGTTTTCCGTGCATAATATATACAAAATCTGACAATTTTGCACAATCTGTAGCGTTAAAAAAAAGCCCGGTGACCCAAACTTTATATTATATTTTTGAAAAAAACATGATATAAACTACATTTTGACAAATTATAAAAAAATTCTATGGATTTTAAATTTAGATCCCCCATCTACCTGAAAGCGGCAACAACGATACTTGGTGACACATGAAAAATGAAAGCAAAGTTTTCATAACTGTCCTAGGATTTCATTAAAATTCAGTATAAGCGCTGATTTGCTCTATGAAAAAACAAAAAATGTATTTTATTTTAACATGGCTCCGCTGGTAATTTTTTGGTAAAAAAACCAAGAGAAAATTAGTTAAAAATTGAGAAAATCCATAAGTATGCACATGCATAAGAAGTGGTGTCAAAACACTGCATGAAGGCATTGTATACCTCAAAAATGCTTTCTTTCCTAAAATTATATATGTTCGAGGACAAATAAGCCATAAGTATAAAAAAAAAACAGTATCCTTTGAAAAATTGGGGCCAGTAAGACTCTTTAAAGCTCCTGTGTGCAATAATTAGCGCGCAGTTCACAGAACTTGTGACAAACACCGTAAAAATTCCTTTTCTAAAACCCACCTTAAAATGGGATCTCAATTTGACAGAATTAGTGGTTAAATTAATCACATACGTATGTGCGGATTTTGAGTACATCAGAAATATTACATAGCCACGAACACGAAACATAATTGCATTGAAGGAGATAACATGTTAACATAATGTTTGTGAGACCGTTCAACATTTTGTTGTGATATAATTCACAGATGAGATATAATGATAGCCTTACATTAAACTGAAATTTTTTGGGCTGACATCAGAAACTGAATATTCCTGCCATGGTGGACCATATTAAGTTCTTGAGCCCACTAAAGAGATGTTGTAGGAATCACAATGAACCAACTATCCACTAGAGACCAAACAGCAACCGAATTGCGTAGATGCAAGTAAATAACATGAGGGTCTTAATGGGGGTACCTTTATGACGAATAACGGTAAAAAAAATTGCCAAATGACGTTAACGGTATTTTTTGGTGCATGACGATAAAATGTACACTTTCTTTAACACGATAAAAAGATCGACTGATTTTGACGAGTCACGTTAATTTTTTTCCAAATATAAAGGTAACGATAATTATTTGAGACCTCTGACGAATCACGATAAGGATATTTTGACGAATCACGGTGAAAGTTTAACCAATTTGACGCTAACGGTAGCCGAAAATGACCGTTTGACGCCTGACGGTAAAGGGCAATTCCACCCTCATACATGTCACCACCGACATTAAACACTGAGGAAAACCAATACCGTGTAGTAAGTAAGATATGATATAATGTAGTTCACTTCAAACAAGAAAACCAACCCGCTTTTTGTTAAAACCAAGACAATTAAAGCTCTTTTAAACTGTTTTTTTTTCAGTTTGCTCTTATGTTGTGCTATTACACACGAAAACCGGGACAGAGTGTGACAGCACAACATAAGAGTAAATTGCAAAAATCAAAGAGCTTTAATTTTTAGACCGGCACGAAATAAAAATGACACACAGTCAAAAGTCAAGGAGCTCTTGCAGTAATCAATACAGCTATGGGGGTCATTTTTTCGCCAAGGAGCTGTATTAATAGCAAGTTATTAGGATATTGGTCTAGTGATTTTTTTTCACGTGAATGTGTTTGTTTAGTAGATACAATCTGATTAAAATATCCATGAGTTCGCTATACTCTTCGACGAGTAAGCGAGCTATATACGATAGATCTTAATTTCAATCAGATTGAGTGGCTAAATTTTTATACAATCTTCACGCTTTTTTGGGGGAAAACAAATATTCCCTATTTGTAAGGGGACGACCATTTGATATTCTGGGGGGGGCCAGGAGGATTTTGAAAATAAATAACTCAGCCTTGATAATCACAAAAATAAATGGTTTGTTCTGTGGTAGTTTGAAAATAAATAACCTGACTTGCAATGTATTAAAAATAAATAACTCGGCAGGTCTATTTGAGAGCATGAGATTGCACCAGATTCTTCCTAAAATTCAACTTTTTTTTCAAAAAAAAATCGGGAATCACTTCCCAAATCTTTGAATAATAAAAGTATAAATATTATTTAAAATACTTGAAATGTCTGAAAAATGGGTTTCATTTAACTTGAGGTATATTGTCTCAGGAACACTTAACTCACTTTTATTACATATGGCAGTAACTACATTCAGGCAAATGCCTCATGTAGGAAATTTCAAAACCAAAAGCTTGTCTTCATATCAAATTGTTTTTGCGGCAAGAAGCAAGTTCTGTTCTCCCTCAGACGTAGCTCCTGTTTTTTGGGGATCAATGTTTCTTATTTATTTGTCTTTTGTTCATTGATTGCCTTCTGTATTCTGTTAGTGTTGCATTCCTTTTGTAATTTAGTAATTTTGTTATTAACTTGATCAAGAGTTTAAAAAAAAAACAGCAGCCACATACTTAACTATGTGAATTAAATTTTTGCTTTATCTTTGTCTTTTGATGTTGTTCCTAAAAACTTAAGTCTTACACTGAATCTATACATGTTGCTTTGAGACCAAAATTTGTCAAAAAATTATTAAAACAGAACCTTCATTTTCAGATTAATAAAGGGTATGGGAAACACATTTTGCATAATTAGTTCTATAGCAACTTGGGGACTTCAGCGGCTCCAAAACCCTTCAAATTTTTTTTAGCCTCGCTCCGCTCGGCATAAATCATTTGGAATACTTAAAAGACGCTAATTACAGCCAATCTTTAATATCTTGTATGTATGCAATACATGTATATGCAGTTGGGAATTCAGAAGATTCATTTCTACAGATGATGATGATTAATTCTGATTAAATGGTACATTATGATTGGACTATTCATGTATTATTTATAATAAAAAATGAATTTAAAAATTGTATGTTTTCAAATATTATAAATATAGTTGTGAAAATAAATAATCAGTCCCTTGCTTTAATGAAAATGAAAAATCTTGCTTCAACAGTGCAGAAAATAGATAATCTGTCCTCTTAGTTTACAAAAATAAATAACCGATCAAAAACAAATCCTCCTGCCCCCCCCCCCCCCCCCCCCCCCCCCCCAGAATATCAAATGGTCGTCCCCTAAGCTGTTCAATCACATGATATATTTTTCAGAATGGTACATTGACGAGGGCTGTCTAATCTAAAGGGTATTAACAAGATCCTGCTCTACATGTGACAACTGTCGTGTTACTCGGGACAAGTCCAAATTCGGTGCCATGTCAAAATCTCCATGTCACACACAAGCGAAAAGAGGACGTTATTTTAATACCATGACAATAAGTCGAAGAAAAACAAACATTACCACGGTACAGAAAACACAAAAAAAACGAGAGATTTATAACACTCCATAAAATTTTACAAAGATAACTCTTAAAGAGTGCAGCTCCCGGCATAAAAATTCAGGAGAGGGGACATTATGTTGCTGGGAAGGTAACAGTTCCTGCTTCACTAAAACGGCACTAGTCATGTTACTCTTGGATTTATCAACAAAAACGACTGTTTTTTAAAAGTTACCTTTGGCTTTGTTCGCCTCCTCCGAGCAGGAAAATTAATGTTTGTGTCTAGGGATTCAATATAAACCTTCGCACCAGTCCTTTTGTTTGTAGAAACTTTTGGGTCGTAGGATGCGGCAAACGTTTCCCTTTATCTGCCTAGCCACGGTTTAAAGAGGGTTACTCAATTACAACTTGTCTTATTTTCATTTGGGCTCTCAAACAAATACAAGCAAAACTACTGAAATAGGGTTGGCGCCTTCAAACATGTTTAACCCCGCCATATTCTTTATGTGCTTGTCCCAAGTCAGGAGCCTATATTTCAGTGGTTGTCGTTGCTTCGTGCCTGTCATATTTGTTTTTCGTAAATTGTTTTGTTATAAATTATGCCGTTAGTTTTCTAAATTGAATTGTTTCATATTTTTTCATGTCGGGGCCTTTTATAACCGACTATACGGAATGGGTTTTTTTTCTCATTGTTGAAGGCCGAACGGTTGTCTATAAATGCTTACATCCACTTCATTTGAACTTTGGTAGATATATAGTTGTCTCATTGGCAACGCTGCCACATCTCCTTATTCTTATATACAGTACACATTCAACATCAAAATACAAAATACATTTATAGGTCACTTTTATTGCGAACCTTTCTATCAAGTCTTTACTGTTACTAAAAATTCATCGATAAAAACAATAGTATACTTGTAAGAATTAAGTGCAATTATGTTAATTTTAGAAACAAAGACCACAAAGTAAAAATCATTCAAGTTCACTGTAAAAAGGTAGTAGTTATTTCACAACAACGAAATTTTATCCTGTTACTGTATGGTTAGAGTAACAGAAGAGACTTTAATTGTCTTCAAAAAGTGTACATATATTTCATTTCGTTTGAAATTGGGTTTTCCCGTTTGCTAGTTGTAGTACTTATATATATAGATGGGAACTAGTATTACTAGTTCTGATTCTAGTTCTGCAACAGTACGTACTATTTATAAAGTTTGTTGTTAGGTGTATAAGGCACGAGAAAAGTTTTGGCGATTTCTACGGGTGGAGTTTTATGATACTATATAAATTTTGGCATCTAAATGTATCGAAGGTGCTCGCAGTTACGTCGAATCGAAGTTAGGCACATTAGTATATTATAAGTTGCTGCTATGTTTATAGAGACATATACAAATAAATTAACATACATAGTATAAATTTTGAATATAAATGTAAAGTAGAGACATAAAGTGGTTACCCAGGAGATTCTAGGCATTTAATAATTATTCTTATAAACTTGCATAGCTTGTTTATTTCAGACGGGTTGTTGCTATTCATTAGACCTTGAAATTTTTAAATATTTGGTCTGTTTACAAGATGGTGCTCTAGTAGCATTTGTCTACTTTCGTCTGTTGCCGGACATTCTAAAATATAATGAAACTCGTCGCCAATATCACCAGAATTACACAAAGTACAAATACGATTTTCTCTTTGAATATTTTGCCATCTACCAATTTCGATAGGAATTTTTGTGTTCAAATTTCTAAATCTACAAAAAGAAGCAATATTTTTGTCATCTAAAATATCAAAGTAGGTTTCGAAATTTATACTATTTTTGAATAGTTTATAATTTAGAGCTTTTGGAGAATTCTGTAGAGTATCATACCATATCTGTCTGAACTGGTCAGTTAATCTTAATTTAACAGTATCATACAACCAGTTTTTACTTATTAGATATTTAGTGTTCCATATATTTGATAGTCCACAATTATCAAGCACAGATTTTACATTCTTACACCAAGCTATATTTCTATTATAACTACCAGTAACAAGATTGTATAGAATAACAGGAAGTTCCTTTTCTTCTCCAGTTAAATGTACAAGCTTTGCCCAATAATTAATAGTACGTAATTTAATAAAAATATCCACTGGGAATCGGCCAAATTCCCCATATATCATGTAATCAGGAGTGGATTTTTTAATATTAAGCAGTAGTTTACAAAATTTTAGATGAACACGTTCTATAACAGAGGTGTTATCCATTCCCCAGACTTCACACCCGTACAATAATATTAACTTTACTCCTTTGTCAAATAATTCTAGTTGAAATTTAATGTTTAAATTATGTAATCTCCCCTTTTTTGGAATATCGTACATAGCCCCGCATTGCTTTCTCAGCTTGTGCCTTTTTTCGCTTTTGTGAAACTTCCTGTTCTAGAAAATAATACACCGAGATATGTAAATTCTTCAACAATATCTAACTCAATATTAGCATATTTAGAAATAACATTTTGTAGTGGTCTACCTTTAGAAAAAATTACTATTTTGCTTTCTGGGATATTGACTTTCAATTTCCATTTATCACAATATTCCTTTAAAGCGTCTAATTGTTTTTGTAGGTCTGCTTGTGTTTCTGACATAAGTACAGTGTCGTCTGCGTACAATACAACAAACAGTTTTAAATACATATTTAGCTCGTTCTCTATTTGATCTGATAAAGATTTTAAACCATTTATATTTTTGTTCTGAAAAAAGCTTTCCAAATCATTTAAATAAATAGAGAAAAGTATAGGAGATAAATTTTCTCCCCGTCTTACACCTATGGAAAGTAATCTGAATATTCACCATCACTGAAAATTCGTGATTTGACATTTTTATACATATGAAATATAGTATTATACATCTTCCCATTCACTGTATGTAAAATGAGTTTTGACCAAAGACCAGATCTCCAAAAACAAAACTAAAGTTTTATCCATACCTTTTTCCTAAAACTATAAATAGCCGGAAATTTCTTTTGAAAATGGTAACATGGTAGACTGCAAAATGGTGCACCACCATCAAACAATGTCTTAGAATATTCTTGTTTGACATCATTATCATTGCATTCTTTAATTATTTGTTACTCCAGAAGTATTTTGGTTTATGATTTGCTTATAAAATGATGGTTTTAACTAGTATGTGTGTTTTATTACGGCCACTTTGAAATTTCAAAATTTACCCTTTTTGAAAATGGCCGATATACTGAAATCGTTCATACATCAAAATACAACATACAAATAAAAAGCTTTCATGATCCATCAAAATAGCAACAATAATGAATTAAAGTTTTCAATTTTAACCACAAATTTAGTAACATTTTTTAGATTTTATCTGTCTTACCAGAGACATATACCTACTGAATGTATATAGTATTTTAAAGCAAATGATTGTAACAATGTTTCTTAGATATTTCTATATAACGACAACTTGCCGGAATGCAGAATGATGAAAACATTTTTTTAAAGTATTTGGTCTTGGTACAAATATTGTGATAGATATTTGACATAAATTTTGGATATAGATGACGTTACAATTATTCCTTTGATTTTATGTTTCAAATGTGTCGGATAAATACTCTAATAAACTATTGAACTTATCTGTTCTATAAAACTTCGGCTGATGCCAGACTGACCTCCAGTTGTATGTCTGGCAGAGTTTAACATAAGGTCTTAGAAGTTAGACAGCGGTCAACCTGCGTCAGCAACTTTATTTATAACTCATAAAGCATAAATTCTTTTGTTTGTTGCAATCAGTTAAGGGTTACTAGGACATTCAGAAATTAGTATATAAACTGATCAAGCCGCTATAATATTAATAGCGAGTTACTTGATTTTCTAGGTGAGTCTCTTGATTTTGGAAACAATTTAGATTTTAAATTATTTTTCTTTTAATTTTATTTTGGAAAAAAAAAGATAGATAAAGTTTATATTAAGTAACTAATATTTTAATTCAAAGGTTGAATTTAACAGTAATTAATATTGTTATTATTTGATATTTAATTGAATTGTTTGTAGTATTTTATTATTGTTTTCAATTTATTTTGACATTCAAACTTTGTACTTTGAAATTATATTGTAATTATTTCTTTATTAAATGAATAGCGAGTTACTTGATTTTCTAGTTTGGTTTTCTTTCCTGTTCTTGTTCCCGGCCTGCCTCTACATCGGCAACAACGCCCGGCCTGCCTTTACATCGGCAGCAATGCCATACACCATCAAAGGCATTGTTCTAAGCTAGTTTCCCCCGAACATGTAAAAATCAGAACCAGCTCTCACAGATGTAGTTCGTCTGTTGAGAGTCTGAGGGGAACGAACAGTAAGCAGACCATGCTACATTACGCAGATATCAACCAACTTCATATTACAATAAATGGTGGTTCATTCGTTTGATACAATAATTCGGATTCATTTGATACAAAAAGTGGTTCATTCATTTGACACAACAATTGGTGGAGTATTCGTTTATTCATTTTATTACAATAATTGGTGAGTTCTTTAGATACAATAATTTTAGATACAATAATTGGTGGAGGCCCGTTAATAAATGTTGGACGACTTTTAAAAGCTGACACCAAACATCGACATCCAGACCTTACAGCATACTAGCGTTTCGACAATTCGAACAGGAATATTTACATTTGAACATTATTTTTGTACCGTTCGGACTATTTAATTTTATATGTTTTTCCAGTAAATGATTTATTTGTGAATTAATCAGAATACACCATTGAACAACGACACCAGCTGAATATCAAAGAACATATATATAATGCATTATTTTCAAAGAAGAACTTTTATCAACATCAGTAACACTAATAACTTTAAAGTTATATTGTTGTGTATTTTTATTGTAAACATATTTCATGAAACTGTGAGTACATCAAATGCTTATTTATATCTTTTTTTAAGATCAAAATTTAAAATTTTAAATTTTCAGCTATGAGACAAAATGTTCATTTTCATTTCACAAATCGTATTGCGTTTCATGTCTGTCAATTTTTAAGCAAAAGTTAACTAAAACACTGTTAAAATAAGTTATAAAATTATTTATTGATAAAATGTTGTAAAATTTTATTCATTTAAATCATCCATTGAATAACTTTTCAGAATGATGTTAATTAGAACTGAATGTTTGTATTTCAAACGCATGTCAATATTAATATTTGCAATCAGTCGTCTTTAAGATTAGGTTCAACTTCATTAAGGGTTACATAAAGTAAATATCCTTGTTTGTAAGTTACCTATTAGGAACAAGTTAGTCAAATTCTTGTTGCCGTTTACTGTTGGATAATCTAATACCGGTACAAAGTAATAATAATTTAATATATATATATATAGGCAAGCATATTGCATAGGCTACCTGAATAGCAGGGCCGCTACACAAATACTTAATATAAAGGGCTACCTCAGGAGCAGGGACGCCACAAATACTTAACATAAAGGCCTACCTCAGGAGCAGGGACGCCACAAATTTTTAATATAATGGGTAACCTCAGAAGCAGGAACGCCATAAAAAGGATTAAACAGTAACTTAGAGACTGAAGTAAGCAATTCAAATTCTGTTAAAGTTTTATTCTAGTATTTTCATATTTCATATATTTTTGCAACATTTTGTTTAAAACACTTTGCATATATTTTTAATTAAATTTCATTAACTGTAAAAATAAACGTTCAATTGTAAGCATGCGGGTAACAAACTTTTAAGAACAACGATTTAAAATTAATACCAAAATATTGTAACATCATAGACATCGATTGATTTATAAAGAATTACAAAAAAAAAAACACCAATTAAACAGGACAATTAACATGCAGTCTCGAAAATGGAAAAAAAAAAAAAAAAAAAAAAAAGAGAAATTAAAATATTTAAAAAAAGAGGATTCAAGTTTTTTTTATCGCTCAAAATCAAAAACAAAATACTATACTTTATTTTTTTTTGCATCGCAATCTTCTCAATTACTTGTCTTCTATATTGTTTTGAGGTTTAATATGGATATTAATTATTAATTTACGTTAATAATTAAAAGTTATAAATCCATTTTCAGATTAATATAGTAAACATAAAATTGTATGTAATTTCTTTAAAATATTTTTTTTATATTTATTTAATTTTGGAGTCCAAAATTTCTAAGGAGAGTGATATATTGTGATAGATATTTGACATAAATTTTGGATATAGATGACGTTACAATTATTCCTTTGATTTTATGTTTCAAATGTGTCGGATAAGTACTCTAATAAACTATTGAACTTATCTGTTCTATAAAACTTCGGCTGATGCCAGACTGACCTCCAGTTGTATGTTTGGCAGAGTTTAACATAAGGTCTTAGAAGTTAGACAGCGGTCAACCTGCGTCAGCAACTTTATTTATAACTCATAAAGCATAAATTCTTTTGTTTGTTGCAATCAGTTAAGGGTTACTAGGACATTCAGAAATTAGTATATAAACTGATCAAGCCGCTATAATATTAATAGCGAGTTACTTGATTTTCTAGGTGAGTCTCTTGATTTTGGAAACAATTTAGATTTTAAATTATTTTTCTTTTAATTTTATTTTGGAAAAAAAACGATAGATAAAGTTTATATTAAGTAACTAATATTTTAATTCAAAGGTTGAATTTAACAGTAATTAATATTGTTATTATTTGATATTTAATTGAATTGTTTGTAGTATTTTATTATTGTTTTCAATTTATTTTGACATTCAAACTTTGTACTTTGAAATTATATTGTAATTATTTCTTTATTAAATGAATAGCGAGTTACTTGATTTTCTAGTTTGGTTTTCTTTCCTGTTCTTGTTCCCGGCCTGCCTCTACATCGGCAACAACGCCCGGCCTGCCTTTACATCGGCAGCAATGCCATACACCATCAAAGGCATTGTTCTAAGCTAGTTTCCCCCGAACATGTAAAAATCAGAACCAGCTCTCACAGATGTAGTTCGTCTGTTGAGAGTCTGAGGGGAACGAACAGTAAGCAGACCATGCTACATTACGCAGATATCAACCAACTTCATATTACAATAAATGGTGGTTCATTCGTTTGATACAATAATTCGGATTCATTTGATACAAAAAGTGGTTCATTCATTTGACACAACAATTGGTGGAGTATTCGTTTATTCATTTTATTACAATAATTGGTGAATTCTTTAGATACAATAATTTTAGATACAATACAAATATAGATACGGTAATCCGGCGCTCAAATCATATCCTATGATGTCGGCGCTCAAATGACCCTATGTACATTTTTTATTTTCGCTCAAATGTCCTATGCCCCATCGTAGTAGAGACAGATCGTAAGTTGAAATGCTGAACATCAATTTTAATTAGTAATGATACGCAATTAGGTCTGTGTACAATTGTATACATTAAAATAGATTGTTGGTAGTTTACTCTTTCTGTATACATATATAATGGATAGCCAATTTTGAAGAAGAAAACATCAAATTTGTTGGAACAGAAATACTGGTAAATTAATTAATATTTGTTATTTTCTTATTTTGTCGTCGATTTTTTAATAATCTTCAAAGACAGGGAAATAAAATGATATTTTTGCCTAAAAATTAACTTTTGTAATTCTCTCGTCTTTTTATGGTTGAAAATTGAAAATTGTTTAATTTGTCATGGAAAAGAGAATTTTACACGCTTGGATACGAAGTCATCGGCACAAACTTACTTTTATAAATTAGTATGATTATATCCTTTAACACTTTGATATATATACAATATAATTGTGAATATATACAAGTTTACTCTACATGTGACATTACAGTTGCAATACTTGCATATACACAAGTTATATGTGGGTTTTTTTTGTGTTTCCCCTTTTCAATCATGATAGAGGATAAAGTATACAATGAAATCATTATGTTGAAAACTGAACTTCTAACAATTGACAATCTTAATATATTTTTTATTATTATTACAAAAATAAATTTGCTGAAAACTTCCGAGAAAACTTTGACAAAATAAACACTAGACTGGTGTTATTATGGAACGACACAGCTGTCTTATGTGGTACTCTGATATTACGTTATGTTGTTTTATTATTAACTGATGATATTTTGTCTTTACATAATATGGCTTTGACATTACGTAAGGGAGCTACCATTTGATTTTTATGGGGGGGCTAGGATGAAATTTGAAAAAAATAGGCAGGACAGGAGTTTTGAGTAAAAAAAAGGCAGGATGAGACACTTTGCAAAAAAAAAAGGCAGGATGACAATTTATGTAAAAAAAGTCAGGATAAACTAAAAAAAAAAAAAGGCAGGACCGAATAGAGTGAAAAATAAAAAGTCAGGACAGAGATTACAACTTAAAAAAAATGCAGGACAACTGCAATTTTTCATCCTAGCCCCCCCCCCCCCATAAAAATCAAATGGAAGCTCCCTAATGATGTTATGATATAACTCAATATGAAATAGTCATTACTTAATGATATTTCGATATTACATGATATGGTTTCGTATTGACTTAATACAGTTTTGTCTTTAATTAATATGGTTTTGTCATTACTCGATGTGGTTTCACAATTATTTAATGTGGTTGTGTCATTAGGCAATTACATGATGTGGTTTTGTTATTTCGTAATGATGATTTGCCCATTCTTTATAGGGCTTTAACATTACATAATGATGTTTCAAAATTTGACGATTTCACACTACATGATGTGTTCGTTCCAATAATTGATGACCATCATCATGTGATTCTGTCATTCTTTGATGTGGTTATCACATTACTTGATGAGGTAAAACCACGTGACCATTCGGGAAAAACCCGTTCTATTATTTTGAAGTAGAGTTCGAGTTAGACTTCGAATTTGAGTCTCATTTAGATTAAGATTTCGAGTTGAAATACGAACTAAATATTAGTTCGTATTTAAATTTTCTATCGATGATCGAGGGCTTTTACTCGGGCTTCCGAAAAGAGGGCTTAGGGGTATGCGCACAAAAGATAAACAATGTTACAGTATACAAAACACAACATAAAATTCTTAATAAAGTTAGATGTGGTATGGTTGTCAATGAGACAACTATCCATCAGAGTTTAAATGCAGTATATGTTAGCAAGTATAGGCAACCGTACGGCCTTCAATACATCGTATAGTCGGCTAAAAAGGCCACCACGTGAAAATGTGAAACAATTCAAACGAAAAAAGTAACGGCCTAATTTATAACAAAACAATTTACGAAAACAAACATGAACCAACGACTACCATTAAACTACAGTCTCCTGACTTAGGACAGGCACATAAAGAATGTGGCGGAGTTAAACATGTCTGTGAGCGGTCAGCCCTAATTAACCCTAACCTAGGACAATAGTGTAACAGCACAACATGAGAAAAAACTGTAAAAATCAGTTTCAATTGGCTTAACTCGATAGTCTGGGCAATATAAATCCATCAAAACCCGGGGTGATCTCGGGTGCTCCGGAAAGGTAAGCAGATCCTGCTCAATGTGTGGCACCCGTAGTGTTATTCGTGAAAGTACAAACCGAGTGATTTGGTCTAATTCGGTAGGTCACATTCGAGAAAAGAGGACGGGATTGTGATAACTACAATTGGAACATATCCAGTCCAGGCGATTATTGTTATTCGTAATATTCTTCAAACTTGTAATATTACGACAAATAGTAATATTACAGCTTTGTGTAATATAAGGCCTATATTACTCAATGGCGTAATAATCAATATTACGAATATCTGTAATATAGTTTTTCTATCTTACGAATATTTGTAATATACGATTAAATGGCTGTTTCATAAATTTCGACGTGTCTTATCATGACACCAAGTAGTCTTTCTAAAAGAAATACACACGGTAATCATTTTTACATATGCAGAAAATTTTGTTTCAAAGCCGAAACAAAATGTTTACAAAATTAATGACTTTCCTACGCAATGTCCTAACTAACAACTGAAGTTTGAACAAACTGTTTATATCTCTAATCTATAAACTAATTTTCTGTGAAAGAATAACATTTTCTCTTGCCAGAAACGTTTTCTGTGTTGTGCTTTAAATGCTAGTATTGCGTCGAAAAATCTTTAAAGAAACATGTGTATAGATTCCCAAACCATATTTCAATGGAGACAACTCTTGGTCGCTTAGAAGTGGTTGGATAATAAAAATCGTTGTCTCCCTTAAAATTGATCTAACGCACTTGAAATTTCACTGTTAAACAGTAGCTGAAAAAATTAGGACAAATCTGATAAACTGAATTGATTTCAAGTTATTTTTGGAATATTAAAACAATATTACATATCACAGAAATATAAAGAGATGTGCATGACATCTTGCACACACGACGAAGGGAATCATGTCCTATGTAATAATATAATCAGGAGAAATTAAAGATTTTCCGCAATAAAATATTTTAGGCACCGACCTTTTTTTTTGTTATTAGGGAGGGACATTTTCTAAATAGAATATATATAAAACAATAGATGACTTTTTAATTTTGTGTTTGATTTTCAATGACCAAGCCTTGATCCCTCACCTTTATTCTATTCTTACGTATACGCCGCTAATAGTTTCGTAACTTGAATTTGTCCTTTTGTATATAAGCGGTGCTACCCAAAAGAAAAATGAAGATGCTTTTCTGGGAAATTGTTTTGTAAAAGATTGGAGACGCAGTTGTAAATTTTCTTTTAACCTGGTTCGCACTCGTTAACCCAGCTGTCCTTCTGTATTCTTTCATTAAGGTTTGGATAAAAACTGTCATAAAATATTTAAGACACAACAAAATAAGTCTTTGTATTGAAAATAATTGTTTTCTATTACAAAATACGAAAAAAAATTATTGACGATTTCAATTAGCTTATATTCTTATTTCTATTGATGAATATTTTTACATATTGTGTGTTGAGAATGATATATGATTTGTTTTGATTTTTGTTAACATTACTTGTAAAGTTATTCCCCTCCCATAAAAACCACACACACAAAACGAAAAAAAAGAAACAACGGCATACCGTAAAACCTGGTATGGTAAGATGATATGGTTAGTGGTTTGGTACAAATCCTACCATGACGTGGAATGTAACGATGGTATCATGGTATTGCATGATCATAAGGCATATACTACAATACCATAGTTAAATAAAATACTTATTGTAAAATATGTACGGGTTATGTTCTTCTCATATATTTTATGATGGTATGATACTAAACCCCTAACGGGAGGGATTGTACTTGATTTTCATATGATGAAGACATAATCTATTAATCAATTTAATTGAGGTTTGGAACTGGCATGTCAGTAACTGCTAGTAGTCCTTTGTTCATTTATGTATCATTGTCATTGGTGGCCTTCGGCTGTTGTCTGCTCTTTAGTCGGGTTGTTGTCTCTTTGACATATTCCCCATTTCCATTCTCAATTTTATTTAGTAATAAACTAAACTCATGTTAGATCTCCATGATATTGATAGCAGAGATTGAACTTGATAATAACTTGTTGAACTCATATACCCAGTTAAAAAAAATCAAACATCAGAATGGTAATAAATGTGGAATTCGGGATACTCCCGTATATATTCATAATTCACAAGGGTTCCTATGAAGATAATAAATAACATATTATGTACCCTAAAAAAGGTGCACAGATAACTTTAAAATGCACGGTGGTATTTGTACCATACCATTTGTGTATACATGTTACGATTGGATTTGTACATAACCATTATATTGATTACAATATCACATATCATACCACTGTACCATACCATGTTTTAAAGTATGCCCCTAAAATGCATCAGACGGATTAAATAAAAAAGTACTCATTATCGCAGCTACATCTCGTCACTCTAAATACGTTTTGACACTTGTTTTGTATTGGTGATCAACTTCTTACTTACTACAACACATAATATGGGATTGCAAAATGATAGATTTCAATAATTTAGGAGGGGCTCTTCAGCAGAGCAACCATATGTTATCAATGTAAGATATAAAGTTTCAAATAATGACATCTTGGTTTAAATACAATTGTTGAAATAATACACATCAATTATATCACTTGATACCTTTAGTTTTAGTTGGGTTCGTATTGCTCAGTCTTGGATTTTCTATGTTGTTTGGTTACTGTTGTTTGGCTGTAACTGTTACTGTTACTGTTCATCTTTTTTTCTTTTTTAGCCATGGGGTTGTCAGTTTATTTTCAACTTGTGAGTTTGTCCCCTTGGTGTCCTTCCCCCTCTTTTAGAACTTTATTCGTGTGTTGCATGTTTCTTATGTACATGTATATAACTGTAATTTATGTTATGTTTACTATTTAACCCTTCAAGTTTTACTGTAATTATCAATAAATTATTGTTTTTTTTTTAATAATCCTAACTAAAAGAATTATTCAGACACTAGTCTAGGTCTGTAATAAAAATTGTGTTTATACAAGAAGAATATTGATTGATTGATTGGTATTTAATTCAACACCACTTTCAACACTATTGTGCTATAAAAAAGTTCTGTAGGAAAACTGACAATCCTAGTCAATTAAGATTGGAGTCGAGTGCACCTGCTCTGGCTAGTGATACAGTAGTTCGACTACTTAGACCACTTGGCATAAAAATAATCAAAGCACCAAGGACGCTATAGGCAGTTAATTAAAAAACTAAAGGCAAACTTGGCAGAAGTTAAGATGAATATTGTGGAATAATTGGTGAAAATATTTATCTCAGCTATTTCCCAAGTATCAAATAATGTTTGTACCGTAATGTTTCCGCTATCCAATCCTACCACTTTCAAAAGTTATTTCTAATTCATTTTTTAAAGATTCAATGTCTGAGATTATGCACATACACTGTCCCATGTTAGGGGAGAGTTTTGTGCCAGCTAACATGTTTAACCCGCCACATTCTGTATGTACCTGTCCATAGTGAGGACCCAGTAATTTGGTGATTGTTGATGGTTGCTGTATATCATATTTATTTTTCATAATTGTTTTGTACATAAATCAGGCTGCTAAGTTTTATTGTTTTACATTTGTCATTTCATGGTCGTTTATAGCGAAGTTAGACGAAGTTAAAATTACCGCCAACTGAGACTGAATATTCCTGCGCTTTTTGCCATTTGGCAAATGTAAACGACTTGTAATTGGAGATTTTTGGCGATGGAATAATACATACAATTGTTCTTTGACATCTTAGCCAAAAGCACAGGGGATAATAAACTACATAAGGATTTCTATTGAGCACTACTTCCTATGTGCAACTTCAAAACTTTTGGGTGGTTCGACCATCATTTAAGGTTTTTCTGGTCATATTTTTTGTATTCCAGAATTAAAAGTATGAAAAAATTGTTCAATTAGTTATAAATAACATAATAGCCAGCTAGATAATAACAATGGCACCTATTTCATCATTTATTGGGTAGAACACAAATCTAGGGTGCTAGCATAAGGCAACTTAACTGCCTAAAATCGGTTTAATGTTTTGGGGGAAACGCATCAAAAAGTGTTCCATAAGAATAATTTAAGAAAAATTCGTAAAGGGTTACGTGAAACCCTATGTTTCGCCCACGGTTGCTGCTGTCCGATTAAAAAAAGTGTAATGTTGACTTAAAAGTGAGTTTGTTTATCAGTAAAATACAGAATTTAAAAAAAACTTTGTCTTCGGATGCTATTTCTTGGAGATTAGCTTATGAATAAGTTTAATGACAATCCATCAAGTTTTACAAACTTATCATGTCCAGACTGTCTGTATATATATATTAACTATTAAACTAAGTCCATCTATCAGAAAATACTGAAAAAGAAAAAAATGTTTTCAAACGTTTGTTTCATACATTTTAAAAATCTTAATTATAAAAAAAAGCTTCTGTCAAAGTTTCATAAATTTCTATGAAGGTTTAACAAAGCATTTGATGTGTAACAAACTTCAACCCATACTGTATCTACTTGTTAACTGCAAAACTAAGTCCATTTATCAGTAAATTACGGAAAATGAAAATACATATTATCAAAACTTGTTCTGGATACTGTTCTGTGGTCATTTAAAAGATTCTGTCCACATTTCATAAAATTTCATGAAAGTTTTACAAAATAATTGAATACTGAAAACTTCAACCTGAGACTGAATCTGAATGTTAAGTGTAAACAAAAAATAGTCCATTTATCAGTAAAATACGGAAAAAAGTTTTGCTCTTGATACTGTATTTTGGTCATGCACAGCTTCTTTCCAAATTTCATAAAAATTCTGTGAAGGTTTGACTAAGTTATTGATGACTGAAAAGCTTTAACTTCAGTCGGGCTGAATCTTAATGGTAAGTGAAATAAAAACTAAGTCCTATTCCATTTATCAGTAGAATACGGAAAATGAAAATAAATATTTTCAAATTTTGCTCTGGAAACAGTTACTCTTTTCACAAAAAATCTTAAGAGTAAAAGTACTCCTCGTAAGTCATAAACATTTTAGTATAACTTACGACCAATTTTTAATCTTAAGACTTTGTTGGGAAAAGAGTCGCTGTATTTTGGTAATAAATAAGCTTCTGTCCAACTTTTATAAAATTCCATGAAAGTTATTGAAGTCTAAATAAACTTTAACCACAGACAGAAAGACACGGATAACTAAGAGCAGCTTAGTCCCAAGTCAGGAGCCTGTAATTCAGTGGTTGTCGTTTGTTTATGTGTTACATATTTGTTTTTCGTTCATTTTTTGTACATAAATTAGGCCGTTAGTTTTCTCGTTTGAATTGTTTTACATTGTCATTTCGGGGCAATTTATAGCTGACTGTGCGGTATGGGCTTTGTTCATTGTTGAAGGCCGTACGGTGACATATAGTTGTTAATTTCTGTGTCATTTGTTCTCTTATGGAGAGTTGTCTCATTGGCAATCATACCACATCTTCTTTTGTATAGTTAGCTTACGGGCATGTTTTTGATATTTCTATGGATTGTAAAGTATATATTACGAAATGTTGCTATTCATCAAAGCCTTAACGTGTTAGTTACGACCTGTTAACGTGTTGTTAAGAATAGTTACGAGATAGTGTTACGAGTATTTACGAGCCCATACGATTTTGTAGCTTGTATACCTTACCCCAAATCGTAAACAGTACGCAAGAATGCATAAAGAGACGTATCTAATAGTAGTATTAACTACACATAAAGTGCTCGTGATAACTCATAGCAATCCATAAAGCCACCGTAAGACGAACCGAAAGAAATCGTAAGCAACACGTAAGCACTCGTAAAAATCCATCAATAATTCGTAAACAAATCGTTAAAAAAAATTACAAGTTATTTACGGATTTGTGTAAGTTGTGAACGGATGGTTGCGTGCTGTTGCGAGCGGTTTTCGCCTGGTGTACGATACCTACGGAAGGTTAAATTCGGAAAAATCGATCCATGCACAATCGTGAAAAGATTTTTCTCTCCTTTCATGATCCTTAAGAGTGTCTGCGAGTTGTTGTGAGTTCTAATGAGTTATTTAAGGGTACCAGCGAGTTATTCACGGATGCTAAAGATTGACTACGAGTTAGCAAATCGTAAGGACACGTAAGAAACATCCGTGTACATGTATGTGAGGGGGCATTTACAAGTTTTCGACGGTTCTCAACGACGACGGATGCCAATGGACCACCAAAACACATTTAGATATTTTGTCTACATGAGCTAAATATAAGAATGACATATTGGGATGCAATAATTCCATGTACATTGCAAGTCAAATAATTTCTTCAATTGGAAAAAAATAAGCAAGTATCTCCAAAAAATAACAAGAACTATCTGTTAACTCGTATAATTTTGCATACCGATTATAAATACAATACCTTTAAATTGGTGCAAGTATATGCGATCTAACATACTTGCAGTGATATATTAGAAATACCGAAAAGAATGAATTCAAAACTGTTTGAAATAATTTGTTATTCCGGAAAGCGGGACCAAGCATATTACTAATGTTATACTTTACACTAAAGTCACTAAAGCAAGGAGCATTTTTGTTTGATAAATATTGCGGCACCATATATATCTAGGAGCTTATATCATGGAAAAGTCATATCGATTCTTTACTTTGACTTAATACGTTAAATATTTGATGAAATACAGATTATATATACACGCGCTAAAAATATATTTGCATTTGCAATTGGGAAATGTCTATGACAGGTTCCATAGTATTATTTTACTACGACGAGCACGGGTACCCTATCCAGATCATTATGTAAAAAAAATTTACAAATACACCACAGAAGGCTACAAAAGTCACGGAAAAAGGGACATGGGTGTTGCTTTTCTGGCGGCGTTGGCAGCGACGGTCGAGGATGAGTCAAAAATTATTTAGTTTTCGGCTTTAGTCAGTTTGATAGGAACTACTTGATCAATGATATTTGTTTTACAAAGTTGCATTAGTATCAGTTCATGTCAGCTATTTCGAGCCCCTAACCCCTAGGTCAAGGTCTGGCGACTTTTAATTAGTAAGCAATTTTTGATGTTTAAGATGCCTGCTTAAGTGAGTTTGATAGGAACGACTTGTGATAGATCACTGACATTTTCTATAAAGTTGCAATACAATCAATACTTATCAATTTAACTTAGAGACTATTTTGACTGAGGCCCTGCCCCTATGTCGTGGTTTTGAATTGAGAAGCAATTTTCAATGTTAGCTTCTTTTCTGCTTAGGTCAGTCTGATATATATGAACTACTTGTGAAAGACCAATAACATTTTCCACAGAGTTGTATTACTATCAGTACATACCAGTTTGACGACTATTTCGAGGCCCTGTCCCCTAGGTCATTGTCAAGCGACTTTGAACTGATTTGATTCTAAATTTCTACAAATAGGTGAAACATTTCTTTGTGTAAACAGTTTTTTTGACGATGAAGCTTAAAAGTCTCAAGCTAATGCTGGAAAGTCGAACGCTGACGAATTTAATTACTGAAATTTAAGTTTATCGCTGGGGCTGTATAGTCTTGCTCTGAAGATGTTGGGATCAGCGCTGAAGATGAATTGTACAGCGCTGAAGAATTAAAATCTAGCTCTGACGATATTGCGATCAGGACTGACGATTTAATGTCCAGCGCTGATGATGTTAAGTGTAGCGCTGAAGATATAAAGTGCAGCGCTGAAGCTGTGAACTCAAGCGCTGCAAATATAAAATTGATCGCTGTAGATGTATTTAAAATCTAGCGATGGAGATGGAAAGACTGGCGCTACAGATGTAAAATGAGCGGTGGAGATAAAGTTCAGCGTTAAATATATAAACCCCAGCGCTGAAAATGTAATGTCTAGTGCTGGAGATTTAAAAGTCTAGAGCTCGAAATAGAAGCATGGTGCTCTAAATGTAACGTCTAGCGCTCGGTAATTTAATTTAGTTTTTAAAACTGCAATGTATATTTAGTAGTTATATAAAATCCACTGTCCGAGTTTATACCGTGTTCACTTATCACACCGTTTGTTAAAAAACAAATAGTAAAAATCCAAAAGTATTTTGTCGGATGATTGCTGTTTCATCGATGTGTACACACACCTCCTTTAATTTAGATTTGAATTATGAACTAAATTCAAAGAAATATTTTTAATATTCTAAAAGGTCCTGTGTATGAGAAGTCACCTTAAACAAATTTGTAAATAAAGAAATAAGAAATGCATTTGTTATAATATAATTGTGAGATCAAGAGATCTAGATATATAACATGTTTTGGATGGCATTTCCCAGTACAAAATCTTGTGTAAAGCCCATATGTTTTACACCAAAACGAAATTGTTCTCCAAATTATATTCACGTATACAAACACTTTGTTTTATTTTGAGACTAAGAGAAGAGCGGGAAATATAACTGCTTTAACCGAACTAACATGATTATTTAGATGGTGTCGAAAATCGTTAAACGATTAGGGCGACAGAAGCGGGAAATATAACTGTAAGCTATACATAACATGCTGATTATGCATTTCTCACGGATATTTGATACAGGGAAGGTCGTTGTTTTATCATCACTCCTACATTCCATCCTCTAGTTTCCGCCGTAATTTATAATTAATCTGACAGTGCTCGACATCATTCTAAAGTATTTTGCTACACCGACAAAGGAGTTTGTTGCATTTTAGATATGACATTAAAAACATTTTGTCAATATAATATCTTATACAGTAACTATTCTAAGACAACGACCATCTTTTCATTTTATAGTGGAACCATGACGTTTCTAAAAAATGAAAACAAATAATCTGATGTGAATTGAAAAAAATATAGATTATTTCTACCAGAAATAAGAATATTGATTTAAAAAAGTTTGTTCCTGTGTGTTTTAGAAAAAAGGTTTGTCCTTTAAGTTGGAAAATAATGTTTGTCCCATGCAAGTATAACCATACCCCCTTAAAAATATGAATTGTCGGGCCAAAAATTTATTTGGCTTTCATTTAGAAAAAAATAATTTTTAATCAAAATAATTGTATTATGCCTAATGAAAACGTGATTCAGCTTTTAGACATGGAGAAGATTAGCCCATAAATATGATTCCGCACTACAATCAGTATCTTCTACGGAAGCTTATTACCGCCACACATTTTTTTAAAAATTTCTTTCTTGGTTTGCGTTTTCAATAATTAATTTAGTTTTGTATATGTATATAATCAGAAACTATATTGGATTTACATTTACATCCATGATATAATTTCAAATTTTATAAATTTAACAAGAAAATAGATATGGTATAGGCAAATTCTAATTGAAAGGCCAAGATTTTGAAAATTTTGATTAACAAAAAGGGGTATAGTAGATTAGAGCAAAAATAATGCCATACAATTGTGAAACTATAAGTCAAATAGAAACAATGATCTTTGTGCTTTAAAATAAATTATTTAGAATAAACATTTTTAAAATTTTGATGTAAGAAATCGTTTGTTGAAATTTCAGAAAATGTCTGCGTTATTTCGCAAAAGTTTGCGTTATAACGCAAAGGTCTGCGTTATATCTCAAAGGTTTGCGTTATTTCGCAAAGGTTTGCCGTTTAGCGCAAAGGTTTGCGTTAAAACGCAAACATACATGTAGGAAGAAATATAAAAAAAAATTGTGTGGCGCTTATACGCTTCCGTAATCTTCCGCCTATACATTATATCTTTATTATAGGGAAATTTCTCAACTGGACATTCAGTTTGAATTTTTTACACTCCCAATTTTTTTATTACCTTTTAGAATAAATAAATGTAGATTGTGCGCTTATCCCTGGGTTTAGGACACAGATCCAGAGTAACCAACAGTTATAAATAATGTAACGCTGCATTATATCCAAGTCGAAATATAAGGCGTGCCGAGCGACTTTTAAAAGGAGTTCTTATATTCAGTCATTGGCTGAAAAAGTTCAACCTCACTGATACTTTTTTTGCTCTACAAATTTAAGGTTTGGTCTAAAGCATAAAATATTAATAAACATAAGCTTTAAAAAATTAATTATTTTCATGACAGTATCAAATTGCACAAAATAGGAGGACTGCTGTTCTATAATCCCAGACAGTACAAAAAACACATGTGTTTCGGTACTGACATACTTTTCCAAAATTCGCCGATGATAAAAATTCGAAATTATTTTAAAAGAAACTAGAGTTCCAACTTCCTAAGGGATAGCTGAACTTACGTATATTTTGCTATTCTTTGTATGTTTCTTTTGGTCATAATTAAAGCTCCTAGCATATGCTAGTATATCTATACATTGTAAAATTGAGAACGGAAATGGGGAACATTTCAAAGAGATGATAACCCGACCAAAGAGCAGACATCAATAGTGGCTTTGAACTAGCTGTCAGTAACTGCGAGTACTCTCAGATCTGTACTAAGTAAAATTGAGAATGGAAATGGGGAATGTGTCAAAGAGACAACAACCCGACCATAGAACAGACAACAGCAGAAGGTCTTTTTGTTGTTGGGATGTACAAGTACCCGTCCACGTTCACCTGTATTTGTAGTATTTGTATTTTTATCCATCTGATGAGTTAAGCCTTTTTCAACTGATTTTTATAGTTCGTTCTTATGTTGTACTGTAACACCACTGTCCGAGGTTGGGAGGGAGGGGGATCCTGCTAACATGTTTAACCCAGCCACGCCACATTCTCTATGTATGTGCCTGTCCCATGTCAGGAGCCTGTAATTCAGTGGTTGTCGTTTGTTTATGCATGTGTTACATATTTGTTTTTCGTTCATTTATTGTACATAAATTAGGCCGTTAGTTTTCTCGTTTGAATTGTTTTACATTGTCATTTCGGGGTCTTTTATAGCTGACGATGCGGTATGGGCTTTGCTCATTGTTGAAGGCCGTACGGTGACCTATAGTTGTTAATTTCTGTGTCATTTTGGTCTCTTGTGGAAAGTTGTCTCATTGGCAATCATACCACATCTTCTTTTTTATATCAGCCGAAGACCACCAATGGGTCTTAGTTTGCTTTCAAAGTTCTGGTTCTGACCGTTCCTGATAAAGGTCAATGAAGTTAGGTGCTTCAGATGTAGACTTTTTGAAGTCTTATATAACCCTCTAGAAGACTTTTAGTTTAATGTGTTGCTGGATTGGTATCTCATCGGCGTATGTCCCACATCGCCTTTTAAACATACGTGTTTAAGCTAAATAATATTAAACTATTAATTATAATTATAAAAAATACAAAAATGGTAGTAGACACCGTTTTTGCATGAACATGCAGGTACGATGGTAAAGCCTTTCTTAACCTGGTTAATGTCAAATCATAAAATAAGAAATAATTTTAAATCAACGGACAATAAAATCGTTACACTTTAATATATTTCAATAATCATGGTAATGTAAGAGAAATAAGACAATAGCGTACTCAGGGGCGTATCCAGCCATTTCCAAAAAAAAGGGGGAGGGTGTTCCAATCACATGTCCCCATTGCAAATGCATTGGTTGTCCAAAAAAAGGGGAAAGTTTCAACCCCCGGACCCCCCCCCCCCCCACACTTTTTGGATCCGCCACTAGTACTAAACTATGATCTATCGCCATTTGTATGTATTTGTTAGTTTTCAGTTACTAGTAGTTTATATTAGATAGACTTCAAAGTACAAATAACCCCAACTTTGTATGGGGTATAAAAATATGGTTTCACCTGGGTTGCGTTCAATATTGTAGCGGCTACATAGGGCTACGTAGATTGATGACTATTGAACGTGTAACTAGCCTAGTTGCTACATAGATATTGATAGCTGCTAGGCTAGCTACTCGTTCAGTAGACATAAATTTACGTAGGCCTAATTAGCCGCTACGATATTGAACGCAGCCCTGGCTTTCAAATTTCTTGATCGGTGTGAGAAAAATATTTCTCATCACTAGTGAAATATCCCTGGGTTGCGTTCAATATCGTAGCAGCTAGCATAGCCACTATGTCTTAGATATCTATCTATGTTGAAGGATATGCTATGTAGCTAGCAAAATGGCGTCATTAGTAATAACCTTCCAAACGCCATTTTGTATTCGCTAGATAGCATGATTGTTTTGGGCTATCTAGATCTATTTAGCGGCTAGGCTAGCTATACGTTCAATAGCCAAATTCTAGGTAGCGCTATGTAGCAGCTACGATATTGAACGAAACCAGGGAGAATTGTGAAAACTGCTACATGTAGCACGGAGAGTGATACAAAAAGTTATACGAAAAACTGCGTTAATTTGATTGGCTTATCCAGCATCATAAGACGATATTACGGCATTTCCATTGACTAATCGTTAGTGCATTTCAAAGTTTAAGACGATGTTGTTTAGTCCATGGCAACGGACATATATGATTTTTTCAATAAAATACAATAAACACTCACACTTTTCACCGGACAATCTTCTTTTTGTCAAATTTTATTAAATTCTGAAGGGTACAAATAGTCTTAAAATGTCTGATGTTTAAGTTTGACGACAAAGGCTCGTTAATGATTATATTGAAATTAAACAAGTGGATCTGTGAGCTATAGACTGCTCACTAAGGATACCTCCGTCCCCTAAAAGTATAAGGTAAACAGGAAGTTGTTGAGTGATGAATCTGAAAACGTATCCAAGGTATAGCTGACTCATATAAACCCTCAAACCAAATTTCAGAAATCCTTGTAATGTAGTTCCTGAGAAAGATGCGACGAAAAATATTCATTGGACGGACGGACAGACAGAGGTAAAACAGTATACCACCATTTTTTTAAAGCGGGGTATAATAACTCGAGTTGATATCAAGCGATATCATGAGTATTACATATTTTATATATCAATATGTATAGAACACGGTGATTATACATAGCTGGAACCTAGTCTACGTCCGGTTGGAATGGGAACGTTATCTCCGAAAGGTGTCACAGTCTCCTCACGTTAAAGAACCTTTGCAAGAACTCTTTGAGGGGTCCGTTATTGGCCTGTTGCAAAGCGAAATTTCCGTTATCATACTAGTACTCGTTTTCTAATGGCAGTCCAAATTTCAAACTCTTCTTATTGATGAACTTACTTAGCAGAACCTATACCTTTTTTTTTATAAATTGTTAATAAGATCTCGTCTTTAATAAACACGAAATAAGTGCTACTAGACGTTCAATCAATCAATTAACCAACCGAAGAACATATATTTTCATTACATATTCTGTGCATTAAGTTATAGGTGTAGTAGATATAATAGCTGATTTTACTACGAGTACTCTTAGATCGGTACTTTGTGGGTTTTTTTCTTTATTTTTTGTCGAGCCTGCGACTTCTGCCGCAGAAAGCTCAACAAAGGGATGGTGATCCGGCTGCGGCGGCGTTAGCTAACTTCTTAAAAGCTTTATATTTTAGAAGATGGAAGACCTGGATACTTCATACTTTGTATATAGATGCCTTATGTAACGAAGTTGCCATCTGTCATATGTCCATTGTCCTTAACCTCATTCAGTTTCATGGTTCAGTGACTACTTGAAAAAAAGTTAAGATTTTTTGTAATGTTAATTTCTTTCTTATTATGAGTAATATGATTACTATATTTAGTATGGGCGTACCTTGCAAGGTCATCATGCTCGTCGGACAGTTTTCATTTGGCCTCTATCTCATTTCATGGATCAGTGAACAAGGTTAAGTTTTCGTGGCCATGATATAGTCCATATATATATCAGATACTATAATTAAGCTATGGGTCTACAATATTTGGTGTATGGAATGATTGTAAGTTGTACATGTCCAACTGACAGGTGTCATCTGACCTTGACCTCATTTTCATGGTTCAGTGGTCAAAGTTATGTTTTTGTGTTTGGTCTTTATTTCTAATACTATATGCAATAGGTCAACTGTATTTGGTGTATGGAAATATTTTATGATGTACATGCATGTCAGTCTCGCAGGTTTTATTTGACCTTGACCTCATTTTCACGGTACATTGCTCAGTATAAGTTTTTGTGTTTTGGTCCGTTTTTCTTAAACTATAAGCAATAGGTGAACTAAATTTGTTGTATGGAAGGATTGTAAGGTGTATATGTCTGTCTGGGAGGTATCATCTGACCTTGACCTCATTTTCATGGTTCATTGTTCAAAATTTAGTTTTCATGGTTATGTTTGTTTCTTAGATACTATAAGCAATAGGTCAACTATATTTACTAAATGCATAAATCGATTGTAAGATGTACATGTCTGTCTGGCATGGTTCATTTGAACTTGACCTCATTTTAATGGTTCATTGGTCAATGTTTTGTTTTCGTGATAACGTCTGTTTCTTAGAAACTATAAGCAATGTGTCAACTATATTGGGTGTATTGAATGATTGTTAGGTGTACATGTATTTCTCGTTTGGTTTATCTTACCTTGACCTCATTTTCTTGGATCATGTTAAGTTTATGTGATACTTGTAGTAAAACCTTATATTTAGAACTATCAACATAAAATCAATGGTTAGTAAATAAGGCGAGACATTTCAGCGTGTGCACTCTTGTTTTTTTTTTCTCCGTATTATGTCAATCTGATTAGTCAACCTTTTTCCGACTTGTTTTTATAGTTGGTTCTTATGCTGTGCTGTAACACAGCCGAGCCAGGTTTAGGGGAGGGTTGTACGTTAGTAAACATGTTTAACTCCGCCACATTCTCTATGTGCCTGTCCAAGGTCAGGAGCCTGTAATGTAGTAGTTGTCCTTGGTTGCTCTCTGACTTATGTGTTTTTCTTTTTGTCTGTACAGAAATCATACCGTTGGTATTTTTGATTGAATTGTTTCGAATTTTTTCATGTCGAGGCCACTTAAAACTCTCTATACGGGATGTATTTTGCTCATTGTTGATGAGAACAGTTACCATAGTGCTTATATCTAAGTCATTTGGTCTGTAGGCTATGTTGGAGGATAGTTGTTTCATTGGCATTTATACATTTTCTTATTGTTATGTTGCTTCATAAATGTCTTTAAGGATGCAAATCGTTGGTAGTTGCGACATTCGGAGACTGTCCAGTCTTTTTATTTCTCATATCTATAATAGTATTCTAGTTAAAAAAATAGCTTACAGTTTATCACCATCTTTAGAAGTTTAGACATATGCATTGAATATGCATGTGATGAAATAAACACTGGCAATTAATGGAATTCTAAAGATGTCGTAGACATGTTGATTTATTGATAAGTATAAGATATCTTGGTTTGTAATTGATTGCATCCGTGTCGTTCTCTCACAAGTGCTAGTGAAGATCTCATTTGATTATACTGAACTGTACAAAATCTTGAAAAGTTCATTATTCATTGTTTAAAAATTTGTCCATCTTTGACTGAGGGCTATTCCAGAAAAAAATGTATGGGGGGGTTGGAAGGCACTTTATATTAATAATACTTGGGTGATGGGTATCAGAGCAACTTTTCACACTATAATGCACTATCATTCTCAATTACAATTGTCTGGGTTGTGGGTGCTGACAAAAACTGCCTTCCAAACCCCCCATACATTTTTTTCTGGAATAGCCCTGACAGAAATTCTATCACAAACTTCAACATAGAAACTATATTAGCAAAAGTTTCAAAGGTCGACCATCAGTGAGGGGCGCATTCATATAATATTTACGGATATGAGTTTTGCTAACGCTAATACAACTGTATACCAAATAGCCTTTACTTGTTATTAGTGGTTTATCCTATACTGACTGACCTTATTACACACCTAGATCTCGCCTCCGCTACATCGTCGGAGCGAGACAAAAACTTCGTGTTTATTCAATTCAACTATTCTTTTTAATTCATTTAATATAATGCAGAAACACTTTATGATGTGCCGCAATTTAAAAAAAAAACAATTGTATCTTTCGCTTTTCTTGCATGCATATATTCATATCATATTACAATACAAGGAATAGGTTGATAATATGATGTATTAATCATAATGTAACTTTTCATGCTATCATGGCTGTTTATATGATATGATACAATGTATATATTATTATATATGCAATAAGGACTCAACCAATTTTGTTAATGAAAAAAGTTGTATTTGTATTACACGTACAAATTATCTACTTTAAATTTATATAGTTTGGATTAATGCTGGTCGAGTATTGATATTAATCCATTTATGAAATAATTACCACCTGTGAATCAATGATTGATTGATCGATTGTTGGTTGCTTAACGTCCAGTGGCAAATATTTCATGCATGTTCAGGACGAGAACAAGTTAACAATAAATACAAAAGGTAGGTCTTGTAATTGAGGCCATCCGGGATGATGGTCGGGGAAATTTGGACCGCCACTGGAAAATGGGGGTATATTGGATAGGGACAGAAATTTTGCCTTGCAACAGACCACCTACGGATCCCTCAAACAGCGTGGCACTCTCTTTACACGATCGGGTCGGATTTAAACTTTACTGTTTTAACATGTTACTATCTGCATGCCATAACAGCTTAACTTTGCCATTTCAAAACTGCCATTTCAAAACTAAGAAAAGATATGAATTTTAAGCTGTAACATGTCGATTTTGTTTTCACTCTCAACGGCTTAGATTCAAGACTGTATAACATTGAAAAGTAAAGTTTTTCAAAATACTTGACAAATCACAATACTAAATTACATCACTTCGCTCCTTTGATGAAACTGTTGCATATACATTTTTATCAACACTGAAATGTAATTACCTTTGGCGTTTTTCTGATGATATAAGTGCGAGAAATACTAGACGGTGCATCATTGAACTGAATTGACCTGCGTAGGCGTGAAGACAATAAAGCTGTCATTTCACTTATCAAGCATTTAACCACTTAACCAACTCACCATGCTTGCATGATGTTGAACACGCGCGTCTTATCGTTCAGTCCCTTTAACAAATACCGCTGCTATAAAAGAATAAAGCTACTTTCAGCTATCATTTTTTAATCATTAACTAAAAAAAATATATATTTATTTCTTCCTAATTATTTTTAAAAATGCACTTGGTCTTTGTTATAGATTGAATTTCTGTTATCAATAGGTTTTTGTCGGAAACTACTAAAGTTAAATTCAACATTTTGATTGCAACATGCGATACACGTAAATTAATAAACGTCTCTTAATATTATGTGGAATGTGATATGACTATTGTTTCTCCCCTATATCTATATATTTTTTCTTCAAATATTACATCAACCCGTTTGAGAGCATTGTAAATGGTATATTTTCTATCTGATTTTCTACGATGAATTTTTAATTATTTTGAGAACAAATGTTATTTTTCGGGTGGTAAACAAATTCTCTCGCACACGTAATATTCCGTATATCGTCAGGTTATCGGAATTCCCATGGCCGGGACTAAGTGTGCACCACTTATTGCGGACCTGTTTTTGTATTGTTATATGAGTTACAATTTATGACGAAAATAAGCAAAGACCCATCGAAACAACATCTGATTCAAAAATTTAATAACACTTTTAGATGTTTAGATGATATATTGGCTCTCAATAACGACGACTTCAGTATGCACACTAAAGAGATTTATCCTGCCGAACTGAATTTAAATAAGGATAATACTAACAATGAACACTACCCTTTCCTGGATCTTGATATCTATATCTTTAACTGGAAGCTTAATACCAAAATTTATGATAAAAGAGATGATTTTTCATTTCCTATTGTAATTATCCATTGTTAGATGATGACGTTCCTTTGCCACCATCTTATGGTGCTTGTATATCTCAACTTGTTCGATTCGCTCGTGTATGTAACAACGTACTTGATTTCAACGAAAGAAATCTCTGTATTACTGAAAAATTATTACACCAGGGTTTTTCGATATCACAAACTAGTCTACATTAGTGTAGAGTAGTATGCTGATCGGAGCTGGAACTGCTTGGGAGTTTGGAGCCTCTGGCCTTTGTTAGTCTTGTATATTTTTAATTTTAGTTCATTTATATGTTTTGGAGTTTAGTGTGACGTCCATTTTCACAGAACTAGTACACAATTGTATTAAGGGCCAGTTGAGGACCACCTCCGGGTGCGGGATTCGTTCTCGCTGCGTTGTTGAAGACCCATTGGTGGCCTTCGGCTGTTCTCTTGTCGAGTTGTTGTCTCTTTGAAATATTCCCAAATTTCCATTCTCAATTTTATCATAACATTAAAATAGTTATTCGTTTATTTATGATTAAATTGAGATTTAAAAAAAAATCTAGTTTAGCCCTTCATCATATTCCTGTGCCAGTCCTTACCTCGTCAGTTTTTGTCTTAATATGGTAATGATGACAGATATTTGATTGTTTAAATTATGTTTAATAACAACCTTCATATACTTAAGGTAATTTGCATGTGTAATTGTTGAAAAATCCTACATTGATAAAAGCTGACTGACGACCTATGTCGTGTATTGTTTTAAAGTATTATGTTGAAACACTATTAATCAAACACTGCTTATCATATTTTCCGAAACCAAACCATTATATTATACATTTATCTTTTTTAAATCATGAACAACAGAAGTTATTTTTTAAATCTCAGATAAGCAACTTCTCTTATATACAATAATGTTCCCTACAGTAGGTATATACTAAACCCTTTTCCATTAATATTTCCTTGCGACCCGTCAGATACTGACAATATCAAATCAGATTGTGAAATACGCTGCATGTAACCTTTTATTGCCAGATCATAACGAATTGAAGTGTTACCTTTTGTTAATTTTATTTGCTTTGTTTATTTTATAAATTTCCCTTTTTTAACTTGCCTGTGTCTGTCGAAACAATCTATGATTAAAGGGAGATAACACTTTCTACTCGTCTATATTACAGATATTCGTAATAAAGGTAAAATTACTTGTTTAAGTAATATTACCCATTCACATAATATTACACGAATAAATAATCGCCTGGACTGATATCCATCGTCACCTGTGAAACAGATATTCCAAAAAGTTTTTTTCAATTAGTGCGACTGAGGTATATCAGAGAATGCAATTTATAAAAATAAAATATTAATATTCGTATATGTTCAAATGATCATACACGCTAAAACAAATCGGAGAATTCTTATTTTATAGAAATGTGGCTTTGTCGCTTAGTCCGACCCCTCGTTTCCCTGTAACTTACGTGTGAGTTGATTAAAAGTGTCTAATTTGTTGACAATAAAGTACAAGTCATTTATTATATATATAATTGATTTGTGTCAAGCTTGCGACATTTATGTCGCGTCGGCGTCTTCATCATTTAGATCGCTAGGTTTCTCGTTTGAATTGTTTTACATTTGTCATTTCGGAACCTTTTATAGCTTACTATGCGGTATGGATTTTGCGTATTGTTGAAGACCATACAGTGACATATAGTTGTTAACTTCTAAGTCATTTGGTATGTGCTGGAGAGTTGCCTCATTCCATGGCAATCATACCACATCTTCTTATTTTTATATAAGTTTTTTGGCAGTAAATATTACCGAATTAAACTGTTTTGTCATGATAAATTTGTAAACCTCCATGACTTATTATAAAAAAATTGTATAGGAGTTAAATCTTCAAGATCAAGATAAAGCATCTACAAAAAAAACAAACTTTTTACAGGCAAATGGACTAGTTACAGTCAACATTACACTTTTAAACTGACAGCAGCAATCTCAAGCGAGACAGAGGGTTCCGTGGAATCCTTCACGAATTAATTACAATACTGCTTCCATTTGAGGACTAAGGAGAAAAGTTGGACACTTTCAGAGTTTTATTTTTGACGAGTTTTTGATTTGGCTAAGTTAGCTACATATATTTTGGAAAATACCCCGTGTTTAAAAATAACTTAATACCTCGTCATAGTTGAGATCCGTTACATATATTCCGGCTTTAGAAATAAACATAATTATAAAACGATTAATTAAAACGAATATGAAAATAAATAAAAAATACTCGAAACTGTAACATATTTGGAAAAGTTTTAATTTTTACAAATCACATAATGGATTGTAACTTTATTACACAACGACCAAATTCATAAAGTCTCGCAGCATGGAGGTTTACATCTACTGTGTCAAATAAAAGATACATGTATGTAACTTTTTAAAAGGTTTTACCATGAAAATCAATTTATAATAACCTTTGAAACCAGGAAGAGTTTGACCAAACAAATTGAAGTCAATAGGGCCAAATTTGTGTCCCTAGATGATGTAAGAAACCAATATAACTAACAATAATGAAATTATGTCCAGAATTTCAATATTTAAACAGTCTGAAGATCTCTGAAGTTTTAATATTCTAACAAAATCCTTTCAAAACAGTGTAATCCAAAATGTCTTGTGATTGATTGATTGCTGGTTGCTTAACGTCAAATACAAAATCAATTCTAAGAAATTTATAAGGAAAACAATATCTAATTAAAAATATTTTTAAGAGTGATTTTAGTTGAAACGTGTTCCGGTGATTTTAACACGTGTCGTCGGTTTAATATCCGTCAACATACAGGCAATTAGAATATGCTTGTCTAGGTTACATCTGATCTTAAAATACAGTATTTACACGATTATCAAGGTAGTTAAATATTGACCTTGAGCGAGAGAGAAAAACAGACGAAGTTTGTTTTCGAGAGCTTTTTCTAAAAAATATAGATTTAGCAATGCTGGATGAATTAAAAAACAAACAAACAAAGAAAGATGTCACGATAAAGTTTTAATTTTTCCAACGATCATCATGTTACAACCACACACGCAGTAAACCAAAAGTGTAACAGCAATATGAAAACAGAAGATGTTCTGACATTCTTACTGCTGACAGTTCAAACAATATGTCTGTCAACAGGAGTAAAGATATCAAACCTCATATTGATTTCAATGGATGGTATGCGATATAACTTCCTTGACAACCTAAACAAGGAGAGTATTTCAAATTTTGACTTTTTTAGAACAGGAGGTGTAAATGCAAAATATATTCGAAATGTTTTTCCCAGTGTTACATATCCAAATCATATGACAATTGTTACTGGTCTGTATCCAGAGAGCCATGGTATAGTTGGTAACAGTTTCTGGGATCCATATTTGCAAGATACATTCTATGATATAAATTACCGACAAAATTTTGAGTCGAAATGGTTTGATGTCGGATCAGAACCTATATGGGTGACAAATTACAAAGCAGGACAATCAAGAGATAGTGGTGTTATTTTGTGGCCTGGTGGTATTGCTGAAATGAAGTCATATATGCCACGTGTAATTCCAGGTGGTTATATTTATAACCTTACATACAACTGGAACAAGAGAGTTGATCATTTGATTGAATGGTTTACAAAAAATGAATCAAATATTCGTCCGATTAATTTAGGATTGTTGTACTTTCCTGAACCAGATGAAGTTGCACATACACATGGACCAGACAGTCAAGAAGTGAAAGATATTATTTATAAACTTGACAAAACTTTAGGCTATCTGAAGAAAAGGCTGATGGATGAAAATTTATTTAATGACATGAATATCATAATAACTTCTGATCATGGTCTTACAGATATCAGTAAAAGTCAACTTATCGAAATAGATCAGTATGTTGATAAGACACTTTATATTGCTCGAGTTGGTTTAGATACTCTAGTAACTTGCTTGGATCCTGCAAAAGGTATATTTTGTTTTGAGATACAAATATACATTTTGTACATGTACCTACATACACATACCATGATATAAAAGGTTCCATGACAATTCAATTCTAAATATTAGTTGCCTGCTTAGCAGAATTAATATAGAGATCCCAGCCTCTGGTGTCATTAATGATTTTTAATTTTAAAAAACTTTTTTCTAATGCATGTAATGTATTTCATGTATACAGCTTCTATAAATCATGATAAACATAATAAATTTAAGGAACAGAACTCAACTAAAATTACAATTACATGAGGTCAAGGTCAGATGACATTGGCTAGAAAAGACATGTACACCTTACAATCATTCCATACACCAAATATAGTTGACCTATTGCTTACAGTACTTGAAAAACAGACCAAAACACAAAAAATTGACAATGACCAATAAACTATTGTACAAACCAAATTAGAAAAATACCCAGTAAATACACTATATATGAATATAACAATAAGATATATACATTGCATGTAATACAAACTACAACAAAATAAAAAAATGTACATGTATATACATGTATACAATATGGAAAGCCATCAAACTAAATTTAGAATAAATACTATTAAATATGATGAAAATATTTCATAAACTTTTATTTTCATTGAAAAATGTCTAGCATTCATTTTGATTCATAAACAAATAGTTATGATTGATTGATTGTCGGCAGGAAAACTGACAATCCTAGATTTAGATTGGAGTCAAGCACACCTGCTACGTGTTGGGTTTGAACTCACAACCTCAGTGTTGACAGGCTAGTGATGCAGTAGTTGGACTACTTAGACCACTCAGCCACCAAGGCGCCCCAAATACAATGTAGTTATGATATTTCTTCTTGAATAAATCCAAAGTTGAAATAGAAAATAAAGCTGAGAATAAAAGGTTCCAGAAAACTTTGCCGAAATAGTAAAATGTTTTTATAACATGTATAAAGTTAAATTTTTGTAGAGGCACGTCCTATGGTATACCTATGTCTGTCCATCCGTCCATCAACACTTTGTACAATAACTTAAATTTTATATACACGTAACCAATTCTCAAGTAATTTTAACACATCATCTGCATTGACAGAAGAAAGCTGCTTTTTGATTTTGAAATTGTTGGCTGTATCCTAAAGTTTATTGGACTTTAATCCATTTGAATTAAGGCAATTTTCATATATTCCTCAAGAACTTTATATTTTTAATTAGTATAAAATTGAGAATGGAAATGGGGAATGTGTCAAAGAGACAACAACCCGACCACAGAACAGACAACAGCAGAAGGCCACCAACAGGTCTTCAATGCAGCGAGAAATTCCCGCACCCGGAGGCGTCCTTCAGCTGGCCCCTAAACAAATATATATACTAGTTCAGTGATAATGAACGCCATACTCAACTCCAAATTGTACACAAGAAACTAAAATTAAAAATAATACAAGACTGCCTGGATAAACTTCCTATAAACTTTACACTATTGATAAAAGGAAGCTCCCTTTCTTTTCTTTTTTTCTTTTCAGAGTTACAGGACTTTAATTGTCAGATTTAAGTGAATTTTTCATATGTTGTACATGTATCATAACTTGAGTTTGCTTGGATTGATTTACTGGCATGACTGGAAACTAGCAAGAGTGATTTTTGGTTGACACAAATGTTTGATAGTCACAATGTAAGTTGTTTAGACTCGGGGCAATTTGGAGCCTGACAAACTTTATAGAACTATAAAAACTTTGCTTTTTTTTTTTACCTCTAGATGTCTTTTGATTTATTTTTTAACAATTCATTAATCAATTCATTCTGTTTTTTAAGCAAGTACACGGGAAGAACTGTACTCAAAACTGAAAAAAATTCCCAACATTACTTTATACAGAAAAGGGGATGAACACTCTACGGCACTGCACTATAGTGAAAACAGAAGAATAGCAGAGTTTGTGCTGGAAGCAAAGAAAGGATATGTACTGAAAAAAACTTCACTAAGTAAGTAATACTGGTAGATATAGGAAATGCTTGTGCTACTTGTAGTTTCATTTTCAACATTTTTTACAGTAGCAAGTTTTTTTTATAAAAACTAGAATACATGTGTAATTCAAACCAAATAAAAAAATAAGAAAGTCTGATACAACCGTAATCTTTCTTTCCTTTGCCTATTTCATTTTGGGCAGCCGCTCCATAATTTTTGTATTTCAGCTTTGAGGCGTGAGGAGAACTTATCAGGCAGCGCAGCACAATGTCTGAGGAGAAGTTATCAGGTACATCACAATGTGTGAGGAGACCTAATCAATCATGTTGTTGTCATAAGTAGTACTTTCCAAGGTAGAGGAAAAAGATGAGAAATAACACAAGAAACAGATTATTACGTTTTTTTGAATATAGATGTTGTAAAATATCAGCCTCTTGACACAATGTAAAGCTTTTAAGCTCTGTCTCTGCACTCACTCCCAAACAAGGGTCACATTGTTGCTGTAGAGAGCTTTATAATGATATCATTGGGTTTTTTTACTCATTAATATCATTATATATCACTGTCAGAGCTACTTTTTTACTCTGTCTCTGCACTCACTCGCCAAAAAGGGAGAGTGATATATAATGATATCAATAGGTCGAAAACCCAATAATCTATACTTATGTTGCCCTTGAAAATATTAAGATTCTTCTTTCTTTTCAGATGTATGTTAATTTTAATATTGATAATGGAATAGGATTATACAGTATGGTATCTTTATAGATGAAATTTCTTTAATCATGACGGCAGAGTATAATTTTTGGCTTCTGCTGTGTTTTCTCACATCTAAATATATGTATTTCAAAGCTAATACTAACAATGACCACTGTCCTTTCCTCGATCTTGATATCTATATCACTAACGGGAAGCTTAATACAAAAATTTATGATAAAAGAGATGATTTTTCATTTCCTATCGTTAATTATCCATTTTTAGATGGTGACGTTCCCTTGTCACCATCTTATGGTGTTTATATATCTCAACTTGTACGATTCGCTCGTGTATGTAACGTTACGTATTAGATTTTAGCGAGAGAAATTTATGTATTACTGAAAAATTATTACACCAGGGTTTTCGATATCATAAACTAGTCAAAACATTTACTAAGTTTTATCATTGGTATAAGGACATCATTCGTAAATATAACTCAACATGCAGACATCTTATACGTTCGGGTATTTCACATCCAATCTTTTATGGTGATATTCTTTACAAAGCACAAAAATGTCAGTATTCACCTCAAAAGCTAACAAAACCTTTAAACAGACTTATTAAGAAGGGATATAGTTACGATACTGTTGTCAGGTCATTAAAGATTGCATATTTTGGCTTTAATATTGATTCACTTATAGGGTCTTTGCATCGGAATTAACACATTTATTCTAAAACCAGTTGTTGGCATGACACAGGTTATGTTCTCATATATTTTATGACAGTATAATACTAAACCCCTAACAGGAGGGATTGTGCCTGATATTCATATGATGAAGACATAATCTTTCAATCAGTTTAATTATTAATGTGAAAATTTCTTTCCAACTCCTGCAGGCAAAATTGACCTTAGGTAGAATTGGCTATTCTTTTTAGGTTCCTTTTTGTTAAATAGATCCTCAAATTTTAAGTATTTATACATCCCTAGCTTTCAAATTTTGGGATTTGAGCAATCCCTATGAAGGTAAATCCAGAAAATCTACTAAGTTTCAGGCATGTTGTAGACACCAAATTATAAGTGTTATTTTCACCATCCTAAAATAAAGTTATTTTCAAATGCAAGAAGCAAATGTTAAGACCTCTTAAAGCGGTGAGATAAAGATATAGATATTTAAGGGTGAAGAAGATATAATATATGTTCACATTCATGAATAAAAAATTGCTAGATTGAATTTTACTTATGAAGATACATTTTTTGTTGTAGATGGACATCACGGGTTTGATCCAGAGAAAGTTCCTGATATGCATCCATTTTTTATTGCCTTTGGTCCAGCTTTCAAGAAAGGATTGCAGAATGCTGATCCATTCAACTCTGTCGACATCTACCCGTTGATGTGTCATATACTTGGGATTGACCCAGCACCTAATAACGGAACACTTAAAAATGTGCTGCATATTTTAGCACATCCTCCATCGCAGCATACATCTACATTTCAATTCACTGGCATCACATGTAAGTAAAATGTTTTTACTGTCGTCCATTTTTTTTAAATGAAGTTATTTAACTGTGTCGAGATGTGACAGTGGTTTTGGATATACATTTGTAGTGGCAGTTGTCATATATTTTGGGTTTTTTTGTGCCTTAAATAATGTTAGATGAACGAAAAAATTATGGAAGTACACTAGAATGAAAATGATTACCAAATCAATCTCTTCTCAACCCTTATAATTATTGGAATAATTTGAATAAAGTAATTTTATCAAGAAATGAGTATCTTTTTTTTAAGAATAAACAACATGTTCTAGTCTGTAATTAGGGCCCGCTGAATGGGGGACACCCTATAGTGATCAGTCTGTCCGTCCGTCTGTCCATTACAAATTGAGTCCACTCTATATCTAGAGAACCGTTATGATTTCAAAGTTTATACTTGACATGTATATTAACCAACTCCAGAGGGTGTGTCATAATGTATGTACAACTTCCTATGTCAAAGGTCAAGGTCAAAAACTTGGATTTTAGTTGACAACCCCATGTCCTATGGTAAAGATCGTGTCTGCTCTATATCTTGAGAACCGTTATGATTTCAAAATTTATACTTGACATGTATATAAACCAACACCAGAAGGTGTGTTAAAATTTATGTACAACTTCCTAGGTCAAAGGTCAAGGTCAAAAACTTTGGTTTCAGTTGACAACCCCATGTCCAATGATAAAGATACAAATTTTTTACCACACATTATTCACAGCGGGGCCCACAGAGATGGCTCCCATCTCAATGATACATGTATCTAGTTTCTTCAACCTCATGGTTCATTTCCTATCTAGAAAAAAATTAAAAATTTATTGGATCTTACATTCTTTTTACGAAAATTCCTGTCTAATTTGCATATATAGCATATATAATCTTACATCTTATAATTTGATAAAATTTACCTTAGATATAAAGAAAAGGGTTTGATGTTTTGAAAAAAAGACTACTATAGTCTTCATTAGCCTATTTCAAATTTTGTGGAGTCTAATGTAACAGGATTGATTTTTAGTTTTTAGATTAAAGATTTCTACTTACTGCCATGAATTGTCTTGGATGATTTTGTATTTTGTCCCAATATCAGGTGTCAAAACGTTGTTGATTTTACACACTAACCAGCCATCCATTGTTAATCATTATGCCGAAATGGAAGTACAGTGTTGACACCCAGGCCTAAAATTTTACATTCTCAAAATTCAGCCAATCCTTTTTGGTTAAACACACCAAAATAATCCTACATGTATAGCAAGATATCTTGATTTTCAATACTGCATTTAAAGAAATTAAATGGTGACTGAGTAACTGCCTGAATGACAATATTGTAAATTAGAAAATTATTGCATGCATTTATTATTGCAATTTTTTTAAGAATGGACAAAAATGTGAGATTAATTATTGCAATTTCAGGACAATTTGCATACAGATATGGTGTATGTATCAGATATCAGAATGCAAGTTCTTATTATTGCGATATACTCACCTAGTTTCATTTTTCGCAATAATAAAAACCTTGCATTATTTTCTTTCATATAGAATTATATATAAAACAACACTGTACAAGCAAACTTTAGTTGATCCAAACTGTATTTTTTCGTTAAGTGACACAAATATATCCAATGTTTGAAATAAGAAAGTAGAAACAATTTATTTTCAAATAAGAAACTCACATGGCTAAAATTAGACAACCTTATATATATATCTATGTTACCACAGGATAATCTAACAATAGTCTTTGGAACTATTTCTCAAAGAACCGCCTTGGTGGTCTCGTGGTAGCGTATTTGCCTCGAGTGCAGGATGTCATGGGTTCAAACCCCGGCCTGGTCAAACCAAATACTTTAAAATTGGTATTTGCTGCTTCTCCTCTAAGCACGCAGCATTAAGGAGTAAGAGCAAAGACTGGTCGGCTTGGAGTCAGAATAATGTGTCTTGGTAAGGTGACATGTCTTCCTGCGGACTACTACTTTGTGAACTAGCGCGTTAAAAATCCGGCTCAGCATGTTGGTCTAGTACAAAGCAGGGTTAATACTCATATAACATTAACATGTTTTCGTCCTGAATATGCATATTAATTTGCCGCTGGACTTTAAGCAGCCATTCATTATTACCATCATTATCTTTAAATAATGGTCTAAAGAAGGAAAGAAGAACAGATAAGTAACCCTTGACAAGCAAAGATGAAGAAGATACAAATTCTTTGGAAATGTTAAATTTCATTCAATGGCAATTTTGTTAAAATAACAGTCTTTCTTTATACTGTGGATTCATTTATTTTCGTGGGTACCAATTTTCGTGGATTAAGGAAAACTTACATGTTCGTGGATATTTACTTCGTGGTTTTGCCATATTGTGTATACACGCCTATAGGAAATTTGTAATTCGTTGAATATTTAATTTCGTGGTTCATCTGTACCCACGAAATCCATGAAAATTGGTATCCAACGAATAATAATGAATCCACAGTAAATAAATTTAATACTGAGATATTTATCTTTTGGGTATTTTTTTTTTTCAGTTTTAGTGATAGTAATATTTGTTGCCTTTGTTGGAGGAGTGTATGCAATAGGAGCATGTAGACAAGGAAGAATAAAACAATATGTAAAAGTGAACAGAAAAATCATCAACCATTCTGAGTTTGGACAATCATCCTTGCTATATGGTAGCAACGGCGAAGAGGAAGATGATGATTTTTAAAAAGAGGCAATACACATAAAACATTGATAATGTTTGCCTTATTATTATTCAGCAGTGAAAAAATTGTGATTTTATTCATTTCTTTTGAGAGTTACCTCAATTTTGGGGCACAACTATTAGACTCAATCAATTCAAACACTTGCAAAGCAAACTGATTGTGTATTATGTAGTTTTTCAACACATATTGAAGAGTTTTGCATGACTGTAGCAATGTTATAGGTATAATGACCATGCTGTACAAGGTGCGTCTCTCTTATTAAATTTAGATTTTATACATTTATAATATATATTTTTTTAAAGTTTAGGGATGCCAAGGGAAAATCATTCTTGTAACATTCCAGAAATATAAATGAGGGTTTTGATGATTTTTGCCCCTTTATTGATAGATTTCTTGAATTTAATGTCCAGTGGCAAATATTGTACACATATTCAGGAAAAGAATCCATTGATAATCAATAGGTTCTGCAAAGTGGGTACAATGTGATGAAGGTCAGAAATTTTTACTGCCACTGGGAAATGAGGGGAAATTTGATAGAAGAAGTTTTGCCTTGCAACAGGTCACCACATCCCCCACAAAGGATTTTTACAAGGGTTCTTTAACTTGCAGTTCATGTGGCACTTTTTGAGGCATCATATTTAACGTTCTGATTGGCATAGGACATGGCTGATTATTTATACATCCCACACATCCAAACAGATGCCCCTGTTTAGCATGGTTTTAATGCCAAGTGGGAGAAGTCATTGGGTTTCCATATTTATAAACCCTAGTCAATCCTTTTTCTTATTTTTGAAATCCTGTCGGTTTTATATTTCATTTGTTAAAAGTAGCCTTTACTGTTTCTGACCTTTAAAGTGCCACATTTTTACCTGGGACATTGACTTATTTATTTTCTTTCAATCAAGTTTTTTTTCCCAATCCAAGATCTTTTGAAATTATGCCATTGCATTTTGCCTAGCTTTTCCTTATAAAGCCATTATATGCTGACTATGTGTAATACCATAAAATTTGAATGCCTTGTTTTTTTTCATTGAGTTCCTTACAAAAAAAGGGGGTAACAGGTCTTGTTCTCTTGAAATATAAAAAAAAACACAAATTTTCCTATCAAGTTCAATATAGTTATCTGCCCTTGATTTTAAAAGAATTTCAATGAAAATTTTAAATACACTTAATTTTTGATAGTTTAATCTTTAAATTTCAAGTTTTAGATGTTTCCATTGTATATTGAATGATACTTGGTAAGATATTTTTAAACCATAACAGTATTTTTGCAACATGCCCAGAAAGGATGCTTAGAAAAAGACACCCAATCTACCTTAAGCTATATTCAGTGTGAAAGTTCTTTTATTAAAGGATTCCAATTTTCGTGGTTTTTTTTTTTTTTTGTAAAGTCATGCACTGATGGTTTTTTTAATTTGTAGTTTCATACTTTGCACATAAAAAATCAAAGTGATACATTTATTTAGTTGAATTTTTAAAGTTGTGGATTTGTTCAACCATGACATCCATGAAAATTGGTTCATGTACTCTACTTATATAAGTACTTTCACAGTAATATACTTTTTGTACAACTGAATTTTAGTAAAGGCAAATTTGAATTGTATAGTCAATTATAATGTCATATTTTCTTCATATTAGTGATTTCTTTATGCCGCATCAGCACAAAAAAATTGTATAGCGGTGATCTTCATATAAGTATGTAGTACATGTAATGTACATTATTTTAATAAAAACAAAACATCTGTCTTAGGTTACTACATGTGCTTGACTAAAATATCTTTTGTTACTTTAGCAAAGTCATGTGTCCGTATTTTGAAGACATCATTTAAGCATAATGATAATATACTTATAGTTTAGTATATTTTTATCCCCCCATCCACAGTGGAGGGGGCATTAAGTGTTACCCTTGTCTGTTTGTACGTACATACTTCCCAAAATTAGTTTTCATTCTCTAAGTTTAGTTTGCCTCAACCAAATGTTATGAAACTTATACACAATGCTTATTACAATAACACACAAATCAAGTGTGAATTTGGGTGGCGTCACTTTTACAGTTCTCTAGTTATGTTCCTTTAAAAATAAGGAGATGTGGTATGATTGCCAATGAGACAACTATCCATCAAAGTTAAATGAAGTCGATATAAGCAATTATAGGCAACCGTACGGCCTTAAACAATGAGAAAAACCTATACCATATAGTCGGCTATAAAAGGCCCCAACATGGAAAATATGAAACAATTCAATTGAGAAAACTAACGGCCTACTGAACTACAGGCTCCTGACTTGGGACAGGCACAAAAAGGAATGTGGCTGGGTTAAACATGTTTGTGAGTGCTCAACCCTCCCCTAACCTTGAACAGTAGTGTTACAGCACAACATAAGAACAAACTATAAAAATCATTTGAAAAGGACTTAACTCATCAGATCAATACAAAGCAGAAAAAACATTGAACAAAAACACAGATTGGATGTGGCAGGGTATTTATATATCCCTAACAACAACAAAAATACCAAGTACAGATCTGAGAGTAATTGCAGTTTCTTACAGCTAGTTCAAAGTCAATAACAACCAACTAATAAAAAAAAATCATGATTCTAAGACTAAAATATTAATCAATACACATTCAACTTCAAATGGATTTAGTATAAAGATGTCATTAACAGTCAGAGAAAACATGACCTTGTACAATGTAAGGATAAAAGTATCAACAGATTGTAGTACCTTGATAGTGCATATAGTTTGTTCTTATGTCATTCTGTTACACCACTGTCATGGGTTAGGGGAAATGGTTTTGCGCCAGCAAACATGTTTAACCCGCCACATTCTGTGTGTGACTGTCCCAAGTCGGGACCCTTTAATTCAGTGATTGTGGTTTGTTGCTGTATATCATATTTTTTTTTCGTTTATTGATTTGTACGTAAATCAAGCCATTAGTTTTTTATTTGTCATTTCAGGTCTTTTATAGTTTACTATGCAGTATGGGTTTTGCTCATTGTTGAAGACAGTACTGTGATCTATAGTTATTAACTTTAATGTCATTTTGTTTCATTGACAATCATACCATATCTTCTTATTTTTATATTTTGAGGTAGTAAACCAAATAGAATATGTCAGTTTCATTAATAAGGTAGGTTAGTAAGTAGAATAGTCAGAGGCCATTTTAGGGGGAGGGGGCCCTACCCCTCCGTATGGAGCTATATATATAAATGTTGGGTACCAGGGGCCTTCTTTTTCAAAATCCTGGATCTGCTCATGATAGTTGTATTTTTCAAAAATATTTAATATATACTTGAAACAAATGAAAAGTTAGAAGACGCTTAGATTAATGTAGATAGATTTGTTTGAAACAGATATATTTTGTCTTGGCTTATTGTTTTTATGCCCCCGCCACAGCGGTGGGGGCATTAAGTTATACCCTTGTCCGTCTGTATGTACCAAAATTGGTTTCCGTTCTCTAACTTTAGTTTGCCTCAACCAAATCTTATGAAACTTATACACAATGCTTATTAACACAGATCAACTTTGAATTTTGGTGGCGTCCCTTTTACCATTCTAGAGTTATGCCCCTTTACAAATGGAAAAATTACTGAATTTTTCGTTTCCGTTCTCTAATTTTAGTTTGCCTCAACCAAATGTTATGAAACTTATAAACAATGCTTATTACCACAAAACACAGATCAAGTTTGAATTTTGGTGGCGTCACTTTAACCATTCTAGAGTTATGCCCCTTTAGAAATGGAAAAATTGCAAAATTTTTATTTTCTTCTAAATATCAAGTAATTTTTAAAATTGGAGTTATCTTCCTATGATTATAGTTGAATCAACTACAATCAATGCTTTATACAATGCAATGTTTAATTTTGACTTCCACTGATAAAACACAGATCAAGTTGAATTTGGGTAGTGTCACTTTAATCATTATTGAGTTATGCCCCTTTATAAATCGAAAAATTGCAAAATTTTTAGTTTCCATTCTGTATCTTAAGTTTGCCCCAACCAAACATTATGAAACCTATACACAATGTTCATTACCACAAAACTAAAGTACAAATTTTTTGTTTCCGTTTTCTAACTTTAGTTTGCCTCAACCAAATGTTATGAAACTTATACACAATGCTTATTACTACATAATACATGTACAGATTAAGTACGAAATTTGGTGGCAACGCTTTTACCATTCTTGAGTTATGTCCCTTTATAAACATAAAAATTGCTGAATTTTTCGTTTCCGTTCTAACTCTAAACTCTAGTTTCTCTCAACCAAATGTTATAAAACTTGTACACAACCGTTCTTGTGTTATGCGTGTTTACAAATAGCAAAAATTGCTGAATTTTTAGTTTCTGTTCTCTACTTAAGTTAGCCTCAACCAAATGTTATGAGACTTCCACACAATGCTTATTACCACAAAACTCAGATCAAGTTCAAATTTGGGTAGCGTCACTTTTACCGTTCTTCAGTTATGTCCCTTTATAACTATATGATATGCAAGCGGGGGCATCATCTGTGTCCACATGTGGACACTATCCACATTTTTTTTTCTAATTTTTTTATTGTATGATACATGTTATATTTTACAAACACCAGTGTTCAGGTGTGGATACAGCCATTTTTAAAAGGGGGGTTTCAACACATGCAAGTAATATAAACAGGGGTGTTCCTACCCCCTAGATCCCCCACTGGTGTTATTTTGTGATGCATTACTGATGAGGCATTGTAAATATCAACTATCTAGATTGTCCTGGGAGATTTATCTAGTAAATAAATTGTACATATATGATTTCCAAATACCTTCAAAGAAAGTATTTTAGTGAGCAGTTTGGAATTGTTTAAGGAAAAATCAATGTAAGATCTCTTCTTTATCTAATACACTTTTATTAAACAGATGAATAAAAAGATTAATTGTTTATTTAGTAAAAAAAAAACAATCATTACAGATTATGGAAAAATTAAAACAATGTATCTTTTAAGTATTTGGATCTTCAAATATCAAGGTTTTTGCATAGTAATTAATTAAATTATCAATTTCTTGAGAATTAGCAGTTTTAGATTTTTATACTCTTATAAGTTCAGTGAACTACACAATAATGATAGGTTAGAGAAATCAAAGCCATGTGATATGTCATAGAAGAACTCCCTGTACTCTATAAGTGCTTCACACATTGTCATGAAAAATAAAAAGTAAGCTCTATTAGATTTTACTGTTGTTCAAAAGTATATATCTGTCAAGTAGGGTCTTCTTACTAATGCTGTTTGCTTCTTGTATAAATTTGATGAAAGGGAGAAAAAGTTATATGCTCAAAACAAAATTCTGAAAGGTAGAGTACATATTTTATATATTATATTGTTTATGTTTATCTTGATTATTTGGATTTTGATGTTTATTGTTATATAAAACACACGAAGTTCCTTTTTAGCTCACCTGGCCCGAAGGGCCAAGTGAGCTTTTCTCATCACTTTGCGATCGTCGTCATCGTCGTCCGGCGTCGTCTGTTAACTTTTACAAAAATCTTCTCCTCTGAAACTACTCGGCCAAATTTAACCAAACTTGGCCACAATCATCATTGGGGTATCTAGTTTTTAAAAAGTTTGTCCGGTGACCCGGCCAACCAACCAAGATGGCCGCCATGGCTAAAAATAGAACATAGGGGTAAAATGTAGATTTTGGCTTATATCTCTGAAACCAAAGCATTTAGAGCAAATCTGACGAGATAAAATTGTTCATGAGGTTAAGATCTATCTGCCCTGAAATTTTCAGATGAATCGGACAACCTGTTGTTGGGTTGCTGTCCCTGAATTGGTAATTTTAAGGAAATTTTGCTGTTTTTGGTTATTATCTTGAAAATTGTTATAGATAGAGATAAACTGTAAACAGCAATAATGTTCAGCAAAGTAAGATCTACAATTAAGTCAACTTGACCAAAATGGTCAGTTGACCCCTTAAGGAGTTATTGCCCTTTATAGTCAATTTTTAACCATTTTTCGTAAATTTTTGTAATCTTTTACAAAAATCTTCTCCTCTGAAACTACGAAGACAAATTTAACCAAACTTGTCCACAATCATTATTGGGGTATCTAGTTTAAAAATTGTGTCTGATGACCCCGCCCGCGAACCAAGATGGCCGACATGGCTAAAAAATAGTACATAGGGTAAAATGCAGTTTTTGGCTCATATCTCTGAAACCAAAGCATTTACAGCAAATCTGACGAGGATAAAATAGTTCATTAGGTCAAAATCTATCTGCCCTGAAATTTTCAGACCATTTGCTGCCCCTGAATTGGTCATTTTAAGAAAATTTTGCAGCTTTTAGTTATTATCTTGAATATTATTATAGATAGAGATAAACTGTAAACGGCAATAATGTACAGCAAAGTAAGATCTACAAATAGGTCAACATGATCAAAATTGTCAAATGTCCCCTTAAGGAGTTATTGCCCTTTATAGTCAATTTTTTACAATTTTCATAAATTTTGTAAATTTTTGAAAATTTTTACATAATATTTTCCACTGTTACTACTGGGCCAAGTTCATTATAGATAGAGATAATAGTAAGGAGCAAGAATGTCCAGTAAAGTAAGATCTACAAACACATCACCATCACCGAAACACAATTTTGTCATGAATCCATCTGTGTCCTTTGTTTGATATGCACATAGACCAAGGTGAGAGACACAGGCTCTTTAGAGCCTCTAGTTATATTTTGAGAGAAATATTAATTTTTATTATATTTGAATGGTTATTTTTAATAATTAAAACAAGTTATATTTAAAAATATGTTTACTCTGTCATTTTATTACCCAAAAAACGGATCGTTATTATTACATTATACTCTGTGCAAAGAGAAATGCAACACAAATATTTAAAATTTCAAACCATCAAATCTTCTATGGTCAGCTCAGTCATTCAATATAAATGTTTGAGGATTTCTAAAAGAAAATGGCAAAAATACAAACAACAGTCCATCAAAAAGATCTGATCTCACTTATTTTGGGAACTCAGATGCACCATACTTTTAGAGCTATTTTCCTAATGTTTGTATTTAAAGGTTTGGTTGGCTTGCTTGCTTTCCATTATACTCTGCATTATACTTAACATCCAATAACATTTAAGTGTAATGTATACAAGCTGAAGCCCCACCTATCTATTGATTGCAGATGTCAATCTTAATTACAATGCTTGAGCAAACATTTATACAAACAAAGCAAGCAAGCCAACCAAACCTTTAAACTACAAACATTAGAAAAATAGCTCTAAAAGGTTCTACTGCAGATGTTTCACTTCTATTATTATTATTTTCTAGTAGTAATATTTCAAATGTTAGAAAAACTCTTAAAAATACCAGGCTGATAAAAGGAAAAATTGAAGGCTCTTGCTAAAACTATATTTTATTCAAGAATGCTAAATTGGACAAAGGGCCAAGTCTCTGTTACATGAATGAAATTAGATGTGAGGCATAATGTAAAATGTCTCACAATTTACCTATCTAATAATGCACATGGTTGCTTAAAGCAAACTAATGAGTACTTGCTTGATTATAGTAAAGTATGCCCTTTTACACTCTTATATCAGTGACTGTATTTTAAATATGAAAATAAGGAGATGTGATATGATTGCAGATGAAACAACTATCCACCAAAGTTCAATTGAAGTGGGTGTAAGCAATTATAGGCAACCATGCAGCCTTCAACAATGAGAAAAACCCATACCTTATATTCAGCTATACAAATAGGTTTAAGGATGTACTTAGGTGAAATTAAAAAAAACTAAAATTGATACTACAAGTCGGAAGAGCATTAGTTAGGAACAAAATAAGCTAAAAATATTGATAGGTTATGGAGCTCCTTTTCGAGGTATTTAATTTTTCAAAAATGGAAGGAAAAGGCTGACTCGGACTTTTACCATATATTTGCAATGGTATTATTTGGGTCTCAAATCGAAAGAAAAGAAATCTAGAATCTGCTTAAATTTTGGTAAATGACCTTTTATGAGCTATTGAAGTCTTATATGAAGAAGAATTGGTGTTATGGCGCAAAATATTTTACCCTGTATCGTAGGGAAAAAAAACCAAGGACATTTGACACAAATTCCTAAACCTGACTTCAGTACATCCTTAAACTTCTTTGACATATATAGTGCAGAGAAACAAGGTTCAGCGCAATATCGATAATAAATTTGAGTACAGTACAGAAAATAACAAAACAATATTTAATCATGTTTCAAACTGAAAAATTAGTGAATCAATATATATTCCACAAAATACAAGATGCAATGACCTCACAACCACATTGCTATCATAACCTTAATCATTGTCTTTTTAAGGCAAAAGAAAAGATGCTTATACTAGTTTGTATAAATAATATTGCTATATGAAGAATACTATATAATATTACTTTTAAGTTCTTCTTACATACATTTTCCTTCGGTGGTCTTTAACATCTGCTGTTGCCTTGATTTATTTCTTGTTTGTAGACCTCGATGTCGGACAGTTCGCCAGCAGAGGTATCGACCCATTTGTAATAATTACATCCCCCCGGTATAAATTTCACTGCCGCGTGACCAATTGTGCATTTCGACAATTACTGTCTATTAAGTGATGATCGAGGCCAAAGTATTTGAAAGTCCAATACTTTTTACAAATTTTAAAGAGCTGATAAAACCAAAATAAGACCAAAAGTAAAGTATTAAGGAATATTTATTAAAAAAGCAAATCTAAACCCTAAGCGTTGGGTTGATTGTATACATTACCTGTGCGAGTAATGATACAAAACAATGAACTACTTTTACAAGTACTAGTCACAGTTATCAATATAAAAATAAGGAGATGTGGTATGGCAATGATTGCCGATGAGACAACTATCGGCAAAGTTGAATGACGTGGATATAAGAAATTACTGGTCACCATATGGACGTCAACAATGAGAAAACTCATCTAACGAACTAATTTATAACAATCCGATTTACGAAAAACAAATATGACACATGAACCAACGACAATCACTGAAATACAGACTACCTTCTTCTGTCCCTCTTCCTCCATTTTCCGAAGGGCTTTGTATTTTTAGTAAAAGGGCCAGCACACTGCATAAGTTTAGGAATATATAATAGTTTTGAAATAATTTCATAATATTTACAGTACTTTAAGATCAATCATTGATAGAGAGCTTGAGGATATTAAGCTCTAGTTTAATTTTGTTTTACTTTTGCAATGGTAAAACCCCTTTCAATTCAGCTGCTACACAGAGAGGAATATATTTCTCCTCATACTTTTCTTCCACGACCGATGACCTCTTGGACTTACACAAATTAACATTTTGTTTTGCAGCTGTATAGTCCCATGCGATTTCAACAGCTTTGCAAAACCAATGTTCAGCCCTGTACCAGTTTTCACTAAGCATCTCACTGTATCCAAGAAGACTGAATGATCTGCTGTTTTTAATCTCTGTACAGAACTTAATGAATGCAGCTTTGACACCTTTTATCTTTTGATCTGGTTCCCGTATCTTTACTAAGCATTTGATAGTATGATAATAAGCAAATGCCCTTGAGGGAGCTTCTATTTTAGTGTGAATATCCACTTCCTTTTTAAGAAAATCATCGAGTGTGAGATATTCTATTGTTCCGTAAGAATTGCTACATTTATTTGTAGTTGCCTTAAATAGAAACGTCTCAAGAATATCCATTGCTTCCGGCCATCTTTCTTGGTTACAAAGAAATGCAGCATAATCCACCGTAGTAGCCGATTCTTTATTCGGTATTTCTGATAGGAATGTAGAGAACAATGTTTCAGCTCTGACTAAAGCAGTTATTCTTTCATCTGATTCCTCCGGATACTCAAATGCTGATGCAAAATGTAAACATGCCAGATTACCATTAAACGTTGAAAGATTCAAATCTTCAAGGTTGTCCATAACATGATCGGTAAACTGGACTGCCTTACTTGCTGAGCTGAGTTGAAATGCTACTGTGTGAACCACAGCGATACGACTTCCACCAAATTTATCAGTAGGAATCTCCTTCATATATGCAGTAATTTCAGAATGCTTTCCTTTAGACAACAAATTCTCGATATGACATGCAATTTCTTTCCAATTTGAATACTGGCATTCGGTAATTGTATTCGCTTTGTGAAAAGCAACTTCAGCTTCTCCCCAAAGTTGTAAATGTGTTAAGAAAAGACCATGTAAGTAGTTACTCCAAAACGTGTTTGATTGCTGACAGTATTGCTGAAATTTATCTAAGATTTCATCAGGTATACCTTTAATATTGTTCTCCTGTTGGTATGCCACTAGCAACATGTATAACGCAAGTGGAAAAGATGGTAAAGCAATCATTCTAATAGGTTCTCCAACCAGGTTGATTAAATCTTTTCTAAGATTTTTCTCTAATGTTATGATTTTGGTATCGTTGACATTAGTGTAGTTGTCTGGAGTGTCGCAGCTACTCTTAACATAATCTTTTAAATGAGAAATGCAAATATCGGTGCGTCCAGTTGCCATGTTACAGAGAGCAAACTCTACACTGACGGAGTCGTACAATCCTTTCTCTTCTACATACTGATTGAAATGGTCAGTTGTCTTTAAAAGTAGTTGACGGTTTATGTGAGACCCTTTCGGATGTTGACATGAGTAAGCGTGATAAAAGTTACCAAGATAACGATTTACATTTCTAATGTCCGGATATTTGTTCGCGTAAAAATCAACGGCAAACTCCAGACACCTGATGCACTGTGTTACTATTTTCCACTGGGAAATAAAGGAATATAAATATTTGCTAAAACAATCAGCTGGTGCACATGTTTGAAGGAAGTCGTAAAGGTCGGCCAAATAATGGACTGAATCATCTACTTTATCATCAACGAGAAGTGCCGAAACAAATGATATAAGTGTATGAATACACTCTTTTGCTGATTCCTCTCTATTCCTGTGAACTTTGAACTTTCTAAAATCATCTAAAACTGGGCCAATAAAATGTCTGAATGGTAGCACAGCACTTTGGTTTGCAATAATGTTGGTGTCTGTAAACTCTAACACTGGAGAAATTGGGTCCGTTCGGATTGAAGCTAACAGAATATCCAGATGATGGAATTCATCTTCAGTTAGATGATCCAGAAGATTATTTTCTGGTATGAAATAACTAGGAAGCCATCGGTCTTTTACAAATGCTATCAAAGTATCGAGAACATATATAATACATCCTCCTTGATTTTCATGCCAACACTCAGTCGGAAGGCGTTCACACGAGTAAAGAAAAGCTGTCTTCATATGATAGGAAGAGAGAAGATCTAAACCTTTCATTCTTACTTGTCGAAGTAATTTCAAATATACATAACACTGTCTTTGGTCGTCCGTTACAACGTCTTTTGCTAGCCTTACTTCTGATGTTGCGAACGACAATCTCCATTCTATGTTAGGATGTTTGGTGTGTCGATGTGGGACAGGCACAACATGGCATCCTTCATCAACAATGGATTTTATTAATGTATCAGACAACCAGTTGTTTGTTTTCTGCCTTAACGTCCAATTATTTGCAATTTTGGGCCACGTGATTGGTAAAGCGGCAACCATCTCCTGTCGAGGATGTTGCAAACTTGTACTCGATTGAAACAATTTTAAAGTTCTTGCAGTGATGTCTTCAAGTCCAACTGCTGGACCTTTCTGATCTACAATAAACTTTGAGATATCGGTCGATTGCTGAAACCCAATTTGATCCATTAAAGTTTTGATATCATCTCTAACTTTTTTGGCATTAAAAAATCCCCTTTCTTCAACATATATTGCAGTCGATGGATCAACTCCACGAAGAACAGATTCTGGATCGTTTATAAAGAGTCTACAATATCCAGGATGTACTTCTTCTATTTCTAAAACAACTTTTTGTTTATCAGTAGCTTGAAGGTCTAGTTCCTTAATGCGTCGCGAATTCCATGCCACAAGAACATCTATGTCACTGTGTTGAACACCTATTGGCATCTTAAGAGGTTCTTTTGATATCATTCTTGGAATTTCGTAACATTCTGCACTACTCCCAACGGCAATGTATTTTGATGGTGGATCTTCTCCGTATTGCTGACGACCTCTAGTATTGAGTTTGTCAATTTCTTGTTCTACTTTTGGATGTCTTTTCGATATCAAATGCTTAGGCAGAAGTAGGTTTACAATAAATGAAAAGTGTAAAGTTGGAATATCTGCCGTGTTGTCCCATTCCCCTGGTAATGTTGGACTTCCCTCTCCATCAGCATCTGAAAAAAAAACAAAGATTTAAAAACATACAAGGTAGAGAAATATAAACTGACACAAGTCGAAAGACTGACAACGCCGTGGCTATTAGAATTTATTGTGATCACATAAACCCCTGCTTACAGAAAAACTCATAAATGATTAATGCCAAAAACCAAAGTTCAAATTGAATATGACCTGTACAAACACATTATAACACGAATTCGAGTAGCGCATCTATTATTGATTGGTCGTGAATTGAATATTTTTTCTACAATCGAATCTCTTTCTTTTGGTGTAATTAGTTAAAGGTTAGACAAAACTTGGTCATGTTTTATGAATATCTAAAGCATGAGGAGTAGCCGAGAGGTTTAAATGTTTATAAATCATAATCAAATTTTGTCTGACCAATTAAGAACAGAAGCACATTGCAAATTTATCCTTTGCTATAATATTGTATATAAAAACTTCTGTAGTTCAGTGGTTGGTTCATGTCTGTCATATTTGTTTTTCGTCAATTGTTTTGTTATACATTAGTTTCCTCAATTGAATGGTTTCATATTTTTCATGTCGGGGCCTTTTATTGGCGACCGTACGGAATGGGTTTTTCTCATTGTTGAATACCGTACGGTTGCCTATAATTGCTTGTATCCACTTCATTTGAACTTTGGTGGATAGTTGTATCATTGGCAATCATACCACATCTCCTTATTTTTATATTTAATATGAGTTCCCTTTAAGTTTTAACATGGTTGATAAAGGAATGTAAATCATTTTAAATGGTGATTTCAACAGATGAAATGATATAACACTAATATAGCTTTAAGGGACGAAGAGGAAAAAAATGACAAAAATGGCGTTTTTTGTGCTTCAAGTTAATTTTGATACATATGCATCTCAAATTCCTTCATTTTTAAATGCACACAATGTTATCTAAATTATCTTTTCGAAAACTGTATATACTTTTTTGATAATGATAAAACTAAATCAATAAATGTTAAGAGTAGGATCGTTGCAACCTCAGATGCTTACTTTTTTATTGATGAATTTATTGTGTGTTTTTTTTTTTCTTCATTTATTTGCTTCATATATAAGCAGTCATTGTTTCTTAAAAAACATAGCCTCTTGGGTCAATAAGTTTAAATGTTTCTTTTTGTTCGTTCCATTATATAACGTTTACAAATTCAAAACTCATTTAAGTATATGTAAGAGAATGATAATCCCTTTCTTCATGAATAAGTACGAGCGTTAGCGAGTACTTATCATGAAGTAAGGGATTATCATTCTCTTACAAACTTAGAATATTGTAAAGTGCTCAAGGCTCAAATGATCTATCAATTAGTTTCATTGTCAGTGCAATGTTTATAATTGATGCATGACTTCCTTTTTCGGCATGTCATTTATGGATTAGTTTTAGTGATGTGAGGACTTTCTTATCATTTGGGAAATATTTTTAAAAAAATGCGTTATAGATATTTGGTGACACAACAGTAGAAAGAAAAGGTAGGAATTGTATGTTTCCTGATTGTGAGTATGAATGTAAATCATGTAATATTTTAGTGAGGAATTATCCTTTTTTTATTTACAGTTTAAATCAATTAATACATTTGAGTTACAACTAAATTTTATTTCACAGCCAATAATTTGGTCCGGCTTTTTACATCAAATACTGTTTCATTATGTCAGGGAAATGTTAAAAAATAATGCCCTTAAAAGTTTTTAATATGTTCAAAACTAAATTCCTGTTTTTTTTATCGGAATACATGTATTGGAAATAACTATTCTCCCCAACCGCTGATCAAGTAATCAAAGTTTTGGAAAGCTAAAGATTTAGGTTATTTTTTATCTGAAAGATTTTTTTCCTTTTTTTTTTTTGCATTGCTTTGGTATTGTTTAATTTTATAGTAATTTGAAGTTATTAATATTTTCATAATAACATTCACGGTACCAATTTTACTGCACCAGTGAACAACTTATTTTGAGATTTTTGTTTGTTTCACAATTCAACTTTTAGTCAGTTTCAATCACTCTGTGATAAATTCTTTCAATCTGATAAATGTGCTTCAGGGCAGTTGTAACTCATTTATAGAAACTCTTTGTTTTGAACTGTAAATAGACCCAAATAATAGGATAATCCCTCACTAAGAACATGATTTACATTCATTCTTCACAATTAAGAGGCATCCAATCCTACAATTTCATTGGTCGAGAGTACTTTGCTATATTCTAACAATGTTTTATATTTCTTTTCTTTTGTTATCATTTAGAATAACTAGATAAACAACAGTGCTCGTGATTTTTGTTCCTTTTGCTCTTTTCCTATGTAAATTGCCCCAGGGGTTGTATACTTCGTTAATGCAATCATAAAGAGTTCACTTTTATAATTAATCAATGAAAAGTCATTCATGTATATCATTTTAAAGGGCATGAAAATTCATGCACTATGGGGAAAAAAGAAGAAAACAGTACTGATTTTCCACTGGACGAGCAGGAGTGGGTATGTTCTAAGTAAACAATGTCTTGACAACACATATTGTTGTATTGCGTAGGAGGAGTGAAAATAAAGAATTCATTTCACACGTGAAACCCCCGTGTTTATTGACAAGAGAACCGCGGTATTTTGTTGTTGCAACTATATCGTTATAAAGAACGAAGCTCTACATTTTCAGTTTATTAATTGGCAGTAGTTTTATCAAAAAAGTTGATGAGAAACTGTTCTACACGAATATGATTTGTTAATCGAATTGTGAACACTAGAACATCTTTCTATCTTACTGTAATCAAATAATGAACTTTCAGTAGTATTTTCAAGTGCTTTGTTACTGTCTGGGACATCAGCAGAACATGGGCGCGATTCTGTGAACATATATATAATGAATTTAACTGTCTTTTTAAACGCGGTGTATATTCTACAAATTGTGCTCATACAAAAAGAAATTTGGCGCGAGCCGTATAAACTTGTTGAAACCCATTGTATTTATAAATAAAGTGTATTTATCAAGTCAGTATTATCATAGGATTACCATATTACAATGATACAATAAAGTAAAGAGATTTCCACAAAAGTTGAGATTTCCACAAAAGTTAGCAAGTATTTCTAATATACTAGTACTTGATCAGAACGTTGATTTTCTCTTTTTAATTATCCTACAATTTGTTTTCCCGAGACTTTTTATAGCTTACAAGACGATATGTGTTGTAGGCTAGCTATATTGCGAACTGAAGCTTGTTTACATTATTGTCCTCCGGTGCTGGTTGATTATTATCTTTTTGGTCACATCTACCACAATTTGTATCTTTAAATTTCAATAGCATAACATATACGTTTTGTTTCAGTTAACCTAAATGCCGTGTTGCGTTTAACCATTCAACAATCACTGAAGACATTCTGACAATTACAATTATACCTTTTTTTGAATCTTCTGTCGACGGCGGTCTATTTTCTTGCATCTGATCATCGTGTTGTCTTTCATATGGCACTTCACATTTTGCACAACAATCCATATCAACAGAACTTTCAGTCACTTCTCTTGCAAAGTCTGTATTTTCTACTTCATCATTTTGTTCGGCATTATTCCGGTCTGATATTGCAATGTTGTCGCTTATTTTTTTTCCATTTGATTCAGCCATGATGTCTAGTTTACCTGCATGAGTAAGTTTATAAAATCATCATAAAATACCGGTTTGATGTTAACATAGTATATTATGGATTTAAATTATTAAGTGTTGACCTATTTTTGAAGGAAAAGATTCTATATTTAAACTACTGTTAAAAACAGAATTAAGTTAATCAACCAAAACATATCAGATTCCGTCTCGAATATTTATTGACCGAATTCATGAGTTACCTCCGAAAATGCAACTGGATTTGAAAACGCAATGAATGCAGATTTTGTAAAGATTCCTGTCTAATCACCAAAAGTTTAATTTGCTTATCAGAGAAAAATACACAAGCGTTGTAATAATTTAAATTTACGCTTAATCGAAGTATTATACCAATTGGAAATCAAAGTTGTCTTTCTTTGCACATAAATCTGGTAATATCGTCAAATAAGTATATACTGCAAGATATCATATCTAGAATTTTCTATAGAGAGGGTATCACTTATATATCGGAATGTGAAGTGAATAGATAATGCTTTTTTCTTTCATTCTTCTTGAGAAGTCAAGTGATCAACTAATGAACAACACTGTTTATTTCTTGATGTAAGTCAAGATGCGAAGCATCTTTAAAAGTGAGGTCAAAGGTAAATGCCAGATTTTTAGGCATGTTAGGATAAGCCATCAACAGGAAGGCTCATAACTCGACACGTGTTTTAAGAGAAGTATTGATGCAATCAAAGTGTTTTACTGTACATTAGTGATTACCATGAACAATTTGTAAGGCAATACGAAATACAAAGAAGAAACGTTTGAAGTTTGTTTTGTTTTTTTCTATTTCAAGGTTTTGCGTTGTATATTCTACCCGAGAAAGGCGCTGACCATTCATCTTTGTTTATTTTTTTTTTAATAATTTGGTCGATTCATAACTTCTTGAATAAAATGATGTTTCAGAGGGGAAATGAAAAACATAGGTTGTTGAAAATTAATAAGAGAACGGCTTATTCTGAATAAAGTTTAAAAAGATACTTCCAATTGCTTATCCTAAGAAGATATCACCTGAAACTTCCCCTTAAAATATCATATTCTGAATGGAAAAACGGCGAATCCATACAGTTTTGTGTTTTACAGCTTGCATTTTTCAGTTAACTTTAAATCGTTGTATCTATATACTGCCTCAATACTACGAGAGCAAGGTAAACATAATATGGTCTTAGATGCATGATTTTTTTTATTAGATGTTATTGCCTTTAAACTAGCTGTCAGTAACCGCGAGTACTCTCAGATCTGTACTTTGTGCCTTTTTTGTTGTGGGGATGTATATACCCTGCCGCGTCCGGTCTGTGTTTATTAGATGTTTTTTCTGCTTTCTATCGATCTAATGAGTTGATACCTTTTCATCTGATTTTTATAGTTTGTTCTTGTGTTGCACTGTTATTCCACTTTCCCAGGCTGGGGAGAGGGTTTGGCGCCAACAAACTAGTTTAACCCCGCCACATTGTTTGTGCCTGTCCCGAATCAGGAGCCTGTAATTCAGTGGTTGTCATTTGTTTCTGTAATTCGTATATGTTTTTCGTTCATTGTTTTGTACATAAATCAGGCCGTTAGTTTTCTTGTTTGAATTGTTTTACATTTTTTATACTTCTTTTTATACTTGGTTTTGGTGTCAGTTGGGTGAGACTATACTCGACTTGGTGTAGAGGGAGGTCGGATGAAACTCGTATGTGTAAGTGGCTGACAAGTAATTTGTATGCTGTTCATGTTATTTTAGGACTTTATCATACCACTAGGGTTTCTGAAATTGTCCGGTTACCTTTAAAATAAAAACACAAAGTTCTGTTCAGTTGGAATACACAGATCTTTTTTTGTTTATTATTGTACAATACTACACATCAAATTGAAATACAAATTACCATAGTAATAATTAACAAATGCAATAAAATTGTAAATAAATCAAATAACATTGAATAATTTAAGCTTTCCATTAAATTAAAATTAAAAGAGTACCTTGTTTCTATTTTCAGATAACAGTTTAAAAATTTACTTTTAACCACAAATTCTTTCTCAATTTAAATGATTAAGTCGTTACAAAAAATTTGTAAAGTCTACTAACCTTTAAAATAAAAACACAAAGTTCTGTTCAGTTGGAATACACAGATAGTACACCAACTGAACAAACTTGTTTATATAGTACCCGGAGAAATTATCCCATTAATCAAATAAAGTAATAAACGTCGGTACTAAAATTTTGCATCTTTGAAGTGACCGTTGAATTACCCTTATTTAAACTCTTTACCTTCCCAATACACTTAAAAGTAACATGTGTAATGGGGTTTACGTAACATGGTCATTTAGTAATCTGAATCGAGTGTTTACTTACATCATAAACCCCACTGGCTAAATTTGTACATGGTCTATAAAACTTTATACATGGACATTTATCTATGGACAAGTGCAACTAAACTATGTATACATTATATTTCAAACTTTGAAGAATATTTAATGAAAACTTCTCTATAATAATACTCCCCCACTCCATTTAATTTTGGAGCTCCAAAATTTTTGGGAAAAAGACAAATCAACAACACAAGTAATTGAAATGAATATGTACAAACAAATTGAAGCATATAAAAGAAAAATATCTGTTTTATTCTAAAAAAAAATTTGCGCTTCCAAACAACATATGTGGGTTGTAAGGAATAATGTTGATATCCGTTGATATTGTATATATCGGTTAGACAAGTTGTTATGACCAAGATGACTGATTGCGTTTAGTTATACTTATTCGTGACTTTATATGACCATATACATGCAGTATTTTATTTATGGTTTTTTTTTCCAAAAAAAAAAAAACACAATTTGATCTTAAAAATATTTTTCATTTACAAATCTGTTTATTCTTTATTATAAGAGCGTTGGTGTTTATCTTATCATTATTATTATCGTTTCTCTATTACATTTGTGGTAAGCCCGCTTTTCTTGGTAGTCTGCTCGAACTCCAAACATACCTGAGTCATTTCCTCTCTATGGAGTATGCTCATTTTCCTGGGTATTTTGCTCCGACTCCAGAACTACCGTAAGACATACCTTCATTTTCTATTATATTACTTTAGTCAAATTTGTTGTTTGTTTTACAATGGATAGTTTTCTAAAACATTTGATTACAGTTAAGATTTCACATTAGGGATAAGGATTTGCCTATGCTAGAATAATATTGTGTTTGCTACAATCAAGGTTTTACATGATGACTAGCTAGGTCAACATATTTTACACTAATTTAATTAGGTGATCAACTAAAATTAAATTCTTATGATTAAACTAACATTAAATTCTTGCACACAGGAACCTTAAAACACATGTTTTACTCAACATTTTTATCGTAATCGCTCTAGAACCATTAAACACTTTAACAATCAACTAAGATTTATAATTCATTTTCCCAAGTGCATTTCTCTTTAAATGACTATTTATTTATTTCTATATTTGTTCCTTATACGACACTTTGCTTATCTCGACATTTTCTGATGTGGACGTTTTATTCCACATAATATCAAGTTTTTAAGTCTTTAAAACAACCAACCTCTTCTTACAGATTTGATTTTTGTTATGTACTTTTATCTTTTGAAGGTTAAAGTTTAAGGCATTATTTAAAGGCTCTCATATAAACAAGGATATATCTTCCTTTCCTTTTTACGTTTAATGAATTTGAACCGCCTAAACGTTAGCGTCTAAGACATATTACATTTCAATATAGTTACTCTAAGTTACTTGTTGTTTTTTCTATTAAGTAAACTAAAAATATTTTCCTGATCATCTCATATTTCTTTATTTTTATTTTCTTTTACATCAATCATCACCATCTAGTATCTTAGTTGCCATTTACAGTCTTCCAAATTAAATGATTTTTTTTTTATCAACACTTTAAATAAAGATGTTTAGGCACTTAAATATAATAATTCATATTTCGTTTATCTCAATTTAGACATTTCTTTTTTAAATTTACCTTTATCAATGACTCCATTTTCAATTTAACCTAATTCTTACATACATTATTTTTTTTTTACTAACTAACTTTAACTTACTTTCTATTTTTTTTTCACCTTATCGCTATTTAATCTATTTTAACTTTAACTTTAATTTTTTTTTTTTCTATTTAATTTATTTTTAACATTAACGTTTACTTACTTGCTATCTAATAATCAGATTTTTTTCATAGAACATATATACAATATATACACAAAGCGTGAACAAATAGTTAAATTTAAAATAAACGTCCCAAAATTCAACTCCGTCAGGGACCACCTTTCTCCGTTCTCCGTACTCCTTTCTCCATTCTTTGTTATCCTTTCTCCAACTTTGGATCCCAGTGCTGGTGACAACGGGTGAAATCCTTTAAGGTTGTTCATGCTTGGTTTGGTTGACTGCCCTGGTTTTTCTACCACTTCTAAGCTTCATCCACCGGAAATCGTTTTCTTTTCCTCCACCACTTTTTATACTTGCACACTTTTTATACTTGGTTTTGGTGTCAGTTGGGTGAGACTATACTCGACTTGGTGTAGAGGGAGGTCGGATGAAACTCGTATGTGTAAGTGGCTGACAAGTAATTTGTATGCTGTTCATGTTATTTTAGGACTTTATCATACCACTAGGGTTTCTGAAATTGTCCGGTTACCTTTAAAATAAAAACACAAAGTTCTGTTCAGTTGGAATACACAGATCTTTTTTTGTTTATTATTGTACAATACTACACATCAAATTGAAATACAAATTACCATAGTAATAATTAACAAATGCAATAAAATTGTAAATAAATCAAATAACATTGAATAATTTAAGCTTTCCATTAAATTAAAATTAAAAGAGTACCTTGTTTCTATTTTCAGATAACAGTTTAAAAATTTACTTTTAACCACAAATTCTTTCTCAATTTAAATGATTAAGTCGTTACAAAAAATTTGTAAAGTCTACTAACCTTTAAAATAAAAACACAAAGTTCTGTTCAGTTGGAATACACAGATAGTACACCAACTGAACAAACTTGTTTATATAGTACCCGGAGAAATTATCCCATTAATCAAATAAAGTAATAAACGTCGGTACTAAAATTTTGCATCTTTGAAGTGACCGTTGAATTACCCTTATTTAAACTCTTTACCTTCCCAATACACTTAAAAGTAACATGTGTAATGGGGTTTACGTAACATGGTCATTTAGTAATCTGAATCGAGTGTTTACTTACATCATAAACCCCACTGGCTAAATTTGTACATGGTCTATAAAACTTTATACATGGACATTTATCTATGGACAAGTGCAACTAAACTATGTATACATTATATTTCAAACTTTGAAGAATATTTAATGAAAACTTCTCTATAATAAATTTGTCAATTCGGAGCCTTTGATAGCTGACTATGCAGTATGGGTTTTGCTCATTGTTTAAGGCCGTATCCCCATTAGTTGTAAACGTCTATGTCATTTGGTCTCTGGTGGAGAGTTGTCGCATTGGCAATCATACCACATCTTCTTATTTTTACTATGAAACTCGTCTGTTTGAGGGCAGAAATCCATATCATTGAAATATTGTCATTTACAGTTCCACTACAGACTTGCATAATAGCAAAACATTATGGTTTTTGGATTTTTTTGGGGTTTTTTTTTCATAAAAACTACTATATAGATATAAGAAGATGTGGTGTGGGTGCCAATGAGACAACTCTCCACCAGAGACCAAATGACATAGAAGTTTACAACTATAGGTGATACGGCCTTCAACAATGAGCAAAACCCATACTGCATAGTCAGCTATCAAAGGCTCCGAATTGACAAATGTAAAACAATATATGACACTAAAAAATGGATAAGACAATTATGACAAGCAGTGCATTCTGCGTGTATTATACGGCCATGCGCCTTAGTACTGTGACGTACAAAAGATGTGGAAGATACCAAATGGACATTCAAAACTCATAAATCGAAGAGAAACTCACAACGCCATGTTAAACAAATTGAAAAATGACGAAAAGACTAGACACTGTACAAAACACTACGTCATAGAAAACTGAAGACGAAGCAAAACGAACACCACCACAAACTGGGGGTGATCTCAGATGTTCTGGAATAGCTTATGAATTGAATTTTAAACTCATAGCAACAACTTAACAATCACACAATCATGGCGAAAGTATGATTTATTGCTTCAGTTAAACAAGAAATGCCGATTAAATATGTTACCAGACACAAATTTTATTGATTTCTAGTATTTTTATGAAGTGTTTGTCTTAAAGTTAATTATTTCAGAATTTTATCGGATAGCAGAGTCATCAGTAGAACTGTAAGCTCTTTTTTTTTGTATACATGTAAAAATACTATCTGTTTGTAGGATAACGTTAATAAGACAACGTTTCGCTTGTTTTAATTTTTTTGACAGCACTTGGACTAATCCAAAAGTACCTTACACCAGATAGTACTAATCCCGGTTATCAGTGTTTTGTATTCACACTTGCATCAGTTTTTGCATATATCTTGAGAAATTAAAAAAAGTCTTTTAAGGCCCTAATAGTTTTTAATAGTTTATCATTACCTTAGCTTGCATTGGCGATCTAGACATGTATTCTGCTGGTGCGTTGGATGCTAATAAAGGTTGGTATCACGTAGCGCCAAAATGGGTAAACTGCAAAAACAAATGAAAACAACCTTTTAAATTTCAATGAAAACAATCTTCGATAATTGATTACTTTCAAAGTTTCAATGAAAACAACCTACGATAATTGATGGATTGATTATTGATGTCTGCACTGGCGGTCAGTTCTGATTTTCACGTGCATGTATTACTTCATTTAGTAATGATTTCAGATCGTCGATTATCTGTGTTGAATATGTTCATCGCTAATGATTCGTTTGTCAAAGCCCATGGCGATTTGACTCATTTCATTTATGGAGACCATGCAGTGGCCATTCAAGTGTATTGCCTTATTGTTTTTTGACGGGTGACAGTTCCTTGACGATTACACCAATTCTTGTTCATATCATATGCAATATAACTAAAGGATATGTGGAATATACGTCCATGAGACAACAACCCTACGGCAAAAACACACAAAAGTAAGCAATAGGACAACCTACAACAGACAGTAATCTGTCTATATAGTATGTCAATAAGTATATATAATAATATAAAAATAAGGAGATGTGGTATGATTGTCAATGAGACAACTAGCCACCAAAGTTCAAATGAAGTGTATGTAAGCAATTATAGGCAACTGTACGGCCTTCATAAATAAGAAAACCCCATACCGTATAGTCGGCTATAATTGATCCTGACATGAAAAATTTGAAACAATTCAATTGAGAAAACGAACGGGGGACTTATAACAAAATAATTTACGAAAAACAAACATGACGGACATGAACCATCATGCAGCGACAACCACTAAACTACAAGCTCCTGAATAAGTCTGCATCAGATGATTGACAGTCCAGTATTTTTTACATGTATTTTGTTTTACGATTCGATAACATTGAGTTCGAGAACGCACGAAATTGACAGTCTTTCCACACAGGTTTGATTGACAAAGTTTAACAAATTTGAAACCATGGATGCATTTTACTGTTGCAGGGTTTTCCGTTTTGCTTATTTTATTCAAATGAAATCTGAACGCAGGCGATACATAACTCTGTGTCCACAAATTCTAATGAACATCGAAAAAGGAAGTATTTACAAACTATCGTTTCAACCACATAATTTAAAATAAAATAACATCCTTGACCGCTTTATTACATAATACAATGAACTCTATGTGAAGAATAAAATATGTCAAGCACGCCATATCTTAGTTTCATCTTGTTCTCAAAGATAACCGCATATACACAGCGAAACGGAAAAATCCAAAATAAACGTTCAAGAACAGTTTTTACATTTGAAGGAGTTAAGCAATCATACGAACTTAAATCAAAAGTCTAGAAGTTTAAAAATGGACAGGAACAAACCATACACGGAAGAAGACGACGAAGCTAAACCAAGTAAGAACATTAGCACTAGAATTTAATTTAGATATTATAGACTGTATCTTGCCTTTGTCAACCATTTGACAATCATTTTGCTGATAGTGCCATTACAGAGTATACGGAAAGGAAACCAGCGCTGTACGGAGATTGGCCATGTATATGCATATGCTGAACTGCTATAACCAGTTTATATGTTTTTATGCATTAAATTAACCTAGCTGTCTCTCTTTAAAACTGTTTTGTCAAAACGTACACTTTGTTTAAAAATATATTTGTAATACCATGGCATCGTGTGTGGTTGTACTTTTATTTTCTCTTTCCTTCGGTAGATGAAAACGGTATTGGATTTCCCTTTATTGATAAACAGTTCTTTAAGCAAGCTGGATTGCAAGTAGCTTGTTCAAATTTGTGTCAGTGAATAGTACAGACAGTAGAGAGATTCTAGATTTTCTAATAAATTGTCAGTGGTATTTTTCAACCAGTCTATTTATATATTTTATAAGCTGTATTGTTTTTGAATAATGTATTATTATCTAAAATTAACGCGATCCTAGAAAAGTTGTAAACAATTCAACAGATACTATAAAATTTATGGCACCAAATAGAATTATTACAAGGACAAAATGAGCACTCAAAATATGAATGCTGATAACCATAGGCGCGGTTCTTGACCTGTCTGTCTTTTTCGAGCCTTCGACTTTTGTCGAAAAAGCGAGACATAGCGATCCTACATTCCGTCGGCGTCGTCGTCGTCGTCGTCGTCGTCGTCGGCGGCGGCGTTCACAAATATTCACTCTGTGGTTAAAGTTTTTGAAATTTTAATAACTTTCTTAAACTATCCTGGATTTCTACCAAACTTGGACAGAAGCTTGTTTATGATCATAAGATAGTATCCAGAAGTAAATTTCAAAAAAAAAATCAATTTTTTCCGTAATTTACCTCTATATGGACTTAGTTTTTCTGCCAGGAAACATTACATTCCTCTGTGGTTAAAGTTTTTAAAATTTTAATAATTTTCTTAAACTATCCTGGATTTCTACCAAACTAGGACAGAAACTTGTTTGTGATCATAAGATAGTATCCAGAAGAAAATTTTGTAAAAAAAACAAACTATTTTTTCCGTATTTTACTTATAAATGGACTTAGTTTTTCTGCCAGGAAGCATTACATTCACTCTGTGGTTAAAGTTTTTAAAATTTTAATAACTTTCTTAAACTATCCTGGATTTGTACCAAACTTGGACAGAAGCTTGTTTATGATCTAAAGCTAGTATCTAGAAGGAAATTTTGTTCCTGTTTTCCCGTATTTTACTTATAAATGGACTTAGTTTTTCTTCCAGTTAACATTACATACAGTCTGCAGTTAAAGTTTTTAAAACATTTATTAGATTCATTAACTATCCTGGATTTTTACCAAACTTGGACAGAAGCTTCTTACAATCAAAAGATAGTATCGAGAGGAATATTTTTTTTTTTTTTTTTCCTCATTTTTGTTGAGCCTTCGATTAACAGCAAAAATAGGCGAGACACTGGGTTCCGCGGAACCCTTACGAACTTTTATTAAAATGTGGTGTTGGTTTAATGTCCAATTAAAGATTACACACACCATTTACAGCAGTATTAAGATTTGTTACTAGTTGCAAACTTGTCATTTGGCTGAAATCGGTTACAAATTACTATATTAGTATATAATCAAAATGTGATATTAATGGTTACCGTTTACCATGAAACTACTGATTGTAATTTCTTTAAAAATGACGTCAGGAAGTAAAAACATACTTCATTCTCTGATGACCAAGTGGCAAACATGGTGACAATGATGACAAATATATTCCTCTTGAACATATTTTCCTTAGATGTCCCGCCTTCAATCGGATGAGGCAATATCTTTCCCTGTCCATCAGTTAATCCGTCCCGTATCAGATTCAATTTTTTTTTAAGTTTACCGTGAAGTCGTGGTCACTTCAACTTCAAACTTGGTGCATATGTTCATTATGATATGCATGTATACATGTTTGCCAAACTATGGTTCTGACCCATATTATTAGGTTCACTGAACATAGACATGTGAAAGTACGGAAGCCCATTTAGGACCTCCCAAAAATATATATTTAATTCGAAATCACGAATTTAAATTGTTATCACGAATTGAAGAATTCGTTATAACAGATTTAATTCGTGATAACTAATTTTCAGAATTAGTTATAACAGATTAAATTCGTGATAATTAGTTATAACAGTTTTTTAATTCGTAATTACGTACAATTAATTATACAATTCGTTATCACATTTTAAATCCGTTATCACGAATTACAAAAAATTGTGAAAACGAATTAAATCCGTTATTACGAATTACAAAAACTGTTATAACTAATTCCATAAATTTGTGATAACGAATTAAATCTGTGATAACGAATTCAAATTATATTTTTGGAGGTCCTAAATGGGCTTCCGTATGAAAGTCTTAAGTCCCCCAAATGGACACATAAAATTATTCTTCTCTGAATCTACAAAGCCGATAAGTACTCTTATAATAATGCGCGAAAGGTCGTTTATACTATAAATAGTTTGCTTCAATCGACCGAAAAAGCGTTATCGCAAGTGGGAAATTGATTAGTCCTTTATTTTCTAAATCTATAGGACATAGTATATACTACGTGAAGGATGCAGGACCCGAGTTCTTGGTCCTCTTGTTACAATGTTTAATAGTATGCTATGATTGCAGAAAAACAAAGAATGGATTCAGATGCAGAAATTAATGCACCAGTGATCTTATATGAAAGGACAGATGGAACTCATAGTCTAAAAAATATTGGTAAGAAATTAAATCTTTATTTTTCTTTATCATAAATTTTATTTCATATTTATAGCCTGTTACAGTTATATCATAAAACCAATCGTATTTCAAGATCCTCTGTCTTCATATAATGTTAAATGACACCAACATATCTAAAAGACAAAAAAGACCTGATATAAGTAGTCTTTTAAATTCTTATTGGGAGCATTATAAAATAATTCCGGAACACCTGAGATCACCACAGGTTTTGGTGTGGTTCGTGTTGTTCAGTCTTTAGTTTTCTATGTTGTTTTTTTCTTTTTTGCCATGGCGTTGTCAGTTTATATTCGACTGTTTAAATGTTCCTTTTGTATTTTTCGCCTCTCTCTCTCTCTCTCTCTCTCTCTCTCTCTCTCTCTCTCTCTCTCTCTTATAAGCCAGGAGCCTCAATCCAGGGATTATATCGGTTGGATGTCAAATTTTATTTTCTTTCAGTATAATTAGCTTATGCATGTATCAGGCTAATATTTATGATAAAAAAAATTGTTTCCCATTTTATTATCCAGCGGTCTGTTTATCAATTTTAAGCATTTGTCTTTACTTATTCTTTGGTTTAGGTTATATATCTGTAACAAGTCATGACTGAGTTGTTCACCAGCAAATCTGTTACCTAATTTGTTTTTAATTACACTTTTCATATGTAATGTATGATTTGTTGTCTTCTCCAACAGATTCTAGGTCAAAACGTTACTTCTTTGTAATGTTGTAAAATTTTTACATTATTTTTTTTTTGAACAGTTTATTTCCCATGCGAAGCAGTTGGTGTGTTTTCTTTTGTCACTGAATTTGGGCCAGCTTTTTTTATATTCCTTTTCCGATCTTGTCAATTTTATTGAAATTGTTTGTTAGATTCCTTATTTTCATATACATGTTCTGTATTTTATTATCGACATTTATTTTTTGTCGCTTATATTATTTTCCAAGTGATACAAAACGTTCTGAAATCAATCTATAATTATTTAGCACTTAATTATGAATTTATTCTTAAGAAATAGCAAATAAGCTAAGGTTTTAGCGACTTATACGCGCTAGAGATTATTTGAATGCAACATTAACACTTTTAGAAGTACAAATGTACTAACTAGTTCGAAATCTGTATATTTTGTTAATAACAAAAATCATGACAAATAAACTATGATATGTTTGATGATAGGTATGCATTTATTGTTGTTTGTAGTTTTTTTTCATAAAATGACAATGATTTATAATACCGGATCATTTTCCGTCTTCAGTGACATTTAGATCATTAGAATGCTTTTTTACATTGATTTCGGTACCTCTGGTGTTCTAATCTATAGGATTCTTTTAATTAATATAGATATAAGAAGATGTGGTATGAGTGCCAATGAGACAACTCTCCATCCAAGTCAAAATTTATAAAAGTAAACCATTATAGGTCAAAGTACGGTCTTCAACACGGAGCCTTGGCTCACACCGAACAGCAAGCTATAAAGGGCCCCAAAAATTACTAGTGTAAAACCATTCAAACGGGAAAACCAACGGTCTAATCTATATAAAAAACGATAAACGAGAAACACTTATGAACCACATCAACAAACGACAACTACTGAACATCAGATTCCTGACTTAGGACAAGTGCAAACAATTGCAGCGGGTTTAAACGTTTTAATGGTACCAAACCTTCACCCTTATCTGAAACAATAGTGTAACATCACAACATAGAAAGACACACTATAAAATATCAATTGAAATGGCTTAACTCAATCAAAAGACATGTCAACACCACTGAACATACACTGAACAAATAAATTTGATCTATGATACAATGTAAATACAAAATAAATAAACTAAGGGAAGAATAATTAAAGTAACATGTTATACCGTTGTGAAATGTTAAATAATTTAAGAAAAACAATATGCTTGAACAAAAATATCAGCCATTTGCAATTACTTTAAACACTGGTAAATGAAAATAATTTTGTTGTTAGGTATACGTGTACAGTTCAAATGGAGAAAGGAAATATTTTTACAAAATAAATAATTTTGATGTTCATAGTACTAAGAAGTGAACATCGGTAAACTACTGTCGTCGGCTTAACTTATCTGTATCTCAATTGTAATTTCTTTAAGTCTGATGATGAATCTGAACAATAGCAAGAATAATATTTGCATAAAAATTGACATTTTTTTATACTTTTTTTATTGATGTAAATTTTGGTTACTCTTCCAATGCAAATGAGTTCATTCCGATATTGTTGGGTTGTGCATAGTGCTTATGATTAGTTTACTTTTTTATCAGTCTTTTTGCATGTGCTGTCTTGTCCCCCGGCTATAGATTTTTACTGTTCTTTTTGGCATCTCGTAATATTATTGGAACTATTTGTTGATTTTGATTCTAATGATAAAAAAATTATATTATCAATTAACTATAACTGTTGGTCTTTTTTTAGATCCATCGTGTACGGACATGCATCTTGATGATGAATTGGACGAGGTTTCTAACATCTCAACTCTTCATCTATCATTTCTTGTCAATTTACTCATTCCAAATCACCTTATGGCAACAAAAGAACAAGCAGAATCGGACATGGAAAAACTAAATGCGAGACTTCATCAAGAATATAAATCTTTCCAGTCTAATTGCATTTTTGTCGGAAGCAATGCCGAACGTTACCAGATACCCAGAGTTGTATCAAAACAACCAGGAAAAGAGGCGAAAGGCATTCATTATAGCGATATTGATATATTAATGGTATGGGATGTTCCATCCATTAAAGAGTTAGATTCAAAATCTATTAAACAAAATCTTGTACTTGAAACAGAAAATGTTCACCCTGGTTATTGCAGAGTTTTTGTTAATGATCCTGAAACGGTCCTTCGAGATTTAGACCCATCAACTGCCCTATGCTTCGACGAAAAACTATTTTACAATGCAAAGAAAGTGAGGGATGATATGAAAATAGTGGCAGATCTTTATCTCATGAAACAGTCTTTCGATCAACTTAAAGTTGATCAGAAAGGTCCTGCACTTGGACTAGAAGATATTACCGAAAGAACTTTAGAAACATTTCTATCAAACGTTAGACCTAATCATCCAAGACATGAACTTGTTCCAGCTCTACCAATTGTATGGCCAAGAATTGCAGATAATTGGAGGTTCAGACCAAGAAACAATGGATGGTTAACTGATGAGTTAATTAAATCCATTGTAAATGAAGGTTGCCACGCAGTCCCTGTTCCACATCGCCACAGTGAACATCCAGATATAGAATGGAGGCTATCATTTGCTACATCGGAAGTTCGTTTGGCAAAAGAAGTTGTAAATGATGACCAAAGAAAATGTTTAATGTATCTGAAAGTGTTACGCCATGAAACAATGAACAAATTCGAGCTTCTGTCGTCATATCATTTCAAAACAGCTTTTTTGTATGCATGCGATCGAATACCACTGAAAAGTTGGAGGGAAAATCCAGGATTTTGTATTTTGTATGTTCTAGATACATTGTTGGACTTCGTTAGAAACCGTTTTCTTCCTAGTTATTTTGTACAAGAAAATAACCTTCTAGATCATTTGAAAGAAGACGAATTTTTAATCCTTCAAACTATTCTAGAAAGTGTTCGGTCTGATCCAGTGATCCCCATTTTGAATTTTACCGACGTGAATGTTGTAGGCATGCACAGTGCAACAGAGACATTTCGAAACATCATTCAAGGAGTTATTGAAGACAGTGTATGTTTCAAACAAAACAAAAACAAGACGACATCAATGAACGTTTTCAGACAAACTCTACACACATTTATTTTTCATCTCTTTGTTGATGACAAGGTGGAAGCTGTTGTTCGATATGTTGGCGATTTTTTCGAATTCTTTCGTGTATTTTATCAAATGGACAGCTTTAGCAAGTACTTCGAATCCTTTACAATCCACTGGGAAATCATTTCGCAAAGCATTCGCTACTTTGAAATTGCTATTAATCTGTTCTCCTGTCGATACACAGGTGTGAACAGTTTCCATGGAAACCTTGGGGCACTGTATTTTGCATCCTCATTCCAATGTATAACAAAGTCCGAATTGTCAAAAAAAGCACTCAATAATGCGAAACATCATTTCGATCAATATATAAGTGAGCTTGGTCTTAACACGCAAGTTGCTGTGCATTTCACACTGTTTCTTCGTGCAACTGGGAAAATTGATTTGTGTATTGAATTACTGAACAAAATAATACAAAATGAAAATGAAAACCCGAAAAATTGCTACAATCTTTCTACTGTAGTTATTTTAGAAGCAAACTTGAGACGCAACTTGAAGGATCTACTTTCTGAAAGCCCTGAAAGAAGAATCATTGCTATACCAGCAATTTCTCTAGCTTATTATCTTCTTTCAGTTGTGACATTTCAGCACCGTAATCACGACGAGATCATGGATAATATTTTAGATAAATTTAATGCACATTGTCAAGATCGAAACACTTTTCTTGACCACTACTTATTCTCTTTGTGCTTACAAAATATTAAAAAATGGAAATTAGCTGAAGTGTCCTTTCAAAAGACTGTGGACATTCTTTTAGAGTCAGACTCCTTATCATGTCTTCATGAACTATCTTGTCACATTGATGAACTTATAAAAGTTTGTAGAATTGAAGATCTGCTCTCACAAGGAAAGGTTGGTGAAACATGCGAGTACATCGTTGAGACCATCTTAGAACCATTTGGCAAAGATAGCCTGCATCTCGTCGAAAACGTTGCATGTTTAATTAGTGCACCCAGCAGGAACAAGTTTTTGAACGACATTTTCCCACAACTACAGCAACATTGTGGCAATGAATCCATGTTTTATGGAATCTTGGCACGTTTACATTTCAGATCTGCTTTTGACAGTTTGCCAGATTCAGAAGACAGATACATATCAATTGCAAAAGCTGATACGCTCTTTTCAACATTTCTGTCTGAAGAAGAAAATAAAATGTCTGCAACAGTAGTGGATTATGCTCTATTCCTCTGTTACCAAGAACGATGGTCCGAATCAGCAGATCTTCTTCAGAAATTTATCTGTCAAAAATTCCCGCTAGACCAGTCTACCTGTTACGACATAAAACAATATGATACTCTTGATGATATGCTGAAGAAGGAAATTGAAATTCATTCTCAAATTAAGGCTCATACAAAAGCATTTGCATATTTATTTCTTATCAAATCCTTGGTGAAAATGGGCGAAGTTCAAAATGTTGAAAGGGCAAAAGAAGAATTTGCAGAATTTTGTGAAGAAATTGAGGAGGATAGATTGAGATCATACAGTCTGCTTGGGTACAGCGAACTACAGAGTGAAAACTGGTCCGCGGCTGAACATTGGTTCTACAAGGCAGTTCAAGGATCGTGGCACTACACAGCAGCGAAACAAAATGTAGCTTTCTGTAGGTCCAAAATGCCTAAGTTAGTGAACAGTATATACACTGAAAAGTATTTGCCCTTCTGCATTGCGGCAGAATTGAAAGGAATGTTCTGAAAGAATAAAAAATTATAATGTCCTCATTAAGATTAACAAATTGTTACGATGGTGTGAAATCTTGATTGCTTCAAACCGTAGAAGTATTATATTGAAATTTTACTTCCATGTCCAAACTAAGAACACACATCAGAACGTAATATTGTGCTAACCTCCGCCTAGTCACATGCACATTATATTGATTGACTGGTCAAACACATATTATTAACAACACTTATAGTGCACGTGACTGTTAGGCAATGAAACGCTTTTCCCGAAATAATTTATTTCAACTCTATATAAGAAAAAGTTATAACAACGGAATTCAACAAAAAAGTGGTATACCTTATTGGAATACCTAAGTTAGTGGCGGTTGTTTACATATTATATAAAGCAAGACAAATTTTGATTGAGAATTAAATTTATGTTTGAAGTTGGTCATTTTCTTCATATACCCACTTATAAAGTAGCCTAGTTTGCTTAGCCATACTCGAGTCTCGTTTTCTTTTTTGTTTTACGTTCCGGTGGCGAGTAGAAGAGCTCGAAATTAGTTAATAGGGTTTACTGGTTTTAACCCGTCTGTCCGTCCGTCCTTCGTCATTTTGTTATAGCGAGTTTAGTTCGTTCAATTTTTATCGGATCCTATTCAAAATTAGATGGATGCTTCCTCTTGTAGGAATTCGAAATACGATTTCCCATATCTATTCTTGTCGCTAGGATGGTACCTTCATTTTTATTAGATCATCTTCAAAGTTGTATTAAGGTTTCAACTTATATGTGTCAGTACCTAGGATAAGTTCTAAATCAAAAAATCTGAAATGGGGAACTATTTTCTTAAGAGAGAACTTAAAAATAATCCAGGTTAATTATATTGGGGCGTGGGATATGTGAGCTATATGTTCTTTCGTTGATAATGAAATAGTCTGGTTCTATTGTCTATTTTCAGTGTTAATAAAATATACCGCAACGATGTTTCCGTTGGTTTTTTCGTTTGAATTGTTTCACATTTTGTCTTATTTACTTTACGCTACACAAAATGTGAAAGAAAATCAAACGAAAAAACCAACGGTCTGATTTATGCCTAATCAATCGACAAAAAACAAATATTGCAGACAGCAATCAACGTCAAGCACTGAATTTCAGACCCTTCACTTGAAATAGGCACACAAAAAATGTTATTGACTTAAATATGTTTCTGAGTGTTTAATCTGCTAGCTTCGAACAGTGTTGTAACAATATAAGAACAAACTATAAAATCAGTTTGAAAGCGCTTGACTTTTCAGGTCGTTACGAAGCACACAGAAAAACTAGTTCATAGCTAATCAAAACAAAAACAAATAAATCATTTTCACAAGCTAAAATATCATTCTGTACACACTCAAAGGATCCTGAAATGAGATCCCTAAATTAACATTGTTAATCTGGTTTGTTATGTAATTGTACATGGGTTGAATTATTTTGGCATATCGTATGTATTTGATTTATTATGTATTCAGTATTTGGGTACCATAATTATTTTCTTCATTCAATTTATTTCTCATATAAAGCAAGAATATTTGATATGATTGCCAATGAGACACCTATCCATCAGAGACCAAATGACGTCATATTAAGCACCTACCGTACGGCCCTCAATAATGAGCAAAGCCCATACCGCATAGCAAGCTATAATAGGCCTCGACATGACAAATGGTTTAACAATTTAAACGAGCGAACGGACAGCCTGATTTTGTGTGAAAAACAACATGATATACAGAAAAAAGTAAAATACCGAACTCCGAGGAAAAATTCAAAACGGAATGTCCCTAATCAAATGGCAAAATCAAAAGCTCAAACACATCAAACGAATGGATAACAGCTGTCATATTCCTGACTTGGTACAGACATTTTATTATGTACAGAATGGTGGATAAAACCTGGTTTTAAAGCTAGCTAAACCTCTCACTTGTATGACAGTCGCATAAAATTCCATTATATTGACACGATGTGTGTGAACATAACAAACAGACATAATATGTAAAATTGTCAAAAATAGGGGTGCAGCAGTCAACTTTGTGTTATAATATTAATCACTATAAAAACAAACAAATATGTCAACAAAGTCGGAAACAAACGACAACCACTGAATCAAATGTGCCTAACTTGAGGCTTGTACATACAGAATGTAGCGGGGTTTGCGGGCGCACCAACCCACTTTAAACTTGGAACGATGGTGTCACATCACAACATTAGAACGAACTATAATACAAATCTGTTGAAAAGGACTTGACACATAAGATCGATACAAAGCACAAAACAAATACTGATTTACCTTCAACAGAAACGCTCAAACCTAAAATTTGAAGGTCCATTATGTATAAAAACCTTATCTGAATATTGACTAAATGGATCTAAATATTACCCTTTTAACATGAGTTTTACATATTATATCATATTATATAGACACACGTTAGTTTAGTTTCTATATTAATTGAATAGCCTTGATGAAATATCCTACAGACATCTTGTTTGGAAATATGTCAAGGATAAACATCTTCCGCTTAGATATTAAAATCAGTCAGTTAGATAAATTTTGAACTTTATCTCGTGATTTGCTTGTTATCATAATGTTATTACTCCCTCAACATGCTTAAGCTAACATTTTTTGCTTTATATTTTGTGTCCAATTCTGGGTTTCTTTTGGAAAAGGATTCTGCAACCAATGGTCAATCGGCATCTACGAACAATCAGTACTTAACTGTAACCGATATCTTGGAGATAAAACACGGATTAATCATGAACTTGAAGAAATCCGTCGCGATCATGACAGGACGTTAGGTATACTAACAACTCAGTTACAGGAACGTCTTGTCGCTATTGAGAAAAGTGTGATAGAAAGCAAGTTACAGAATCAAACAATAATCGATTTAGGAAGCAGGAACCGAGAATTGGAAGACAATTTTACCCGCCTTGAGGACAAACTACACAAACTTCAAGATCAGTACATACTCCAGCAAACAGAATTAGTGAAGTCAAAAGACAAAACCGATTTGCTAGAACATGAACTGTCCTCGTTGAAAAACTTACAAAGTATACAACCATTGCAATCGTTACATTCATTGGAGCAGAGTGTCCAAACAATAATTTCGAAAGTAAATGTTTTGAGTAGTCATGAACTAGTTCGTAATCAGGATTTCATTGCCCATCATAATCTGACAGGCAAAGAGTTAGCAAAGCTTGGGAAACAGACAGGCAATTTGACCAGTCGATTAGAGGACATCATCAAAGATGCAAATAATACGAATAATCAAGTGGGATACATAGAGACACGTTTGGAATTGAATATTGATAAACTGAATGACACGACACAAAACCAAATAGAACAATTAGATCGAACATTTAAAAATTACGAGAAACAACAAAATAAAACTTTGGATTTGGTCATGCAACAGATTCACTCTAATAGCTTGGATGTTGTGATAGCAGCGTGTCATAATTCTGGACCCAATACCTTGTCGTCAGGGGCGGTCATAAAATTTGACAATGTCAAAACAGTACATGGATACAGTGATCTCTCATCATTTACTTCCACTGGAAAATTCAAATGTGAAATTTCTGGGTTTTACAATATTTCAGCTTTTATAGCATCGAATACAGAAGAAGCTGGATTTGAAATAATGAAAAATTCACATCCTTTAGCGAATGGCTGGCATAACAAACGAACAAATGGTTGGCAACGCAGCGCTTCATCGTTTATAGCAGTTGACTTACAAATAGATGACAATATTTGGATTAGGACAATAAGAGATATGCTTGTGTCTAGAAATGATTTGTACTCATGTATTACCATATTTAAGATGTAGAATTTGGACGGGATTGCTATAATAAAAAATAGATAAGATAATTTATAATGATAATATTATCTTAATGATGTTGAAAATACCCCTTCGATATTTTACGAGTCACATGATGGTTGACCTTTATGTAATAAATGTTTCACAGATGACGATAGATATATTTCAATTGTCGTAAACCTAATCCCGTCCTCTTTTCCGTGAATGTGACATACCGAATTCGAATTATCACCGGTTTTGTTCTTACGAGAGCAACACGACATATGCCACATGTGGAGCAAGATCTGCTTACCCTTTGGTAGCGCCTGAGATCAACCACGGTTTTTTTTTGGGGGGGAGGTGTTTTTTAGACTTTAGTTTTCTTTGTTGTGGTTTGTGAATTGTTGTTTGTCTTTTTATCGTTTTTCGTTTTTCTTCTTTGTTTTTGCCAGGGCGCGGCTGATGTTGTCAATTGGTTTTTGACTTATGAGTTTGAATGTCCCTTTGGTATCTTATGCCTATTTTTGTCATTTTTGCTACGGCTGTGTCGACATAATTGCTACATATGAAATAATAGTACTTTAGTCCTTGAATATATTCTATTAAATTCAATTTATAAAAGCACCTTCTCATAATATAGATATCGCAAACAAAAATGAATGTGTATATTTTAATCAAAAACTACGTTCTTCATCGCAACTCGGTTCCTTTATACAGTGTTACAAGTGTCTTAACTTACTCTTGTTACATAAATGAAAACAAAATAACACATTACATAATACATCACAAAAATAATAAAAAACAAGACATGAATTTATATATTATGCAGTTGTTAAATCCACTTTCCTCAGTGACCAGGACTTTTTAATAAATTGAGCAGCATGGCGCATAAATGCAAAACATGTAAAAACAATTTCTCCAAATTATCCATATATTTGAATAGATATTTTTACATTTTCTAGGAATTCATGTCTCAAGTTTTCATTTTGTTTACATTTAAATAAGAAAAAAGTAAAATCACAAAAGCATCGACTCCAAGGAAAAATTCAAAACAGATAGTCCAAAAAATCAAATGGTAAAATCAAAAGCTCAAACACATTAAACGAATGGATAACAACTGTCATATTCCTGACTTGGTACAGGCATTTTCTTATGTAGAAAATGGTGGATTGAAACCTGGTTTTATAGCTAGCCAAACCTCTCACGTGTATGACAGTCGCATAAAATTCCATTATATTGACAACAATGTGTTAACAAAACAAACAGACATTATAGGTAAAAATGTCAATTATAGGGGTATAGCTAGAAATGATCCTTATCATATATTTTATTCGAAGAACAATATTGACACAACCATTCTTCTCTTTTTATGTTTCTGTACTTCCCCCTTTCAATTTCCAAAATATGGCCACTTACCCTTAAATTAGGAAAGCATATCCTGGTTTCAAAGTTATTTTCTTTAAGGTAATATGGCTCAATTTCATAAATCTTTTTAACTCTACTATAAATATATAATTTATTATTGTCCATTAAAGAGTTTAATTTCTTAAAGAACATTTTTAAATAGTTTTCTTGTATTATCTCCTTCATGTGTTTTATATTGTTCTTGTATAAAGTAACTATTTTCTATCACTGATAATTCTATATTATTTTCATGAATAATATTTTTGACAAAGGTATACAAAGAATAAGTTCCTGCTTCATCAATTAGTTTTGATGTGTAGTATGGATCATATAACAAAGGATTAACTTCAATAGATATTCTTAATAAATATATTAGTGCTTGTACTTTTATATATACATCTATTGGATATTACTCTGACCTTGACGCAATGTTTGTTGTTTTTTTACTTAAACTCAGAATTGTTTGCAAAATTTTAAATTTACTTTTTCAATAAATCTGTTATCAATAGAGGATAGTAAATCAAAATCCTTATTATTATTCGCTGCTCTAATTTGGGATTTAAAAAAAATTCATAGAAGTCAATATACCAAATTTCTTAATTATACATTAAAATTGGCTCAACTAAAGATTCAAAAAGTTTTTTATGTATGTTTTTAGGTATATTTTCTATATTGTTGTTTTCTGAATCCAAATTGTGGTGGATTCTTTCTGTTATCAATAATATTATCAGTCTATTATTTATAACCGAATGATATATCTTACTTACACAATTCATTGGGGAAATACCCCTATAATTAGCTGGGTTAAGTATGTTGCACTGTTTAAAAATATGTTTTAAAAACGATTTATTCCATTCATCTGGATAAATTGAACTAACTTATTTTAGGTTAAAGTATTTAGTTCATGTAGTTAACTTCACTTGGTTACTGTGATTTATTATTTCGTAACAAATTAAATCTGGTCCAGTACTTTTACCATTCTTTAATGACGTAATAACATTTTTATTTCAGATATATTTATAGGGTCATCCGATTACTTTTCATTTAGTTTTTGTTCTCTGTTTTCTAGTTCATTTGAGATTAAATTTTTGAAATTTTTATCTATAATGTCTGGTTGTCCTTGTGTTTAAAAGTGTTTAGCTAGCACATTAAGGTCAAAAAGTGCTGAATTATTAGATTCTGTTTTCTTTTATTTATTCCTTTTATGATAATATTCCAAAATTCTTTATTTTCTTTTGGAGAAAGGTTTTTAAGTTTTTTTAATATATTCTTTTTATATTGTTTTCTTTTAAATTTGTATGCCTTTTTCAATTGTTTACAGTTATAACAAAAATCAATTTCAATGTTTGGTCAAAGGGAGATAATTTTATTTTTTTGCCTAACTTCTGGACAGTTTTTCTTAATTCCATATATTCAGAATCTGTCCATGGTGCTTTATTTTTTGTCTTTGTCTTTTTAAACATTTTTTTATCATACACCTATCTGATAGATAAGTATATATATTACATATTTTATTATTTGCTAGATTTATTCCTTCTGGTGTATTCTCAAAATTTGTTGTCTGAAATTTGGCTATTTCATAAATTTCTGTTTTAGCCAGTTCCATTTCCAACAACTTTTTAGATAGTTTAGTCCATCTATAATTAAAGTCTTGTTTTATGTATTTGTTTTGATATTTACACGTCTTGAAATTACATGTTATATAAGTTACCAATTGACAGTGGTCTGAGAATGGTGATGGATCTTGAACTATGAAATTTTCACTGAAGAGAGTAGATTCATACTTGCTACTGCATTAACTACAACACTACAAACCTGTGTATTAAAACATGTTATATTACCCAAAATGTCTTCTGTGAATCGACCATTTAATATTATGAGTTGGGAAGCAGCACAGCGATCCAAAAATTGTCTCCCTTGGGAGTTTAATAATTTATCTTGTGACCTCCTTGTCATCTCATAATCTGACTTATAACTATCTGGTAACAAGTGTCATGAATTATCATTATTGTCATCATGAAGAATAAAGTTAGCACTAGTAGATACTAATCCGGCGATTAAAATCGTACCCTTTCCATCTATTTTACTAATTTCTGACTCAAGGTTCTGATATTCATTGTTGTAGTGTGGAGAATTAAATGGTGGTATGTATATGCCACGCACATATAAATCTTTACTTATACCAAAAAAAGTTTTATCTAGCTTCAGCCACATCCGGTTTGAAGATTTAGATAATTTTTTTATATACGTAACTTTTTTTTTTATTTTTTTTTTTAATATATACTATAATACCTCCACTATACCTCCTTGCTCTTTTTTTTCTCTCCCTATATTTTGAAAAACAATCAAAATGAGGAATATCTATATCAGATAGATAACCTTTCCATGTTTCTAGCAGAAAATTTATATCATGTTTTATAGGTTTTCTAGAGATGGTTCATCTCTGTGCTTTTGCCCAAGTCCATTTACATTTCAAATTGATACAGTTATATCATCAATTTGCCTATTTTTCATTTTTAGTTTTTTATATATCTCTATTTTTCTTTGACATAATTTTTTATTTCGTTTAAAAATATAATATAGACTTAAAATCTTTCATAATATAAAGTTGACTCAAATTTAATGATGAAAATTTTTTTCCTATTTCTATTATCATAATCTCATCAAATATTTTACTACATTGTATTGAATGATACCATCAAAAATTCAGAATTTGTTATGATTTTTGACAAGTTTTGTTTATCCTAAATTTCTTTTCACTTTAACTTGTAATGTCAGATCATCTGTATACAACTATAAAAAAATTCTGGATACTATTCAAACAGTAACATATAGAAATACATACAAATCACATGTATAAACAATGACTATTCTTTTAAGTATCAGAATCAGATAATAATTCATATCCCATACGTGTTAATCGTTCATTTTTTGTTATTTTGAAAAACAAATCTATAAGGGGGTTGGGTTTGAAAATTGCAACTACTATCTTAAAAACACAAGGCTTTTAGTTGATATGTACAACTTACAACTTACAACTCCCGTTAGCGCCATGTGTCGCATGTTGTTGTTGTACTTCTCCCCCATGTCCTCCATCCAATTTCTGTTCTTTCCTTGTCTATCATTCGTCTCTAGGTTTCCTTTGGTCTTCCTACATTTCTCCTTCCTGGTGGTGTCCACGCCACGGTGATTCGACAATCGTTCCATGGGTCCATCCTCAAGGATGTGACCTATTAACTCCATCGCCTGGTCTTTATGGTGTTGGAGATTCTGCACATGTTGGCTCTTTGCATCAGTTTTGTGTTGGAAATCATAGTTGGCCAAAATAGATTCTATATATTGGTTTACTTTTATAAATTTTGACTTGGATGGAGAGTTGTCTCATTGGCACTCATACCACATCTTCTTATAACTATCTACGCAAGTTTCTGGTGTTAAAGGTGTTAAGTTTTTCTCCATCTCTCTTGCTTATCTTCCAACATTCTGCCACATATAACAACACTGATATTACATTGCTCTTATAAATTTTCATTTTGGTGTTTCTACTGTATTGGTTTGAGGCCCATATTTTTCTTAACTTGTAGTATGCTGCTCTTGCTTTTTTATTCTATTTGTTATGTCGGCTGTTGCATTGTCGCTGGTATCTATAACATATCCGAGGTATGTAAAACTGTCAACCATCTCTATTTCTTCGTTGTCCAATGTAATAGGCAGGATGTTGTTTACCTTCACACACATTATTTTGCTTTTCTTCTTGTTTATTTTTAATCCAGTTGTTTCAGCTATCTTTTGTATATCATCTGTTTTTGTTTGCAATTGTGTTCTTGTTGCTTACAGGAGAGCTATATCATCTGCAAAAATCAAGATCTTCTAATACCTCTAATCTTCCCCACGCCTTTTTTGTGTTGTTTGATTCATTGACCAGTCTATAAATAGTAAGATAAGGAATCCAGTCATTACACATCCTTGCATGGCTCCAGATTTAATGTGAAACCATTCCGAATGTTTACCCTCATGTTCAACTACACAACTGAAGTGATCATAAAATGTTTTCACCATCCTGATTATTTTACCTGGAATTCCATAGTTAGCCATCATCTTTTTGAAAGTTTCTCGATGGATAGTGTCAAACGCCCTTTTGAAGTCGATAAAGTTGATAAATACGGGCTGTTCCATTCACTGCACTGTTCTACTTTATTTCTCAGGATGAATATTTGGTTGATACAGCCTCGACCTCTTCGGAACCCAGCTTGTTCTTTACGTAGAAGGTTGTCAATAACATCTCTAATTCTGTTGATGATGTTTCTGCAGAGGACTTTCCCAGATACAGATAGTAATGTTATTCCTCTCCAGTTGTCACAGTTTTCTAAATTTCCTTTTTATGATAGTTTGATTTTAATTCCCTTCTGCCAGTCTGTAGGTATTTCTTCCCTGTTCGGAATCTTTGTAAATAGATGGCAAAAGACATTTGCTATTGTCCCTATATCAGCTTTCAATAGTTCAGCTTGTATGTTTTCAATACCTGGGGCCTTACTGTGTGCCCTTATACTTTTTACTATCTCTTCTATGGTTGGTGGTTAAATATTCATATCAACAACATCTCCAGGTTGAATATCTGCTAGCACAGGTCACAGGTAGATCTTGCGAGTTTAAAATCTCCTCAAAGTGTTCTTTCCATCGCTCTAATTGTTCCTTCTCGTTGGTTAGTATATTTCCCTCATTGACTTTACAGGTATGCTTCCTCTCATGCCACTGTTGGAATTTTTCTTGCTCAGCATATATAACTTGTTTTGCTCTTCCTTGTTTGTTGCATCTTCTGCACTGTTTGCTATATTATCAATATATTTCCTTTCATCATCTCTTGTACTAAATCATACCTCATTGTCCTTTTCTTTATAATCTTTCTCCAGCTTTTCTTTCTGTCTTTGTGATCTTGTAGCACTGATTTTTTGTTTTGTCCGTTTTTGTTCTTGTATTTTGTTGATACTGTTGGCACTTTAAAACCAAGTGTTTGCTCACCAACCTCACATATTGCTTGTTTGATATCTATCAACTATTCTTCTATGCCTTTGTTTCTCCCAATACCTGAAATCTGTTCCTTAACTTAAGTTTGAACTCTTAGCTTATCGGTGCCATATCTTTTCTTATCTTCCTGATTTACTCTCTGCCGACAAAGTTTTAACTTAACTATGGAAATAACTAGTTCAGGATCGCTACCAACATCAGCCCTCTATATGAGCTTACATTTTCCAGAGATCTTCTAAACCTTTTGTCAATCGCGATGTGGTCAATCTGATTCTTGATGTTTCCGTCTGGTGAAGTCCATGTGTATTTATGAATATCTTTATGTTGGAATATGCTGGAGCCAATTACAATGTTGTAAGTCTGACAATAGTCTTTAAATAGTTCTCCATTCTCATTGATAACACCATACCCATTCTTCCCATTGACATCTTCATATCCGACATTATCTGATCCTATCTTTGCATTCATGTCACCCATTACTATTATCATATCATGTTTAGGGACATTTTGCTGTTACATCATTCAAGGTTTGGTAGAATTCCTCTTTTACTTCCTCTGTAGCTTCGTTCGTTGGTGCATAACACTGAAATTTATGCTACTCCATACTCATGTCTTTCTGTGTGTCCAGAGTATAGCATAGTCTCACCACCTCTGAGGTTGATCTTTCTTGTTCCAGTCCAACGACATTCGCTAATACCCAATACATCAATTCCATAGTTGTTCATTTCATTTACTACCTGATGTGTTTTTCCAGTTGCATGCATTGTTCTTACATTCCAACGTCATACCTTGATCTGTTTTCCGGTGTTAACCAAAGGTACTCTCCTAATGTTTGCTTCCAATTGGTTCTGGGTTTGGCTAACATCATTCATTTAACCATCTAACTGATTTCTGTTTTCCGGTCTTACTTCTATATTTCCCATCAAAAAAGTCGTTCTTTCATTTCGCGTTTCTGTATCTTTTTAGTTTTTACGAGGATAGGTTGTTGGCCTATAGCTCAATTCCCAACCAGAAGAGCCAGAGAATCTTTACTCCAGGTTTCTTTTCTTTTGATCAATTGCCGAACAAGGCTGACGAGTCAAATCTACCCGAATTTTATATCAGAGTTATCTTCTTCTAGATGAGTTACCTTCCAAGGTTGACCACCTTCATCCGGCTGGCTATTAACCAATAACTGGGGAAAGGTTGATGAGTGTTATGGCATGTCCACACGCTGATGGGCCTACACACTTCATCTCTAGGGTCCTTGCTACTATGAGATCCTCTACAGTAAAGCCTAGGACACTAGATCCTAGTTACCATGTGATGTCCCGAGAAGGCACCGTAGAAGTCTTTAAAGTGCAGAGGCTATGTACTGGCAGGAAAGACTTACGCACTCGGCTTTCTTTTCACATATGAAATAGGCTTGACAGCGGCAGTGGAAGAGTATCTGACTCCCCATCGCACTAGACGCATACACAAACCTGTGATAACACCACCAGCACACTTAGTTGATATGTATAATTATATTATTATTATGGTGTGCAAGTTTATATTTGTCTCAATGTCCATAGTACCTCTTGTTCTCTGTTGTTTTAATCTGGTGATTTTTGCATTAGCATAATAATTCATTTGTTTGTATTGAACTTTATCTAAGTTTCTTATAAGTTTCTGTTTAATAGATTCAACTTCAAGTTCCAACTTAGCATACTATCATCAATAGTCATATCATTATCCATTACCAATAAATGTCTAATATACCGTAATCAACCAGCAAAGAATGTTTGATATATAAATAAAATTTTGCTTCCAATAGCAAGAGTGAAATAATGAGAAACATATAATTGTTAACAATTTAACATAGTTCTTGAATAAAGCTTTTTAGAAACCATTTACGCTTTTCTTTTGATTGGTCTTCAAGTTTGTTTTTTTACCAGTTGTTGTCCATCCTCTATCATATCCATGATTGTTATCAACCATATTCTCATATTCCTATTCAAGCTAGATCTTTGATACCTGTACATCTGATCACGTTCACTGTGTAAGAGCCGATTCACTCTTTGTTCAGTGTGTAAGAGCCGATTGTCTCTCTGTTCATTGTGTAAGAGCCGATTGTCTCTCTGTTCATTATGTAAGAGCCGATTGTCTATCTGTTCACTTTGTAAGAGCCGATTATCTATCTGTTCACTGTATAAGAACCCATTGTCAGCATCATGTGTATCAGTATAATGATCACTTTTACTATATTGAAAATTGTTCTCATCCCTAATGTGCGGGTAGTTTCTCCAAAGGGCATCCTACTTGAAAAAGTCTATGGTGTTCTGTTCCTGTGAAAGTCACTACTGATTGGTTGTTTTGATTCTTTCAAACCAAGTAATTTATTTGTAGCAGTTTTATAAGACTTGACTAACTTCGGTACACCTGATTCTTGTGGTATGTGTATTCCATCTTTATACACATCATATTCAGTGATGTATGGACTTCTTAATATTGTGCATTTATACTGCACTACCGTCAGTTTAAGGCCCTAGTTAAATGCTCTTCTTTTTCTTCGTATGTTTTTCTCCAATGTACATTTGACTGGAATCTTGGTAGGATTTCTCCAATAACTAACTCTGCTTCAGGGATATTATCCCTACATGTAAGCACTAAATCTTCCATCTCATGCAAAACTTCATTTGGATTTTTCCTATTGAGATCATTTGATCTTATTTGTAATATGATTACTTTGGCCTTAACATTACTTTTTTCAATATATGCCTTAGTTTCACTGATAGTTTTGTCGTTTATTAATGTTGACACCTTAACCACTTTATTGTTGTGCATTAGCCTTCAATTATGTTTTTTTTTTTGGTAATTGAAGTGCCTACAATCCATAGATCAATAACTAATTCCTCATATTTCAGATCTTTATGGCTACTGAATGTCTCATTAGTATTGTTTTTTATGTCTTGTCTCACTGACGTGTCTTTCTCAGGTAATTCATTGCCTTCAATTTGTTCGATTTTATCTATTCTTTTGTCCTTGTGATGGTCCTGTCTCAGATCAAGATTGGATTTGTTTTTATCCCATTGTTGTTTGTCTGAATTCCGTGTATTTTCAGTATCTTTATCATTCTCATTGTTTTGTAAACTTTCAACTCTATTGTATGTTTCAGCGTTTATTTTTAGTTCTTTCTCCTTATTTTCTTCAGTGAGTGTCGCGTCTTCTTTCATGTAATCGTCCATTTCTTGTTCTACCTGCTTTGTTTTTAAGTTAATTGCAATCTTGTCAATTTTATTTTCCAAGCCAGATACATGTGATTTCAGTTCAACAAGTGTTTCGATAAAATGCATATTATCATTTGATTTGGATTGATTACTAGTTTCTTTATTGTCTGTATGAATTTATGTCAATTTATCATTTTTTTTTTTTTTTTTGAAATATATTAATTTTCTATTCTATTTTTTTTAATCTTTGTTCAACTCCGTTAGTGTAAGTTTTTTCAACCTTTTTTAACAGTGCATAAACCTTGTAGTGTTTTTAACATCTCATTTGCAAGTACTTGTAGAGATTTCACATCACTATCATGTAGTGTTAATGATTGTTCTACATGGCCAGTTTCGAAATTGTGTATAGCATGTAATATGTCACCATCTGAAAGGCTTTCTTGATTTTCATTGTTTTTTTTGCGTTTTTTACGATTAAGATTTTGTTTATCAATGTTGTTTCGTATTTCCTGTCTATTTGTATTACATTATTAACGTTTTTAACGTTGACATCAATATATCTTTGTTTTCTAGCAATGTGCAGTTTACTATCCATATCCGTATATTGAAAAATCTAGGTTGAAAAACATTGATAAATAAATATTTTAATCTGCTAACCAAGTCCTTGTGTATAAAATAAGAAGATTTGGTATGACTGACAAAAATACATCTATACGACAGAGTCCAGATGAGGCGGAATTAAGCAATTGATTAATCTTCTTTTAAGCACGTTGTTATTTAATGATAAAAAAGGGCGAGTGTAGAGATTTAAAAACAAAAATAGTAACACCGCCATATATTCATGATCAATGATTCATGTTATTCAATTCAGGATGTTGTCGTATGTCATAGAATAATGATTTTTTTCAAAATTGTGTGTTAATGCGAAGATTTACAAATTGACATATTGTATAAGTCATAGTTACCAAATTAACAAGTGCTGGGTATGTGTAGATACACTATAGGAGGGACTAAATTCCACGAGAAAGCTTTGCTTACACCATAGGAGGGACTAAATACCACGAGAAAGCTTTGCTTACACCATAGGAGGGACTAAATACCACGAGAAAGCTCTGCTTACACCATAGGAGGGACTAAATTCCACGAGAAAGCTTTGCTTACACTATAGGAGGGACTAAATACCACGAGAAAGCTCTGCTTACACCATAGGAGGGACTAAATTCCACGAGAAAGCTTTGCTTACACCATAGGAGGGACTAAATACCACGAGAAAGCTCTGCTTACACCATAGGAGGGACTAAATTCCACGAGAAAGCTTTGCTTTCGAGTGAAATTTTGTCCATCCTATGGTGTATCTACACATACCAATCACTTTGTATTTGGTAAATGACATGTATCAAAGTTCATTTGACGTCACAACTGATGTCACGTGATGAAAAGTGTCTATCCCGCTGCATTATCAGTCTGCGGGCTTCAGTCGTCTTAAATGGCTGCAAATACGGAGGTCAGTGACATTGAATTTTAAATGTAATTGCTGAATGGGATAACAGTATATAGACGATCTAGCGTTATCACAAACATGCACTGATGTTGAAAATGAAAATACTGCTTTCGAAAAGCTGGAGGATTTTGATAACTCTTTCTCATGTGTTGGAATGGATGACTTGCCGAATTTTGAACTAACACAGGTACCCTAACGGCGGATAATATTATTTGAAGAATTGGAAAAGGCTGTTACTGTGGAGTGTAACGAGAATTCACGCTATTCTTTTGTGGAACATATTGATGTTGATAAATTCTACTCTCAATTTTCAACCACGCTCTAAATGCCCGCGACTTCGCGGGTGTGCTCTAGTATTCATTTTAATATTTAATGAAAATAACGAATCACAACTGTTAGTTTTAATCTTTTCAATAATTTTGCATTTATCTGAAAAATATTTCTAGAACAAAGAGAAGACAATACCGTCACCGAGAGAAACAACACAAACATTATAAAAAAAGAATATGTGTCCATTTCACACCATGCCCCGCTGACACTGTCTCATTTGCATGTGCAATTAACCCCGAAGTATGGGTCAAACCCCAAATTTGCATATATTTTAAAAAGAGCTCGCATAAAAAAAAATGTATAAGCATGTAATTCAGTGGATATCTGTGGTTACTGTCTGTCATATTTGTTTTTCGTTCATTGTTTCATCATAAGTTAGGCCGTAGGTTTTGAATAGTTTTACATTTTGTCATGTCGGTCTTTTTTATAGCATACCGTACGGTATAGGTTTTGCTAATTGTTAAAGGTCGTACGGTGACCTTAAGTTGCTTACATCCACGTCATTTAGATTCTGTTGGATAGTTGTCTCAATGGCAATCATACCACATCTCCTAATTGTCATATTGGTTCTAGTTGATGTGACCACAGCTTCATGACAAACTACCCTAAGCCTAAACATAAACCTGTTACGAACGAAAGGGCGGACGGGCAGACCGGGAATCATAATGCCCCCAATTATCATGGGCTGGGCATAAAAATTATTAAAAACCATAACATAAAGGACCAAAACGTTTTATTATTTGTTTCAATTGTTGTCAATGACCTTTTAACGAAATGGGGATGAAACATTTTTCTTTTGTCTCGACAGAAAAACATAACAAGGAATAAGTTTTTCCACATACGTCTTGACTTAACCTCTTCGATCTTAAATGTATTTGTAGTAATTATTGATATCAATATTATATCCCTACTCTAGGAGTGGTGATATATTGCATTCATCTTGTCCGTTCGTCCGTTCGTCCAACCAATATTTTCGTCACACTATTTCATTGACTTCATAATTGATCAGCAGCCTGACAGTGATAAGTTATAACGCATGAGCACTTTTCGAATCTGTCGGACATCTACTTTTTGTTTGCCGATGCTTTGAATAATACTATTTTGAATAAACTTCGTGTTTTTTTTCATATACTAGTATTTCTCACGAACTACTTAACAGAATGACTTCATATTTATTCAATAGCATGACAGTGATGAGTTGTAAAGTGTGGGCACTTTTCGCATCTGTCAAACACCTCTTTCTTGTTTGCTTATATTTTGAATTTTACAATATGTTGAATCAACTCAATATTTTTTGTCACACATTACTCTATGGAACAGAATGACTTCATATCTGCTCTGCAGCTTTCAGGTGATGACTTGGGAGCGCTTTTTGGATATGTCAGACACCTTCTTTTTTTTTCGGATACTCTAAATTTCAAGTTTGGGTACGTGGTTAGCACGACAACAACTGCATTCTTGTTTAACAGCGCTAAACGACTATTTTTCATATCATCTTTTTCTACAATTGTACGAGCTCACAGTGGCGAATTCCGGTTGGGGCATAGAGAACGTTTGATATGTATGTTTCAATGTTTATATATGATGGTCTGGATGGGGGTCAATCATTTCTGCATCCTTTAGTTTTTATGCTATTTTTCTCTTTTCTTTATTTTTTTCTGCCAATTTGTCATGTCTATCCTTTATATTTTAGCACCCCTTGATTCTCTATTCTCTAGTTTTTCTGCATTCAATATTTCATTGGCCCATTATTGAATTATTCTCTATTCTGTTAACCCCATCCACACCCTCATACATAAAATAAGGCCTTGAAAAAAGCGACAAATTATTGCTGATGTAAAATTTTATTTAGCATAATAGGAACGTCATATTCTTTCATCAATCTACAGCATACATTTTACACCGTACCCCAAGGAAAGTTCTGTTCCATTGTATGTGTCTAGAACTCGCTAAAACAAAAAATGATAATGATATTAGAGTAATATACATTCGTTTTCAGTTTGATACACAATTCAAAATACCATTGTACATAAACATATTTCGAAACATACTATTACATACTTGTATTTTGAAAGTACGTAGGTCTACAATTCCTAATAGCACTCTATATTCGGCCTTAAAATCTACATTTTTCAGTGACCTGATCCTTATCCCCTATTCATACGTTATATATATTAGACTTGTTTATATATATATATATAGATATCATGCAATTTCAGTGCGTAATACAGATGGTTTGAATTACTTTCTAAGAGTCTGGAATCAAAAAAGCATAAAATTTAATTATTACAATACAATGGTTATAAAAAGTCAACTTTGCCTTAAGGCGTTTCAACTTTAGTTTTAGTTAATTTCAAAATTTATCAACTGAAAATTTCACAATTTTCAAAATTAAGCCGTAAATCAAACCCGAACTACATCCACGTGCACTTTGCTGTTGGTACCTTCGGGGTCTGACAATTCTCTACCAGCGGCATCCGGTTTAGTGGTAGTTACGTAAAGGTATGATACTGATTTCAGCTTTCGGTAAAACTCGGCATATTCCAACTAACATAAATGTAATAAACTGCAGAGGTGTGCCGAATGCAATTTAATAATTCATTTGTAAGTGGCAAACTTGTTACAAAAGCCCTACTGTAACAGTTATTAATTTATTCTGTGATAAATAGAATATAAAGATGCTGTTTAACTTTGTTTGATTTTTTTCAATGATTTTTAAAGATGCCCCCGTGTGTGACCGTCAAGGTGTGACTATGTTTACATGATTGCTTTAAATCAGTTTCGGTAATTACATGATTAATCCTTATTAAAACATACCGAGCAAGTTATGCGACTGCTGTATCCTTTCATCATCACGTGTGTAGTGATAATTTTTGCACCCCTACTTGTTTGAAGACCAATCGTCCTAGCATATGGTGAAACGAATTGAGTTGTTAAGGCGTTGTATGAAGCTGGAAAAAAAACTCATATGTATCATGTTCTTTAATTTGATAAAAAAATATTTTAATTATTTTGTATAGTTTTGGCAATTGAGAATCATAAATTACTGATATGCACTGACAATATTAAGGATGTATTTTTTGTTTATTTCTTTCTCTGCGAAAAGAATGATCTCGATCATTCATTGACTTTCTAAGAAAACATTCCATTTTCAAATTGCAAGGTAAATGAATATTTCAACAAGGATCAAAATAGAACATGCAGATGCAGGGCATGCCAACTGAGAAAAGAAACCAATTGCAATCACTAGAAACGCTCGACTTAGAAATAAAAGCAAATCCGGTTACGATTTAAAATCAAAACGAAAATAAACTGTTTTTCCGCACAATATGAAATCACAGTATATTCCATCCACTTAATTAGACAAAGGTCATTAATCAACTAACGTAAATGTTCTTTTCTAATGCCGTTAGACGGAATTTCCGGTCCACATGCAAGGTCACCCATAAGTATGACCATTCCTTGCCTTCTGAAGTTCTCCAATATGCATTCAGCTTGTTTTAAATTCTCCTCTGCCCAAGTTGAGAAAATGGTCTTTGTTTCAGCTGTTTGAAAATATATAAAAATCATGCAATAAAGACCTATGTAAAATTTTTTCGTGTTACAAAACCATTTAACAGATGAATAAGTCGCATATTAAAAAAATATGCTGTTAAGTAATCTTGATACATAACAATTTAGTCTCACTGGGAATCCTCCATTGAAAAGAATAAATAAACATATGTACTAAATCGCAATCAAACTTCTTTAGATTATTGTTCTATTAATGGGTAGAAAGTATAAAGAATAGAGAAAAATGGCCTAAAAAAATAAAGAAAAGAAATGAAGGACACCCCCCCCCGCCTCCAGACCCTCAAATATGACCTGAACATCTTAAAGGTGTCTCTTGCAAGGATTTTAATAATATAATGTATGTGTAAAAAAAAATTTAAATAAATGTAGGAATTCTTACGTTCATAATACTCATCGTTTAAAGTAGTTTGTAGATTTGTGCAAACAATGGTACGTCCAGTAATCTATAATAAAACAAAATAATAAAAAAATAAGTACAATGTATATGAATAGACTTGGTGGAAGAGGGCGCAATTCTCAAATGTAGAAACAAACCAGTGTTTTCGACTGAACCTAACCCACCCCTTCTCTAGCACTCGCCTTTTAGCCGAAAACATAAAGTTAATACGAAACTTAAAGCTATATATTCATTTTAATAAAAAGATTATTACGTCTTAATTCCAATCACAATATTATCATGCAATAATATCAACAATATTCTACATGTTCTTTTGTATGTTTATATTTTTTTTCAATCAACTACTATTTTAAATAGACAATAATAGTGCATTGACTTGACATATCAACGATATAAGGATGAGGCTTAGAAACGGGGAAATGCGAGGCTCTGCCGAGCTTTTTTCCCCGTTTCGGGTCGAATCCTTATATCGTTGATATGTCAAGTCAATGCACTATTATTGTCTTTATACTGCAATCTAAAAAAAACATTTTCAATTGTTGTTTAATGTGTTAATGTTATTATTTGATTTAAATATTGGGAAACTTCCCCCTTTTATAAAAACGCCTCATATCATGCAGGCGGGGAAATATACATAACAATGAAATGTACATTACCTGTTGAAACCCGCAGTCGATGGTGAACGAATTTGTTTGAGAATGAACTAAAATATCAACAATAAGCATAAAACATAATGATTTATAGTTTGCAAACCAAAAATATTAACAAGTGAAATATGTTTTTTTTTTCTAAAAATTGCAAAAGAAATAAGTTTGAGTCGTTGTATACATTGGAAACAAGAACAGGTTGAATAGGTCGTATGAATAATTAATTATAATTTCGGCAATTTCTATTTAAATATTCATGAGGAAAAGTGATATCAGGTCAGTGACTGTATATGACATAGAAATATACGGTCAACGCATTTTGACTGCTCAAATAGAACGAGTGCAGTATAAATAACAATTCACCTATGATCACCTATGTTTAGAAAGAACACAAGAAAATCTTCATGGTGAAAAGTCGATGACATATAAAAAATATCCTTGGTGGACCGTTCAGCAGTTTGAACTCGTTACGTTACTATACTGAATTATAACAGATATGAACCGACCTTTCATGCCTTTAGGGGAACAATTGTTTTGTCGAAACATTGTTTTAATAATTTTTTACCATAACTGCATACAGTGCAAAGTTTGTTTTTATGACGATGTTGTTTTTAATTTATTATCTTTTTTCTTAAACTAATTTTCAATAAAAAAAAAAAACATCTTTTTTCACTTCCCTTCTGTAGCAATTTTAAAGGAATTTAGAGTAAAACAATTTATATAAAAAGAGTAAAAATATGTCTGCTTACGACAGCAGGTGCCTAAGAAAGGAAAGATAATTCAAGAAATTCAAATGTCCAAGTTAATTGGACCATTGGTTAGTTCGGACCCTATTATAGTAAAGTAAATGCAAAGAATTGAAAGAAGGTCTAAATGCTATAAGGTCTGTTACATATATACATACTTCAACAATTAATTTTCCTTGTCTATTGACCTGTTTAACGCTCACATAAAACGAAGATTCGTCTTTTTCAATCGAAAATTTACTAAGAATCACATTACCAGCAACATTCATATTGGACGGTTTTGTAAAACATTGTGCTCCAAAAGCTCTAGAGCTTGAATCAACAGTTGTCAAACAGGAAAGACATTCTTGACTTATAGAATTCCAAAAATTACAATTGTTTTGTGCATCACATTCTATAACGCCTTTAATGGCGGATGTGCGACCGCAATTAATTCCCATGCACCTCACCGCCGAAAGAAAAGTTACACCCGAACAAGGAGATGTTGTCGAAGGTAAAAAGTTGTTGGTAGTTCCATCATGAATAGAGCTGTAAATGTTTGGATAAACTTGCTTAATATCGTCATATAGAGTCTGTATATCATCTTGTAAAAAAACCTGAAAATAAACAATATGAGATGTAACACACCAATGAATAACTGTCAGTTAAGTATATAGATAGGCATGCAGAGATAATTGGTTAACGTCAGCGAAAAACTATCCAAACAATGCACATTAAAAATAAACAAAAGAAAGCATACAACATTATAACTATATAGAAGCAAGAAGTCAACATGACTGTGTTCTTCGATGGGTTTTTTCAAATGCAGTATTTGTCATGTTTGTACTGCCTTAAAAGAGCCTCCTCATGGGGTTTTTGATTATGTGATTACTTGGCCGTTTTTATAGTGATTATTTGATTACCAGACAAAATATTTCATGATTATTTGATTATTTGATAATCTAGGACTGTATTTTTGATTATTTGATTATCTTATTTAAACAGATAGTTAATGATTATGTGATTAAATTGGCAAACAATTTGTGATTATGTGATTACTTGGACACCCCCATGAGGGGCCTCTTAAAATTTATTGATGCAAATACTATGACAAAAATTGTTTGATATCTTGTCATGAAATGTTAGTGTATAATTTTTATTTTTATTTTTGAAAAACAAAATATGGTGGTGTTACCTTCTGTAAATGGCGGCAATATTCTTTCTTTTTTTTTTTTTTTTATTTTCCTGAGTGTTCGACGAAAACAACTTAATACTTTAAAAACCAAATTTTTGAAATAAACATGTATTCAGCTGCCAGTCTGGTTATTCAGTTATACTAAATATAATGTTTTTTTAGAAATGTGTCGAGGCAATCCGAAGATAATTCAATTTGTTCTGACATCTTGGTCGTTGCAAAACCCGACCCTTCAACTGCTTGGGTTTTATAAGGAATTTATTTATACTTATTATTACCTGATTAAGACACACTACATCCGCATTTTCTGTTAATAATGCACCAGAAAGTTCCTTTAGTCGGTCATCTTTATTTGGAACTGAAGACAGTAACCTAGCATTGAAAGCCAAAAAGGATTTAGCTTTACCCCTCCGACATTTTCCTTTTGGTTTATTGTATCGTGGACAGTCGTTGATTGCACACGACATCAAACTTAACGAAAGCAGTAGGAGACAAAGTATGGTTTGCATTTTTATCCACGTCCTGAAAAACACAAGAATAAATAAATTTATGTTAAGCTTATTTTGTTACAAAAAATTATTTTGTTAATGATAATAATAATTATGGATTTTTTGACAGGCGTAGGAACGGACATATGTTAACATAATTTTTTTCTCGGTTAAACAGATTAACATAAAATGTACAAACTGATATTTTTGTCATTTTTGAAAAAAAATCCGTTCGTTAAGGGACATGCTTATCCCTAGTCCCTATATTTCCCTACCTCTTTTAATTTGTTTTTTTTTGGGGGGGAGCATGGATTTTTCCTCAGGATAAACAAAGTTTCCCAAATTTTCAATGAAAAACAAACTATATTTTTTTCAAATCCCTACTGAATGAACAAAAAAAAACTCAAGGAATTGAGAATCAAACAATTTCTTAACCCCCATCCCACCCCTCAAAAAGATAATAAAGAGCTGCGCCATGAGCGTATAATACGCCCGTCGCTTTTGCATCGAATATAGTTCCATAACTCCTCAATGTCACATCAGAAGTTTATAAAAAAACGAAAGGGATGTTGTTTAAATAACCAGATATAAACCAGTCACCAAAGTTTCGTGAAAACTGCTCGAAGCACTTTTGAGTTATTGTCCGAAAACTGGAAAATACCCCTTTTTTATGAATAAAATTCCATAACTCGGAAACGTAAAATCTAAAATTTATAAAAATCAAAAGAGAGCTTGAGTCAATATATATAAATCATTCACCAAAGTTTCATGCAAATTGGTTAAAGCGTTTTTGAGTTATTGTCCGACATGTTGACGACAGACGGACAGACGGACGGACAAACGGACAGACATGGACGGACAACGGTATACCATAATACGTCCCGTAAACGGGCGTACAAAAATAAGTGTTCAGTTTTTATCATATATTAAGGTTCAACAGTTGTGTAAACGAATGACAATACATTCCCTTACAATAAGAGAAAGATAAAACAATAAACAAACATGTTACTTACCTAGCTGTAATTATCTGTCTTGGTAACCTTTCAAGATTCTGTTGCTCGTTTGAATTTCATGGGGCTGCATTTGTTTTATATAGTCCAGACGATTACTGGAAAAATGTTCTCCGCCATATGTTGCGTCGACTATCCTTTGTTTTAAGTTAACAAACTAATAAAACTAAAAGTTATTGAAACGTTTACAAAATATAGATTTTAAACATGCAAATTGGTAACATATTGTCTTGGGGTGCGTCTTAGATTTTGTTTCATGTTTTCAAAATGGGGAGTTTTCAATAATTTCTTCAAGACGATAATGCGATCTCTTCGCGACTTTTGTATGTACTTAAATTATCAGATTGCTACTTGAACTCTGTTCACCTATATTTTCTTTTATTCGAGTGCATTCATATTTCTGTTAATACTTTTGGTCCGAAGAATTGAACTCCATAATACAAAAGCTAATCGTTTCTTCAGTTAAAAAAAAATCTTTATGGCGGCATTTTCAGTAGATTTTTCACGCAAGACCAATACCAAGGGGAGAAATGACGAAATTTGAGAGCAGATGAAAAAAAATCCCAAAACATCGAAACTCACTGCATGGATATAAAAACTTTCAACATTCTAAATTAGTGCAAAGATAAATAATATTCTGCTCAGCATCCAAAAATTGCTACAGGTTCATGAAAACTCTACTTAACATCTCATAATCACTGTGAGACCATCAACTTGAACTCGGCTCGGCTTAAGACCCCACAAAGATTTGATAAAATCCATAACGTTTAACGTGCCCCTCCCCCTTCCCTTGACACTGACTGTTTAACAAAAGTTATATCTAGGTAGATTTCAATAGAAGTTTGGTTGTTTTGTGCTTCGTGCCAGGAGCTTGTAATTCAGTGGTTTTCGGTGTCGATGTCGGATAATAGAAACTCGACCAATCTTATGGAGGGCCGTGAGTAGAATCTAATTATGTTAATTTTAATCAGATACCGAACTTCAATGGTATTCTTTCACTCAGTGTAATTCTAAGTTCAGGTAAGCCTAAGATATGCCGTTTAAAAATTGCATTAAGAGGAAATAATTAGTTTCAGACCAGTTTCTGTTAATTTATTTTGAACATACTGATAGAAATTTGACATGAAAAGAAAAGTAAACAATCCTATTAATTCACATCAGTCAGATCTGTTTTTCGCTTCATTGGTAAGTACAAGAAGATTAAAAAAATGGGGGGTTTGGTTTATTGATTTATGGTTTCTAATCGGCCAGTGGTAACAATGTAATGTATATCTAGAACAAGATTGCAATATACCAATTCTGAAAGATTTGAAATATTTGGTGAAGGGGAAGGAACGAGTTATAATGACTATCATTGTAGTACAACTTAAGGCTCCAATTGAGGCTTGTATTGTTACAATTCCTATAAGAAGACAACTGACAATTTCATCTATGTTGACTTATTTGCAGATCTTGTCTTGGTGATCATTTTTGCATTTTAAAGTTTTTATCTATCTTTTATAATTTTCAAGATAATAGTCAAAAATGCCAAAAAATGGTTAAAATCATAATTTAGGGGCAATAACTCCTATAAGGTTTCACATGACGATTTCAGCAATTTTACTTATTTGTAGATCTTGTCTTGCTGATCAGTTTTGCTTTTTAAGTGTCTATCTATCTATTATAGGTTACAAAATAATAGGCAAAAACACAAAAAGTGGTAAAAATCGTCATTTAAGGACAATAACTCGAATAAGAAGTCATCTGACAGATTTGATGTAAATAAACTCATCATAGATACCAGGATTGAAATTTTGTATTTGCGCCAGACGCGCGTTTTGTCTACTAAACAGTGGCGGATCCAGAACTTTTTATAAGGGAGGCCCACTGACTGACCTAAGGGGCCCGCTCCAGTCATGCTTCAGTGATTCCTTGTATAATCAACCAAATTTTTCCAACAAAAGGGGGGGGGGCTGGATCTGCCTATGCAAAAGACTCATCAGTGACGCTCGAATAAAAAAAAAGTTAAAAAGGCCAAATAAAGTACGAAGTTGAAGAGCATTGAGGACCAAAAATGCCTAAATGGACAGTAGGTAGATCTCAACATTCTAAACATTTTTGCTTTGTCAGATTTTGTTTCTACAGCTGTTTTCATGAAAAGCGACACAACTTGCATTTTACCCTTGTTCTATTTTTATCCATGTCGGGCATGTTGGTTGTCCAACGGGGTCAATCGACCAATCTTATTGAGGGCCATGAGTAGAATCTAATTATGTTAATTCTTAATCAGATTCTGAACTTCAATGGTATTCTTAAACTCAGTGTAATTCTAAGTTCAGAACAGCCTAAGTAATGCCAAATTCTTCAATAATTGACCAGTTAATTTATTTCGAACATACCGATAGAAATTTTGACTGGAAAAGAAAAGTAAACAATCCTAATAATTCACATCAGTGAAACTCAGATCATCATTTAGGGGCAATAACTCCTATAAGGTTTCAAATGATGATTTCAGCAATTTGACTTATCTGTAGATCTTGTCTTGTTGGTTGTCAAGCGGGGTCATCTGACACATTTTTGAAAATCAATAATCCAATGATTATTGTGGCCAAGTTTGGTTAAATATGGCTCAGCAGTTTCAGAAGAGAATATTTTTGTAAAAGTTGACGGACGTCGACGACAGACAACGGCTGCCAAATTATGGGAAAGGCTTACACTGGCCCTTTGGGCTATGTGAGCTAAAAATGAAAAAAAAACCAGATAGACCTTGACCTGCTGATAATTTTTACCTCTAAGTTTTGCTTTTGTTTATAAATATATATATATATCGATAAACTATTGACACAGAGGTATGTCTCGCCTCTCGGCATAAAAATCAGAAAAAGACTATCTGATGGACAGCAACATTGCTTATTGAATCAAAGTCGCCGGACCAACTAGTGGGTAGGGCCTCGAAATGGTTGACAAACTGAGATGTTCAGACAGCAATGTAACTTTATAGAAAATATTGTCTATTGTAAGTAGTTCCTATCAAACTAACTTTATCAGAAAACTTAACATGAAAAATTATTAATTGTTTGGAATATGACCTAGGGGGCAGGGCCTTGAAATAGTCGTCAAACTGATATGTACTGATAGTAATGCAACTTTATAGAAAATATCATTGATCTATCGCAAGTAGTTCATATCAAACTAACATAAACACAAAACTTTACATTTAAAATTGCTAATTAATTCAAAGTCAATGGACCATGGCCTATAAGACAATTGCGATGTCATAGTTCTGTTACCAAATGTTATCACTTGTTCGAATAGATCTAAATAATTTTATGTTCCAATCAAATTAAAATTCCTATCTATCATATTAACTAGCGTGCAGTTATATATTTATATATATATGAATATAACGAAATCAGAGATGTATATTTTAATTAGATTGTTTCATGCTCTTTTACTAACAACCTGAAAATATTGAATTAACAAGCATTCTGGGAGTATTGCCTGGCAATACATTGTCCCCTACCGGTTTAAAATTCATTGTACAGGAACAAAATGCTAACTTGATCTATAACTTGTCATCTTGTAAACTATATAACAAATATCAAATCAATATCTTCAAGCATGACGAAAAAAAATGTGGAAAATTGATTATTTGAGTGAATTTTCTAAGTCCAAGGACCATAACTCTGCACACAATAATTAGACCGGACCAAAATTCGAACTTGATCAGTTCTTGTCATGATAAAACAATACACCAAATATCAAATCAATATCTTCCAAGCACAAAGAAAAAGAGTTCGGAAAACTGATTTTCCGGACTGACGGATGGACAGACAGACGGACAGAGTGAAAACCTAAAGTCCCCTTCGACTTTGTGGGTGTGGGACTAATTATAAGTTAGTCTTATTCCCAACAAAGCACCAATGCCTACAGCATTTTACTTCGAACTGAAAAGAAATAACATCAGCTTTCCAACAAGGCTATTGACGCATCAGATTTTTTTGGTTAACATATTGGACATCATGGAATATTCAGATGCTTTTGTGTGTCAATGGTGTAGAAGAAGACAGAAAAGTATGTGTGGTGCCAGGGGAGGAGGAGACTTGGGAAATGGATAAAAAGTTTCTGGCAGGTAAAACCCATGAACAAACTTTACAAGGAACGACATATTTCAAATATCAACATAAGTTATTGAATAGTGATGTGAATAATCAAATATAGTGCCTCAAAGTGATAATCTGCGGTATTTCTAGCAAAGTGACCCAAGAATTCTTTAACCTTCATTATTTTGTAATTTGGATATAACTCTTTTCGACTGTAGACAATTAAGAGTATATACACTTGTCCATTATTGAAAACAGGTGTCGATCTCTAGGTCTCTGGTTGTGTTTATAAGCCTGTTGTGGAATCTTCACATCAGGAGAGAAGAGGATGCAGTTAAACATTATTGTACATGTATCTACGGTAATCGTTGTTTGTCCTTTCCTTCATGATGTATGCATTATTAACCTTTTTCTGATTAGTCTTGTTTCACATTGAAACATTTGTATTGCATTTCCATTTTACAGATGCAATATTTTTTTCTTTAGTGTGTTGTTGAATACATACATCGTTTCTAAGTTTGTTTTTTTTTATAGGTTATAATCAAGATATATCGAGATAAGGGGTTACACACACTTTTGAATTTAATCATGTTATATGGTAATCAATCAAATGATTGATTGGTGTTTAATGCCACTTTGAGCACTATTGCGCTCTTTTGTGGTGATCAGTTTTTATTGGTAGAGGAAGCCAGAGTGCCTAGAAAGAACCACCAATCTTCAGCAGGAAATCTGACAATCCTTGTCAATTAAGATTGGAGTCGAGCGCACCTGCCACATGCGGGATTCTAACTCACACCCTCCGTGTTGACAGTCTTCTATATGGTAATCAAGGACAGGCATATAATTTCAATATTTTGATAAATTTGAACTGTGGTTTTTTATTAGTTATTTTCTTTTGACTTTTATTCATGAACAGGTCACACTTTTCACTGAAACTTAAACTAGATATCATTGAGATGGGAGCCATCTCTGTGGGCCCCGCTGTGAATAATGTGTGGTAAAAAATTTGTATCTTTATCATTGGGCATGGGGTTGTCAACTGAAACCAAAGTTTTTGACCTTGACCTTTGACCTAGGAAGTTGTACATAAATTATGACACACCCTCTGGTGTTGGTTTATATACATGTCAAGTATAAACTTTGAAATCATAACGGTTCTCTAGATATAGAGCAGACACAATTTGTTACGGACAGACGGACGGACAGACTGATCACTATAGGGCGTCCGCCATTCAGCAGGGCCCTAATAATCAATGGCATTACAAATACCTCCACACTATGGAACAAAGCATGAGCTGACCATATTGATAGTTAACAGTCTGGAGTATTTGAACTCTTTACAGTTGAAGAGATAGGTTGGTACAATTTGTACAGACAGATGTCAAACAAATATAACACTGCCCAGAAAAACGGGCTCTTTTCAACCTAATTGTATACTAAAATTATAATTCAATAATCAGTGATAACATAAAACAAAAGCACTAAATTTATATTAAAGTACAATACCAACATTTAATTAGTGCAGACTCCTTTTTGAAAATCAAGGTGCGGATCCAGGATTTTTGAAAAGGGGGAGGCATCTCACAAACCAACGTTTGAAGCAATACTTGTAAACATCTATGCATTTATCATATATGAAGTTCTATAAGGGGGGCCTGGACCCCTGCCTCTTAAATCTGCCTCAAAATTCTACTCCTGAATGACCGTAAATCAAATTCACAGTAAGTCCTAACATAATACAGAATTTTATTTCTTTTTCATTTTCTGCATGTACAATGTAACAAGTTTATATTATATAAATATATACAGAATTAAGTTACTACATTTAAATTAAAACACTACCTGTGTTATAAAACAACATAAAATAATGCCAACAAAAAATAATAACAATGGTTATAAATAAGAGTAAAAGAAGGCAAATATTTCATGTCATTGAGATAAAGAACTGAACATTGGCTCTATACTAAACCTGTATGAAGTTCAAGATTACATCATTTCATCATGTATGTCTTTCAAGATTATTTAATTTACCAAAGTATGAATTAAGTAATGAGAATCTGACTTTTTTGTTTCATATTTTTATTCATCGTCAAAATCCAACATCTTTCAACAAACAATGAGAAATAGCTTAAATGAGAAAGATATTTCATTACTTAAAATGTATTTTTTTCTAATTATTCACAATATGTGCATGAATGAATGAAAATGTGAAATACAAATTTCACCACAGGACAACAAAGCAGCTGGTCAAAATCATTGACAAAGTTCAAAAACTTGAATCCTAACTTTCATGAGCAGATGAGAAAATGGGTGATTTTACAGAATAAGAAAAAGGAAATGAAACAAATTCTGAAGTTTGATAAACATTACAAAGTGACTTAATTTCATGTAATTCTGAAATCTACCATTCAAGGTAATATTAAAACTGTTCAAAAAATTTCAATATTAAAGATTTTGAGATGGAATAAACAAGTATAGATTTTCAAATAGATAGGATTAAATAAATATGATAACTACACATACATGGTATTTCTAGCTGTACGAATTAACTCTCAGTTTTAAATATACAATGTACACTGTCAAGAATCACACCTTAAGTGTAGGTTTATATTTGTATACTCAATATCTATATACTGTATAATATTCTATGGTAAATTAGTTTCCTCTGGCTAGCAGATGCATTATTTCAAAAGGCAGCAAAAAAGGTTTTTTGGGACACCCTAACCGTGCTAACCAACGAATTAAAAATATGCAAAAATGTTCTTACCTTCTGTTTTCTAATCAAATTGTTTCAAATTATGCATCCCCTTAATGATCATTTTTATTTTGTTCCATTCTTAAATAGCTTCTTCATTTTAAACAGAATTTGAAATACTGGCATTGACTGGTGAAAATATTTGGTTAGGCGAGCTAAAAAAAAGGCAAGTGTATGCGAAAATCTAGTCATAACAGTTGTGAAATTTTCAATATAATTTAAAACATTAAAAAAATTACATTGAACTAAAAAACTGGATGAAACTGAAAACAATCGCTATCAAAATTAAAAAATACAGTGGAGTTAAATGTTCAAAATAATAAAAGTTCAAGCTTATAATTGTTATAACAGGCAAAAACTGGTAAATCAGTCCTCAAATGTGACGGATTGACCAAATAAAACTGTACATAACTGCATGCTGAATTTTTCACCAAAAAAAATGAAATGTACATCTGGAATTACATGTACGGCAATTAATGAAATTCACAACACAACTGTGTAAAATCGTAACGCAGTTAAAACAAAAAAAAAAGGTCTATGAACTAGATATGCTAACTTTTCATAAAACACCAAACGCTTTTAGGCAAATTCATTCATTTCAGCAAGTATTTACAAATTTGATCATGTTCTCTGGAACAACTTTTACTAGTCACTCAATACAAAAGATAAGCACACATGTATACAATCTATGGATCAGTCATGCAATTTACAAAATAATATACATTTAATCCCATTGTTTATATGACAAGTTTCTCAAGTGTGGCAGTTTGGATAATATACCCAACACAATAATAAACCAACATGGTCTGTCTGAAATCACAAGACAACATCATGACCGGCTGAAAGTGTTTATGCGAGAGACCAGCATGATTGGCTGTAGATGAATTCACTATAAAGTTATGTCTTGTAAATTTACATGCTTATACATACAAGTTTTACAATACTATGTCTTACTATATCATACTCCCAAAATGCACAGATTCTCATTTATTTCATTTAAATAGTTGTAAACTTCGGCCATAATACACACAAAACAAATGTTAATTGCTACAGAAAGACATTTCAATAGGAACAGGTGTATCCGACATCAGCAAAGCGAGACAAAATTAACCCACACACATGATTCAATGCCGCAAGAGTAGAAATTCAAGTTTGCAGAGCACCTCTCCTTTGGCAATGACAATGTTTAACTGTAAATGCAAGTCTGTGAATGTTTGAATCAATGGAACACATGTTGATTGGCAGTTACTTAGCTGACACCGACATCATGAAACATCTGTAAAATATAAAGAAAAATATTATTGACAGTACATAAAACTGAAATTCTTTTGATGGTGTATTCAGGTGTTTAAAATTACATTCATCTTATAAAAATATACTGCTTTGATTTTTTTAGGAAATTGCTGAAAGAATTTCTGGCCAGAACTTGCTGTATACCATGTATTGTCTAAATTCAATTAGATAGGGTGGAATTTATCATTGTCAGATCTATACACATTGTAATTAATTTTCATACATATATAACATAATTTTTTATTCATCATAGGCAAAAAAACAGGAGGCTTTAAAGAGCGTGTGTCACTCACCTAGGTCTATGTACTTTTTCAACAAAGGACACTCTCATTGAAGATGAGAATAGAGTTCATGACAAAAATCTCTTTTATGTTGATCTTATTGCTGATCATTTTGTCTATTTAGTTTCTATCTTCTTTAGTTTTTGCTCAAAACACAAAAGAGTTACTTGGGACGGTGGTGTAACCTTTAAATTGCTTAACCTCAAAAATAAGATTTAGTTCTAACAAACAAAACAATTAAATAATATGCTTGTAATATGTCATGTAGGTTGCAAATGTATACTACAAACAGTGGAGGAAATTGACAATTTGTGAAACTAAAATATATTTTTGGTTGTAATGCGCTTTAATATTCTGTAGTCTAAACAAATCAGGGACCATGCCGATTTTTTTATTTCATCTGAGGACAAAATACGGCTGCTGGCGGTGTTTCTGGTGCCAACATTTTCCTCATGTCAAAATTTTTATTTCTTCACTGTAACGGTAACGATACTGATCGTCATTAAAATTTGTAAAAGTAAAAAAATGAATTGTACTAAATTTTACCTGGCGACAAGTTTATGACTTTGTTTACGACCCTTAGCTAATCAACCGTAATGACAAGTGTTTGTTGAAAACTTACAACTGACTGGCTGATCTGTAGCAAATCTTCTCTGTATCTGGTCATGGTTGAATTTCAGAAATGCCTCATATTGTTCTGCAAAATCAAAAATCATACATATCATATCATGTGTTTAAACTCAATCATGCACAATTTACACAAGATTCTTTCAAGAACTTGTGCAAAGCTTGCTTTTAAAAATTTGGTTTTAATTATTTGCACTTGAAAGCTTTCAAGATCATCTAAATCAAATTTTGCAATAGCTGTATGTCGTGTGAAATTACAGATTTTTTTAATTGCATTTATTTTTCGGTATGGAAAAAAATGTCTAAGAGAGTAACAGATGCAACTCTATGATCGGTTCAGTCCATTATATAGAATTTGTTTTGGTTGGAGAAGTTTAAATTCAGATTTGTGCTGTAAAATCTACATGAGAAAATGTTAAAAAGATGTGTTATTTTAAAATGAGTGTACAAACTCTGGGTGTCTTGTAATGTTTCAGTGTTTTATTATTTAAAGAATAATGCCAGTTTTTTAAGGCAATCAGATGCAAGCTGGGCTGTGACAAAAAATATTCTTTAACCTCTGTTTGGCTGCACAGTAATTTGTCCTATGTGCAACACGATGGTATCATTATCAGTCCGCATGGCATGAAGCTTAACTTTTAACCCCTTCAATTGCGATACTTTCAAGTCAATTACCAACCAGTTTGAATATTCCCTCCCATGTACACTTCCAGTCTGATGGACACACATGATGGAAGACATGTCATACTACTCAGACGTATTTGGAAAAATCCCAACCTTTTATTAGTCTTAAACATTGCCTATTTCAAGAAGAAATTATTTTGCTAAATATAACCCAGTTGAGAATTAAACCACATTTGAACCAATGCAATAACCTCAAAGTATATCTTACAATTACATGTATGTACATGTTTATGAAGCAGGCCTTTGATAAGGAAGACAACTCTTAAAATCAGTTATGTTTGTATTTGTCAGTGTTATTAGAGCCTTGTATTCCTGTGAAACACTAATTAAAATAATCTGCTATGTTTTAGCTTTTTAATTAATCGAAATGGTTGAACCAAAAAAAGCAACTGATTTTTAAGAGTTGTGTCCCCTTACTTGTGTCTTCCTCCTTAAAAGTAAGACTGTATCAAGACTTTATTCAATAATACTATTGCCTTTAGTAAACTACTTACCTGCTAATTTACAAGTAAGTACCGAGTTGTATTCATTTTTAATCTGTTCTTCTCTGTCTTTCAGCATGCGCTCACATATCATACTGACTTGCTTGAAGGTAAACAATGGCATTTCTCTTTTGTTTGGAGATAATGCACTGAACATGTTGCCAGTTGAAGATGATGGTGATGCCGATCCATCAATGGACAGACTCGATGAAGATTCATGTGGTGGGGACATGTTTGGTGGTGTCTGAATACCAGAATACTGTAGTTGTTTTCTTCTGTGCATACGTTTAATTTCATTTCCAATACTGGCAGCAATTTGTTCTAAAAAAGACATTCAGTATATAAATAAACTGTTAACACGAGAGATATGTCTCACCTTTTTGTAATTTTGATAATGCAAATGTTGAAATTAAAATAGCAAGACTTTAAACATGTAAGTTATGCAAATATTCAAAATCAATGAACCATGACTGAAGGAACATGGCTAAACTTTCTCCATGGAAATGAGATGTGCTAATGCTAATACAACTGCATACCATATACATGTACCATTGACTTATCATAAGTCATTCCCTTTAAACAAACCTAAACAAAAACATTAACTTGTTCACTATATAAAGTTTCAAAGTCAATGAACCATGATGAGGGGATGGGGCTATATAATCTCCATGCAAACGAGACTTGCAAATGCCAATAAATTTGCATACCAAATATCATTGACTTAACATTCATGGTTCATCTTAAACTGATCTAATCACAAACTAATACATGTAAACTAAGCAAAAGTTTCAAAGTCAATAAACCATGAATGAAGGGGTGTGGCCAAATATTATCCATGGAATGAGATAAGCTAATGCTTATACAACTGCATACCAATTAACATTGGCCTACCACTAATGGTTCCCCTTGAACTGACCTAATCACAAAATAATACATGTAAAATAAGCAGGTTTCAAAGTCAATAGACCATGACTGAGGGGGCGGAGCCAAAAAATCTCCATGAAAATGAGATATGCCAATGCTTATACAACTGCATACCAAATATCATTGACGTACCACTAGTGGTTCCCCATAAACTGACCTAATCACAAACTAATACATGTAAACTAAACAAAAGTTTCAAAGTCAATAGACCATGACTGAGGGGACAGGGCCATATAATCTCCATGGAAATGAGATGTGCCAATGCTAATACAACTGCATACCAAATATCATTGACCTATCACTAGTGGTTCACCATAAACTAGACCTAATCACAAACTTAATACATTGTTGACGCCATAGCCAGAAACAGCATACCTATGTAAATGTATGTCTTGCTTTTTGGCTCTGTCAAGGCAAGGCAAAAAGGAGAAGGTTGGATAAGGCCTAAACATATCCCTTTGTTCTACTTAAAATGTCAAACTAGGTTTTTATGTCCATTAACATATGTGTAAACAATGACAATTTACAGTTTGTACATTGTATCTAAAGCCTTATCATAGGAACATTAATTATAACCATTAAATCATATTTATAAATATCAAATTTTCTAAAATTCTTTGTATTTGTGAGAAAAAAAAATGAAAAAAGTACATGTATACACATCAACAAATCAACTTGTTACTAGGTCATTGTGTATTAAATTTTATCAAAGCAACATGACACAAGAGTGCACACGCTGAAATGTCTCGCCTTCTTTACTAATCATTGATATTATGTTGATAGTCCTAAATATAAAGCTTTATTACAACTGTCACATAAACTTAACATTAACCAAGTAACCTTAACATTGACCAATGAACCATGAAAATGAGGTCAAGGTCAGATGAACCATGCTAGGCAGGCATGTTCAGCTAACAATTCTTCCATACAACAAATATAGTTGACCTATTGCTTATAGTTTAAGAAAAACAGACCAAAACACAAAAACTTAACACTGAGCAATGAACCTTGAAAATGAGGTCAAGGTCAAATAAAACCTGCGTGACTGCCAAATAGATCATAAAATATTTCCATACACCAAATATAGTTCAACTATTGCATATAGTATTAGAAAAAAAGACCAAAACTCAAAAAACTTAACTTTGACCATTGAACCATGAAAATGAGGTCAAGGTCAGATGACACCTGCCCGCTAGACATGTACACCTTACAATCATTCCATACACCAAATATAGTAGACCTATGGCATACAGTATAAGAAAAACAGACCAAAACACAAAAACTTAACTATAACCACTGAACCATGAAAATGAGGTCAAGGTCAGATGACACCTGCCAGTTGGACATGTACACCTTACAGTCCTTCCATACACCAAATATACTAGACCTATTGCTTATAGTATCTGAGAGATGGACTTGACCACCAAAACTTAACCTTGTTCACTGATCCATGAAATGAGGTCAAGGTCAAGTGAAAACTGTCTGACAGGCATGAGGACCTTGCAAGGTATGCACATTCCAAATATAGTTGAACTATTGCATATAGTATTAGAAAAAAAGACCAAAACTCAAAAACTTAACTTTGACCACTGAACCTTGAAACTGAGGTCAAGGTCAGATGACACCTGCCCGCTAGACATGTACACCTTACAATCATTCCATACACCAAATATAGTAGACCTATGGCATACAGTATAAGAATAACAGACCAAAACACAAAAACTTAACTATAACCACTGAACCATGAAAATGAGGTCAAGGTCAGATGACACCTGCCAGTTGGACATGTACACCTTACAGTCCTTCCATACACCGAATATACTAGACCTATTGCTTATAGTATCTGAGATATGGACTTGACCACCAAAACTTAACCTTGTTCACTGATCCATGAAATGAGGTCGAGGTCAAGTGAAAACTGTCTGACAGGCATGAGGACCTTGCAAGGTACGCACATACCAAATATAGTTATCCTATTACTTATAATAAGAGAGAATCTAACATTACAAAAAATCTTAACTTTTTTTTCAAGTAGTCACTGAACCATGAAAATGAGGTCAAGGACATTGGACATGTGACTGACGGAAACTTCGTAACATGAGGCATCCATATACAAAGTATGAAGCATCCAGACCTTCCACCTTCTAAAATATAAAGCTTTTAAGAAGTTAGCTAACGCCGCCGCCGGATCACTATCCCTATGTCGAGCTTTCTGCGACAAAAGTCGCAGGCTCGACAAAGAGTATGTATTTATTTTGTACATTGTATTTTAGGTTATTACTTTTGGACAAAATGGCTGCAGTTCTTTTACTGCAAAGTCTATCAAAACTGAACAAACACCTGAATTTGATTTTATACTTTCTACCCACACTGTTCAATTCACCTATAGCTACATGTACAATGTATTGCTGAGCAGATATATCCATTGACAACATCATGAACATCAATCAATACAATTATTACTGTAGGTGACAGCTCAAAAGATTTCACCCAAATTCATAGTTTATTATTTATGACAACAGTTTTGAACGTCTGTAAAAACAGGAAAAAATGCACATCAAAATCCATGAATCTTTTTAATACTTTTAATTTTTCATATTTATAGGTCCTGCCATGCATTAAAACTTCTCCAGTAGCAAAGTTTTGTCTGCAATCAAAGAGTAAATTTTGCAGTGTTAATGTTATTACTGTAGGGGACATCTCAAAAGATTTTACCCAAATTCATAGTTTATTATGATAACAGTTTTGAACTTCTGTAAAAACAGGAAAAAAAACATCAAAATCCATGAATCTTTTTTATATTTTTAATTTTAATCGTAGCTTACAGGTTCTTATGTTTTTTGTAACACAGCCACTTTTGTCACTCTTTGACAAAGTCAAGAAGGCAATATTTTATTTAGTCCTGCTGTTTCTGGCAGATACTCAATAGAATAAAATATTTTAATTCACATATTAGGACCAAGGCTTCCAAAACGGTCATATATTCCGGACATTTGCATAATGTCCGGTAAAAGTCTGGTTGGGAAAAGCATGAAACGGTCATCTACTTTTTAGTTTTCAATGCTTTCCTAAGAGACGGTCATTTTAACATAATTCGCGATCTTTTTGACCCAACCTTTAGCCTTTAACAGCCACACATTTCCGGTCATAAAAGTGACATGATCATTAAGTACTATCAAAACAACCCCTTCTTTAATACCTTCTCCTTTTAATCAAGACGAATTAGTTGTCGAACAGCTGAAATTTACCTGTTCAATTGACATGTAAACTATTTTGAACCGGACATTGATTGGTCTATTCAAAGTTATTTTCTTACATTTCAGCGGTTTCCATCTAATTAATTTAGTCAAAAAGATTTAAATTATCAGAAATACGTTTAAAAATATGATTTGATGAAAATTAAAAATCGTCATAACCACGTTGTATGTCTCTGTTTGAAGTAGTACACGTGTGAGCATGTGCGCAGGTGTGAAATTTAATTATGCATTCTAATTTCTTCAAAAAATGCTTAAATTGTCATTGATACCTTTATCTCAAGTTTATTTCAAATATTTTCTCGAAGAAATAACGTAGAAAGAGCTACTTGCACTCATTCATGCTTTGCAAACGTACACGGAATTTACGTATCCGTCTCTGGTCCATGTTTTACCGTTGTTAAGATAACATCCGGTATTAGATTTAAAAACGAAAGTAAAGTTTTTGACAACGTTATTTTGCACAAATAAAAAGAGTCTAAGGCAGATATAAGTACGCAGATGTTGCACACTTCGAATGATGCACTGCCAATTTAATAGTTTACGTCAGAACTTAGAATTTGAATCAAAAGAAAGTTTAGTATCGTTTTTTTTAAATGTCACTCTGGGATGGCCAACTCGGCAACTGATTACCATAATTGCCTTTTGTTTATTTTGTCTTAAGGGATTTAAATCGGGATAATATATAAAATGTCCGGTAGCCCTGATTAGGACCCCAGGAGGACATATACAGATAAACAATTGAAGAACAATAATGTATGCAATGCAATTGAACTACATGTATAATTGTGTGATTTAGTCAGATGAAGGGGAACAACTAGTGGTAGGTCAATGATATTTGGAATTCAGTTGAATTAGCATTGGCACATCCATTTCCATTGAGATTATTTAGCCCCACCCCTTCAGTCACTAACAAGTTATGGGTAAATGGTTTTTGGTATACGGTTCTCATTTCCAGAAAGATTATTTGGCCTGCACTTTAGTCATAGTTTAATAAATGCTTTCGTAGCTTTCCTATTAAAGTTCAATATCAAAGTCAGTGTCAAACTTGTAAATGTGTTCAATGACCAGTCATGTTCGACTTTTGTTGATCCTTTTAGAATTTCAATATGGCCTGTATTGATTGGTTACAACTAGAAATGACCAATCGCCTTAGGGTATTTGCCAACCTTGGGGACACAGCTGCCCAGCTGCAGTCCAGAATGTAGCTTATACTAGGTTCTTATGTTTTTTGACAATTTGCTGACCATAGAGCTATGGATTTTACCGCTTTCAAAACGTTTGGAATTGCAACCAAGCAATTTTTTTATTATTTCGAATGCTACAAACTATATTTAATACGTCAAGTTAGGTATTTGCGATATAATTCAATAGATTCTGTATACATCTGACATTGTACATTATGTAAAGACCTCAAGGGGTGTAGAAATGACAAAATAATACATTCAAATTATATAATTTTTAGTGTTGACTAAACGGCATTTATTATTCGATAAAACTTCAATGCGACACCTTTGTTTGTCCATTCATAGCCTTCGATTCTTACCCGATGTCAGTTTCTGACCAACTTCTCCAAACGGTGATGGATTTACTTGATGTTGCTTCGTTGGTGGTGTGGACGGCGACATAGTCATTGGCATACATCTACGTCTCTTTGGTGTTGTTTGTCCCGGACTGTGTATAGGATCAAATTCAAGATTCCTTTTCAACGTTAATGTTGCTCCGCAAGCCATTTTTATGACTGTAAACTAGATTCGATGGGTGTCAATTTAAAACCGTGTATGCAACCGACCTTCTTTAAACAGAAGGTCAAAACCGATTCCTAGATGAAAAATAAATGTTTGAAAATAATATAAGAAGATAATATTGCTGTTTTACTCGGATGTGAAGCCGATGATTGTTGATTTTTATTACCGGATTCTCTACCATCTAGTAAATATGGCCGTTTCCAGAATCAAAACAATCAAGCCTCGTTTTCAACAAAAACTAAAATTATTTAACCATGCCCCGAACTTGTCCTATAATGCCGGTAAAAATACTTTCCAATTTTCTGTAAATTGAAATAAATCGTTTCACTGTTACGAACTACGCAACTTATTTTTTTTTATTCCACTTCTACAAAGTTCCAAGAAATATCTTTTAGATGAAATGTATAATCAAACACCGAAAAAAATGTCATAAAAAATTTTGACAAATCACTCACCGGTAGAGTATTGTTGTTACAAAAAAATGTATGCATTTAAAAAAAAAGAAAACAGGTAAGTTTTTGTTATTTTAAGTTATTTTTCCCCTGCCGTGTGCTGGTTGACACACGCACAGTATAGTTGCGTAATAAGTGGAACTTAAGTGTTTCGCTGACTGCAGATTTTGATATAGACATAGTAGAAATGTCACGGAATAGAAGTTCCTTCATAATATAAGTTCCAAATGGAAACTATATTCTGGAATATTATTTCCACTGGAATAAATATTACAGTAAATGTTCCTAACGGAATAAATGGTATAGAATATTTGTTCCAACAGGAACAGATATTATGACATTGTTTATAACAAAGTTTCCAGTGGAACTTCTGTTAGTCGGAACAAATATACGTTGACACTAATAGAAATGTTATGTTTTTTTGGAATTACGTTTTCACCATATTTATACAACATCATTTGTAAAACTTTGGATTATCATTCGAGTGTAATACTATAAAAAAAACCCACATCAAGCTCTAGAACGTATTTTGTTTGAAAAATTAATGACTAATGTATTAAACGCTAATTTGACTTGACATGTATGCAGCCAGAATAATAATGCCCCTTTCTTCAAAGTTTTCAATTGGTTTATTCCTGCTATTCAACATTTCAAAATCTGGTATGTCATTTGTTAGAAATCTATGTAGGCAAGATTTTATTGTACTGACTCTGACAGTTTACACTGTTACAAGAGGCAGATATACATAATATACAGCTTGACAGAAGTGATATAATAACAGAACAATAGAAATACATGTAGGAATAGCGTGTGTCCGGCTACAAAATGCATGCCAACTATTTTTTTGCACCGGATCCTTGACAATAATGAAGATACTTTTTGCACCAGAACCTTGCTACTAATGGTTTAAAGAACAAAGATTTGTTTTATTTGCAGATTCTTTATTGTATTCATCATAGCGGTATTGATATTATTGAGGTGAAGGTCAAATGAAACCTGCCAGACACATTTCAATCATTTCATACGCTAAATTCTTCGCTAGCCAAGCCCAAGGCTAGCGAAGATTATACACTTAATGTAGTTGACGTATTGCTTATAGTATATAAATGTATATCCGATAGATGTACAAAACCATGAAAACTTAACATTGACCAATGAAGCATGCCAGAAAGACAGGTGCACTTTGGTATACAATTATTCCCTACACCAAACATAGTGACCCCATAAATTAGTATCTGAGAAATAGACCAAACTAAAAAAAAAACTGACCAATGAACCATCAAAATTAGGCCAAGGTTAGATGAATAAAATTGAGAATGGAAATGGGGAATGTGTCAAAGAGACAACAACCCGACCATAGAACAGACAACAGCAGAAGGTCACCAGCCTACCAGTCTGACATGTTCACCTTATAATCATCCCATACACCAGCTATAGTTGACCTATTGCTTATAGTTGACCACGAAAACTGAACCTTGATCATTGATCTATGAAATGAGGTTGAGGTCAGGTGAACCCTGTCTGAAGGACATGTACACATTGAAATGATCCCATACCAAATATTGTCATTTTAATACTCATAATAAGTCAGTAAATCACATGACAAAAAGCTGAACTTTTTCAAGCTAATCATGAAAATGAGGTCAAGGACAATCGACAAACGCCAGACACAAATTTCATAACATAAGGCATCTTCGTACAAGGTATGATGCATCCAGGTCTTTTATTTTCTGAAATATAAAACTCTATACAAATAGTTTACGAAGCCGCCATCGAATTGCAATCCCTATGGCTCTCATTCTGCGACTTTTGTCGCATGCGAGATAACAACCATGTGTTTCCATTGCCTATACCAGAGACATATAATACAATATATGTCTCTGCCTATACTTGTTACAAATAATTATTTTACATCAAGTTATATTACATCGAAACCTTATTTTACACGCAAGTTATTAAAAAAGTTTGACCAAAGATTTAGCATAATTACGTAATTTAACGTACGTGTTTAGAAATCGGATATCTCCCCAAATTTCCCATCAATCCGAAAATAAGGAGTCTATTGTTTCAAACATGCTTGCAAAAACTCAAATGCTTCCTTTTCTGGAATGACAAAATTTTTAAACCCCCAGACTTCGGCCCCATAATTAAGAAACACATCGAGCTGGCACTCTATGGATACATGGTAAGATCTACACTTATCGATATTCAATATACGATATATATGATGCATTTCTAGAGAATATATCAGGTTAAGATATTTACATTTTTAAAGAATGTCTTTCTCTTCAGTAGAAATGTAAAATTTCAAGTCATTCTATTGTTTAACTTTTGAAAATTCCTCAAGTTTGTCTTGTTAACATTAATTTAAACTTTTCACACTATTGAGAAGAACTTATTCTATTTAAAAGTAACTGTCAACCTGTACTTGATTTAGCAAGTACAATCGTATTGCATTGCTATAGAGCTAAGTGTTCAGTTTCTTCTGCTGAATTTCATTTGATCTTCTTTTGTGTACTTTTTGCTGATCGAGATTAAGGGGGAGGGATGGGATCATAAAAAAATATAACTTAAAATCGCAAGCCAGGAATCTTGTCAATTATTGTCTTGTTACTTGGAGAACTTAACATTATTTGGTAATAATTTAATTTTGGATGTAACGCGTCTTCTGATTGGCTGACGTTGTTTTGTTTATCAGCTCATAGACATAATTTTGTCATGTGACCGTGACGTCATCAACGTTTTTTCATGGTTTACTCCGGTTTAAAATGGAATTTAGAATTAAATTATAAGAAATGACTGTAGATCTAATATTTTTTCTGTCTATTCGAAATAACATAAAAAATGTGGTGCACACTTTAAAATAACGCGCTACGCGGGTTATTCGGTGTGCACCACATTTTTGATGTTATTTCTTCATAGACAGAAAAAATATTACAGTCATTCCTTAAATACTTAGTGAAAAAAACTTTTGTTTAATAGAAAAGAAAGGATATAGGGTATGACACAAGTTCTTGCACATAAAAAAACACAAAAAGCAAAGGAACAGCGTTTTTATTGCTGATCTTCATCTCAAAGTTACAACGATGCCTTCAACATAGAGCAAAACCTCTCACCTCACTGCAAGTTTAAGACAGTTTTTAACCTAGCACCGGTTTGAGCGGAATTATTTGGAAACTGACGATTACGCCACAACTGTGGATTGAAGAACAAAGCCAAAGAGTAGTAAAATAAATCTGGCAAAGAAATCAACATTTACTGTCATAATTTAGCCCGACAATCACACTGAAGCATGCTAAAACAATACAAAAGTTTAGACAACCAAGGGGCACATCGAGACAGTTTAATTATTCACAATTTAATTTTTAGTCTTTTGGGCTAAATAAGATCTACAAGAGCTTGGAATATGGTAAGACACCTGTCTACTGTTGAAAATTGAGGGAAAACCACCAACTAATGTATGATATAAAACCTTTAAAATGAAAGAAGGAAGTCTGCCTAAGATTAATTGGTTGATTGTTGCTGTACAAGTGAATTGATCCCATCTAAGATTACATTGTGTATCTAGTGGTGTCACTAAACGATCAGTACTACGTCAGGTATTATTTTAATGAGGTAATTGTGGAGTGACCAAAACTCCTCGAAGTTGCCTTAACATCACTGAGGATCTGAATGGGGGGGTCCTTCATTTCTGTATTCTTCTTTAATGTTTTAGGCCATTTTTCTCTATCCTTTATACTTTTTGTCCATTATGTTCTATTATGTAAAGCCCCATCCACACCCTCATCACTGCGTATCTTTATAACTGACTTTTAGGGGTCAGCTGAAGCCCGCTTCCGGGTGCGGGATTTTCTCACTGTGTTGAAGACCCATTGGTGGACTTCGGCTGTTTTCTGCTCTTTGGTTGGGTTGTTGTCTCTTTGACACATTCCCCATTTCCATTCTCAATTTTATTTTTAATTGTGATTTATACGATTGCTGTCTTTCATTTTTATGTTTGTTTAATGTTTTGTCACATGTAAATCAAGCCCTTTTCCGTTTATATTGTTTCATGCACATTTTGTTATGTCGTCGACTTTTGTAATTGCATGACTATATATATACAGTATGGGTGTTGATCATTGTTGACGCCGGGTCGTACCACTGGCACTTGTCTCTTGTTTTTCAGAGACAAGTGTTTGTGGGCCGTACGGTGACCTATAGCTGATCATAGTAGCTTAAATCCATACCATTTTCGACTCTGTTGGATAGTTGTATCATTGGCAATCATATCATATCTCCTGATTTCATATCAAATGTCTTCTTATTTGCTAATAACGACCGGCCTATGTTATATAGAGAGATTAAAGAAAAGAGTAATGTTTGAGCTTCACTGTCGGAATCGAACGAATTATTGAAGTGGAGGGCGACTTGGCTACTAAGTTTCACCCAGACAAATATAAATCGTTGCCCATTTTTAAAAGAATAGAACTTCCACAGATTATATACGAAAGGGGATCAGCTGCATGTGTTTGAGTATGGTAATATAGTGAAAAGACATTGGAGTGTAGACTGATAGAAACGTTCAATTTGAAAAAAACATATCCAGACAGATCAGAAGATAAGTTTTATAATAACATCGATTACAGAACATTAAGCTTATCATTTATAGCATGTGGCCACATTTACAATACGTTGGTAGTGTATGGTCATCCTATAAGTAGAAACACAGATAACCATTAGAAAATGTGCAAAGGAGAGCTATTAGAATGCTACCTCAGATGATGAACTTAACCCTGTCACATTCTGTACGTGCCTGTCCCAAGTCAGGAATCTGTAATTCAGTGGTTGTCGTTTGTTGCTGTGTTACATATTTGTTTTTCGTTCATTATTTCGTACATAAATTAGGCCGTTAGTTTTCTCATTTGAATTGTTTTACATTTGTCATTTCGGGGCCTGACTATGCGGTATTGGCTTTGCTAATTTTTTAAGGCCGTACGGTGACCTATAATTGTTAATTTCTGTGTCATTTGGTCTGTTGTGGAGAGTTGTCTCATTGGCAATCATACCACGTCTTCTTTTTATATTAAGTTACGAAGGAAGATTGTGTAAACAGAACCGACATAAGATATGGACTACTAACTGTAAGAAAACCAGTTTTTATTGTTGAAGAAGAAAATGAGGAGCTGCCTTCAGATAGCTTTTACTCAAATGGTGCTGTGGGCAGAAACTTTAATGTCCTAAATATAACCATAGGAGATAAACTTTACTATCTCATGTTGATAACCAATTCCCAAATGTGTAAAATATCTAAGTACGAATAACTTGAACATACGGATAATGATAAATGAAGACAACACATTTTTATCTTTATTGTAGGAATTTTTAAAGCTTAACTTTGCAGAAAGAAAACAGCATAATTGTACTCAATTATAATGATCATCTACCTGGTGAAAAAGAAAATGTTAATTATAACAATCAGAGTTATCTCTCTTTATTCACGAACTGGACTTTTATGATATCAAATATACAATTCCTTGATAAAAGTCATCCTATAAAAGCTTTATACTAGGATGACTTTTATCAAGGAATTGTATATTTTGTATACAATTCTTTGCTTTTATGTATGTTCCGTATCTAATTAACATAATCAGAGTGAGCGGAGTGAGAAAGATTGGTATGAAAGTGCGAATGATCGTGTTAAATTTTGTAATGCCTGAAATGGTCCTGTGATTAGGAAATAAAGAATTTGATTTGATTTGATTAGAAACAACATCAGGTAACATACGCAGGGGCGGATCCAGCCATTTATAAAAGGGGGGTTCCAACTATATGTCCCCATTCTAATGCATTGATCGTCAAAAAAAGGGGGGTTCCAACCCCCGGACCCCCCCGGATCCGCCACTGATACGGTAATAGATTTAACGTTTCTAGAAGTTGAAAACATTGGGGGAAACATCAAGAATTCTGCCCCATTCCCTTTTCTAGTCTACATACATGTACCTTATACGTATACATGTTATTTTATGATTAACCTATATTTGCATATTTAACCTTTTTTGTAGAATTCCGTCGTAATTCCTTGTTTATGAACCCGAAGTTCGATGGATTTGAAGTTCGACATCTAGTTTACACATCATTTTTATCAATCTTTATAATATTTTTTATAAGCGACATACATTGTATTCTTATTTCGAGAAACTAAGTTCGTTTTAAAATAATCATACTGATAATAATACCTAGTCTTATTAACAACCCTAATTTCTATTCACTGAGGGTGTGTGTGGTAGTTCCTTCATTTCTATATTCTTTAACTTTTTAGCCCATTTTTCTCTATTCTTTATATTTTTGTCCTATTATTCTATATTCTTTAAATTCAAGTACCCCATTATGCTCTGTTCTTTTTTTCTCTCTCATTTTCTCTTTTTTTTTTTTTTTGGCCCTTTATTCTGCACCTTTTTGTGTGTTATTCTCTATTCTGTAAACCCCATCAGACCCTCTTCACTTATATCCACACTTGTATCGCGTGACTATTGGCTGATCTAAGGTGCAGTGACAAATAGATATTCCTGACCAATTTAGCCTATCGACACCGGAAGGAAACCCTTTTAATGTTTTTCAACCATGTGAGGAAATTGTCAAGTTGCTTATGTATTTGTATCGATTAAAATTAAAATTTGATATGAGCTGCGTCGGATAGAAATCGACCTTATGCATGTTATGCAAATGAATATCAATACATCTGTTAGCTTTTTTCAGGGTTGAAAAATCTCTATGTAAAGTCTGTTACTGTTTGAAAATTGAGTTGATATAAGAACCTTACAAAGCAGACCAAAATTCATCTTTTATTTCGTATTTGAATGTTCCAAAATCAATCAAAGTCTTATACATGTACATGTACATGTATACGTGCACTTGCATAATGTCGATTTTTATCTGACGCAGCTCATATCTTTATCATGTAGTTACTTGAGCAGAAAGGTGTATCAACATCTGAATAGGCTTGAATGACTTCTGATGTCTATAGTAACTAGATATAAGAAGATGTGGTATGAGTGCCAATGAGACAACTCTCCATCCAAGTCAAAATTTATAAAAGTAAACCATTATAGGTCAAAGTACGGTCTTCAACACGGAGCCTTGGCTCACACCGAACAGTAAGCTATAAAGGGCCCCAAAATTACTAGTGTAAAACCATTCAAACGGGAAAACCAACGGTCTAATCTATATAAAAAACGAGAAACGAGAAACACTTATGAACCACATCAACAAACGACAACTACTGAATATCAGATTCCTGACTTAGGACAGGTGCAACCAAATGCAGCGGGTTTAAACGTTTTAATGGTACCAAACCTTCATCCTTTTTCTGAAACAATAGTGTAACATCACAACATAGAAAGACACACTATAAAATATCAACTGAAGACTTACTAATATTCTTACATATGTATCTTCCTAGTGCTTATATAGCTCTGATTCCTTTCCCGCGTTTGGATTTACTTTTAGTCATTTTTGGTTTTATCAATTTTTCGTCGTTTGTAATAAGGTTGAGATTTCAAATATTTTTTCCCGAAGAGACGTTAATTGTCGAAATGCGCATATGGTGCGGTAAAATTGAGACAGTTAATGTTACCAATAAACTAATAAATTTTATATAGCATAGAGCATAGAAGATTTATAGATCGTATACTTGTACATTACATGAACCAAAGCGAATAAATAGACGAGGGTGTGGATGGGGTGTCCTTCGTTTCTGTATTTTTTAATTTTATAGGCCATTATTCTCTATTCTAAAATTGAGAATGGACTCGAATGGGGAATGTGTCAAAGAGACAACAACCCGACCATAGAGCAGACAACAGCTATATATATTTTAGCACCCCATTTTTCTCTATTTTCTTTGTTTTTTAGCCCTGTATTCTGCACATTATGCACATTATTCTCTATTCTGTAAACCCCATCAGACCCTCATAGATAGAAGACAAACATTCACAGCAGCAAAACTTAATAAGAGATTTAAGCAGTAGTTCAGGTATATAAAACATAGAGATGAGCAAACCATAAAAGGCCCTGTCGAGGCAAATGTAAAACAATTTAAAGAGAAAACTAACGGCTGATTATGTAACAAAACAAACACAAAATACAGCCACAAACGACAATCATGAATTACAGGTGACCAGGGGCGGATCCAGGATTTTGGAAAGGGGGGGCGAAGTATGAAAAGATTGCCGAGCGGAGGGAGGCGAAAATTTTTTTGGACCTTTTTTTGGCTAAAAGACATAACATAAGTGTAAAATGCACTTTTTTTAACGGTTCCTGACGTAAGGCATGTATATTTTATAGTTAAAGTGTAAGGGTTGGACATTTTTGATGCCGTATTCTCCCCATTAATTGTCTATTATAAAATGATTAGATGGATCCAAAGCTTTGTACTAATATATTTCATGTGGGACTTGTCAGTAAAACATTGACATGGAAAATTCTCGTTTGTTGTATGTTTAGTTAGCATAACGTCACGGATTTCTTGTTGTAAACAAGATATACGCCGGGCTATTCAATGAAATTTACAATACGACCGACACGAGTTAAGAAAGACAAACAAGCAATTTTTATCCAAATGTTTGGTTGAAATGTTTCACCCAACAAGGGAAGTTAGAGGTTTCAAATCAACCAAAGGCTACGAATGAGTCTGAAATGACAACGGATATATGAATGACGGTCGACAAATGGAGACACAAAGGCCACACCCAGCAGACAGGTTGCAGTCGGGCCTTGAAAAAGTATTCATTTTATCAGTTCGACGAAACAGACATTCCAGTCAGATATGGGATTTACATGCAAACCCCCGGCCCCAAAAAAATTACGCCCGTTTTTTTATTCATCTTGTTCATTTAATGCTAAATAATTAATCTGTTGGAAATTTTTGTTTCTAATAGCAAAAAAAAAATGGACAAGATTATTGTTTTCAATCCAGATACGGCCAGAATTTTTGTTTAAGGCAAAAATCAGGGTCAGAATTTTTTCTCTCAAACATCTCAGACTGCCCCCTCAAATAAAATGGTCCGTACCTTAGACTTTAAATCTATCTAGAGCTTATTGACTGGGGATCATTATTCAGCTATGTTATTAATAGGCTGGGGCGTGTTGGGTTAAACATGTTTTCGTAGGTAAATAATATTGCTGTGGAACTTTTTTTCCATGAAAGTTTAATAGAGTATTACTTTCTGTTCGGTGGAATTGTGAAATAGAAGTCAATAAATACGTTCTTGCTCAATCCTTTGTCGCTTTGAAGGTGTCATGCTTGTCATCCTCAGCCTAAGCAATGAGTTACTGTAATTTGAATTTCAAAAAGACTGAGTGACGTTTTTTCGACGCACTGGTCAACTCCACCGTAGCGAATCACATGATTTTGACATAATCAATAATATATTACAGTAAATACGAGCGAAACATATCTTTATAAGTAAAGAATTGCCGCATAAAAATTAAATACGCGGAAAATGGCAAAGTTCACGAAGTCTAGTCTGATTAATCATTTTACAAAAAAAAAAAAAAAAAAAAGTGCAAGCAAAGGGGGGCGTACGCCTCTACGCCCCCCTCTGGATCCGCCACTGGTGACTGATATGACTTGGGACAGGCACATACATAGCATTTGACGGGGTTACATATTTTTTGTGGCCGCCCGATCCTCTCCTTTACCTCGGATAGTGGTGAAACAGCACATAAGAACGAACTATATACAAATCAATTGAAAGGGCTTTACTCATCAGATCGATACAAAGCACAAACACAACTAACTAATAAAATTGAGAATGGAAATTGGGAAAATGTCAAAGAGACAACAACCCGACCAAAGAGCAGACAACAGCTGAAGGCCACCAATGGGTCTTCAACGCAGCGAGAAAATCCCGCACCCGGAGGTGGTCCTCAGCTGGCCCCTAAATAAAATTGGTAACTAAAACTACATAAGTTAAAAAGCACAAATACTAAAAGCACTCTATGCATTTGTCAGCAGAAAGAACTAACCTGAGTTATGCACTATATAAAAGCATAACACTGATATCATAATAGCGCTAAAAAAATCCATAGCACCAGTACAATAAATTTAAAGATTAAAATATGAATATTATAAATGTCAGATCATTCTGATTGGCAATATCGACATTCGCACGAGTGAGGTACCGTTCTATGGTTTCCAATTTTGAACTGTCCCAGCGTCATGGCTTTCCGGAGTTCATTTGGTAACTCATTCCATACGGTTTGTCCTGCATATCTAGAGTAGAGGTCATGTGTGGTGTTTTTTACCCTAGATATTTTTAGTGTTTTTATTTCTTAAAGAAAAACATTTTATTTGAATTTTAAAGAATTGACAACTCTTATTGATTGTTTCTCCTATTGTATTTGATTCCAAGATAAACAAGATTTTTGTAGAAGTTGCTCTTCATTACTAGACTGATCTTCATATGTAAACCCTCGAGCGTGCTGTTACATTTTCTCTTATTTCATTACTATTATATTCACCACAAAAGTGACATAAAATATTCACTTCCGATTACATGTCGTTGTCACAGTCTTCTATCTTTTTTTTTTACATATATTTGAAATGTACAGAAAACATTCATCATGGATCAAATTTATGTTGATAGTCTAGCATTGCTCCTTTTTTTCACCACATATCCTATTTCTATCCAAATTTAAGGTTATTTTTTGTTTTTACATACTGTTATTAAAATAGTCTCTGTCCTCTAGCGTGGCGCTCAGTCGGTACAAACAATAGCTTTAAGAATTTGCAAAAATGCAGGGGATAGTTCCCTACTTCATTGTATCCTGTCATAAGGACCTGTCTTGGTTTTCTGTGCATAGATATTGGACGGATATCAGCGAGGTGCTTGTCAGTTGAATCGCTTCTTAATCTAAGACAAATATTTTACTCCTCAAATAATGTTAAAAAACAAATGCTCTGGATTTTTTTTGTATTTTGTATTTTGTTTTTTGCTTAAAATAATTTGCTAAGCCTGTAATAAATGCGTTTAATACATTTTATTTAGTATTAATCGGTGCATCGAAGATCCAGAAAGGATTTTTTTCTTCTTTTCATAATACCTGTGTAGAGCTCCTTCCAAAAGTATGTTACTTACACGGATTTGTTAAACGTTTTTTGTATTCCTTTATTGATTAACCACCGGAAGTAAACATTACACACTCACTTTTCCGGCGATAAGGAATGCAATCAGACATGAGGAGAAGTGAAAACACAATATATCGTTTAATTGGTAAGTGCAGTGTCAATCAAGATTTGTATGGAAAATTAAAAAAAATCCTTCACGGATTTAAAATAAATATAAAAATAGGGGAATGTAGTGTGATTGACAAATATTATGGGACACCGGAGGCGGAGTCCTTTGGAAGCAAGTTAACTCGTACCATTGTAAACTCGTACCACGTAAACTCGTACCAAAAAAGTTAACTTGTACCAACGTGAACTCGTACCACTGGGAAGTCGTACAAATCAGAACTCGTACCACTGCAAACTCGTACCATTAAAAATATATTCAAAAATACGAATGTTTTATGATTTTTTTTTTTGGTAAACTTAATAAAAAAAGTTGAATTACTTGAATTTTATACTAGATTTTATTTTATTATTTTTTTTTAAGCTTTATACAAAAAATTAAAATATCTTTGAATTTTATACCAGATTTTAATGAAAACTTAGACAAAAATCAACTTGTTTAATCATATTATTAAATTTTGATTGTTGTTATATAATTTAACAGCTTGGAATTAAATGTATAATGTTTATTATTAAATGAAATTCCTGATTATCAAAACATAAGCTGACATGAGTTGTCTCAAAGCTCACTTTCCTCATAAAATGGGGCATGTTTGTGAGGTTTCTCATAACCACAATGGAAGACGACAATTGTATATGGTGCCACTCTCTGGTTAGACCCCGACAAGAAGCAATAGAGTGTGATGTATGTTCTAAATGGCAACACAGAAAGTGCGGAAATATAGGTAGCTACAAATTGGTCATTGTAATTTCAAATTATATACATTTTACAGACTTAAGAGGTATCGAGTGAAATTAAAGTATATATTCATCATTAAACACCATTTGAATGCATTTAAATAAGGCCAAAATAAATAAATAGTGTGTTTCCTATTTCACCTCGAAAAAAATTAGGTAGGGTAGGTAGGTAAAACATTTTATTTTAAAAAAACTTTTTATTTTTTTCCATCGATAACAGCAGAAAAAGGTTCCAAATGAAATCATTTGATGAGTCTTGCATGCTTCTTTGATATTAAGAATAGTACTTAAATCTACAGCTTTTTTAATTGTCTGTTTTAGTTCTGTGTAAGAAATATGAAAATAAACTTTAATGCAAATTTTATGCATTTCATGGGTCGTAATATATTGACAGACTTTAGAAACGCAACACACATTTTGGTGAACTTTTTTTTACCAAATCACAATTGATCCTCATATAACAACTATTCATGCTTACCATACTTCTTTATGGTTAGAAAAATTCAATAACTGACGTACCTGAGGTTATGTACATGTAACATATCGGATTATTGAATTCGCACGAATTTCTCAATGCGAAATTTGAAACCAACAAATGATTTTTTTAAGGATTTTTTTTTGGTGAAACAATTCGTTCAATCTGTACCCACACTTGAATCATTAAACAAATGTTGCATCCCCATATTGCCGAGACTAAGCAGTGAAAATCTGAATCAGGAATATTGCAGGCAGGAATACGTGAACGTTCTGTTTTCAGACAATTTCACCTCAGAAACTCGTTTAACTGTCCTAAAAACAACGGTACAGGCAGTCAGGATTTGTTGATGACCATCCATGACCAGATCAATATGTAGTGACGACGCAACGTCAATAAAATTTGATTATGCAACATCATTTGCGAGTCTTTTTTATGGCTGCAACGTCAACTGCTAATCAAGTCGACAAATGCAATGGCAGACAGATTCATGCCAAAAATGTTTCCCATATACTGAAATGCCAAAGAATCGACTGCAGAAAAACATTTGAAGCTCTTAATTTTAAACCCCTTAATTGCTAAAACACACTGTAATGCATGGGGCAAAGGCAAATTCAAAAGGTACAAAACAGAACTCAAAACATGCCCTCATAATTGGTTGACCTTTCTGACAATCATTTTGACGTTGGTGGCAGGCAGTCATTGTCTTCGACGGTGATACATCCATTGATAAGGAGAAAACCAGGGTTTCAGTGCATATACCACATGAATTAAACTTTAAAAATGACGTCATGAGTTCAACTTTTGAACTGCAAACTTTTTGTTCAGACAATTAAGAAATGAATAAAAGTTATCTTTATACATTTACTTTACAAAAATTGTCTGTTTGAAAATGGGAGTAAAAAAGAATAATCTAGTGTTGCGTTTTAAAGTCCGTCAGTATAGGAATATGTTCTTGTCGATTAATTATCTTAAAGCAAAAATGGCAGTGAAAAATCTGGCATGGAATTATTATGTTTGGCCTCGCTGAACCTAACAATGTAAATGACACACAGGATATATATGTGGGAACAGATTCCTACTCCCACCCCTCACCCTTTTTTTTAGTAGTAAAAACACTGCAAATCGATGCCAAGCAGCAGCTTATTATGATTTTTCGAGAGGTAATACTCTTACACCCTTTTTATACGACCACAAAAAAATTTTTGTGGTCGTATATTGGTATGACGTTGGCGTCGTCGTCGTCGTCGTCTGGCGTCGTCCGAAGACACATTGGTTTTCGCACTCTAACTTTAGTTTAAGTGAATGGATCTCTATGAAATTTTACCACAAGGTTCAATACCACAAAAGGAAGGTTGGGATTGATTTTGGGGGTTATGGTACCAACAGTAAAGGAATTAGGGGCCAAAAAGGGGCCAAAAATAAGCATTTTTGTAACTTCCAGACATAACTTGTGTGTTAGTGTATGGATCTCTCTGACATTGTACCACAAGGTTCCATATCACAAAAGGAATGCTGGGATTGATTTTGGGGGTAATTGCCTCAAAATATTAGGAATTAGGGGCAAAAAAAGGGGCAAAAAAACAAGCATTTTTCTAGTTTCATGACAATAACTTGTGTGTAAGTCCATGGATCTTTCTGAAATTGTACTACAAGGTTCCATATCACAAAGGAAAAGCTGGAATTGAGTTTGGGGGTAATTGCCCACAACGTTTAGGAATTGGGGGCCAAAAAGGGGCCAAAAATAAGCATTTTTCTAGTTTCCAGACAATAACTTGTGTTCAAGTGTATGGATCTCTCTGAAATTGTACTGCAAGGTACCATACCACAAAAGGAAGGCTGGGATTGATGATGGGGGTAATTGCCTCAATATTTTAGGAATTAGGAGCCAAAAAGGGGCAAAAAACAATCATTTTTCTAGTTTAAGGACAATAACTTGTGTGTAAGTGTATGGATCTTTCTGATATTGTACTACAAGGTTCCATATCACAAAGGGAAAGCTGGGTTTGAGTTTGGGGGTAATTGCCCTAATTGTTTAGGAATTTGGGGCCAAAAAGGGGCCAAAAAACACATTTTTCTAGTTTCCAGACAATAACTTGTGTTCAAGTGTATGGATCTCTCTGAAATTGTACTGCAAGGTACCATACCACAAAGGGAAGGCTGGGATTGAGTTTGGGGGTGATAAATCATAAGGGGGTTCAAAAAATTTGGGGGGGGGGGTTTTGTCCTTTTTTTTCTTTTTTTCCTTTTTTTTTTCTTTTAAAATTTTCCATTTTAAGTTGGTTATTTCTGATTTATATTTAAAAGCAAATTATAATGATATGGTAGGAGATACACACCAAACAGGATGTGTAAATTATTATATAATAAGTATTGTGCAATAGCAAGAAATTTTCAATTGCACAGTATTGCACAATAGCAAGAAATCTTCAATTGCACAGTATTGCGCAATAGCAAGAAATCTTCAATTGCACAGTATTGCGCAATAGCAAGAAATATCCAATAGCACAAAATTGCGCAATAGCAAGAAATTGTCAATTGTACAGTATTGTGCAATAGCAAGAAATATTTAATTGCACAGTATTGTGCAAAAGAAGATACTTCTTATAAATTGCTTATTTCTTGACCAATTTCAATGGGGTTTTATTCTTGAATTCTTGGGGTTCTTTAATATGCTGAATCTAACCGTGTATTTAGTGTTTGGATTTTGGGCCCCGTTTTTAAATTGGTCCACATTGAGGTCCAAAGGGTCCAAAATTAAACTTTGTTTGATTTCATCAAAAATTGAATCATTGGGGTTCTTTGATATGCTAAATCTAACCGTGTATTTAGATTCTTAATTTTTGGTTCCGTTTTCAAATTGGTCTACATTAAGGTCCAAAGGGTCCAAAATTAAACTTAGTTTGATTTTAACAGAAATTGAATTCTTAGGGTTCTTTGATATGCTGAATCTAAACATGTATTTAGATTTTTGATTATGGGCCCAGTTTTCAAGTTGGTCCAAATCGGGGTCCAAAATTAAACTTTGTTTGATTTCAACAAAAATTGAATATATGGGGTTCTTTGATATACTGAATCTAACCATGTATTTAGATTTTTGAATTTTGGGCCCCGTTATCAACTTTGTCCACATTGAGGTCAAAAGGGTCCAAAATTAAACTTTGTTTGATTTCATCAAAAATTGAATTCTTGGGGTTCTTTGATATGCTGAATCTAACCATGTATTTAGATTTTGGATATTGGACCATAATAGGTGAATGTCCAATTTAAAATTTTTAAGTTCTTAGACCACATTCATTCTGTGTCAGAAACCTATGCTGTGTCTAATATTTAATCACAATCCAAATGCAAAGCTGTATCAAGCTTGAATGTTGTGTCCATACTTGCCCCAACTGTTCAGGGTTCGACCTCTGCGGTCGTATCAAGCTGCGCCCTGCGGAGCATTTTATTATCTAATATATAGATGTGTGTTGATGTTTGACAGAATTTAATCTTGAAGAGGGGCTGACAATATTAAAATTCCAGGTTTTGAGAAGAGTGAAATCTTTGTCTTATTAAATCTATGGAAAAAGATTGTAGATATTATTAGGACATGATTTTTTTTTCCTTCTCTAGTATAAAATGTTGTGGGACCAGCCAGAGAAAATATGAAAGAATAAAAGTAGACATGGTGCTGGGGCATATTCATTTATAAATGAACATGAATCATACACCATGTCTGCCTACTGGGGAAAGCTTTTTATTCTTTGTTACACATTGTCTGCCCACTTGCCGTCGTGAACTCAAACTGTCAAATCCTCAAAAGCATTAACAGCCGTATATGTTGCCCTAAGAACAATTTTTTACAACATTCGTAAGAGCATTTTTCACAACAAAAGCTGGATTGATTTTAGCAGTAAATTGATTTCATTTTACTCTTAAATTATTTGTCAATTAACCGACAGAATTAGATACAGTCTGTACAACCTGAAACGATTCTGACTTTTGGTTCAAAGAACCACAGGTACAAAATGAGATTTTGTTAATATATGTATATATACTGAATACATTATTCACTATATATACAAATATTTAAAAAATCTTGTCTTGCATCTGTGCAAAGAAGTTGAGCAAAATGCGTCAACTTCGTATTTTTTTTGTTTATTTAAAATCTTGGTTCTTGAAACGCTTTACTTATCTATATTGATCATTGCTATCAAACGTTTTGAAGATCTGTAGTTTTCTAAGCGAATAGTCAAATCCGGACAGACAGAAAAATACGGATTTTTAATATTTTTATTTTATTTTTGTCAATAAAATGTTTAGGGTCGGCGTCAGAAACGGACGTAGGGTCGGGAAACCGGAAACACACTATTTATTTATTTTGGCCTAAGTTGGTACGAGTTTACAATGGTATGAATTTACCGTGGTACGAGTTTGCATTGGTACGAGTTCTTTTTTAGTGGTACGAGTTGACATTGGTACGAGTTTACAATGGTACGAGATAACTATAATTCCAGACCGTTGATGGAAATTCCTTGACAACTCGCCCCACCCCCACTGCCAAATCGCCCCACTTTTTCACCAACTCGCCCTACTTTCTAAAAAACCGCCCCACTCTTGTTTACCGTTGAATATAGGTCTGCCAACTCGCTCCACTGATTAAAAAGGTTAAAATCCCGCTGAATAAAGGTCTGCCAACTCGCCCCATTTATGTCAATTATGACGAATCCAGATTCGTTTGCCCAAATTATATAACGTACGTTCACACCCTTTTTATTGGTCTTGTGTTAAATAATTTTTCAATTGTACTTTGGTAAGTGTATTGCTCATTTTTCTGTAAATATTTTTTTTGTTCATTGTTTCAAAATGAAGTGACTTTCTAAATACAATTTTTGTGTTTAATATTTTTGTAATCATGATTTGGATATTGTATTGCTATAAATAAGTTTTTCCATTGTTTCAAAATGAAGTGACTTTCTAAAAACGATTTTTGTGTTGAATATTTCTTTAATCGTGTTTGGGTTAGCAATGGTTAGTGTATTGCTATAATTTTTTTTTTCATTGTTTCAAAATAAAGTGACTTTCTAAAAAGGTTTTTTGTGTTGAATATGTTTTTATACGACCGCAAAAAAATTTTGTGGTCGTATATTGGTATGACGTTGGCGTCGTTGTCGTCATCGTCGTCCGAAGACACATTAGTTTTCGCCCTCTAACTTTAGTTGAAGTCAATGGATCTCAATGAAATTTTACCATAAGGTTCAATACCACAAAAGGAAGGTGGGGATTGATTTTGGGGGTTATGGTACCAACAGTTAAGGAATTAGGGGCCAAAAATAAGCATTTTTGTAACTTCCAGACATAACTTGTGTGTAAGTGTATGGATCTCTCTCACATTGTACCACAAGGTTCCATATCTCAAAGGGAATGCTGGGATTGATTTTGGGGGTAATTGCCTCCAAATTTTAGGAATTAGGGGCCAAAAATAAGCATTTTTCTAGTTTCCAGACAATAACTTGTGTTCAAGTGTATGGATCTCTCTGAAATCGTACTGCAAGGTACCATACCACAAAGGGAAGGCTGGGATTGATTTTGGGGGTAATTCCCTCAAAATTTTAGGAATTAGGGGCCATAAAAGGGCAAAAAAACAAGCATTTTTCAAGTTTCAGGACAATAACTTGTGTGTAAGTGTATGGATCTCTATGAAATTGTACTTCAAGGTTCCATATCACAAAGGGAAAGCTGGGTTTGAGTTTGAGGGTAATTGCCCTAAAAGTTTAGGAATTTGGGGCCAAAAAGGGGCCAAAAACAAGCATTTTTCTAGTTTCCAGACAATAACTTGTGTTCAAGTGTATGGATCTCTCTGAAATTGTACTGCAAGGTACCATACCACAAAGCGAAAGCTGGGATTGAGTTTGGGGGTGATGAATCATAAGGGGGTTCAAAAAATTTGGGGGGGCGGGGGGTTTCCTTTTTTTTCTTTAAAATTTTCCATTTTAAATTGGTTATTTCTGATTTATATATAAAAGCAAATAATAATGATATGGTTTGAATAGGTAAATAAAATTTTTTTAAGTTCTTAGACCACTTTCATTCTGTGTCAGAAACCTATGCTGTGTCAAATATTTAATTACAATCCAAATTCAGTGCTGTATCAAGCTTGAATGTTGTGTCCATACTTGCCCCAACTGTTCAGGGGTTCGACCTCTGCGGTCATATCAAGCTGCGCCCCAGCGGAGCATTTTATTAATGATAAAATACCAAACCGTTATTAAACTCAACAACAACAACATTTTGAATAATCATTGTTTTTATACGCCCGTTTACGGGACATATTATGGTATACAGTTGAGCGCCTGTCCGTCTGTCTGTTCGTCCGTCGTCAACATGTCTGACATTTATTCAAAAACGCTTTAACCAATATGCATGAAACTTTGGCGAATTGTTTATATCTATTCATGTGAGCTCCCTATCGGTTTTTATAAATTTCAGATTTACCATTTCCGATTTTTGGGGTTTTATTCATTAAAAAAGGGGGGATTTTCCAGTTTTCGGACAATAACTCAAAAATGATTTCTTCAATTTGCATGAAACTTTTGTGAATTGTTCATATCTATTGACGTGAGCTCCCTTTTATACTTTATAAATTCCGGATTTACCGTTTCCGAGTTTTGGGGTTTTATTCATTAAAAAAGGGGGGATTTTCCAGTTTTCAGACAATAACTCAAAAACAATTTCACCAATTTGCAAGAAACTTTGTTGAATTGTTTATTTCTATCGACATGAGCTCCCTTTTGATTTTTATAAATTTCAGACTATACGTTTCCGATTTATGGGGTTTTATTCATTACAAAAAGGGGGATTTTCCAGTTTTCGGACAATAACTCAAAGATGCTTTCAGCATTTTTTATGAAACTTTGGTAAATGGTTTATATCTATTTTTGTAAGCTCCCTTTTGTTTTTATAAATTTTCGATTTTATGTTTCAGAGTTATAAGATTTTATTTGTTTATTGTCTGACAACAGATTTACTAAGTATTACGCAACAGCACAGTGTATTGCACAACAGCAAGAAATCTTTCATATAACTAATTTCAAGTTCTTTGGCTATATTTATTCAGAAAACTATAATATATCAAATATTGAATTACAATCCAAATTCAGACCTGTATCAAGCTTGAATATTGTGTCCATTTTTGCCCCAACTGTTCCGGGTTGGACCTCTGCGGGTGTATCCAGCTGCGCTCAGCGAAGCAGTTTATTACTCATGCCAAGCTAAATACATGCTAACTTCATGCAGAATTTACATCAAAGCTAGTTAAAACAACAATCACGATTAAAATCGATTTTCAAACACATAACAATAACACCAAGTTTAGCTGTGTAAACACCATATTAACAATAATCATACATATAATAATTAATCATCAAATCAATTTAAAACAATATTTTATTTAAAAATTCCTGATTTTTTATTTATGAAAATAAAAATATTTTGATATAAACATCTGAAAAAACAATTAATTATTCATCAGGTTTTTGAATTTAAAAAAAGGTTGCTAACGTGTAGGGTGTGAACGGACCCAGAGGGCGAATGTGTGGGGTGCGAACATGTATTGGGCGAACGGACCCGATACTATTTATGAAAAATAGTAAAATCCCGATGAATTTAGTCCTGCCAACTCGTCCCACTTATGAAAAAAAGAATAACATCTTACTGCATTAATGACTACCAACTTGCCCCACTTATAAAAAGGAGTTTAATCCCATTGAATAAAAGTCTGCCATCTTGCCCAACTAATGAATAAAAGAATTAAACTACGGAATTAAGGTCTACCAACTCGCCCCACTTATGAATTAAATGAATACTGATGAAAACCTTAGAAATGCATCTTGTTTTTTTAACTCTTTTCTTTTGGTTGAAATAAAGCAGAAAGAAGTAAGTATCAGCATTTCTGTGACGTACGATGTTATTGGCTATTGTAACTGTTTATGACATTTGTTTTCTGGTAAATATAATCACTGTTTTATTAGATAAGTCAAGAATCATGGGTGTTGATGATTATTATAAAGTTATTCTCCAATAAATACTAAAATTACATAATAAAAAATAATGTATCTACAATTTTATTTTAAGAACATGAAGAAATGAAGCATCATTTAATTTCAATCATAATCATTATTCAATTTTCGATTTTTATTAGTATCACAAGTGATTTGTTTGATTCTGTGTAGATAAGTTTTCATAAGTGGGGCGAGTTGGCAGACCTTTATTATATATTATCACTTTTGTCATAAGTGGGGTGAGTTGGTAAACCAGCTAGAGTGGAGCGATATTTTAGAAAGTGAGTCAAGTTGGTAAACAACAGTATGGCGATTTTTTATACGACTGCCAAAAAATTTTGCGGTCATATAATGGTATGACGTTGGCGTCGACGACGTCGTCCAAAGACACATATGTTTTCACACTCTTACTTTAGTTTGAGTGAATGGATCTCTATGAAATTTTACCATAAGGTTCAATACCACAAAAGGAAGGTTGGGATTGATTTTGGGGGTTATGGTACCAACAGTTAAGGAATTAGGGGCCAAAAATAAGCATTTTTGTAACTTCCAGACATAACTTGTGTGTTAGTGTATGGATCTCTCTGACATTGTACCACAAGGTTTCATATCACAAAGGGAATGCTGGGATTGCTTTTGGGGGTAATTGCCTCAAAATTTTAGGAATTAGGGGCCAAAAAAGGGGCAAAAAACAAGCATTTTTCTAGTTTCATAACAATAACTTGTGTGTAAGTGTATGGATCTTTATGAAATTGTACTACAAGGTTCCATATCACAAAGGGAAAGCTGGAATTGAGTTTGGGGGTAATTGCCCAAAAAGTTTAGGAAAAAGGAGCCAAAAAGGGGCCAAAAATAAGCATTTTTCCAATTTTCCAGACAATAACTTGTGTTCAAGTGTATGGATCTCTCTGAAATTGTACTGCAAGGTACCATACCACAAAGGGAAAGCTGGGATTGAGTTTGGGGGTGATGAATCATGGGGTTTTTTTTTTTCGTTTTTTTCATTTTTTTTTCTTTAAAATTTTCCATTTTAAATTGGTTATTTCTGATTTATATATAAAAGCAAATAATAATTATATGGTTGAAAGACCTCATTCATTCTGTGTCAGAAACTTATGCTGTGTCAAATATTTAATAACAGTCCAAATTCAGTGCTGTATCAAGCTTGAATGTTGTGTCCATACTTGCTCCAACTGTTCAGGGTTCGACCTTTGCGGTCGTATCAAGCTGCGCCCAGCGGAGTATTTTATCAAAAAGTGGGTCAAGTTCGTGAAAAAGGGGGGCGATTTGGTGTGGGGCGAGTTGTCTTGCTTCCCTATGATGACATGCAAGTGCACTTGGATGTTAGCAACTACAGGTCGCCTTATGACCTTCAGAAACGAGCAAAACCCACACTTTAGCTAATTTGAAGCAGGTGTTGACTTGGGCATCTTTCATTAACTTAAAAGGGTGGGGCGATTTTTGTCAGGTGTTGCATTTAACAAGTTCTTTTGACATGTTTGATGGGGTCACTTTGAGTGGAACCAAAAATGGTTTGTCAATAATGTTAGGTGTATAGTTCTTTTAGCATTATCACATCTCAAATACATGGAGATTATTAAGCCCCCCCGTCATGGTCTTTTAAACTCAGTTTTACTGTGGATATTGCTGTGCGTTTGTTTATTCTACATTGGCTAGAGTTTTACGGGAGGGTTGAGATCTCATATAACATGTTTAACCCTGCCCCATTTTTGCGCCTGTCCCAAGTCAGGAACCTCTGGCCTTTGTTAGTCTTGAATGTTTTTTTTAATTTCGGTACATTTATATGTTTTGGAGTTTAGGATGACGTTCATTTTCTCTGAACTAGTACACATTTTTGTTTAGGGGCCAGCTGAAGCCTGCCTCCCTGTGCGGGATTTTCTCGCTGTGTTAAAGACCCATTGGTGGCCTTGGGCTGTTTTCTGCTCTTTGGTCAGGTTTTTGTTTCTTTGACACATTCCCCGTTTCCATTCTCAATTCTACTGACTGAAACTTCTGCATATAGTGTTAAGAGGCCTAATCACCTATTTTTATTTATTTTCTATATCAGTCAATGTATTGGCATAAACATGATAAATAGTTTTGTAATTCTGTAATTGGGTTGAATTTCAAATGCAAAGCTTAACTTACTCTATGATATATATGTATTAATAAATTTCCCTTGACTTTAAACATTACTCTATCCATTCTATGATTAGTCCTGGTCACAACTGTATGTTTGTACTTGATTGATTGATTGATTGGTGTTTAACGCCATTTTGTGGCGGTCAGTTTTTATTGGTGGAGGAAGCTGGAGTGCCCAGAAAGAACCACCGACCTTCAGTAGGAAATGTTCGTACATGTACTTAAAGTGCTGAGAAAGCGTAACAATCCGGAATTTTTCCGTCACTGGTAACAAAAAGTACAAAATATAATTATTCCCCTTTTTCTGCCAAGTGATAACTGTAAAGGCTAGTAACTTTAAGTTTGTTACTAGGTCAGTATATGATTATAGGCATTGTTATGGAGAGAGATTAAATCATATAATACTATTGTTTCATGTTTACTCTTAAGGTGGTACATAACACTACAGGGAGATAACTCTGTAAAAATCAGCTGAATGTTTTAATCTCATTCTATTATTAAGGAGATATTAAGCTTCTCAATGATCAAAATTAGCGTTTGTCAAACTGCTATATATCCAATAAAATTTTTCTGATAAAGTGTGTGGTTCAAGTTTTTTGAAATTTTTTAACTCTTGTCAAAGGGTCAAAGTAAATATTTTGTCAAAATTTTATGAAAATTAAATGAGCCAAATTAATTTTAGTCAAGGTGTTTGGTACCACCTTAAGAAATAAAGATATACATGTACACTATATTAGGATACTAATTTAATTTCTGATTGTACTAAAATTATCACTTCTAGACTCAGCTTATAAAATCTTGATAGTGCAACTGCCTCAATTTAATCATCAATAACTCCTGTCATAAACTTTAATACTAGTTATCTTGTCTAAGGATGTGTTGTGAAAGAGTCAATAGATATAAGAAGATGTGGTATGAGTGCCAATGAGACAACTCTCCATCCAAGTCACAAAGACTTGAATGACCAAGAGCATATGCATCTAACAAGTAACATGTTAATACCAATCAAATCTACTATTACCAGTAACCTTGTCTCATAACTGTCCAAACGTTTTAGACCATTCATCTTTTCCCCCCGGTTAATTCTGTGTTCTTTTTTCTTTTTCTATAAGTTAACCCAAGGATTTGTATAGTAAGTATTACTATACAAATCCTTGGTTAACCTGTAATTGACTAATTAATTATCATGCATGAATTTTTTTGTATCATCACTCTTACATGTCTTACTGAGCAATTGGACAGGGAATACCAATCGGACAGCTGGTCATCATGCTTTGTAGATGCAATCAAAGCTATACCATGGCCAGTTATTCTCTTTTAATTTTAAGACAATTAAAATTTCTATAAAAAATTGTAACAAGGGATGCATCTAGCATTTATCACTTCCTTATTAATGCAGTGATCTCCATGACCTGTTTTATGATGGCGCACCGCCATCGTTAAAATATTTTCCGTCATCGTCAAATGATCTCCGCCATCGTCAAACGAAAAATATTAAATACACATGTATTTTATTTTATTTCTAGGTTTGGAATAAAGTATTAATGTGAATATGGGAAAAAGAAAGAAGGCAGTGCCAAAAAGAGCAGATGAAGAAAAACGAAGATGCATGACATGGAATTTGTTAGATGGGGCATCTGGTTCCCTGTCTATATGTTCAGATAATGATTCTCAACTCTTGAAGGAACAGATTGAAGCTAGAGCCAAGTCCTGTCAGCCAAGTACTTCATCGGGTGTGCAGTCTCAAGAGGAATATTCAGCAGTCAATGACTCCTACGTTCAGTCAGTCTTAAACGAGAATCTGGAAAATTGTGTACATTGCGTAACAATTCAGCAACAGCTTAGAATCAAATCAAATGAATGGTGTAAACAAATTGCAACATTCTCATTGACAATTTCAGAGGAAAAGCCTCTTTTTGAATTAACAGACGATTGTTTGAGCCGGACAGAAGAATTTTGGTTATATGTTGGTTGTGATGGGTGCGAAAGTTTTATTTACACAGAAGAAAATACTGCAAATGGATTAAAGAAGTGTAAATTTTGGTGTATATCATGTTCTTTACCTAGCGAGGTACTTCATTTATATAGTCTTTTTCAGTTGTTTGAAAATCTGTCAAAAATTCCTAATCATTGCAATTTGTTCATTTCCAGGAAATACATGTACCGTAAATGAATATGAATATTTATCTTCTGAATTCTGTGCTTGGAATTTCAATGAGCTCATGGTTCTCAAATCTTGACAAAAGATCAATGTTGATTGCTGAAATTATAATATAATAGGTCTTTATATCTTGTTGAAATTATGATATAATAGGTCTTCATATCTGTAAAGTAAACTTTCCAGTCTGATTGATTTTCTGTGATATTTCAGACACTTTGACAATATAGACAATCTTTTATGATATGATTCCCAGCAAATACGAATTTAAAAGCTGTCAGACATGGAAATTATGAAATTCCTGAGGAAAATTTATTTCCAGCAATTAGATATTTAAAATGGATAATAAACATTTTCAATTTAATTAATGGTTAAATATTTTAACTGTTTTTACTGTACAATTATGTATGGTCAAATGGGGTATTTATATTTGGAGTTTATTTTTTTTTCTAATTTGGTGATTAAAATAAAACAAACAAGAAAATCCCTCACATAAATTTGATTATTCAGAAAGTCTCACAGATAAGAATGAGTGGCAAGAAAAATGTGAATATGAAAAAAGACAAAACGGTTTGGCATTTGAAATTGCTAACATGGCTATGTTTAAAGCCTGCAAAAATACCCACTTTACATTTTACATTCATTTGTAGGTTTTGGGAGCTTTTGCAGCAGACAAAATATTTCAGTTGGTATTAGAAAGATATGACCAGAATCACCAGTCGCTTGACATAGTTGTCTACCTTAGACAAGCTGCCCTCGTTAATATGAAGTTTGCCTGTGAGCCACTGAAAATGAAAAAGCATAGCTTGGCAGTTCAGAGTATTATTGGTCATTTCTTTGGAATTAGACAACATGGTAATACACTGTAAAATAATTTATTTTTTCAGGACTTTGGCGGCTAGAAGAATAATGGGAATAGTAATTGTCACGAAAAGAGTTTTCTATTATAAGAAAACATCAACAAAGTTTAGAAATCAAGAAAATAAATAGTATCAATGTCTGCTAGAAAGGTCTTAACATGAATAAAAGTAGCCACAAAATAAGTTTGTTTATATTTATATTTTTTGATTTTGGTGGTTTATTAAAGAAAAGATAATGAAATCAGCTACTTCACTAAATCTCAAGGACTCATCTAGGATGATTATAAATAAAAGCAATTGTTGGGTATGGGTCATTTAGACAGCATCCTAAAAAGACAGTTGTCAATATACACATGATACGGTCTTCAACAATAAACAGGTGTCATAACAATACAGCAACCTTTAAATTTCCTTGGCTTAAGTTACAATAAGTGGAAATATATTAAAGAGATTTTAAGAGATCTACCACCTACAACAGGGTTCTCACTAAGGCCATTCCATGAGTCCTGGACATGAAAATCTGTATGTACTCATCATTGTCAATTTGTATCAACTGAGCACACATGTCATCGTTTTAGAGCATAATTTAAAAAATAATCAAAAATTTGATGTCATTTTCTTGCTTTTTTTTTTCATGGAGGCTGAAAAACTATACAGCAATAATATTTCTTCTTCTCAATATTGAACTTGCCTTGGTCAAAATTAAGGAGTCCCTGGACTTCATAAATCCATAATGAGAACCCTGTACTCCATTATTTTCCAAATAATTTAAAAACATAACTTTACAAGTTGTGACTAAGACAACCACTGGCAAGGCTCTGGACTTAGGACAGGCTCAATATATAACTTTCTATGTCAAATGTATGTGGCTGGTTTGAACCAGTTTATTTTTAAATCTCAGCCCTTCACTCTTTAAACATGTTTGTTTTAGATAGTACCGTTTTGAATAAGATATATAAATCACGAAAGGAATTCAGAGAAATTAGAAAATTATATGAAATATCTATTTATATTATTATAAAAAATATATATAGAAATTTGTTGCAGAGTACATTAGTGAATTCACAAGAAAACATGATATAGAAGATCTGTATCTGTCTGTCAAAAAACATCATGGTATAGAGAAAAATAAGTACACAGGTGAGGCATCACCAGATATCCAACATCCTTGTCTGATTCCCAGTTTGAGGCCGTATCAGAAAGAGGCTGTCAGATGGATGATGACACAAGAGTCTGATACAAGAATTTATCAAGACAAAGGTAAATAGCACAATTTAGAGTGATTGAAGTATTACAAATAAAAATGAAATGTTGACACAGAGATATGTCTCACCTTTTCTAATTTTGATAGTATAATGCAAATGTAGAATTTAAATGGCATATTTAAACATGTACTAAACTATTTTACATGAACCCAGAAACTATTTATTTTATAGCACAGAAAATATGAATTATCAATACAGTATTTGTGACTGCTTGATTGTAATATTTATGCCCCCCCCCCTGTAGTGGAGGGGGCATTAAGTTTTACCCTTGTCCGTCTGTTTGTCTGTACGTCCGTACGTCCCAAAGTTGGTTTCCGTTCTCTAACTTAAGTTTGCCTCAACCATATGTTATGAAACTTATACACAATGCTTATTACCACAAAATACAGATCAAATTTGAATTTTGGCGGTGTCACTTTAACCGTTCTAGAGTTATGCCCCTTTACAAAAGGAAAAATTGCTGAATTTTCGTTTCCGTTCTCTAACTTAAGTTTGCCTCAACCAAATGTTATGAAACTTATTCACAATGCTTATTACCACAAAATACAGATCAAATTTGATTTTTGCTGGTGTCAATTTTACTGTTCTAGAGTTATGCCCCTTTACAAATGGAAAAATTGCCAAATTTTTCGTTTCCTTCTTTAACTTAAGTTTGCCTCAACCAAATGTTATGACAGATCAATAACATATTTGGGTCGTGTCACTTTTACCATTCTTCAGTTATGTCTCTTTATAACTTTAAATGATATGCAAGCGTGGGCATCATCTGTGTCCCATGGACACATTCCCCATTTATTTTTGTTTGTGATAATTTCCATACATTTAGATAAATTGGGGAGAGATTTAATGTATGAATGAATGCTACAAGTGTATTTTTATTGTACATATACATGTGTGTATCATATTTAACTTTACAGATGCAGACTTACACATGCTGTATAATGTTATCCGACTGACCGATGGTACAGAATTATATTATAATAAATTGGTAGGAAGGTATGTACAAGTACTGTTAGATAAAAGAAATTATAGCAGAATTCTTGGGGTTCTTTGATATGCTGAATCTAAACATGTGTTTAGATTTTTGATTATGGGCCTAGTTTTCAAGTTGGTCCAAGATAGGGTCCAGTATTTAAACTTTGTTTGATTTTAACAAAAATTGAATATATGGGGTTCTTTGATATGCTGAATCTAAACATGTGTTTAGATTTTTGATTATGGGCCCAGTTTTCAAGTTGGTCCAAGATAGGGTCCAGTATTTAAACTTTGTTTGATTTCAACAAAAATTGAATATATGAGGTTCTTTGATATGCTGAATCTAACCATGTATTTAGATTTTTTATTTGTAGGCCCCGCTATCAAATTGGTTCATATCGAGGTCAAAAGGGTCCAAAATTAAACTTTGTTTGATTTCATCAAAAATTGAATTATTGGGGTTCTTTGATATGCCAAATCTAACCGTGTTTTTAGATTTTTAATTTGGGTCCCGTTTTTTAAATTGGTCTTCATTGAGGTCCAAAGGGTCCAAAATGAAACTTAGTTTGATTTTAACAAAAATTGAATTCTTGGGGTTCTTTGATATGCTGAATCTAAACATGTGTTTAGATCTTTGTTATGGGCCCAGTTTTCAAGTTTGTCCAAGTTGGGGTCCAAAATTAAACTTTTTTTGATTTCAACAAAAATTGAATATACATGATATATGGGGTTCTTTGATATGCTGAATCTAACCATGAATTTAGATTTTTTATTTGTGGGCCCCGCTATCAAATTGGTTCATATTGAGGTCAAAAGGGTCCAAAATTAAACTTTGTTTGATTTCATCAAAAATTGAATTATTGGGGTTCTTTGATATTCCAAATCTAACCGTGTATTTAGATTTTTAATTTTAAGTCCCGTGTTTTAAATTGGTCTACATTAAGGTCCAAAGGGTCCAAAATTAAACTTAGTTTGATTTTAGCAAAAATTTAATTACAGGGGTTCTTTGATATGCTGAATCTAAACATGTGTTTAGATTTTTGATTATGGGCCCAGTTTTCAAGTTTGTCCAAGTTGGGGTCCAAAATTAAACTTTGTTTGATTTTAACAAAAATTGAATATATGGGGTTCTTTGATATGCTGAATCTAACCATGTATTTTGATTTTGGACATTGGACCATAATAGGGAAATTCTAAACTTTGTTTGATTTTAACAAAAATTGAATATATGGGGTTCTTTGATATGCTGAATCTAACCATGTATTTTGATTTTGGACATTGGACCATAATAGGGAAATTAAAAAAATTCAAGTTCTTAGACCACATTCTTTCTGTGTCAGAAACCTATGCTGTGTCAAATATTTAATAACAATCCAAATTCAGAGCTGTATCAAGCTTGAATGTTGTGTCCATACTTGCCCCAACTGTTCAGGGTTCGACCTCTGCGGTCGTATCAAGCTGCGCCCCAGCGAAGCATTTTATTTTTGAAAATCCTAGCATGTCACAATTTTTGCATTAAGGATGTACACCTCTGAGGAGCCAAAAATGTCTAGAATTAAACATTTTTTCTTAACCTGATTTTTGGGTTTATATGACTGTAAAAAAATAATTGGTGAAGAAAAAAATCATATGATGGTGCACTTCTTTTTTTGCTACGGCCATTTGAAAGTACTTAATTTTGATGATTTTCCCATTTTTCATCAATTTTTACCAATTTTTGGGCTATTATCATGAAAAAAATCACAATTTCACAATTAAACTTTTTTTTCATACTTTCAATAAAGATGAAGTGGACCAATCTGAATAAATTTAACTTGAAAAAACTATAGGTAGGTGTTAATATAAGAAAGTTATATAAAATTTTGTTGCTTTTTCGTGTCAAATTTACCATGCTGTCAATTTTGTAAATTTGGGATTTTTCTCTTTTTTTAGAACAAAAAGCATATTATTTCAACTTCTTTGTTATAAATGATTGAAAAAATACATATCTAAGAAATTTGAAAAGAAAAACTTGATATAGAATGTACATGTATCTGGTAAAATCATTTCTTGTACCCCTCACCCATTTTCTCAACATTTTGGCTAATGAGACTGACTTGATTGGTTATAAAATTTGAAAATTTTATTACTCAAAAACTACTTATTGTAAATTCACAAATTTTTTCACAGAGTTAAGTTTTATTATAATATTTTTTTTAGTTCATTGATATTTTCCACTTGTATCACATGTTTTGGAAATAATTCCAGAATGAGATTTCAACGAGACTGAAACGTCAGAGGAATACATCCTTAAATAAGAGCATCGCAAAAAAAATCTGTATTAACAGTAACCACATTCCATAGTAAATGGTACTATTAACAAATGCACATTTAAGCAAATATTTTAGTTCATGGAAGTATTGTTTGGAGAATATGTATTATACATAAAATTATAGGATCTTTCACTCGGGACAACATCTGCGATATTCGTTTAATAATGCTATTAAATGAAATGCAGACTTCTGAAAAATTTTAAGGAGTCTATTTCCTAAAGTTATTTTTTATTTTAGCTTAAGTTAAATTGGCAGAGTTGCTTTCGATGTTTCCTTACTTTTAGAATATTGAAAACGACATAAATACATGAATGTTATCACCCACTATATTTTTGTCATTACAGTTTAACATTGAAGAAATTCCCTGTTACAGAAAGACTTCCAGGCGGTATATTGGCTGATGAAATGGGGCTTGGAAAGACTGTTGAAGTATTAGCTTGCATTATATTAAATCCTAGGACTGACATGGTGTGTATTTAAAACAGTGACAATTTTTGTCCCCCGTGCAGCGCATTGCGGTGGACATAGAAATACAGAGCATCTGTTTGTACATCTGTCCGGTCTTCTTAGCGCTCTCATGCGTAACATTCTTGCCAGATATTTATAAAACTTATATCATAGGCTTATATCAGCAAGTCTCAGACAAGTTTGAAAATCAGTGCCAATCAACTATTTTTAAAAGAGTTAAGCCCCATGGAAATATTAATTATTTGGAAAGTTGCATTGTTAGCGCTCTCATGTGTACAATTCTTGCCAGATATTTATCAAATTTATATCAAAGGTTTATACATTATATAAGCAATGTTTCGGACAAGTTGGAAAATCAGTGCCAATCAAATATTTGTAAAGGTGTTAAGCCCTGTGAAATATTTATTTATATTAGAAATTTCATTGTATTTCCCCTCAAGCCTTCAGTTCTCTTAAGATATTTGTAAAAAGTTTTAAAGAACAAAAAAAAAGGTTTTTTTAGTTATTGCCCTTGAATAGGTAAAATATGTGCAGTGCAGGGAACATTTGAACTCTGTTCTTTTATTTATGCTCAGAATTTATCTTTTTCTTTTTTTTTTACAAACGTTAAATAAGGGTTATTTCCATTAAATGAAAAAAAAAACCCCATGTTTTATAGTGCTTATATGAGTTTTTAAGATCAATCTTATGAACTATATGTACATTTGTAATACTAACAATTTTGTTAGGTTGACAAAATGATGTTCTGGTTTGTAAAAAAATTACCTGCTGTGAAAAAAATCCTACAAGAAATTTAACAAAAAGAATCTTGCACTAGGCTTCAGTTGTAAAATGATCTTTGCCATTGGTTTTTATACGACCGCAAAAAGTTTTTGCAGTCGTATATTGGTATGACGTTGGCGTCGTCGTTGTCGTCCAAAGACACATTGGTTTTCGCACAATAACTTTAGTTTAAGTAAATGGATCTCTATGAAATTTTACCATAAGGTTCAATACCACAAAAGGAAGGTTGGGATTGATTTTGGGGGTTATAGTACCAACAGTTAAGGAATTAGGGGCCAAAAAGGGACCAAAAATAAGCTTTTTTGTAACTTCCAGACAATAACTTGTGTTTAAGTGTATGGATCTCTCTGAAATTATACCACAAAGGGATGGTTAGGATTGGCTTTGGGGGGTTATGGCTCAAAGGGGAAAAAACAAGGGTTTCCTAGTTAATGGACAATTTAAAAGCAGTGTAAGGAAGGTAATCCAAAAACAAAATTGTACAATGTTGTACAATGCTGGATTACCTCCCTTATACTGCTTAAAAATTATCTATTTAAGACTTTTATGATGTATTTAAATTGGTAATTATGGTTGCAAACTCCATTGGAAATTTGAATTAAGATTATGACCATATCTTGAGGGAAAGAATTTTTTTTTGGAAAAGGGTGGGGGAGGGGGGAAAGAAATTGTGGAGGGGCAATTTTTTTTTTCATTTCAGTTTTCAGAAATTAAAAAGAAAATTTCTTCAAATATTTTTTTTTGCAAAAAAAAAGGAGGGGGGGGGGGGGGGTCAATACGCAACAGCATAGTGTATTTCACAAAAGCAAAAAATTGAATATAAATTCAAATCATATAACCAATTTTAAGTTCTTTGACTACAGTTATTCGGTGTCAGAAACCTATTATGTGTCAAATATTTAATTACTATCCACATTCAGACCTGTATCAAGCACGAATATTATGTCCATTTTCGCCCAAACTGTTCAGGGTTGGGCCTCTGCGGTCGTATCCAGCTGTGCTCAGCGAAGCATTTTATATCTATATGTGTCAATGTTTTATCTATTTGCCTGTACATGCTTATAGCACAACAATGCTCAAGTAATTTGCAAATATGATTAAAAGAAGATTTGGGAAAGATGTATATAATGACAGCAACCCAATGACAAAGAATAAAAATGCTCAAGTATAGATATTGAATCAACTTGTCAATATGTACTGTATATTCTTATAAACTGGATTCCTTAATTTTTGTGGGTATTTCGTTGATTTAAGAAAACTTGCATTTTCGTGGATATTTCGTAGTTTTGTGGAAGTCTGCATACAATTTCAAAGAAAATTTGCAATTTGGTGAACATTTAAATTCATGGTTCCCCTGTACCCAGGAAATCAACAAAAAATGCTATCCAATGAATGATAATGTAGGATCAGAGTTAATCTTGGTGTGACCTTTTTAGTAATTATGTGTTATATGGTCCTATGAGCCTCTTATAAAATCAGACTTTTAGACTGTGATTATCTTTTTTAATAGAGTTGAAGCTGGGACAAATCCTGAGTTTTTACCATATATTTAGTACAAATTTAAAATCAATTTATTTTTTGTTGAATCACTAGAATTTTGTTTGAGATCAATTTTGGAAATCATCCAATCATATATTAGATATGGGTATAAAAAATCTTTAACAGTTTGAGGTAAAACCCTGAAAATCCAACCTCCTCTAAATTTGAAGTGCCAGGATGTTCTTAAATATGTATCAGATGATAATACTCTGCCTTGTTTATTTAGATGGAAACAAAGACAGATGAGGGAGAAAAGATTCAATCTGTTAATCCAGAGACATTAAATGGTTCACCAGTTGAAGCCACAGACCAATCTGTAGACATTCCGAGTACAAACAATACTAACAATGGTGCATTTGTTTCTTCAGATTCAGTTAAAGATATCAGTGATCAGACTGTAGTAAATACATGTAGTGACAAAACTTCCTGTTTAACCACACAGGAAGTAGTAGTTGACAATCAACTGTCTCGCAGTGAATCTGTAAACGGTAGCTCATTGGATTGTGTTAATACATCTTCTGAAGTATCAGTGTCATGTGATAAACTAGTTGAAACTGGATTAGATGTAGATCAAGAGGAACAAAGTAACCAATCTACACCAGGTTGTGAATTGAAAAATGATGGTGAGATTTCTAGTGAAAACTCTATGGAGGACAAAAATACTATTAATAAATTGAATTTGGGAAAGAAAGGAAGCAGAAAGAAAAGTACCGAACTCAAAGAGGAAGAAACAGAATACAAAAATATCTTTGATAGTCACAAAGATGTTGGACCAAAAGAATTTTTTGAATGTATCTGTGGAACAAAAGAAAGTAAAGCATTTAAACAAAAAGACACCAAAAGCAATATACAGTGTATTCAATGTGGACTGTGGCAACATGCAGAATGTGTGAACTTTGACCTTCATGACCTGTCGAGGCCAGAGTTCATGTGTCCTCACTGTTTAGTTAGAAATGTATGTGTTTTATAATTTTGCTGTTAAGATACTGCCATCTTTAATTATTTTTCTATTTTAAATGTATGTCTTGATTAAATGTTGAAAACTTTTAATGACAAATTTAGAGTATAAGTTTTATGATATTTAGGGAATTCAAATTTATTGGAAAGGTATATATAACAGATCTTTAAAAAAACAGAAAAATTCTAAAGAAAAGGAGGATACTGATTTTCATACATGTACAATGCAACATGTTTCTAAAATAATTTTTCACAAGTTTGCTATCGAGCAAAACTGTCCGAACCTATGGAAAGCTGAAAATAACAACACATTTAAGAGTATGAAGTCACTTATTTATATTAGTTAATTCATATTTTATGTATTTACTTATTCACATTTAGTTTTATAAAGAATATGCATGATAGATATAAAAAATATGCATTTCATTAAAGAATACACCATGAAAAATGTAAAGATATGCTTTAGTTTATGCATATTTTAGTAAGAAATATAAATATAAAAATATAAATCAACTGTAGAAAATAAATAGCTATGTTTCAGAAACAAGAATCAATCAGATTACATTCATTTGTTTACTTGTAATATTTGTCCCCGTGAGTAGCATCATAATCTCATTGTAACTGTCACTGACCTTGACCTCATTTTCATGGTTCATTGGTAAGTTTTTGTGTTTTGGTCTGTTTTTAAAATACTAATAGTAATAGGCTAGGTCAGCTATACTTGGTGTATGGAATACTAAAGGTAAAATACATTGTAAATTGAAAAAGCAAAACTAACATATCGCTTCATATTTTGACAAACTGTACATTCCGTAGTATTCCGTTTGAAGTTATTATGGGAAACAGCATATTTGTAATAAATCTTGTATAACTTTATATTTATTTTTCATTATAATTTTTATTAATTTTATATTCATTTTATGCTAACTATTTAATTTAAATTGAGTTTTTGTTTTTTCCAGAAGCCACTGAAGTCATGTGCCACTTTGATTATCTCCCCTTCATCAATCTGTCATCAATGGGTGGATGAGATCTTGAAACATATCCATGATCAAACATTAAAAGTTTTTGTAAGTTATTTCCCTTTATAATAACTTGGTCCCTCTTGTAGAATTTACCAAATAGCATTGAAAGGACTTGAAAAAAAGGTTTATATTCTGCTGACTTGTTTTCCAGAAGCATTTTACCATTATTTTTTTTCACCTTATTGAACATATTCACATATTTATTCACTACTGTAAATTCAGAAATGTTTTGCTAATTTTTTTTTTTCATTGCAAAAATTGCAAAAAATGAAAACATGCATTCTAAATTTTGATAGCATTATTTGCATGCAGTGCACATTTCCTGAAATTGTGAATATTACTGTGAATTCAGAAATTATTGCGATGTTTTTATTATTGCGAAAAATGCGACAGGGTTATAATCGCAATAATTTAAACTCACATTTTGAAATTTTTTATATGAATTCAACAGGATTTTTTCCCAATATCGCAAAAATTAAAATCACATTTTAAACTCAAATGACAAAATTGCAATAATAAATGCATGCAATAATTTCTGAATTTACAGTAATCTTTTTTTCCTTTATTCATTAATTGCAATAATATTTTATACATGCACACATTTCTGAATTTACAGTACCTGCCATTTTAAGATCTTTTACTGTGGCATTTCGTGGTAATTCTGATAAATCTTTATTTATAGAGGCTAGGGAACACACTTAGCTGTACAAATAATATTCCCTGAAGCCCTCATGAAATACAAGAATATAAAATATAACAGACAAGGCAATAAAGTTAATCAAGCCAACACATAGATGAAAAAGACAAAAAACTAAAAGTAAAAATGGGAAATTTATACAGTTTGACATCTTTCTTACTATATTTGGCCACCCTTCAGAAATTCTTTGTTTTATGTTGCCAACCCATGCCTTGAAGGGTTGGGTAGGTAAGTAGGGATTTAATTTTTTTTTTGGACAGCATTATAAGTTACATGTTTTAGTAAGAAAACCACATTACAGCAGGGAAAGATGTTTAAAAAAGATTTGAAACGATTTGTGTCATAAATTTTTTCTGAAGCAAATGTGACAAATATGCACTTGATTACATACATGTACACAACTTCTGATGATATTCACATGTATACCTCATAAATTATAATACAGTTATGTACACTTTCTGGTAAAGAATTATAGCACTTGTACTTCAGTTTTCAAAAACAATTACCGTAGAAAGGCTTGTATAGTCCGCGGTTTTTTACCCTGGGAATGAAATTGATGGAAGGGGTGCGGACTATGCAGTACTATAGGATTTCATGACATTTTTTTCCAGTGTTGGGATACGATATTGAACCAGGTTTGACCAACGTCCGACAAGTAAACAGAAATTTCATGTGTTGTCAATGTTATACTGTATCTTTGATTACTCTTTGTATAATAAAATAATAAAATTAACAATTTAACAATGTTGACTTAGTAATTTGCATAAAATTCAGCCTTTGATAAATGTCCGGTATGTTTCGGATTTGGTAAAATTTGTGTCATTCCATCTTAACTGTGTACCTGAATCCTGAATATCAATGAACGATGCAACCTTGAATCATAAAATCATAATAGTCAAGTTGAAACCAAGTAAAATCTTCCCAAGATCGATGATTTTGTTTAATGTTATTCGCGTGTGTAACAAGTAGACCACGATGCGCCATTTTGAAAGTGTGGAAGTAAAGTATCAACAATTTTCGTATTCCGACTTTTTGTGTATAACTCGAACTTATCGGCGTAAATAAATCAAGAACTGATATTTTTTAATTGTAAATCGTAACCATAAACACTGAAAGTGTAAACCGGAAAGTAATGGAATTTTTCATACGAAACTATATTTCCAGGTGAAAGGTCATATTGTGCAGGTGTGTCGTCTTGCATGAATGAGTTTACGGGTTTGTGTGTAAAGCAATTAAATAACCATGTCAACTTTTGACAAGTGATGAATGTAATACAATAACCTCCGGCAGTTCTTCAAATCAATAAAAAGAAATGATAAGATTAAAGAGTTAAAATATTTTAATGAGGTCTAATCAATTTTTTTAAACATCAAACATAACAATACAAAGGTATATCAGAATATGATGCACTATTAAAGTTTATAATTAGATCAGACAATTTGTAATATAATATAATGCACTATTAAAGTTATGATAATACAATCTAGCTTAATGTCACAATAGCACTAAAATGTTTTAATGATTAAAAACCATCAAAAGATTCTTCGTCTTCTTCACGGAATATGGCAAAGATGTCTCTCAAGGCAGCCAGTGGCATGTCGTCATCTTCATCTTCATCATAGTAATAGATGTCTCTGTCATCTTCTAGTTCTTCATCTTCTTCACCTTCATCTTCTGTTGGTGGAGTGGAAGCTTGGACGTGTTCTTCCCATACCATGTCGTCTTCGGATCCATCAAGGGCATTAGAAATTGTGCATTTCTTGAAGGATCTGATGATGATTTGAGGGTCAAGTTCCTCCCATGCCTCTACTATCCAGGAACAGATGACTGGCATTTCTGGCTTGCGCATTCTACCAGTGTTGGTGAATGAATGGTCATCTCCGCTGATCCAGGCATTCCATTTCTGTCGAAGTGCGACCTTCATCGGCTTGTTTATGCTTACGTCAAGGGGTTGTAAAATACTTGTCATACCACCCGGTATAATGGCAAGATCTGATTTATGCTCGTCCTTCATGATTGTCTTTACTTCCTCCGACCTGTGGCATCTAAAGGCATCTAACACTAGCATACTACGACTGCGTCCGGCACCGGGTCGCCTACCCCACACTCGGGTCACCCAATCTTTTGTAATGCGGTCATCAAACCAACCATTTGGGTGCACCTGTACTATTAGACCTTTAGGGAAAGGTATCTTTGGCATGGTTTTTCTTTTAAATACAACGTAAGGTGGAAGCTTTCCTCCGTCTGCTGTGCATGCTAACATTACGGTAAACCGATTTTTTTCATTGCCAGTTGTTCTAATATTTACGGTTGATGTACCTTTATGGTCAATAGTTGTATCAGCCGGCAAATCAAACGTGAGAGGAGTTTGATCTGCATTGCCTATCTGTGACAAAAGATAATTATTTTTCTTCCGTAATTTTATTATATATTTCTGAAATTCTAGAAGTTTATCTTCGTAGTCAGCTGGAAGTTTTTGAGAAATATGCGTACGACGACGGATTGATAAATCATGACGTCGTAAAAACCCATAACACCAGTCTATGGAGCCTCTGAAGTTTTTGTGATCTGGCATTGATTTTGATAAATGAATTGCTTTTAGACGCAACTCTGTTGTAGATAGGGCAAAGCCTTGTTGTCTACGATCTGTTACCCAGGGCATCAGGGCTTTTTCAAGATCAGGGAAGTGAGGGGCACTACCCCTGTTGGCTTTTTTTGATTTTGGCATTTTTTGCAAACGTTCTTTAAGTTTTCTCCAATTACGGACATTTTTCTCATCAATGGTATACTCTCTACCAGCGGCACGGTTGCCGTGGGCTTCAGCATATGCGACAACTTTAAGTTTTTCTTTAACGGTGAAGGACTGACGTATTTTACCCATCGTCTGGTAATGACAATTCGAAGGTATGATAGTTAAAATTTAACATTTCTTTATATACCAAAAGGGATAAGCTTGGTTTTTACAGTCTGAGTTGAATTCATTTTTGATCTTAAATGTTTGATCTTTAATTTTCTTTTGTTTAATAGCATACCAAATATTTATTTTTAGAATGTTGAAAAGTTTATTGGCTTGGGCAAGCTACGACTTACAATGATATCAAAAGTGATAAGCCGATAGTTAAATGTACATGATTGAATTAATCAACATTAATTACATGCATACAGTTCTTACTTTCATTGTTTGGGACTTTAAATCAATTAGTAAAGAATGATATTCTGAAAGAAGATTTAATTGAGCAAATAAACAAATCTTTTGAAGACTGTTAAAATAGATTAAATACATATCTTTAAAGTTCTCTTTCACAAACTTATCATAATTTTATATTAATTATCGATCTTTTAACAACAATGATTACTTTCTTGCCGGTCTTTAAAAAAGATTAAAAACATATCTTTAAAGATCCCATTCAAAAACTATTCATAAGTTTATACTAACTATCGATCTTTTTAACAACAATACTTACTATCTTGCCGATCTCGCCATAAACCAAAAAAAAATAATATAAAAATACCGCAAATTCGGCAGTTTCCGTCATTGTTCGCGGACCCGATCTTGTCAAAAGTTGTTGCGGACTATACAAGCGAACTAGACTTTTTCCGCGATATTTGGGGATGGAAAGGGGGTGCGGACTATACACAAATGCGGACAATACACGGCCGTATACGGTAGTTCACTGATAAAATGTTTTTTGGTCATTTACAGGTATATACTGGAGTACATAAACAAGGATTTATACAACCTGATACCCTGGCCAGACAAGATATTGTCATTACAACGTACGAAACTCTGAGGAAAGAGATAGATTACGTGGATCTGCCACACAGTAACAGTAAGTAGTTAATATATTTCAACCAAACTCTGCTGAATGCATTCTTGAAATATTATACTATCTTTTTTTTTATTTCAGATCAATAATATTTTGCCTTAGCTTATTTTTCTCATTAAAAAATAATCCAGAATAACCCCAATTTTCCATTCACAGATTAGAGTTAATTTGAAAATAGAATTTTAAAAAATGTTAATCAATAATAAACATGTACATGAATAACTGTTTAAAATAACATTTCCAGACGTTCTTATTGATCTGCAGATGATATTGACTGACTCCAGGATAAAAAAAAATGTTGAAATGTTTACAATCTTTTTTATTACAGCAGAATGCATTGAGTGTGTAGGTAAAGGTAATATCTTTGACTAGCTTGTTTGCTAGCTGAACTGTGATGTCATTATGAGGTTAGGTAAACTACCCTCCTTTTGAAGTAGCCTAGTCCTACAGACAGATAGATTGGTTATCTGTCGGACTAGTCTACTCTTAAAAGAGGGTAGTTTACCTAACCTAATAATGACTTCACGGTTCAGCTAGCAAGCAAGCTAACCACAGATATTACCTTTACCTACACACTCAATGCAATCTGCTGTAAAGGCAAATTCAAAATATGTCTTTTAGCAGTTGTGCAATGTACATGTTCATTTTATGATTGTTTTCCAGGTGAAAGTGGTAGAAAATTCAGACACCCCAAAAGATTTATGGCTATACCCAGTCCTTTGATAGCTGTAGAATGGTGGAGGGTAAGTTATTTCAGTAGTGCTTATAGTTCACCTTCCTTTTCTATTTTGTCAATGAACCAAACTATTTTGGATTTAGATTTTATATTGTAAAACTGGAATTCTGTCATCTGTGAATGTCTATATTGACAAAAGATGTTAAATATGTCAGTTGTACTTGATGGAATTTTCTGTTAAATATCAGGAAATTAATGTGAGATAAAATGAGGTAATGCCGGTTATCTTGTTAATGTTTTATTATGGCTTGTATTTTACAGCTGATTGCATTGAGTGTGTAGGTAAAGATAATATCTGTGGTTAGCTTGCTTGCTAGCTGAACCGTGAAGTCATTATTAGGTTAGGTAAACTACCCTCCTTTAAGAGTAGACTAGTCCGACAGATAACCAATCTATCTGTCTGTAGGACTAGGCTACTTCGAAAGGAGGGTAGTATACCTTACCTAATAATGACTTCACGGTTCAGCTAGCAAGTAAGCTAATCAAAGATTCTACCTTTACCTACACACTCAATGCAATCGGCTGTAATACTTTGTCATTTGTAATGTTAATTTGGATCAGATAACACCAAATTGTCTTTGTGCATGTGTCATACACATGTATTTGAATTGTTGTGTAGTTTGCAGTGTTCCAGCTAAGATTTAGGGGCAGAGGGACACAGTTTCAAAACAAAATTCACATTAGTGTTGTATCTTGTTTGAAAAGGAACAACTTAATCTGTTTATAGATAAAATAAATGAAATAATTGAATACTTTTTTTGCTGGTATGCTGGTAGTTTTGAGTTGTAATCAGTTTTTTCTTGTAGAATAAATGCATAATACTTTTGTATTAAAAAGGATTCATGTTGCTTAGAAAGCAAAAATTGCATAGGGCAGGACTTTGAGAACAGGAAGGGGAGAGGGGACCTGTGCCTCTCTACTTTAGGCTAGCTAGGACACTGAGTTGCAGTTGCCTTTACCTTGCAGTTGATCACGTTAAAAGATTAATCCTAAAAAAATAACATGTGATTTTTGTTTTGCAACCAGATTTTTCTTCCACTACATACATACATAACTATATGATAAATATTTTATAAGAAATTTAACAATTATAGCTTAGCATATATAAGCAAAAATTGGGAAGATAATTTAGGAGACTTTGTTCAGTGAAGGAGATTTGGACTTTTCTCATAAGAGACACTTCTTTTAAAATCCTAATTAGCTATTATGTAAATAATTATGGTCACTGAAGTTTGTATATAAATGTTCGATTTTTATTATGTACCCATTCTTTATATACTGTTTTATTTATTGTTACAGATCTGTCTAGATGAAGCTCAGATGGTAGAGTGTACAACAACAAAGGTATTGAAATGGTTGTTCTATCTTCTTGACATTTATTCAAATCTCATACATTTTCCTCTCATTTCTATTTAAAATATACCGTATAGCGGGTTATTTTCGCGGATAGAACAAAATAGCCAAAATTAATTCCGCCAATTTAAAAGTGCACATGCAATGGTATTGATAAAAGATTTGAATCCACCAAAATATTTTGTATACCTTATTCAGTGAAAATGGCGAAATTTTACACCCGCGAAAATAACCCGCTATACGGTAGCTTATCCTTACTAATTTCTTACAGCTGTGAAACAGAAGTTTATGCAAAGAAACAGAAGTGATAAAAATGCTTTCCTATAATTTCAAAGTAAACTATGGATGAGATAGATTAAAACATGTATCTTATTAAAGAAATTACAAGGTTTTAAAGCTTTGTCTCTGGGTGACACATTGCTGGGGACATAAAAACATTGGGCGTCCATCTGTCCATCCAGTCTTGTTAGTGCTCTCATGTGTACAATTCTTGCCAGATTTTTATGAAACTTATAGATTTTATCAGCAATGTCTCGACCTAGTTAAAAAATCAGTGCAGATCAGTTTTTTTTAAAATAGTTGTGCCCTTGGAAATATTAGTTATATGGAAAATTGCATTGTTAGCGCTCTCATGTGTACAATTCTTGCCAGATTTTTATCAAATTTATATCAAAGGTTTATATCAACAATGTCTTGGGCAAGTTTGAAAATCAGTGCTGATCAAATAATATGCCCCTTGGAAATATTAATTATGTTGGAAATTGCATTGTGCTCTCAAGCCTTCATTTCTCTAAGATATTGGTAAAAAGTTTTCAAAGAACAAAAAAACAAAAAAAGAAGTTTAATTTTAGTTATTTCCTTTTGACAGATAAAATATGTGCAATGGTTGAGACATTTGAACTTTGTTCTTTTATACATTTTAGCTTTATGAATTGTAATAGATAGGAAATGGTATGAAAGAACAGGAGACAATCTGTAATACAACTTAAAAAAAAAATTTAACGCTCCATTGAAAACAAGGAATTTCAGTAAATCCTGTGCAATGGAAAGGAAATAATGATAAAGTGCATGCCAAAATTGAAAAAAATACAGAAAACTCATGTAACCTTTTGACACAAACCATATTCAGCTTTTCTTTCTCTTCACACATATTTTATCATAGTTCTGGTATGTAATCTGAATCCAAATAAGCTAATTAATTGCTTATTTTGATATATTTTAGACAGCTTTGATGGCTCTGAGATTGACAGCTGTCAACAGATGGTGTGTTACTGGTACCCCAATTCAAAGAAGTGTAGAAGGTATCGGATGCAAAAATCTGCAATTTTGTACAGCCTTGATATTATGTGTTTGTAATGAAATGTTATACAAAATTTCACTTTAGCCTTGCATGACTAAATTCAGTTTCATTCCAAACAGCTCAATTGCATTTTTCCGTTTTATCCCATTGATAATAGAATCCCTCTCGTGTCCATTATCTTAAAAAGTTAACAAAAACAATTAAATTTTTTGCAATGGTTTATCTTCTTATTTCAATGAATTTTAACTGTACATCATGTTATAAAATTATAGAAAAACAGAGGTTTTCATGTTGTCCAGACACACTTAATTTTGTTCAAGTACACATACATATGCATTTATTAAAATCTTTGTCAAGGAATACTGAGACCTGTTTTTGGACCAAGAAAATGCAGTTTTTGAGAACTATTTCAAATTTGCCAATAATATATGGAATTGCATAAGATCAAAGAAATATGATTGAATTACTCAAGTTTTTTATGGTATGACATTACACAATTACATGTACTTCATTGTTTTGCATTGCTTTCATGAAAATGAAGAAAAATACTGAATTTGTGCAGTTTTCCACCCATTGTGGAAATGTTTCCAAGTAACATCATGATAATTTTATAGAATAAGATTTCTCAACAAACCATAGTGCTATTGGAACTCATCAATTGAGAAATTTGATTTTTGTCGAGCCTGCGACTTTTGTCGCAGAAAGCTCGACATAGGGATAGTGATCCGGCGGCAGCAGCTTTAGCTAACTTCTTAAAAGCTGGAAGACCTGGCTGCTTCATACTTTGTATATAGATGCCTTATGTTACGAAGAATCCGTCTGTCACATGTCCATTGTCCTTGACCTCATTTTAATGGTTCAGTGACTACTTGAAAAAAAAGTTGTGATTTTTTTGTAATGTTAATTTCTCTCTTATTATGAGTAATAGTATAACATATTTGGTATGTGCGTACCTATCAAGGTCCTCATGCCCGTCAGACAGTTTTCACTTGACTTCAACCTCATTTCATGGATCAGTGAACAAGGATAAGTTTTGGTGGTCAAGTCTATATCTCAGATACTATAAGCAATAGGTCTAGTATATTTGTTGTATGGAAGGATTGTAAGGTGTACATGTCCAACTGGCAGGTGTCATCTGACCTTGACCTCATTTTCATGGTTCAGTGGTTATAGTTAAGTTTTTGTGTTTTGGTCCATTTTCTTTTACTTTATGCAATAGGTCTACTATATTTGGTGTATGGAATGATTGTAAGGTGTACATGTCCAATTGGCAGGTGTCATCTGACTTTGACCTCATTTTCATGGTTCAGTGGTCAAAGTTAAGTTTTTGCGTTTTGGTCTTTTTTCTTATACTATATACAATAAGTCAACTATATTTGGTGTATGGAAATATTCTATGATGTACATGTCAGTCTCGCAGGTTTTATTTGACCTTGACCTCATTTACACGGTTCATTGCTCAGTGTTAAGTTTATGTGTTTCAGTCTGTTTTTCTTAAACTATAAGCAATAGGTCAGCTATATTTGTTGTATGGAAGGATTGTAAGCTGTTCATGTCTGCCTGGCATGGTTCATCTGACCTTGACCTCATTTTCACAATTCATTGGTCAATGTTTAGTTTTCTTGGTTAAGTCTGTTTCTTAGATACTGTAAGCAATAGGTCAACTATATTTAGTGTATTGAATGATTGTAAGGTGTACATGTATTTCTCGTTTGGTTTATATGACCTTGACTTCATTTTCTTGGATCATGTTAAGTTTATGTAATAGTTGTAGTAAAGCTTTCATTTAGGACTATCAACATAATATTAATGGTTAGTAAAGAAGGCGAGACATTTCAGCGTTTGCACTCTTGTATTTCTTAACACCTTTTACCTTAGTATTTATTGTTAAGACAAATTTAAGATATTGTATGATAACTTTTGAATTTGCACTAATATATGGGCCAAATATTGCCCCTTCTTCTTTGTTTCAGATCTGTATGGACTATTCCTATTCTTGGGTATAGATCCATTCTGGGTAAAGCAATGGTTTGAAACAGTTTTGTTTAAACCATTGTGTCATGGAGTTACCAAGCCACTCTACGATACAGTGTCATCTATACTGTGGAGGACAGCTAAAAAAGATGTTATTGAACAGGTAAGATACATTTCATTTAACTGATATGAAATACATTTTATTGCTTATTTGTATATAATATTGCATTATAGTAACCAATAATTTCAAAGCTTTGCCATTGCTATTGATAAGTTATTCTAATTTATCTGGTAAAATTTATCAGCACTTCTGTGTTGATATGAATTATCATTGATATGATCATAATTTTAAGTTAATTGTTTACAAAATTTAGAATGTTCAGAATACTATTTAATTTATTTGATATGATTGCAGGAACCAATGGTTCTGAATAATGATACAGGTTTATGCTCTCTCTGTTTCACATGTTAATAACATTACTTGTCCAAAGGACTTTAACCGCCCCTGTGATCTTTTAGTATCACATAATAATAACATTACTTGTCCAAAGGACTTTAACTGCCCCTGTGATCTTGTAGTATCACATGTTAATAACATTACTTGTCCAAAGGACTTTAACCGCCCCTGTGATCTTGTAGTATCACATGTTAATAACATTACTTGTCCAAAGGACTTTAACCGCCCCTGTGATCTTGTAGTATCACATGTTAATAACATTACTTGTCCAAAGGACTTTAACCGCCCCTGTGATCTTCTAGTATCACGTGTTAATAACATTACTTGTCCAAAGGACTTTAACCGCCACTGTGATCTTGTAGTATCACGTGTTAATAACATTACTTGTCCAAAGGACTTTAACCGCCACTGTGATCTTGTAGTATCACATGTTAATAACAAAACTTGTCCAAAGGACTTTAACCGCCCCTGTGATCTTGTAGTATCACATGTTAATAACATTACTTGTCCAAAGGACTTTAACCGCCCCTGTGATCTTGTAGTATCATGTGTTAATAACATTACTTGTCCAAAGGACTTAAACCGCCCCTGTGATCTTGTAGTATCACATGGTAATAACATTACTTGTCCAAAGGACTTAAACCGCCCCTGTGATCTTGTAGTATCACATGGTAATAACATTACTTGTCCAAAGGACTTTAACTGCCCCTGTGATCTTGTAGTATCACTTGTCATATTGGTGGGTCCACTCTTGTAGGTTTGAATGTGGTATATACTGTGGATTCATTAATATTCGTTGGATACCAATGTTCGTGGTTTTCGTGGGTACAGATGAACCACGAATTTAAATGTTAAACGAATTACAAATTTTCTATCAGGTTGCTTGCTGACTTTGGCAAAACCACGAAATCACATATCCACGAAAAGGCAAGTTTTCCGCAATCCACGAAAATTGGTACCCACGAAAATAAATGAATCCACAGTACTGCTTCTCCTCTATGAGGGGAATTTAGGGTGAAGAGCAAGGAAATAAACTCATCATAGATACCAGGATTAAGACTTGTACGCCAGACAGGCGTTTCCATAACAACCGACTTGTCAGTGATGCTTGAATCAAAAAAGTTAAGAAGGCCATATAAAGTACGAAGTTGAAGAACACCAAGCATTGAAGTTGACTAGGCATTAAGAATAATGTGTTCCCTAAAACAAGCATTGCTAAATATATAAGTACTTGTATTATATGTATTACAGATTAACATACCAGAACAGACAGAACATATTCATTGGCTGACGTTTTCTCCTGTTGAAGACCACTTTTATAGAAGACAGTATCAAGATTGTGTTAGAGACTGTATGAAGGTAATTTACATATGGAAATTAACTGTCAACTTTTTCAGTGACCTACATTTTTTCCTATTCTTCACTGAGTAAGAGATTTTATGAAGGAAAGTACAAAAATGCAATATGATAATCATATAAAGAAAATGGGAGGAAAATGCATTAAAAGTATTGTAAACACTTTACCTGGATATATATATAACATGTCTTTTGAACAATAAAATGTTTTTTCAACCAGCTTCAAATTCTATGGGACAATCATGAGTGAATAGATGAAATTTATAAATAATATCAAATTTTGCATTATGATTCACCAACTCTAGAAGGGGTGAGAAAAAAAAACATACTTTGGAAATCATGGTCATGCGGAATTTCTGAAATATACCATTATCATAAATTAATATTAAATTTGAATATACAGAATATACAAAATATATTTTGCAGAATGATTACATTTGAATATAGAGAATATACAAAATCTATTTTGCAGAAATTAAGTAAATGGGCAGACAACTCTACAAAGTTAAGCAGCTTAGACAGACAGACAATGAACCAGGTAACACATAATACAGCCAATCAGTATCATTGGGTCAATATCTAAGAACTGCCTCTGGTCCTGTAGTAACGTGTTCGCCTCAAGTGCGGAAGGTTGTGGGTTTGAACCTGAGCTGGGTCAAACCAAAGACTGTAAAATTGGTATTCGTTTCTGCTTCTCCGCTAAGCATGTGGCATTAAGGAGTAAGGACAATGACTGGTCGGCTTGGAGCCAGCATAATGTGTCCAAGTAGGTTGGACTATTTCCTTGTGAACTAGCATGGTAAAGATTTGGTTCATGGTGTAGGTCTAGTACAAAGCAGGGTTTATTCTCTTACATTTTGTATATCACATTATCATGCTCTGGTTTTGAATATGCATTTAATTTGCCACTGGACGTTTAACAGCCATCTATTCATCCATTGATATCTAAGTGACAAAGTGGAGCTATTTTTTTTTTCAATCATTATATAAATTCAGAGTCTTCAAAACCACCCCAATGATTAGGATTTTATTCATTCAAAATAGCTAATGATTCAAACTTTTATATGTGTCAGAGGTTTACCGACTTGATGGAAAATGCAGACTCAATTTTGTGAATAGGTATCAGGAAAATTGTACAAAACACATTTAATCAATGTGAGGTTTATCAAAATTTCTTAGAACTGGTTTTAATGCATATAGAATTAGGGAATAACTACTGTCTAAAGTATTTAACAGCAAAAAAGAAGGAAGCCCTTATACTATTTTCTTACAATGAAAACTTTTTTTCTTTTATGATTGTGGTCTGTTATCTTTTTTTTGTATGAAGAGACATTTCTTGTATCACACTGCACGAAGTGTGATACGAAAACTGTATTTATTTGATTTGCTTATGCAGCATCATGAGACGATATTATAACATTTCCATTGGTCATTTGTAAGTTCATTGATGACTTTCAGAGATTAAGACAATGTACATTTCTTCCATGGCAACAGACATATGTGATTTCTTCAATAATACAGAAAAAAAATTTCACCTGAAAATCTTCTTTTAGTCAAACTTTATTACATTCTGAGGCGAACAAAAAGTTTTAAGGTGTCTGGTGTTAAAGTTTGATGCCAGAACAGGACATATGAGGTCATACTGGTATATGCAAAAGACTAGATCAACAATTCGCGGAATTTTTCATTTAACACAATGAGAGTGTTAACCATAGGAGAAATAAGTTTAACAACTCGTGAGAACTGGATATCACTTGATATCAACTCTCGTTATTAAATTTTAAATAGTATTGATAAACTCGCCACAGGCTCGTTTATTATTATAACAAAATTAAATAAATTGAGTTGATATCAAGTGATATCCAATTCTCACTCGTTATGAAACTTATGATTTAAACTAATTTGCTAAACCTACAATTTTTAATTTCAGCTGTTGTATCCATTATTGAGATTAAGACAAGCGTGTTGCCATCCCCAGGCAGTGAGAGGAGAATTTCTACCTTTACAGAAAAGGTAAATATATATTCTGAAAACTAGACCATTGCTTTGTCATTATTCAATTCATAGTCTGCTGTGTACTTGGCAAACCAAGATATGAAATGTCTTCTCCTCTGGAACTACTGTGCCAAATTTAACCAAACTTAGCCAAATTCATTATTAGGGTATCTAGTTAAAAATTGTGTCTGATGACCCTACCTTCCAACCAAGATAGCTGACATGGCAAAAAGTAAAACATAGGGGTAAAATGCAAATTTGTCTATTATTTTGAAAACTGCTACAAATACAGAAAATCTGACAGGGTCAAAGTTATTGCCCTTAAATGACAATTCTTTTTTCTTCATTTTTGTGTTTTTTGTTAAATATCAAATATAGATAACATTAGATAGATAGAAACTTTAAAAAATAAAAAATGATTTTCAAGGCAAGATCTAATCAACGAATTCTTCAATCAACTTGTTATTGGAGTTATTGCTCTTTAATGACGATTTTTATCTGTTTTTTTATTGTTTTAGCCTATTATTTTGAAAACTATAACAGATAGATAGATACTTTGAATAGCTAAAATGATCAGCAATACAAGATCAACAAAAAAAAGATTTTTGTCATGAAATCTATTCTAGTCTACAATGTTGGAGAGTGTCCATTGTGGAAGATGCACATAGACCTATTTGAGCGACACAGGCTCTTTAGAGCCTCCAGTTCTTTTAATTGTAAAACTGTTCGTTTTCTAGAACGTTTTTGCATCATCAAATCCTAATGACTGCTTTTTGAACATGTCTTATAGATCTGCCCTTGAAAGTTCAAAATAATTCTTGAAGTGAGTCTTAAGGATGTTCGCTACTCTGTTCCAAAATAACAGGCTTTTTAAAAGACTGTTATAAATTGATAGTATATAAATAATGGAACTAAAAAAGCAGAAAAAAATGAAGGGTCCGTGTGCTTGTTTTCAAGATATAAGCCATGGAAAATTTGGCGGGAAATAATTCTCTCTTAGATTTTTTATACATTTAACATTGGCAACTTTTTTCTTTCAAAAACTATGAAAAAATAACAAGGATTTCATAAGATTTTTGAATATAGCTTTTTAAACTATATGTAATAATATTATGAAAAGAAAAGTAGGGGTTAACAGGCAAAATTTTTAATGGCACTACAGGGATAAAACCAGAGGAATATCTGGCAGAAATTCCAAAACGAGAAGAGCGAACATCCTTAACAGATTCCATTTTATGTCTTTCAGTACAATGACCATGGAAGAGCTGTTAGAATCACTGACAAAGAAAGCAAAAACTGAATGTGAAGAAGCTCACAGACAAATAGTAGCAGCATTGAATGGTCAAGCAGGGTTACATATCATAAAAAAACAGGTGAGAGATCCACTTACTGCTGATATGATATCATGCCATCTTACATTTAATATTAGTTGCTGTACTTCATAGAAGATTCCTTTCAGCAATGTCTGCGTTGGTGGTCATAAAAATTTACTCAGTCCTCGTAGTACAAAATTTGTGCTTGAAACACCAAATCCAGTATTTTGATTGATTGATATCTGAGTCTGAGTAGGATAATCGTGCTCCAAATTTTTGTGCCCCATTTATGGGCATTATGTTTTTTCGGTCCGTTCGTTCGTCTGTCTGTCCATCGGTCTGTCCCGCTTCAGGTTAAAGTTTTTCAGGTTATAGTTTTTGGTAAAAGTAGCTTTTGATGAAGTTGAAGTCTAATCAAATTGAAACTTAGTACACATGTTCCCTATGATATGATCTTTCTAATTTTAATGCCAAATTAGAGTTTTGACCCCAATTTCACGGTCCACTGAACATATAAAATGATAGTGCGAGTGGGGCATCCGTGTACTATGGTCACATTCTTGTTATGACTGGTAGGCTAGAATTGTGTTTATCTTGAATACCAGAGAAAAATTTTCAATGAATGACACCCACCCATCCATAAAAATGTTTTGTCAAAGTGTTTTTATACGAGTAGTTGTTAATGTGGAAAGTCAAGCATAACCACATTAATTTTACTTTTTGTCTTACAGTATTTAGAGGCAGTAGATGGATACAGAGAGGTATTGAGGTCTGTAGAGGAACATAAGGAGGAGTTACGTACTGACGAGTTACAGCAGTTACATGCTTTACATAATCTACAGGAAGTAATGGCATTGAAACCTAAGGGACTGGAGCCTACACTCAGGGATGGTCAGTTGTCTGATCAAGTAAGTAAAACTCTATCTTTTTATGTCCATTTTGTGGCCTGGGCATATGCATGTATTGTATGACCCATATTGATTATAATGTCATATTTTTAATCTTAGTGTTTTTCTTATGAAATTTTGTGTAGATCACAGTTATTAGATAGTATCTAATTAATCAATCCACCACTTGTCTAGACTAAGAGTGAAAGAGAGCCGAAAGATACCAAATGGATATTCAAATTCATTAGTTAAAAAACTGACAATGCCATGGCAAAAAAACCAAAAAAAATATGAAAAGACAAACAACAGTACACAAACACAACATTGAAAACTAAAAACTGTGATTTAGACTTTCTAGCGTATTGGTAAAAACACTCTTATATGGATGTGTTGTCTTCATGAGGGGTTTTTTTTTGGGGGGGGGGGGGGGGGGGGCGGGGGGGGGGGGGGAGGATTGCTGTGTTATTGAAAATAGTATACCACATTACAAGTTATATAATTACTGTCTTTTAAGTATATGAAAATATATTGTACATTCTACAGGCAAATGATATAAGACACAGATATATGACCAGAGCAGAGGCCAAAGTAACACAGGCTCAGCAGCATCTTAAGTCTGTACAGGATAATCTTAACCAAGTGAAAGATGAGGTAATTATCATTGTGGTTTTATGTTGACAAAAATTAAGTTGAAGTAACTAATGATATTGTACTTTTGTTTTTTTTTTTTATTGGACAATGATAGATTGAATAAATATCTTTATATATATAAAAGGGAGTATTTGTGCCCATTTTCACCTTTTATCCCCTTCTTTATAAACAATATTTAGTGAAATCAGAACTTTCTAAAAGTACTCATTAATAAATCTGTAAAAAAAACCATATATACATGTATGTTGTATGTCCCCAGTTTTCTGGAAAGCTGTTTTGTTTTTGTTTCTAGGGTATTAAACTTTAAAAAAAAAAGGGGGGGGGGGGAGGGCTACCTGTGCTTAATTTTTCACAAATTATTCCTGTATACCTATATGTTAAAAAATGGACAAATATTTAAATGAAGTTGTATATTTCATGAGTTTCCATCTTAATTTCATAAAAAATTTAATGTTGTTCATTTACTATTGTTTTCCAGTTTGCAGAAGGATCAGAGTGGTGGCTAGAATTGATAGACCATGCTGTTGAGAGAGGTATTCATGAGGATCTTGTGGAACACATCAAATCAGACCTATCTGACAATGCTGGAGAGTTAGGACCACACATATCAATAGCTAATGTGTAAGTAATGGACCCCTAAATCTGACAGGGCTGTAGAGTTAGGATCACTCATATCTATAGCTAATGTGTAAGTAATGGACCCTAAATCTGTCAGGGCTGGGGAGTTAGGACCACACATATCTATAGCTTGGGTTGATAATTGTCTAATTGGCAATTTTACTACAATCTCCTTATTTTTATATGCTAGTTATAAAACTCAGTGATTACATTTGCCATGCATTAATTTTTGCTTTTTTGTGAAAGAACTTATTGATTTGATTTGATTTTTGGTGTTTTAACGCCACTTTTAAGCACCGCTTTTGGGCTATTTCGTGGCGGCCAGTTTTTATTGGTGGAGGAAGCCGGAGCGCCCGGAGAAAACCACCGACCTTCGATAGGAAAACTGACAATCCTAGTCAATTAAGATTGGAGTCGAGTGCACCCGCACGAGCGGGGTTCGAACTCACAACCTCATTGTTGACTGGCTAGTGATTACAGTAGTAACTACTTAGACCACTCGGCCACCGAGGCCCCTAAGAACTTATTGAAGGTATAAATATAGTTAAGTAAAACAGTTTGCATTAATATTGTAGTGCAAAACTATTATGTGACAAACAAAGCACGAAAAATGAATGCAGCAAAAATTTAATAGGTGTTTGTATTTTTCACTGAAAATTAAGCAAATAATCAATTAATCTACATTGTATGTACAAATGAATATTTCATTTTGGCTCAATTGAATGAATATTTATATGCCTAATTAAAATGTTAATATCTGAAATAGAAATCACATGTTTCATCGTTAAGATGTTTCATTTTAGGTTTCATGACACTAGAGGATTAGAATTAGTTTTAGAACAGAGACTTGAGGCCCTGGAATCTGCACGTGAGAAACTGATGACTTCCTTAAATATGCTGAGTCAGGGACTCACTCCTGCCATGATGAGTGAGACTGTTGAGTGCTGTTTGAGACCAGTTGGTGAAATATCTGGAAAGTGAGTTATTCACAGCATATCAATGTAAAGGTTTTCAGATTGAATTCATTTAAATTGTTCAATCTGAGTTACTTCCCACTGTTTAAATCTTAATGGAATGGTAAAAAATTCTAACAAGCAAATGAAAACATAAGAAGATGGAAATTTTTTATTGTTTCCTGTTGATGCAAAATTGCACTCAGTGACTGTCAAGTTTTCTTTCTGAACACCATATCAAAACCTCATTTGGTAAGGAGGTAAATTTTACAACTCTCTATTTCCTTAAGTGAAATTTTAATTCAAACATTAATATTTAAAGTGCTAAAAGAAACATAAAATGTTAATTAAAAAAAAAAATCGTGAAAAAATCCTAATAAACATATCAATTTAAACATAAATCTCCATATATTTAGAATTTAATTGCTTATGTGTGATTTTCAATTAAAAAGTTATCCATAACATTCTTCCTGACGTATGGGAAACACGAATAGGAGTAACATCATGCATCAGATTTCATATACAAGCAGTTGTTGATGTGTCAAAACCCTCAGTAGACAGGTACAGCTAACTTGAATCTGTTACTGATTTTTCAAATTTATACCTTGAAGGTATGTGTTTTTGTTTTGTTGAACATTTGGATGTGCATAGACCACAAAACATTGTTTACAACAAATAAAAATGATAGATATAAATGTGAACGTCTGAAATAAATTTTTGTGGATACTTTAAAAGAATTTTTTATTTATATTTCCAGATGTCAGTTTTGTGAGACAGACCAGCACTTTCAAGACTTTGAATCAAAACTATATTCTTTTACAGAGCAGTAAGTATTGGTATTTTAAAAATTATCCCCAGCATGAAGATAAACAGGTCACAGTATGTCAACTCCTAATAATGCATCCTTCAATGACATTAATCATTTTATATCTTGCATTTTTTGTTCGAGAAGAAAAATAAATTCTGGTGTGCCTTTATGTATGAATAAAAGTAGATATGGGGTATATATCATTGAGACAGCAACTCAACAACACAAAAAAAATCAAAATAAATCCAAAGGTCAACATACAGTATTCAACAAAAGTCAGGTATGTAAACAATATGTTAAGCTCTAAATTGTCAGAAGTCTAGTAAAGAAGGGGATGCCTTTTTCAACAGAAAATGGAAGAATTGCCGTCAACATCTAATTCCTCAAAATGACGATGGTTTGATTTCTACCTCAGTGCTTGAATGTTACAAGATATGAACTTGTAAGATGCCATTTTTGTCGAGCCTTCGACTTTAGTCGAAAAAGCGAGACATAGCGATCCTACATTCCGTCGGCGTCCACAAATATTCACTCTGTGGTTAAAGTTTTTGAAATTTTAATAACTTTCTTAAACTATCCTGGATTTCTACCAAACTTGGACAGAAGCTTGTTTATGATCATAAGATAGTATCCAGAAGTAAATTTTGTAAAAATAAAATTCCATTTTTTCCGTATTTTACTTATAAATGGACTTAGATTTTCTGCCAGGAAACAACATATTCACTCTGTGGTTAAAGTTTTTAAAATTTTAATAACTTCCTTAAACTATCCTGGGTTTGTACCAAACTTGGACAGAAGCTTGTTTATGATCATAAGATAGTATCTAGAAGTAAATTTTGTAAAAAAATTAATCCATTTTTTCCGTATTTTACTTTTAAATGGACTAAGATTTTCTGCCAGGAAACAACATATTCACTCTGTGGTTAAAGTTTTTAAAATTTTTAATAACTTTCTTATACTATTTTGGATTTGTACCAAACTTTGACAGAAGCTTGTTTATGATCAAATGCTAGTTTCTAGAAGGAAATTTTGTTTTCTTCCAGTTAACATTACATTCAGTCTGCAGTTAAAGTTTTTAAACATTTATTAGATTCATAAACTATCCTGGATTTTTACCAAACTTGGACAGAAGCTTCTTAAAATCAAAAGATAGTATCAAGAGGAATATTTTTATTGATTTACTTCCTCATTCTTGTTGAGCCTGCGATTAACAGAAAAAGTAGGCGAGACACTGGGTTCCGTGGAACCCTTACGAATTTTTACATTCAATTATTTAGATTTATTATACTGCGTGTCAAAATACCAGATTTTGGTTGGTTAATACGAGGGAGATAATTTACTCTCCCATGACAAAAACTCTATTTCCCTTCAGGGAGACGCTTGGTCAAGTGATTGATTGATTGATTGTTGGTTGGTCAAGTGTTTGTTAAATACAAATGATTGTTATGAACAAGAGGTCATAGTTTATTACTTTGAATTTGTTTAATAGACAGTAATAACAGAACATTCAGTATAATAAATTAAATAACATATCTGAGAGGGTAATAGAGCAGATTGCTACCCCTCGAAAAGACTTTGTAAACCTTGGCTTCACCTCAGTTGACAATGTTTTCTCAGGGTAACAATGTGCTCTATTACCCTCTCAGCTATGTGTTATTTATATAAGGACAAAATACAGAGATATCTAAAGTCATTCATGCTATTTTTATGTTAAGTCCAAATGTACTTATATGTTGATGCAATGTACAGATTTAGATTATCCTTAGATTTTCAATGCTAGACTGTTTTAATAATTATAAACAACTGAGATTTTTTTCTCTTAGTAAGTTAAACTAATTGTATATTTACTGAATTGTAGAGGTGTAGTTATGTCAGGGGACCAGTACCAGGTGGGAACCAGAAGACAAGGAACTTGGGCAGATAGTCAAGTGGAGAAGTCACTTAAGGCTTTACTTAGCTTTGCCAAACATCAAAGATGTAAGTGAATACAATACACGAATTTCCAATTCATCTACCATAACAGGAAAAATTGTTCAATCATAAGATAAGATATTTGATATCAAAGATAAATAGAATGCAGTTACCAAGATATGAGCTTAGACAGTAAAACTTTAAAAAAAAAAAAAAAAAAAAAAGAGTTTAATCTATGTAACTTTACTTCATTCCATGAACGAAGTAATTTATCATACAAACTATTCACTGTGACTTTGAGATGAAGAACAGCAATAAAAGCGCTGTTCCTTTGCTTTTTTGTGTTTTTTTTGCTGTGCATGTACTGATTCTGTATCATGGATGGATATCCTTTGTTTTTCTAGATAACAAAAATTTCATACTATATTTTATGCATTCCAAATTTATGATGTCACACTCAACTTGGGATGAGTCGAACCTCAAATAAGTCAAATAGGTTTGTCAGGTCCGTTCAAATTAAGGAGGTTTGACTGTATTCATTTTAGTTATAAAAATCTTAATCTTGAAAGTTTATAACCTAATTAGGAATAGTACTTGCCAAAGAAAACATTGTTATGAGAATACTGATTATATCCATAACATTTCTGTAACAAATTTAAATTTGGTCCAAAGCTGTTGCCTATACTTGCATGAATGAAGTAGACCTTTAAAATGCATGAAATAAAACATTTTGCTAGATTTGGTACAATTTATAGATTCTGGTATTTTTGAAAGGAAAAATTGTCTATTGTGACAGGCTGTATGTTGACTTTTAGATGTCTTTTGGATTTTTGTGTCTTGGTTGCTGTCTCTCTGATATCAAGTATGGTAACCTTAATTTCTGCTGGTTTTGTAATTTACTATCAAAAATCTAACACTATACAGAACTTATTGTAACCCTCTGCTTGCTTCCTGTAATTTCAGTTAACAGGGATGTAATCAGCTCTGGTGTAACACACATAAAGGTCTTTGATGTTATGAAGAAAGAATTTAAGGTAGAGTACAATGATCACTATTGCACTTTTCGTTGCTGTCATTTTTTATTGGTGGAGGAAGCTGAAGTGCCTGGAGAGAACCACCGACCTTCATAGGAAAACTTATAATCCAAGTCAATTAATATTGGAGTGGAACACACCTGCCACATGCAGGATTCGAACTCAAAACCTGAGTGTTGACAGGCTAGTGATACAGTAGTTTGATTAGATAACTCAGCCACTGAGGTCCCTTTAAACATTAGAATATGTACATAATATTCAAAAGATAGTGGGAAACAAAACAATAGCCTTACATGTTTATATTGCTATTTTGATAAATAGTAATGAGCAGGCCTCGTTTCTGTTGACTGGCCAGCTGTGAATGTGAAGTTTGATAATACTGAAGAAGTAAATCAGAAACAATAGATGAAGGATCAACAATTCATCAATATGAGAATATTATATTATTTATAATGGTAAAAAGCATCCAGTGCAGATGAGTCAAACCAGACATATTCATCATGATTTAAATTATTTCAGGGATTGAGAGCTGTATGGATGTCCTTAAGAGAACAGGTATCCAGTGTAGATGAGTTAGAGATGGCTACTACCAGACTGAGGCTGAGGTTACCAGATGAAGCAGAGCCAACTACAGCACAGATGCATATCATAGAACCAGTCGCAGTAAGATTTATTTTTAGACTTTAAACTTATTCTCTGTTCTGATGGTTTTTATACGACCGCAAAAAAATTTTTGTGGTCGTATATTGGTATGACGTTGGCGTCGTCGTCGTCGTCGGCGTCGTCGGCGTCGTCCGGCGTCGTCGTCCGGCGTCGTCGTCCGAATACACAATGGTTTTAGCACTCTAACTTTAGTTTAAGTGAATGGATCTCTATGAAATTTTACCATAAGGTTCAATACCACAATAGGAAGGTGGGGATTGATTTTGGGGGTTATGGTACCAACAGTTAAATAATTAGGGGCCAAAAAGGGGCCGAAAATAAGCATTTTTGTAACTTCCAGACATAACTTGTGTGTTATTGTATGGATCTCTTTGACATTGTACTACAAGATTCCATATCACAAAGGGTCGATGATGGAATTGATTTTGGGGTTAATTTCCTCGAAATTTTAGGAATAAGGGGCCAAAAGGGGGCAAAAAACAAGCATTTTTCTAGTTTCATGACAATAACTTGTGTGTAAGTGTATGGATCTTTCTGAAATTTTACTACAAGGTTTCATTTCGCAAAGGGAAAGCTGGAATTGAGTTTTGTGGTAATTGCCCAAAACGTTTAGTAATAAGGGGCCTAAAAAGGGGTGAAAAATAAGCATTTTTTAGTTTCTAGACAATAACTTGTGTTCAAGTGTATGGATCTCTCTAAAATTGTATTACAAGGTACCATACCACAAAGGCAAGGCTGTTATTGAGCTTGGTTTTGGGGGGAAGGGGGGGTGATGAATCATAGGGGGGGGGGGGTCAAAAAAGGGGTAATTATTTTTTTTCGTTTAAGGAATAAGGGGAAAAAAGGTTAAAAAACTAGGGTTTCCATTTTAATAGACAAATAATTGAGTAAAGAACATTATTTAAAAGCAGTGTAAGGTTGGTAATTCAAACTCATTTAAATATCTCACCTGCACTATGTTTGAATTATGTAAATTGGAAATTTGCCAATCATTTTAGTATAATAAACTTCATTGGAAATTTGCCAATATAAAATTTTGCTGATGAAGGTTTTTTGTTTACCTTTAGTCTGACTCATATGATGTCATTTTCTATTTTAATAGCCTTATGATGTAGTTAAATTTTTTTTAATACTTTTATGATGTATTTTAATGCGCTTTTATGGTTGCAAATTTATTGTTTTAATATAATAAACTCCATTGGAAATTTACCAATAGTTTGTTTATTTTTAGCTATGACTATGATGTCATTTTCTATTTAATTTTAAGGTTACAAATTAATTTCAGTTTTAAATATTATTGTAAAATGTTTGCCCAAAACATTTATTAATAAGTGGCCAAAAAAGGGGGCAAAAATAAGCATTTTTTTAGTTTCCAGACATTAACTTGTGTTCAAGTGTATGGATTTCTCTGAAATTGTACTTAAAGGTACCATACCACAAAGGGAAGTGGGTCAAAAAATTTTTTTTGGGGGGGGGATTTTTTTTCCTTTTTTTTTTCTTTAAAATTTTCCATTTTAAGTTGGTTAATTCTGATCACAAAGAGAAAGTTGGAATTGAGTTTGGGGGATAATTGCTCAAATGTTTAGGAATAAGGGGCTAAAAAAGGGGTTAAAAATAAGCATTTTTTTTTAGTTTCCAACAATTAATTGTGTTTAAGTAATTGGATCTCTGTGAAATTGTACTGCAAGGTACCATACCACAAACTGAAGGCTGGGATTGAGTTTGGGGGGAGCGTGATGTGTGAAAATTTTCCACTTAAAGTTGGTTAATTATTTCTGATTTAGATATAAAAGCAAATAATAATGATGTGGTTTGATTTTATCAAAAACTTAAATTGAAGTTATGTATATTGTAAATTTAGGTTACATTGGAATTTAAGAATTGGCTTTGGGGTAGGGTTATGGCTCAAACCTTTAAATAATAAGGGAAAAAAAGGTGAAAAAACAAGGGTTTCCAGGTTAATAGACAAATAAGTACAAAACATTATTTAAAAGCAGTGTAAGGTTGGTAATTCAAACTCATTTAAATATCTCACTTACACTGCTTTTAAATTATGTAAATTGGAAATTTGCCAATAACTTTATTGTTAATAAATGCATTGGAAATTTGCCAACAATTTTAGTATAATAAACTTCATTGGAAATTTGCCAATATAAAATTTTGCTGATGAAGGTTTTTTGTTTACCTTTAGCCTTGACTATGAAGTCATTTTCTATTTTTATAGCCTTATGATGTAGTTGAATTATTTAATACTTTTATGATGTGTTTAAATGGGGTTTTATGGTTGCAAATTTATTGTTTTAGTTTAATAAACTCCATTTAAAATTTGGTAATAAAAAAAATTTTTGTTTATTTTTAGCTAGGATTATGATGTCATTTTCTATTTTACTTTTATGGTTGCAAAGAAATTTTTATTTTTAGATATTACTGTTAAATGATGCTGATTAAGGTTTTTGCTATGTTTAGCCATGACTATGATGTCATTTTCTATTTTAATATCTGTCATGATGTATTTAAATGGGCTTTTATGGTTACAAAGGAATTTTATTTTTAGATATTACTGTAAAATGTTGCTGATTAAGGATTTTGTTTATTTTTAGCCATGACTATGATGTCATTTTCTATTTTAATACCTTTATTATGTAATTTCCATTTTTAGATATTACTGTTAAATGATGCTGATTGAGGGTTTGAATGCTGGGATTGATTTTGGGGGTAATTGTCTCAAAATGTTAGGAATTAGGGGCCATAAAGGGGCAAAAAAACAAGCATTTTTCTAGTTTCATGACAATAACTTGTGTGTAAGTGTATGGATCTTTATGACATTGTACTGCAAGGTTCCATATCACAAAGGGAAAGCTGGGTTTGAGTTTGGGGGTAATTGCCCTAAACTTTTAGGAATTTGGGGCCAAAAAGGTGCAAAAAACCCAAGCATTTTTCTAGTTTCCAGACAATAATTTGTGTTCAAGTGTATGGATCTCTCTGAAATTGTACTGCAAGGTACCATACCACAAAGGGAAGGCTGGGATTGAGTTTGGGGGTGATGAATCATAAGGGGGTTTCAAAAAATTTGGGGGGGGGATTTTTTTTTCCTTTTTTTTCTTTAAAATTTTCCATTTTAAATTGGTTATTTCTGATTTATATATAAAAGCAAATAATAATGATATGGTTTGAATAGGTAAATTAAAAAATTTTAAGTTCTTAGACTACTTTCATTCTGTGTGAGAAACCTATGCTGTGTCAAATTTTAATTACAATCCCAAATTCAGTGCTGTATCAAGCTTGAATGTTGTGTCCATACTTGCCCCAACTGTTCAGGGTTCGACCTCTGCGGTCGTATCAAGCTGCGCCCCAGCGGAGCATTTTATTTTTTTTGTTTAAGGGTCAAAAGAATGCTAGATAATTTCATTTTTAACTCACCTGGCCCACAGGGCCAAGTTAGCTTTTCTCATCACTTGGCGTCCGGCGTCCGTCGTCCTGCGTCCGTCGTCCATAAACTTTTACAAAAATCTTCTCCTCTGAAACTACTGGGCCAAATTTGACCAAACTTGGCCACAATCATCATTGGGGTATCTAGTTTAAAAAATGTGTCCAGTGACCCCGCCAACCAACCAAGGTGGCCGCCATGGCTAAAAATAGAACATAAGGGTAAAATGTAGATTTTGGCTTATATCTCTGAAACCAAAGCATTTAGAGCAAATCTGACATGGGGTAAAATTGTTTATCAGGTCCAGATCTATCTGCCCTGAAATTTTCAGATGAATCTGACAACCCATTGTTGGGTTGCTGCCCCAGAATTGGTAATTTTAAGGAAATTTTGCCGTTTTTGGTTATTATCTTGAATATTATTATAGATAGAGATAAACGGTAAACAGCAATAATGTTCAGCAAAGTAAGATCTACAAATAAGTCAACTTGACCAAAATGGTCAGTTGACCCCTTAAGGAGTTATTGACCTTAATAGTCAATTTTTAACCTTTTTTCGTAAATTTTTGTAATCTTTTACAAAAATCTTCTCCTCTAAAACTACTAAGACAAATTTAACCAAACTTGTCCACAATGATCATTAGGGTATCTAGTTTTAAAAATGTGTCTGATGACCCCGCCCGCGAACCAAGATGGCAGACATGGCTAAAAAATAGTACATAGGGTAAAATGCAGTTTTCGGCTCATATCTCTGAAACCAAAGCATTTATAGCAAATCTGACGGGATAAAATTGTTCATTAGGTCAAGATCTATCTGCCCTGAAATTTTCAGACCAATCAGGCAACACGTTGTTGGGTTGCTGCCCCTGAATCGGTAATTTTAAGAAAATTTTGCAGCTTTTGGTAATTATCTTGAATATTATTATAGATAGAGATAAACTGTAAACAGCAATAATTTACAGCAAAGTAAGATCTACAAGTAAGTCAACATGACCAAAATTGTCAATTGACCCCTTAAGGAGTTATTGCCCTTTATAGTTAATTTTTTACAATTTTCATAAATTTTGTAAATTTTTGTAAATTTTTACAAAATATTTTCCACTGTAACTCCTAGGCCAAGTTCATTATAGATAGAGATAATTGTAAGCAGCAAGAATGTTCAGTAAAGTAAGATCTACAAACACATCACCATCACCAAAACACAATTTTGTCATGAATCCATCTGTGTCCTTTGTTTGATATGCACATAGACCAAGGTGAGCGACACAGGCTCTTTAGAGCCTCTAGTTTTATGCCAAAATGAAAAGATTGTTATGTCATTGGTTAAATTTTCATTGTTAAGAATGTTATTATCCAATCAAAATGTTTTTAGTGTACAATTTTTATTTGAAGAGATTGCTCCAAGTTAAAACTGTAAACCAAGTAGCAGATTTTGTATATTCCTTGAATTTTGAAAAATGGAAATAAAGTAAGCACTAAATTCTACACATAATATGATGTGAGCCACAAAGCATCAAATAACGATTTTTTTTATGCCCCCGTCGTAGCAGAGGGGGCATTAAGTTTTACCCTTGTCCGTCTGTACGTACATTTTTTTAAATTTTACAGATAGACCAACATAGACAGAAACTCAAGGCTGATCAAATTGTAGGAAGGTGTGAATTGAGAAAGAAACTTGGGCAGCTGTTATACCTAAAGAATCTAGCAAAAGTAAGTTTTCCAAAAAAATAAGTCTTTTTTTTGTCTGACTTTCCTGACCAACTTTTAAGTTGTTGCTTGAAAACTGATAGCAGGATTTTTCATTATATTTTTTATAAAGAATAATGCTCCTTCATAATCACAAATTTTCAAATTGCTCAGTTCCTATAGCTACCTTATCAAAATAACTCTTCTAGCACAGTTTATTGTATTTTCATAAAAATTTATATCCTAATATCAATATGTAACTGGGATGTTTTTTGTCTTGGATTTTATATTTCTTAAAGTTATTCCCCTTTGAACTGAAAAAAAATGTTGCCATAGGAAAACAGACTAGTTCATTGCGTCTCAAGATAGAAGATATATGGTATTTACATGTAGCTTGGTACATTTTTATAAATCTTGAAATGCACACATGTTTATAGGTAGAATTATCATGTTTTCCAGTAACATCCTTTTATCATGGTAGTAAACCTTGCTCATCATGTCTTCAAATTCCTTTCATGGTTAGAATCTGATTTACAAGTTTTCATATTGACATTTCTCAGTTATGCACCTTTTAATTAAACATTTCTGCCATGTGCAGCATTCACTATTACATTTCATTTCTTATTTTATAGTGTTCTCCCTAGGGCCGTTTAGCATCATGATAATGTGATGTTTTATTGCTAGAATGTGATGTTATCTGAAATGATTTTCTTGTTGATAGTGTTATGGATTCGATGCTATAATTTCTAGAAACAAGATGGTATTTCATAATTTCCTGTTTACCAGGATGATACAAGAAATTTCTGAGGAGAACACTGTTATATATTTGCAAACGAATCACATTTGGTCTAAGACATATTTTCTGTTTAGATGTTTTCCTGTCATGGTAAAACATTTTTTTCCTTCAATAGTAAAATAATTGGAAATTGCTGTATTTGATATTTTTTATTTTTTGTCAAAATTATTCAATTGCACATATGTACTACATCAGTTATTTATTCAGATCTCATGTATTAATAATACTTATATGCTGGTTCTTGTCAAAAATATTCATTAGATATTTGCCATGACTTAAGGCATTTTAAAAGCTATCAACCAATGAACAATTAGCAAAGTCTTCAGCAAAATTATAGAAGATGAATTCAAATTTCATAAGTGACCACAACAAATCAGAAGTCATTTTGTGTCTACTTGTGTGTACTTAAATTCCTAATGGTAATAATTTTTATCAACCCAAAATTTTTTTAATTTTTTTTCAGACACAGGGTGACAATGAAGATGGACACAATCCAGAACCTTGCCCCATATGTCAAAGAGAATTAGGAGTAGAATGGAGTGTGATGCATTGTGGGCATTGTTATTGTTTGGATTGTATGAGAATATTATTAGACCAGTACAGTTTTGGCGGGAGAAATCGTGTTGTTAAATGTGCCATCTGCCGAGAGAAGACCTACAGAAGTGATGTGTCTTATGTTAGTACCAAGAAGACAGAAGACTCAGATGATGTCCAAAATTTTAAAGTTAAGGTATTTTTTTACTGTAATAAATTACTATTAATTTTTTATTTGATTTAATTATAATCATTTACAGCTATTTAATGACATTATTCATGATGATTGGTGAAGTTCTTTTCTTTGAATTTTGAATTTGATGATTCATATCACAATGAAAAGCAGCTGCACAATTTCAAGGAAGCGTCTTTTGATTTGTTTGATAGTTGTATTCCAAGTCTCAAGTCTTTAATAATAGGTCTTCCTTCATATAAAAAAGATATTTGTTATCTGTTAGAAGAGTTTCCTATTATTCACCTACTTTACATATAAATCAGAGGCGGATTTAGAGGGTTTTCCAAGGGGCCTGGGCCCCCCTTTTGTGGGAAAAATTTGGTTGATTATTTAGGGAATCACTGAAGCATGACTGGAGCGGGCCCCCTCTAAGGAAGTCAGTGGGCCCCCCCCTTATGAAAATTTCTGGATCCGCCACTGTAAATCTTTGTATTGTTTACTTGCATAATTTAGATTTTGTCCTTCAGAACAACTAGTTGCCATTATCAGTGATTTCATTGTATCACATCAATTTTAATGATAGCCTTTTTAAAGTAAAAAAATATTATGACAATTTACCACAAAAATATTAACATCCATTTCTTTTTATTATTAAATATGTTTTCATTTTGATATACATGTATTAATATAATTTATGGTCAGCTATCATTTATCTGAACAGTTTTTATTGATTTAAAATCTTAGGGCAGTCATTCTACCAAAGTACAAGGAATTGTAAAGCAGATGATAAAAATTCACCACAAAGATCCTGAAGCAAAAATCCTCGTCTTTTCTACAGTAAGTATGTTGCTGCTTTCAACACTTAGAAAGTACTATAAACCAAGTAATTTTCCAATCAGGGGCATTACTTAAACAAGTAACTTTAAAAATTACCTATACAAGTAATGTTGAAAACAAGGCTATATTAAATATGACTTATATAAGTAAATTTTCTAAATATTATTTTTTTAGGTGTCCATTAATACAGATTTTACAAGCTTTAACAAATTTTTACAGTCATCTGGTTATTTTTCCCATGAAATATAGAAATTAATCCTCATGAAACACTAATTGCCTTTCCGACGCACTTATCTTTCATATAGAGGCTTCTTGGTCAAAGATTGGTCTCATGGGACTATTAAAATATCATTTTCCTTGAAAATCTTGAAGGTAGACAGATATAAATAGACAGAAACTTGTGATTTAATTAAGACTTAAAGTTATTTATAACCCAAAACAATTACATATGTTCCTTTAATAATAGTAATTACTGTTTCTTTCATAGATGTACAAAATAACTTATTCAACTAAAAAAAATTACTTGTTTAAGTAACGCCCTTGACTGATTTAGTTATGCAACTTTTAGTTGAAAAATAATGCAAAGATGTATAACTTGAATCTTTTCTTATATGTATACATCAACAATGTTTGAAAGTCATGAAAAAAATATATGTCCCCAAGGTCATCTAAAAGAGCTAGATGTGAAAATAAGTTGATTTGAAGCATCTTTTTTTCAACAGAATGTATCTTATTCTTGAACGCTTTATATTTAAATGTTCATTATGTTAGCAGCATATTATTCTATTGCACATTTTTAAAAGAAAAAATTCAAATCAATAAAAGACTACATGATACAAGAAGACAACTGAATAGGCAAAGACAATTTTTCAATTTGTATATGGTGTTAACCTTGCACTTCATTTAATATTAACATGATTAAATACCAATGAAATTTCCATTCATGATTACAGATGTTAAGCATATGTGTATATACAAAGGGTTGTCTTCTAAATGGAGTGACAACTTCAAGCAGGAGTAATAATTATACTATTCAAATCATTTTCATTAATTCATAATAATATTTAATTTATCTTGATAGAAAGTAATAATTTGTTTCAGTGGACAGATGTACTGAATGTTTTATCTACAGCGCTTACAGAAAACAATGTAGAACACAGAATGTTGTATCATGGGGCTAAATTTCAGGTATTTAGTAATATCAATCTTAAGATTCTTATTGGTGTCAAATTGTCAGAATATTAAAAAAGCAGGTCTCCCTACAACAGAAATGTCTGAAGGGAAGATTTGAATAACATTTCATTCTGTTTTGGCACTAATTTCACTCTCTTCTTCATCTGCATGGTAATGTCATTATTATATATTGAGTTGCTGTAAATTCAGAAAGTAATGTGAAGTATTAATAATGTGGCAAGGTAATCAGTCAATAATTTAAAAAGTTTATTGAAATGGTATGCTACTACAGCATATACAGATATAGCACTGATTATTTATTCAGAATTTACAGTATTGTTTTAATGGATTAATCATCAAATGGTTTGGTACCATCTTTTCTAATGTGGAATATTTATAGGACATGTTATTAACTACCAGTGGGTCAATATCACTCCCACTGCTTATGTAGGTCTGAAAAATATGAAATTACAAATGAACCAAAACATCAAGTTATATACTGTATATACTATATATAAGTCCGCAATGGTACATTGTCCCAACCCCCCTTTTCGACTACGGGAATTCAGAAAAAAATCTGTACATAATAGATATCACTGAAAAATACGACTTTAAAACGAAAACAATTCTGTCCTTTAGTAAAATACTGTCAGATATATTCATCACGCTAATGTTTGAAGGACCTTTAGCTAAAACTGAACACAGGCAGCAGTATGAAACACCAAAACAGAACGAATAACTGATTACATTTTGTAGTTTATTCATCGTTATGTGTAAGCTGGTACCCGTCTGATTTCTTTACTTTTTTCGAAGCAGTGTTAACAAGCGGATTCTTGTTTTAAGTTATGCCATGCTATGAAAAGAAAGCATTTGATTTTGATACGTATCAGTTAATTTTGGATTTTTTTAATAAAAATTGCATATTAATATGGATTAGGTAAATTAAAAGTTTTGAAAAGAAATAAGGAGGATGTAATAAAACATCACGGAATCAAGTTTTCTCCTATTTCTTGTTTATTGTAATCTATAATCCGCACCCCTGCTCGGCAATCTTAATTTTGGTAAAAAAAAACAGCGGACAATAAAAAACTGAATTCAGTAACTGTCAAATGTCCATATATCCCTGCCTAGTAATTGGAAAATCTACATAAACTATCCTCAAGGAAAAAAATAACTATGGGCTGTCATAGTCTTTGTTATGTGTTTTATTAAAAGAAAATTAAATTAAAGTGTAGTGGGCCCAGTTGTTAATACATTTATAGGTATGTATATGTATTTTATTAGTTGTAAAATTTTATTTTTGAAGCAAAATTTGGCATCATTTAAAGAAGACAAACACATAACAGCCTTACTGCTTCCCATACAGTCAGGATCTAATGGTTTGAATCTGATAGAGGCTACTTATGTTATCCTAGTAGAACCGATTCTTAACCCTGCGCAGGAACTCCAGGCCATTGGTCGTGTTCATAGGATTGGACAAACTAGGTAAGCTTATCAAAGAACTTACTCTGCACAGAAACTCTTATGTATGGTGTAGGATTGGGCAAACTAGGTAAGCTTATCAAAGAACTTACTCTGCACAGAAACTCTTATGTATGGTCTATGGTAATTTAGCATAGAAGTTAATGAAAAATTGTATATTTTTGCTAAAATCTGGCAAATTTCACTTATGAGATGACTTTGATGACCTCAGTGTAACACCAAGCCTTATCTAATATTTACATTTTCTCAACCCTTTTATTCAGAAGTATAGAAAATGATATAACATAAAGATATTGTATAGATATTTTATTGTTGTTGTTTTTTATGCCCCCGCCGTAGCAGAGGGGCATTAAGTTTTACCCTTGTCCGTCTGTACGTCCGTCCTTACGTCCGTCCTTAGGGATCATAGATTTATTCTTACGAGGAAGCTCCGAGCATGCTCGGAGGATGCTCGGAGCTTTTTCAGTAGGCTCTTCTCTGCAGTTTATGTGAAAATAATTATCATGATCCATTAAGATGTCAATCAAATCTACACCACTTCTATAATAAGGAAAGTAAAGCATTATAGAGGAAGCTCAATTAACACCTGTGTAAACAACTGATCTATTCAAAAACATTTTGCATGACATTTTACAAATTATAGAAAAGATAAGAATTTCTTCAACAGTACTGTGTAATGCTTGGAAAGAAATCTCAAGTCTCCACAAAAAGGTGAAAGTCATTTAACAAAAAATATACAATTATTATATTTATTAATCATTTCTTTTTTTATAATAAAAAAAATTCTCAAATTTTATAATTAGATGATATGATTTAAATATAGTTTATATTATATAATATGCTACATAAAAGTTATCAAGACACAAACAACAGTCAGGGGGCGATACTAAACAAGTTATTTTTTTTAGTTACTTAATATATATTAATAGGTATTTTTTGTTTTTTTAAATTATTTGATATATTTTCAAAATTACTTATACAAGTTATATTGAAAACAAGGTTGTTTCAAATATTACTAATATATCATGAATAAGTAACTTCTGTTAATATTATTTCTATAGGTGTCCATTCATACAGGTTTTACAAACTTTAACAAATTTTCACATCTGGTTATTTTCCCCATGCAGTATAAAACTATTTAAATCCTCCTGAAACACTAATTGCCTTTCTGATGCCACACTTCTTGGTCATAGATTGGTCTCTTGGGGCTATTAAAATAACATTTTCCTTTAAAATCTTAGAGATGAACAAATATAAATGGATGGAACTTTGTGATTTAATTAAGACTTGAAGTTATTTATAATTTGAAATCTTTATCAAAAACAATTACATATGTTCCTTAAATAATTGTAAGTATGCTTAGTTTTTCGAAGATGTATAAAATAATTTATAAAAGTAATATTTTTGTCATTATTTTTAAAGTAATCTCTCTATACTCATCTCAAGTTGGATAAATACTTAATTTTACTTAATGAAATGATGAAAAAATTCTTAAAAACTACATTTAGTCCACTTTTGTCATTTAAAATAACTATTGAGTTTATATCAAATAATTTTAAAAAACAAAAAATACCTATTAATATAAGTAACTAAAAAAATAACTTGTTTAGTATCGCCCCCTGACTGTTGTTTGTGTCTTGATAACTTTTATGTAGCATATTATATAATATAAACTATATTTAAATCATATCATCTAATTATAAAATTTGAGAAATTTTTTTATCATAAAAAAAGAAATGATTATTTTAAAAATATAATAATTGTATATTTTTTGTTAAATGACTTTCACTTTTTGTGGAGACTTGAGATTTCTTTAAAAGCATTACACAGTACTGTTGAAGAATTTCTAATCTATTCTATAGTTTTGTAAAATTTCAGGCAAAATGTATTTGAATAGATTAGATGTTTACACAGGTGTTAATTGAGCTTCCTCTATAATACTCTACTTTCCTTATTATAGAAGTGGTGTAGATTTGATTGACATCTTAATGGATCATGATAATTATTTTCACATAAACTGCAGAGAAGAGCCTACTGAAAAGGCTCCGAGCATCCTCCGAGCATGCTCGGAGCTTCCTCGTAAGAATAAATCTATGATCCCTTACGTCCCAAAATTGGTTTCCATTCTCTAACTTTAGTTTGCCTTGACCAAATGTTATGAATCTTATACACAATGCTTATAACCACAAAACACAGATGAAGTTTGAATTTCGGTGGCATCACTTGTACCGTTCTAGAGTTATGCCCCTTTACAAATGGAAAAATTACTGAATTTTTTGTTTCCTTTAACTTTAGTTTGCCTCAACCAAATGTTATGAAACTGATACACAATGCTTATTACCACAAAACACAGATCAAGTTTGAATTTTGGTGGCGTCACTTTTACCGTTCTAGAGTTATGCCCCGTTACAAATGGAAATATTGCTGAATTTTTCGTTTCCATTTTTAACCGGATTTTCGAAGGAAATATCGGTTATTGAAATGGTGACATACAGCGGGCGGCTGGGCGGATCGGCCGGCTGCCAAACTGTTTGTCAGCAGAATAACATGAAAATGCTTTAACAAATTTTTTTCAAATTTAAATATGTTGTTTCCTGGGACTTAATGAAGGTCTAGTTCAATTTTCAAGATATTAGTATATCTCCTTTGTGAGTTATCGCCATTTTTAATATCCAAAAGTGGAATTTTTAAATATTTTACTCTTGTTATCTTTTTTATGACTAAGCATAATGTCTTATCTCACAACAAAATATTGGAGTGACAGATTTATTTGAAAATTATCTATTTCTAAGTGGTAATGATTATAAGCTATATTATTAGACATTTTGAAGTTAATTACATTATTAATTATTAATTAGATCTGGGTTATATCTGGAAATATTTGGGGAGTCCCCGGGTTCACCCCCACCCCCTACTTTTTGAAAACTTGTAAACGGTCAAGATCCCAACCCTGAAACCATATATATTCCTGTATGTGACAACAAAACAAATCAAATGAAATAAAAGGTGAGTCCTCTGGGGTCACCCCCACCCCTTCCTGTTTGAGAACTTGAAAACTGTCGAGATCCCCACCCCTAAACCATATATATTCTTGTACGGGACAATAACACAAATCAAATGAAATATAGGGGAAGTCCATGGGGGTCACCCCCACCCTCCTTCTTTTTGAAATCTTGTAAACGGTCAAGATCCCCACCCCGAAACCATATATATTCTTGTATGGGACAATAAAACAAATCTAATGAAATAAAAGGCGAGTCCCCTGGGGTCACCCCACCCCATCCTGTTTAAGAACTTGTAAACTGTCGAGATCCCCACCCCTAAACCATATATATTCTTGAATGGGACAATAAAACAAATCAAATGATATATAGGGGAAGTCCATGGGGGTCACTCCCACCCCCCTTCTTTTTGATAACTTGTAAACAGGCGAGATCCCACCCCTAAATCATGTATTCTTGAATGGGACAATAAAACAAATCAAATGAAATTGAGGGGGAGTCCCCTGGGGTCACCCCACCCCCCTTTTTTTTGAAAACTTTTAAACAGTCAAAATCTCCACCCAGAAACCAAATAAATTCTTGTATGGGACAATAAATCAAATCAAGTCAAATACAAGGCGAGTCCCCTGGGGTCACCCCACCCCTCTTCTTTTTGATAACTTGTAAACAGTCGAGATCCCCACCCCTAAACCATATATATTCTTGAATGGGACAATAAAACAAATCAAATGAAATTGAGGTGGGAGGGGGGGGTCCCCTGGGGTCACCCCACCCCCTTTTTTTGAAAACTTGTAAACGGTCAAGATCCCCACCCCAAAACCATATATATTCTTGTATGGGACAATAAAATAAATCAAATGAAATATAAGGTGAGTCCCCTGGGGGTCAACCCCACCCCCTCCTGTTTAGGAACTTGTAAACAGTCGAGATCCCCACCCCTAAACCATATATATTCTTGTATGGGACAATAACACAAATCAAATGAAATATAGGGGAAGTCCATGGGAGTCACCCTCACCCCCTTTCTTTTTGAAAACTTGTAAACGGTCAAGATCCCCACCCCTAAACCATATATATTCTTGTATGGGACAATAAAACAAATCAAATGAAATATAGAGGAAGTCCATGGGGGTCTTTCTTTGGGAGACTTCGTAACAGCATTCTGTTACAATTATTTCTTGTTACTGCTAAGTTTTATAGATTTTGAAATGACATTGTATTAATGATAAATCAAATTTTGGATTTTTTTCTTCTTTTCTTTGGTAAATTGTTTGTAGAATTTTGTGGCAAGTTTGTTTGTTATTCTGTAAAAACTAATTTTCTGAATGCTATATATTTTTTTTTATGAAGTAAACTCCTTTAAAAACTAAGCTTATATTGTCTATTAATAAACATATATTTAGATTTCTGATTTTGGGCCCACTTTTCAAGTTGGTCCAAATTGGGGTCCAAAATTAAACTGTGTTTGATTACAACATAAATTGAATATATATAGGGTTCTTTGAAATGCTTAATCTAAACCTGTATTTCTTTTCATTATTAATAAGATAATACCACATTGAGGTCCAAAGGGTCCTAAATTACACTTTTGATTAATTTCATCAAAAATTGAATTCTTTGCTTCTTTGATATGCTGATTCTAACAATGTTTGAGTGTTAAATCATATCTAATTTTAGAGAACTTAGTCATCACTGGTTGTTGTTATTATATTATTGATTATTATTTGAAAAATTGCATCATATCCAGTTTGAGTTATTTCCCTTTGCACAGAAAATATTATGGATAAAATTAAACTGTGTTTCATTTCAACATAAATTAAATATATATAGGGTTCTTTCAAATGCTGAATCTAAACCTGTATTTAAATATTAGATTTTTGTGCCCAGTTTTCAAGTTGGTCCAAATCAGGGTCCAAAATTAAACTTTGTTTGATTCAACAAAAAAATAATTGATGGGGTTCTTTGAAATGCTGAATCTAACCATGTATTGAGAGATTTTGGATTGTGGGCTCCTTTATCCAATTGGTCCACATTGAGGACCAAAGGGTCGTAAATTAAACTTTTGTCTGATTTCATCAAAAATTGAATTCTTGGGGTTCTTTGATATGCTGATTCTAATTAAGGTCTTTCCTTTCTTAATGGAAAGACCTTACTGTATTTCGTTTGTTTATTATTATTATTATTCTTTTTCCTCGTCCGATTTCAAAGTCAAAAGCCAAAAAAAGTACGCGACAGATACAAATGATCTTTGGTATTAAGTATCGGGTTAATAAAATCTATCTTGTATTAGGGGCACCAAAGTGTACTATTTACCTTATAGGAGTTATCTCCCCAATTACAAAAATCATTGTTATCGCTACTCTTCATAAACTATAAGAGTTACCGGCAAATGGTTTTTTTTGAAATGTTCCTTGCCACATGTCGCAACTTTAAATAATTTTAACCGAAGCGATCCAGTGACTTCTTATAGGAATTATTTCCCCTTGAATATTTTACTTTTCAATATGCATATGAATCTCATGAACCGTAAGTTATAAAGACCTAGGGTCTTTTGATTTGAAATCATTGGACCATAACTTGAAAATATAGGTCAAGGTCAAATGTCAAGGTCATGTACAAAGAGGCAAATTATGTGTTTTTGGCACTATTTAAAGAGTTTGATGTGTGTTTTAATGCTTTTGTAGGTTGACATTGACCTTTAACCTTAATACTTGTTAAGTGATCTCTCAAATGATAAATCCCATGTGTTAAGATATAGTATTTAGGCTTTCTATTCCGTTTTTGCATGATCAAAGTGAATCCGTTCTCTGTGTTAACCAACCAACCAACCAACCAACCAACCAACCAATCAATCAATCAATCAATCAACCAATCAGTCAATCAATCATTGCATGCATGTTTCTGTCTCTTGTGTTTAATATGGGGTCCAAGATCTCATTTGTTTCTTTTTCGCTTGTTTCAAGAGACCATATCCCACATGTTAAATTAACTAACCAACCAACCAACCAACCAACCAATCAATCAATCAATCAATCCATAAACCAACCAACCAATCATTCATTGTGTGCATGTTTCCGTCCCATGTGTTTAATACGGGGTCCAAGATTTCCTTTGTTTCTTTTTTCGCTTGTTTCAAGAGACCCTATCCCACGTGTTTAATCAACCAACCAATCAACAAATCAATCAATCAACCAACTAACCAACCAATTAATTAATTACTCAGTCAATCAATCAATCAATCAATAAACCAACCAACCAACCAATCAATCATTCATTCATTCATTGTATGCATGTTTCCGTCTCATGTGTATAATATTGTATTTACATCTCTTCTGAAAAAAAAAATCCACATGCTTGTTATCCGATGTTCTGGGAAACTACATGTCCAATTGACCCCAACATTTGCAGTCAGCAGGCTATACATGTATTACATCTTCATAAAACAATGTGGTGCAGATATCTTTCAAGAATTTTCCTAGAGAAAAGAAATTGCAATGCCGTAAAAATCGCTTGCTAGCTCCGTAAATCTCAGTTAAATCCTACAATAAAATGTCCGCTCCTAGATTGAAATACAAATCTGTGTTACAAACTGCTGCTGAAAAATGTACATTGTATGAAAATAATCGATAAACGTGTTTTAAAGTTACACAGGATCAATTAAATCCAAAGCATGCACTGCTCGTGAACTGTGATCGAAATGTCAATTACCTACAACGACAAAAGAAATACATTGTGTAAATTCCATCGCTATACATGTTGTCTGTCCAACGTCCCCACCTAAAAAGAAATAAAAATACTAAGTTTTCGCTATTATAAAGCTTCGTCACGTGACGCCACAATCTGGCGCGAGACAAAGACGCGCGCGGGACCTAAAATAGAATAAAAACTTTCCAAACTAAATATAGAAACTTAACCAACACACTAATATGGACCTTTCAAAGAAAGAAAGAAACAAACAAACAAACATACACATATATCAATCAATCAATCATGTTTCAGAAGGGGAAAGACCGTTTACAATTGCTTTTTTAAGCAATTGATTTATATTTATTAAGGTCTTTCCTTTCTTAATGGAAAGACCTTACTGTATTTCGTTTGTTTATTATTATTATTATTCTTTTTCCTCGTCCGATTTCAAAGTCAAAAGCCAAAAAAAGTACGCGACAGATACAAATGATCTTTGGTATTAAGTATCGGGTTAATAAAATCTATCTTGTATTAGGGGCACCAAAGTGTACTATTTACCTTATAGGAGTTATCTCCCCAATTACAAAAATCATTGTTATCGCTACTCTTCATAAACTATAAGAGTTACCGGCAAATGGTTTTTTTTGAAATGTTCCTTGCCACATGTCGCAACTTTAAATAATTTTAACCGAAGCGATCCAGTGACTTCTTATAGGAATTATTTCCCCTTGAATATTTTACTTTTCAATATGCATATGAATCTCATGAACCGTAAGTTATAAAGACCTAGGGTCTTTTGATTTGAAATCATTGGACCATAACTTGAAAATATAGGTCAAGGTCAAATGTCAAGGTCATGTACAAAGAGGCAAATTATGTGTTTTTGGCACTATTTAAAGAGTTTGATGTGTGTTTTAATGCTTTTGTAGGTTGACATTGACCTTTAACCTTAATACTTGTTAAGTGATCTCTCAAATGATAAATCCCATGTGTTAAGATATAGTATTTAGGCTTTCTATTCCGTTTTTGCATGATCAAAGTGAATCCGTTCTCTGTGTTAACCAACCAACCAACCAACCAACCAACCAACCAATCAATCAATCAATCAATCAACCAATCAGTCAATCAATCATTGCATGCATGTTTCTGTCTCTTGTGTTTAATATGGGGTCCAAGATCTCATTTGTTTCTTTTTCGCTTGTTTCAAGAGACCATATCCCACATGTTAAATTAACTAACCAACCAACCAACCAACCAACCAATCAATCAATCAATCAATCCATAAACCAACCAACCAATCATTCATTGTGTGCATGTTTCCGTCCCATGTGTTTAATACGGGGTCCAAGATTTCCTTTGTTTCTTTTTTCGCTTGTTTCAAGAGACCCTATCCCACGTGTTTAATCAACCAACCAATCAACAAATCAATCAATCAACCAACTAACCAACCAATTAATTAATTACTCAGTCAATCAATCAATCAATCAATAAACCAACCAACCAACCAATCAATCATTCATTCATTCATTGTATGCATGTTTCCGTCTCATGTGTATAATATTGTATTTACATCTCTTCTGAAAAAAAAAATCCACATGCTTGTTATCCGATGTTCTGGGAAACTACATGTCCAATTGACCCCAACATTTGCAGTCAGCAGGCTATACATGTATTACATCTTCATAAAACAATGTGGTGCAGATATCTTTCAAGAATTTTCCTAGAGAAAAGAAATTGCAATGCCGTAAAAATCGCTTGCTAGCTCCGTAAATCTCAGTTAAATCCTACAATAAAATGTCCGCTCCTAGATTGAAATACAAATCTGTGTTACAAACTGCTGCTGAAAAATGTACATTGTATGAAAATAATCGATAAACGTGTTTTAAAGTTACACAGGATCAATTAAATCCAAAGCATGCACTGCTCGTGAACTGTGATCGAAATGTCAATTACCTACAACGACAAAAGAAATACATTGTGTAAATTCCATCGCTATACATGTTGTCTGTCCAACGTCCCCACCTAAAAAGAAATAAAAATACTAAGTTTTCGCTATTATAAAGCTTCGTCACGTGACGCCACAATCTGGCGCGAGACAAAGACGCGCGCGGGACCTAAAATAGAATAAAAACTTTCCAAACTAAATATAGAAACTTAACCAACACACTAATATGGACCTTTCAAAGAAAGAAAGAAACAAACAAACAAACATACACATATATCAATCAATCAATCATGTTTCAGAAGGGGAAAGACCGTTTACAATTGCTTTTTTAAGCAATTGATTTATATTATGTACTTAGATTTTTGATATTGGACCATAATAGGTATTTAAATGTCCAATTTCAAGTATTTCAGTTCTTAAACCACATTCATTTTGTGTCACAAACCTATACTGTGTCAAATATTCAATCACAATCCAAATTCAGAGCTGTTTTAAGCTTAAATGTAGTGTCCATACTTGCTCAACTGTTCAGGGTTCAACCTCTGCAGGAAAATCTGGTTTGCTGTCACTCTGACAGCCTCTTGTCTAACTTGTGTTGGCCTCAACCAAATATTACGAAACTTTTACACAATGCTTATTACCACAAAACTCAGATCAAGTACAAATTTTGGTAGCGTCACTTTTACCATTCTTGAGTTATGTCCCTTTATAATGTTATATGCAAGTGAGGGCATCATCTGTGTCCTATGGACACATTCCCCATTTATTTTTTGAAAGGGCTAAAATGGTGTTCTATATACATCATTTAGACTCATTATCACAATAAATCCAAAGACAGACATCTAAAGGCCCGAAAATAGTCTGACAAAATCATCATAAAAAAAAAATTATTTTCAATTTTCCCATAAACACTACCAAGAGGTGAATAGGTATATATACTCTGTATATAAATACCTATACAACTGCTATAGTTTGACATCAATGCCCTATTTGGTATAAGAACAACCTGCATGAGAAAAAGGCATTTATAGGTGTAAAAGAGTTGCTATTTAGATATTTCCTTACATTTTTAACTACATATAATTTTTCAGACCTACAGAAGTCCACAGATTTCTAGTAAGAGCTACAATTGAACAAAAGATGTACAGCATGTTAAAGTCTATAGAGACCAAAGCTACTAGTCATGATACAGAGGAAAATTCCCTCACTATAGGAGACATTACCTCTCTTTTATCTGAAGAACAAAGAGATCAGGATCAAGCAGATGAGGAACCAGAGGAACCAGTTCAAAATCATGCAGAAGATGTGTCAGGACAGGAAGAAGTACCAGTTCAAAATCTTGCAGAAGATTCACCTGGACAGGAAGGTGAACAAATTCAAAATCATGGGGAAAATGTCCCAATAGAAAATGTTGTTACAGAACAGGAAGTTGATATAGATCAAAGTTTGCAAACCCCATTGGAAACTATTGAAACAGATGAAGTTAGAGAAAATAATCCTACAAGGTCAGAACAACAAGTGAACAGCTTTTCTGTGAACATGTCGTCTGAAAACAGTGTTAATTTAGAATCAGTTGACAATTCAGTTACAAATGCACAACCCTGAATTGTCCCAAGTTGAAATTCAGTTGAAACTTTTTATTGCATTGAATCAGTTGAAAATTTGTCTCAAGACAATTCACAAACTGAACACATTATGCATATTGAACATGCCTTTTCTGAAGAACTGCAATTGATGCTTTCAATCAGAATCCAGTTGGAAATACTGGAGTTAATTCAAATTCAGGGGCTGAATGGTACATAGATCAAATGAAAATTAATCCAGAAATCTGTGGAACACTTAAACACAATGCAATGGAAAACTATTTAAATATGGTCAAGCATGTGCAGGCATAGAAAATAATGTGGCATATAAGCTTGAGAACATAGGAGTGTTGTGGTTTCATTTATCTTCAATGGTATCGAGCTTGAGAACAAAGGAGTGTTGTGGTTTCATTTATCTTCAATGGTATCGAGCTTGAGAACATAGGAGTGTTGTGGTTTCATTTATCTTCAATGGTATCGAGCTTGAGACCATAGGAGTGTTGTGGTTTCATTTATCTTCAATTGTATCGAGCTTGAGAACATAGGAGTGTTGTGGTTTCATTTATCTTCAATGGTACATAGGAGTGTTGTGGTTTCATTTATCTTCAATGGTATCTTTTTTTGTGGTTAAGAAAAAATTGCAATTAATTGAGACCTAATTTCATGGTATCATTTATTTTTTTTCAAAATGTATAAAATTTAAAAGTATTTCTCACTTATCATATCATCCATGAAAATACTTACTTCTGAATACTGTAAATTCAGAAATTATTGCGAGGTTTTTATTGATGCGAATAATGCGACTGAGTGAGTATCGCAATAATAAGAACTCGCATTCTTATATCTTATACATATACCTGTATGCAGATTTTCCTGATAATTAATCTCGCATTTTTGTCCGTTTTTCAAAAATCGCAATAATTTCCGAATTTACAGTATAAATGAATCCACAGTATATTGTAGATCATTTTTTAAACATACCTGAGGTATCCACTTTATGGAATCTACTGACAGAAGATTTACCAGGCGTTGGTTGACTTGTGTTTCATTTTTTAAACAAGATACATACTGTACAAATAACTATTGTAAAATTACTGTACTTTATTAAGCATGTTAAGTTGCAAAAGTAAAGTTTATGTACAAGATGTAAAATTAAAATTTCTGTTAAAATGGTAATGGTAAAATTATTGAAGAATGGCAAAATTACTACTGTACATGTAAAAATATATAATTTTATATGCCACTGATATAGTGGCAAATGTAGATTTATTGTACATTGGCATTTTTAAACTATCAAAATTTAATTTTGAGAATATGGTTACAGATATCATATTTAAGAAAAGGCATTGGCCATCTTCAGGACCATTGCACAGTCTTGGGCTAAAGCTTTTCCAAATGTAAGTTCTAATATACACATACATGTATATCCCAAATTAGCTGTGAACGAAAAGTACTAAGGACTGTAGTCCACAAATATATTTATAACCATCTGCTTAGAAGCAAACTCATCTTTGAGTATCAGTCAGGGTTTTCACCTAAGCATTCAGCTATACATCAACTAATTGAACTGTAAAACACTATATTGAATTTTCTTGAAAAGGAAGAATTCAGCTGTTACTTATTCTGTGGTTTTTAAATTTTTTTCTTTTTCTTTAAGTATGGCATAATTGACCTATAGTAAAAAAAAATCATTTGGAACAAATACATATGGTAATTTTCTTTCATAGCTTTAGAATTATCTTTTTTCAAAGAAAACAGATTTCTATGCATAAAATGAAACATTTGGAGGAAATGGAAATTTTCTTTCACAGTTTAAAAATTATCTTTTAAAAAAAATGTACATTGTAGTTATTAGAAATTATTTTATTGTCTATTTTTTTTGCTGTTGTACACTATGGATCTTTTTTTGGTCCTTTTTAGTTCCCCTCTGTGTATAACTGATATTGACAAAAATCTACTTTCACTGGCTGCTTGACTGTTTGCTGATGATACACCATTAGGTCCAACATTTAAAACTTAAAAGTAATAATTAATCATGATTTGAATGAACTTAGTGGTTGGTTTAGACTAAAAAGTGGCTCTTGTACATCAGATATAAAGATTTCTCTAATAAAAGGAATAATCAGACTTAGGGATAACATCAAACATTCTTTACACATGGACTGTTGTTTACATTCTTCATCATTTAGTATTTGACTTGTACTTCAATTATAAAGATTTCTCTAACATAAGAATAAATAGGACAGAAGGAATGTATCTAATATTCTTTGTGGACCCTATGTGACATCCTTTATCAATTATCAATCGAGTTACCGCCTGGTGTCTTTTCTCGGCAACCATCGTTAACTTTTTCCTGCTCCTACCCTTAAAATAATATAATTGACCTCATAATAAAAACTAATAAACTGAATAATGTTGTGTCATAAATATTTATCAAAAAATATATATCACATGAGCTAGTGATCAGAATAAGGAGGTAATATCTTACATTCTTTGTGGCCGCTTTATGATATCCTCTATTAAGTATGAATTGACACACCTGCAGTTGTCCATTCTCAATAGCAATTGATAAATTTTCTATGTTTGTATCTTTGAAATAATATAATTGACCTTATAGGAATGAATGTGATAAACTGAACAATATTGTATAATAAATATGTATCACAAAATATATATCACTTGAGCTAGTGATCAGAATGAGGCAGTAATATCTTGCATTCTTTGTGGCCTTTTTCTGACATCCTCTATCAAGGAGTAGATGTGTAAACTGCAGGTCTATTTTCTAAGCAGCAATCATTAACTTTTCTATGCTCATGACCTTAAAATAATATAAATGGCTTCAAGATTTGTGTGATAAGCTGAACAAGTAATAAATATTTTTCACAAAGTAGATATTACATTAGCTAGTGATCAGAACGAAGAGATAATATCTTACATTCTTTGTGGCCCCGTTTATTATGTCCTATATCTAGTATTAGTCGACACACCTGCAGTTGTCCATTCTCATTAGCAATTGATAAATTCTCTTTGTTTGTATCCTTGAAATAATATCATTTATCCTTAAAGGAATTAATATGAAAAACTAAACAATGTTGTATAATACATATGTATCACAAAATATATATCACATCAGCAAGTGATCAGAATGAGGAGGTGATATGTTGCATTATGTGTGGCCTCCTTCTGACATCCTCTATCAAGGAATAGATGTGTAAACTGCAAGTTTCTTTTCTGCGCAGCAATTGTTAACTTTTCCATGCTCATGGCCTTAAAATGATATAAATAACTTCATGATAAGTGTAATAAACTGAACAATGTTGTGTAATAAATAATTATCCCAAATCTAATCAAATGAGCTAGTGATCAGAATGAGGATATTTACATTCTTTGTGGTCTCTTTCTGACATCTTTTGTGTAAACTACAGTTCTCTTTTCTCAGCAGCTATCGTTAACTTTTCTATGCTCATAGTCATTTAATAATATAAATGGCTTCAAAATTAGTGTGATAAGCTAAATGAGTAATAAATATTTTTCACAAAGTAAATAAAACATTAGCTAGTGGCCAGAATGAGGAGGTAATATCTTACATCCTCTGTCTTGGAGTAACCTGCAGCTGTCTTTTATCAGCAGCAGTCATTAAATTTTCTATGCTCATAACATTGAAATAATATAACTGACCTCAAAACCAGTGTAGTAAACTAACACTATATTTATCACAAAGGAAATATCATATGATCTAGTGAGGAGATAATATCTTACATTCTTTGTGGTCCCTTTCTGACATCCTCTATAAAGGAGTAGATGTATTTTACTGCAGGTTTCTTTTCTAAGCAGAATTCTTTAACTTTTCTATGTTCATAACATTAAAATAATATAACTGACCTCAAAATTAGTCAATATAGTGTAATGAACTGAACAATATTGTGTAATAAATATTTACCACAATATGAATATCACATGAGCAAGCGATCAAAATAAGTAGGTAATATTTTACATTCTTTGTGGCCGTGTTGTTATATCCTATATCAAGTATTAGTCAACACACCTGCAGTTGTCCATTCTCATTAGTAATTGATAAATTCTCTATGTTTGTATCCTTGAAATAATTAAAATGAATGTGATAAACTGAACAATGTTGTATAATAAATATATATCACAAAATAAATATCATATCAGCAAGTGATTAGTATGAGGCGGGAATATCTTGCATTCTTTGTGGCCTCTTTCTGATATCTTCTATCAAGTTGAAGATGTGTAAACTACAAGTCTACTTTATCCGCAACAATCTTTAACTTTTCCATGCTCATAGCCTTGATATAATATAAGTTACCCTAAAATTAGTGTGATCAAATAAAGAATCTAGTGTATTAAATATTTTTAACAAAGTAAATATCACATTATCTTGCGATTAGAATGAGGAGGAAACATCTTACATTCTTTGTGGCCTCTTTTTTACACCCTCTGTCCAGTAGTAGTTGAGTAAACTGCAGCTGTCTTTATCAGCAGCAATTATTAAATTTTTTATGCTCCTTACTTTAAAATAATATAACTGACCTCATAACAAGAGTAATAAACTGAACAATGTTATGTAAAAAATTTTGTCACAAAATGTATATTCAACACATCAGCTAGTGGTCATAAATAGCACTTTTGTTACACCCTCTATCAAGTAATTGGCATGTACCTCATATATCACATGTATCAAGATTAAGTTTCCTTAATAAATGGAATAATCAAATATCATACATGTTTTTACATCCTCTATCAAGTAGAAGTCTACATACCTCCAGGTGTCCTTTCTCATCAGCAAACTGAGGAGGTAACATCTTACATTCTTTGTGGCCTCTTTTTTACACCGTATGTCAAGGAGTAGTTGAGTAAACTGCAGCTTTCTTTATCAGCAGCTATTATTAAATTTTTTATGCTCCTTACTTTAAAATAATATAACTGACCTCATAACTAGAGTAATAATCTGAACAATGTTATGTAAAAACATTTTGTCACAAAATATATATTAAAAACATCAGCTAGTGGTCATGAATAGCACTTTTGTTACACCCTCTATCAAGTAATTGACATGTACCTCATATATCACATGTATCAAGATTAAGTTTCTGTAATAAATGGAATAATCAAATATCATACATGTTTTTACATCCTCTATCAAGTAGAAGTCTACATACCTCCAGGTGTCCTTTCTCATCAGCAAACTGAGGAGGTAACATCTTACATTCTTTGTGGCCTCTTTTTTACACCGTATGTCAAGGAGTAGTTGAGTAAACTGCAGCTTTCTTTATCAGCAGCTATTATTAAATTTTTTATGCTCCTTACTTTAAAATAATATAACTGACCTCATAACTAGAGTAATAATCTGAACAATGTTATGTAAAAACATTTTGTCACAAAATATATATTAAAAACATCAGCTAGTGGTCATGAATAGCACTATTGTTACACCCTCTATCAAGTAATTGACATGTACCTCATATATCACATGTATCAAGATTAAGTTTCTGTTATAAATGGAATAATCAAATATCATACATGTTTTTACATCCTCTATCAAGTAGAAGTCGACATACCTCCAGGTGTCCTTTCTCAGCAAACTGAGGAGGTAACATCTTACATTCTTTGTGGCCTCTTTTTTACACCGTATGTCAAGGAGTAGTTGAGTAAACTGCAGCTTTCTTTATCAGCAGCTACTATTAAATTTTTTTATGCTCCTTACTTTAAAATAATATAACTGACCTCATAACAAGAGTAATAAACTGAACAATGTTATGTAAAAACATTTTGTCACAAAATATATATTAAAAACATCAGCTAGTGGTCATGAATAGAACTTTTGTTACACCCTCTATCAAGTAATTGACATGTACCTCATATATCACATGTATCAAGATTAAGTTTCTGTTATAAATGGAATAATCAAATATCATACATGTTTTTACATCCTCTATCAAGTAGAAGTCGACATACCTCCAGGTGTCCTTTCTCAGCAAACTGAGGAGGTAACATCTTACATTCTTTGTGGCCTCTTTTTTACACCGTATGTCAAGGAGTAGTTGAGTAAACTGCAGCTTTCTTTATCAGCAGCTACTATTAAATTTTTTTATGCTCCTTACTTTAAAATAATATAACTGACCTCATAACAAGAGTAATAAACTGAATAATGTTATGTAAAAATTTTTGTCACAAAATGTATATTCAACACATCAGCTAGTGGTCTTGAATAGCACTTTTGTTACACCCTCTATCAAGTAATTGACATGTACCTCATATATCACATGTATCAAGATTAAGTTTCTGTAATAAATGGAATAATCAAATATCATACATGTTTTTACATCCTCTATCAAGTAGAAGTTGACATACCCCCAGGTGTCCTTTTTCATCAGCAAACTGAGGAGGTAACATCTTACATTCTATGTGGCCTCTTTTTTACACTGTCTGTCAAGGAGTAGTTGAGTAAACTGCAGCTTTCTTTATCAGCAGCTATTATTAAATTTTTTATGCTCCTTACTTTAAAATAATATAACTGACCTCATAACAAGAGTAATAAACTGAACAATGTTATGTAAAAAATTTTGTCACAAAATATATATTAAAAACATCAGCTAGTGGTCATGAATAGCACTTTTGTTACACCCTCTATCAAGTAATTGACATGTACCTCATATATCACATGTATCAAGATTAAGTTTCTGTAATAAATGGAATAATCAAATATCATACATGTTTTTACATCCTCTATCAAGTAGAAGTCTACATACCTCCAGGTGTCCTTTCTCATCAGCAAACTGAGGAGGTAACATCTTACATTCTATGTGGCCTCTTTTTTACACTGTCTGTCAAGGAGTAGTTGAGTAAACTGCAGCTGTCTTTATCAGCAGCAATTATTAAGTTTTTTATGCTCCTTACTTTAAAATAATATAACCGACCTCATAACTAGAGAAATAAACTGAACAATGTTGTGTAAAAATTTTGTCACAAAATGTATATTAAACACATCATGAATAGCACTTTTGTTACACCCTCTATCAAGTAATTGACATGTACCTCATATATCATAAAAGGAATAATCAGACTGAGGGGATAATATCTTTATTATTCTTTGTTTTACATCCTCTATCAAGTATCAGTGGACACAGCCCCAGGTGTCCATTCTCATCAGCAATTGATGAATTCTCTTTGTCTGTACACTTGGAATAATACAACTGTCCTCAAAGTGAATATGATAAACTGAACAATGTTGTATAATAAATTTATATCTCAAAATAAATATCACTTGAGCTAGAGCTCACACTGAGGAGTTTATATCTAATATTCTTCATGGCCTTTTTGTTACACCCTCTAAAAAGTAATTGACATGTACGTCCTATAGATAGATTTCTTGTTTAAAAGGAATAATCAGACTGAGGGGATAATATCTATATTATTCTTTGTATTACATCCTCTATCAAACCCCAGGTGTCCATTCTTGTCAGCAATTGATAAATTCTCTATGTCTGTACCCTTGGAATAATATAACTGACCTCAAAGTTAGTATGAAAAACTGAAAAATGTTGTGTAATGAATATATATATATATATATATATATATATAACATGAGCTAAAGGTTAGACTGAGGAGATAATCCCTTACATTCTGTTGTGGTATCTTTTTTACATGCTCTGTCAACAAGTTGTTGAGTAACAAACCAGTAGTTTACCTTCCATAGCAGCGTCTTAAAATCACAAAATAATATGAATAAGTGGTCAAAGTTCAATAAAAATTACCAGTTGTATTTATACTCAACATAAACAAAAAGTAAACAAAATGTTCTGTTGTTAGATGTCAGAACTTACATCAGACCTATCATGTTTACAAATAACTTTTTGACATATAAAATATTTATATAATAAAAATGAGCAACATGAGACTCGAAGAAAATTAAATTGATTTACAAAGTATTTGTGGAAACATCAATCAAAACAACACAATTTTTTTAAATTCATTATATTAAATGATAAATGTAAAAAAAAATAAAAAAATAAAAAGGAATAATATTTTTATCATTTAGTACAATGAGATGTGCAAAGTAAAAGCCCACTTTAATTAAGTAGTGCCAATAAATAATTGTTATATTTAAAGAAGATGTCTTATATTAGATTTGTATAACTAGTACCAACTGACTAAATATGTTAACACATCATCACCTTCTTCTTATAATTCTGAATTTATGGTGTATGAAATAGAAGGTTTATATACAAAAATTGATTTCATATTTTTTAACATGTTAAATTTTTGCTGTTGTTTGTAATAGAGAACAAATGTTTGTAAACCTAGATTCAAGTTAACCTCATGTAATATTATTGAAAACAATCAATTGTTTATTAGGTATTGTATACAGAAATTGTAATTTTCCATATCTAGCCATAGTATTAATTATTGTCTCAATTTACCTCCAGTTATTGACCGTTTCTTGTTTGAATCTATGCTTTTTCAAGTAGGCATGTCAAACTTTGAACTAAGCATCATGAAATAATGCATGAAGCTCTTTTATTTTTAGGTACTGTGGTTTCATTATTTTCATGGGTACCAATTTTTTTGTGGTCTGTAAAAATTGTTTCTTAGATTCTTGAAAAATTTTAATTTAATAGTTTTTAATCTTATTTTAAAATAATAGCCTTGAGAGTCTGCCTTGGACTGTAGTCATAATGCATAAGAGACTCATTTTCAGAATTTTTCTCAGGTTCATTTTGTTGATTCTGTCATGCTTAGTTGCTGAACTTCGCTGAACATTAAGTATTTCAATGTGTGACCTGGAATTGAAAAGGACACATACACATGTAACATTCTGAATTGTAAGATTATGTGTCTGAATTAATTGATGCATCATGTCTCTTCTTTTCTGTATCCTCTTCAAATTCATAATTTTTTGTAATGTTTTTGTTATAGTGAAAAATTGCAAAACAATAGGTTTAACAAAAATAATAAATACTATATTAAATTTCTATAGCATTATTTGCATGCAGTATTTTCTGCACTAAAATGGTAATAATTAATTTAACTTTCTGCCCATGTGTTAACAATTGCAAACATAGATGCAGCACATAGAAAGGAGTATGCCCGGTAAGACCCCTTTTTGGCCCCAAAATATAGCATTTCAAAAATTTGTTAAAAATGTAAACTTTTAGCTATTTATTGGAAAGTGAAATACTTTTGCTACATAAATATGGGCTGTTTTTGATAATACAATGCACATGCCATCAGGTACTACCATCATTAATTCATGCAAAATTACTTAAATCTTCACAATTTTAGCATTTGTGCTTATTGTCTAAAATGGAAGTGGCCACACTTGTGTTCAGTCTTAATATTTAATTATATCTTGTATTTGATGATGATACATAACATATATAAAGGTTGAGACTGAACACGAATGCAGCTACTTCTATTTTTGACAAAAAACATCTGAAAAGTGAAGTTTTGTGGCATATTTGATAGATTGTACATATTTAAGCTTGAATTTAGGCGCCTTTAATGACCAAATCAATTCAAATGTTTTACATAAATTAATTGAATCACCTGAAGAAGACACTTAAGTGTTTAAAAAATGTCAAAAATCTTTCGTCAGATGTACTTTGAATATTAGGCCAAAACTAGCCCTTACCAGACCTTCTCCTTTCTGAATTTATAGTATTCTCTTATTGTGTTTCTTGTGAAAAAAGTCAAAAGATTAGTTTTTATATATTTAACAATTTTACCATATTACACTTAATTCAATATTTGTGGTTAAGCAAGCAACATCAATCAATTTTTGTGGCTTTTTTTACACCACCTTGTTGATAGATTGGATTATAGAATTATTAGCTCCTCCTACCTAATAACTCAACACTATTTTTAAACTTTATTCTTGTACTTTGTGCAAGCGGTTATGTTTTAAAATGGCAAAATGTTTTAATGTTGACTCATTATTGAAGGCTGTACGGTTGCCTATATTGCTTCGTTTGAACTTTGGTGGATAGTTGTTTCATTGGCAATCATACCACATCTCCTTATTTCATATGTGCATTTTATATATTGTTTATATGAATAATTGATAGAAAAATATAACAAAAAATCATTATGTCATGATGTACATGTATAATAATTATTGAAATTTAATAAACATTTTAGGATCTATTCATTTTGAAATTAACATATTCATTGTGTAAATTTCCGCTTTATGATGTATAATTAATTTCACATGGAATGATACTGCTTTCAACTCACTAGACAATTTCTGCCAAAGTTTTGTGTTTAAAGTCTTACTTTCAGATTTAAAATGTTTTTTTTATGCATGTATATGTTATTTCAATGATCTGTAAATATTAGAATTAAATGCTGTGTTTTTGAAAATTTATATGAAATGGATTTTAGCAAGAATATGCTTCATGCAAAATATGATTGTCACTTGCTTTCAATGTACTTAAAAGATTATAAGCAAAACCATTGAAATAATGAAACTTTTAAAATTGATTTTCAGTACTGAAATATAAAGGTATATATAAAACAGTGCTGTGTTGTTAAATTATTATAATTCTAACAAGGAATTATTTTGCCTCATTTTTTATAATAAAACCATTGCATATAAATCGGTGTGTGATTATTTTCCTTACCCTTGTCTGAAGGGAGAAAGGCATTCTGGTTATCTCTTGACTTTACATCCTACCAACCATGTGTTCATCAGTTGCTTTTCAATCACATTTTATTTCAGTAGCTACAGTACAAATTATGTCTTCAAAACTAGTGGTCCTATTTTTTCATTCTTATTTAAATTCCTCATTATTTTCTTTAAAGGTTAGTTCTATTTCAATTTAATAAATGCACATGTTGTTTTGTTTTTAAGTTTTTGCTTTAATTTTCACAGGAACAGCAAATCTGAGACTCATGTTGTGTATTAATACTCTGATTAAATGTTCCTGTGAAAATTAAAGCAAAAAATTAAAAAACTTAGATTTTTACAGGAATGGCAAATTAGAGCCTCTTAATACATGACATGAGCCTCATCTATATACATAGATGTCTTAAAAAAACAGTTTAAATCCACCGTTTAGAAAAAAAAATTCAAATCCTCCCTATTTATACCAATATTATATGGAGACGTTTGTCTTTTAGATTTATCTTTTTTTTTTCCGATAACATTTCTATTGATATAAATAGCTTCTATGCAAAACAAAAAATCTAGCAAAGGGAGACTACCATTGATAAGTTGACTTCTACAGTGAATCAGTAATTACACAACTCTTGTTCCTGATTCATTGATTCAGATTTAGATTCATTATTTCATAAGAGTTTCACCTCTTGTAATAGATAAACATTCAGTACGTACATAGTACACACACACACAATGTAAAACTAACAACCTACAAAGATGAAATACAAGTGACATTCTATAAAGAATTATGTAAGCAGAGACATATACACACATATGTATATATGTCTCTGATGTAAGTGAATACTGTATATAGCAATGATATGTCAATAAGACAGCAACCCATCAAAACCGTAAAACAAAAACGCTGTTTTAGAACAGCAGTAAATTGGTTCAACCAAGGTTGATTTATCTAATATACGTCCTTGGTTCAACAGAGAATGACACAAGGTGTCTGTACAAGATCCGTTGTCTGGTACCTGTTCTGTTTGAAATCATAGGGGCCTCGGTGGCCGAGTGGTCTAAGTAGTTACTACTGTAATCACTAGCCAGTCAACACTGAAGTTGTGAGTTCGAACCTTGCTCGTGCGGGTGCACTCGACTTCAATCTTAATTGACTAGGAATGTCAGCTTTCCTATCGAAAGTCGGTGGTTTTCTCCGGGCATTCTGGCTTCCTCCGCCAATAAAAACTGGCCGCCACGAAATAGCCCAAAAGCGGTGCTTAAAAGTGGCGTTAAAACACAAAAAATCAAATCAATCTGTTTAAAATCAGACAGTGTCATTCATTGGCACCTGTTTTGTACATTTGATGTCTTGATATATTAAGAAATTATTACGAAACTGTTTCCAGCTCTCACCGGCATAGCTGACCTATTCTTTTTTGTCCCTTCTATTTTGGTCATATAGCTCCTCCATGAGGGCAATCGAAAGTCAAAAGAGTTTAATAAAAAAAAACTTAGCAAAAAAAAACCTACGAAAAGTGGAACAATAGTCCACACAACAGTACACGGTAAACTAAAAATTGAACCAACGTGAAATCCTACCAAAAAGGGAGAGTGAGCTCATGGGATCCGGAAATGTAAGGTGATCTTGTTCAACCAGTGGCACTCGTCGTGTTGCTAATGTCTAGAAAATAAATCATAGGATGCCACAATAGACTTCAATGTTAATTTACTAATAATCAGATATCTTGTTAGATGGTACTGATTATCTGAATGACAGTCCGAAAATTTAGACAATTGTATTTGGTAGCCAATAACTGTATTTACAGATAAAAACCGTTAGTCCGTACGGTGACAAATGGTAGCCTCCAGCCACGTTCTTTGGTCTCTGGTGAGTAGTTGCCTCATTTGCAATCATACCACATCCTTTTATTTTTATATAAGATTCAAATTTTCAGCAAGCACCAGCAATATTTTTGAGTGTCAGAACTTATAAGCGGATACTCAGTATTTGAATCTATAGATATTTGTCTGAACTTGATATTTTGTGGCATACGTTATCAATTCTTAAATTCTAAAATTTTTATACTTAGGCACATTTTGAGGGAATTTAACATTTTCTATGAGTCTGAAGTCGGTTATCTTTGAAGAGTATTATTAGCGAGCGTTTTCAAGTATATTTTTAAAAACAAGGGGCTAAGTAGATTTATTAATAATTCATTTCCTGCCAAGAACCTGCGCAGACTTTAAGTACCTTATCGTTGGCATGATTTAGAATATTAAAAAAAAAATAGGCATTAAAACGCTATTTGGTTCTTTGTTATGTTGTATCGTAAGCCCTAGAAGTGTATGCCGGTCACATTCCTAATGTACCTTTCCAGAACAAGGAACCTGTACAGCAAAGTGTTTTACTCCTTGTTGAGGGCAGTGGTTTACATACATGTCCTTTTTGGTTTTTGGTTGATAGTTGTCGCATCGACAATCAAATCACATTTTTTTTTTATATTATATAGAAGTAGTTACTATTATATATATATATCCATCATCTCGATAATCAAAATAAGAAAAGACGACTACTTTGTACTTCACAGGGGCAGATTCAGGCGGGGGGGGGGGTGGCGGGCATGCGCCCCATCCCCTAAAATTTGCAAAGCATGGGTTGTCCTCAGCTTAATAAAGAATATTTCGATAATTTTATCTCAAAAACATTTTCGACTCGCTCCGCTCGGCCAAAAATTTCAATTTGCGCCCCCCCCCCCCTAACCAAATTCGCCCCTGCTTCAATCTCCCCCGTTTTGTCGGTATTTTGAAGGAAGGAAAAATGAGAAGGAAGTATTCAATTACGTATTCCTTTTGCCGATTTTTTCACGTTTTTTACAGTGAGTAATATGTGTCAAAGGAGTAGGTGTTAGGTTACTTATAGTACCAACCCATATGATGTGTCACACACAAGGAAACTATAATCTATAAAAATCTCCGTGTGTATTTCCTGAAATATATATATATATTATATCATGTAATGCTTATATGTGACCCAGTAAAGGGATATAGACAATTTTGATGACGGATTTTCCATTTATCGGTCCATATACCTCCTTGTGTTTCCCATAGGAACACTCTTCTAAATCCGATTGTTAGATCTTGATTTATGGGGTCTCAAATTCCGCCCTTCGACCCATTCTGTTATTTATCTAAGGGGGAGGTGCAGTCACTGTAATTTCCTAAGTATTCTGCAATAGCTCCTACTAAATTTGCTTTTTAAAAAGTTGAACACGATATTCAGTGCCCAGGCAACAACGTTAAACATTTTATAAATGAGGGAATTAGAGCTGTTATTTTTATTTCTGATCACTAACATTTGACTGGAAAAAAATATATGTGTCCGGTCACAGAGTTAGGTGTCCGGTCACAGAGTTAAAAAAAATGTGTCATTTGGAGGTTTTCCAATTACATCATATATTTTGCAATGCAATTTTAGGGGGAAATATTAATTACTTTATTGATAAGCACTTTACTGATCTTTACTTTATGAAGTGTTTTGTGGATTACTTCGTCTTTTCGCCGTTTTTTCGTTTTTAACCATGGCGTTGTCAGTTTTCTTTGACTTACGAGTTTTGAATGTCCTCATTTGGTATCTTCCGCCCCTGTTTTTACGCCCATATGGGCCATTTGCTTACAAACAAAAATCAGGAAACAAATAAAAAAAATACATATAAGTCATATGTAATTATCACATTCTTGATAGATATATCTATTCGAATATATGTTCAAGCATTTTCTGTCCTAAGTGTTAATGTCTTCCCTTTTCCTTTTCTTTTTTTAGCTCACCTGGCCCGAAGGGCCAAGTGAGCTTTTCTCATCGCTTGGCGTCCGTCGTCCGTCGTCCGTCGTCGTCCGGCGTCGTCCGTCGTCGTCCGTCGTCGGCGTTAACTTTTTACATTTTGAACTTCTTCTAGAGAACCACTGAATGGAATGAAACCAAACATGGCATGAATGTTCCTTATGAGGTGCTGACCAAGTGTTGTTACTTTGTAGCCAATCCATCATCCAAGATGGCCGCCAGCGGGGGACTTAGTTTAACATAGGACCCTATGGGAAATGCATACAAATGACTTCTTTTAGAGAACCACTGAATGGAATGAAACCAAACATGGCATGAATGTTCCTTATGAGGTGCTGACCAAGTGTTGTTACTTTGTAGCCGATCCATCATCCAAGATGGCCGCCAGCGTGGGACTTAGTTTAACATAGGACCCTATGGGAAATACATAAAAATGTCTTCTTTTAGAGAACCACTGAATGGAATGGAACCAAACATGGCATGAATGTTCCTTATGAGATGCTGACCAAGTGTTGTTACTTTGCAGTCGGTCCATCATCCAAGATGGCCGACAGCAGGGGACTTAGTTTAACATAGGACCCTAAGGGAAATACATACAAATGTCTTCTTTTAGAGAACCACTGAATGGAATGAAACCAAACATGGCATGAATGTTCATTATGAGGTGCTCACCAAGTGTTGTTACTTTGTAGCCGATCCATCATCCAAGATGGCCGCCAGCGGGGGACTTAGTTTAACATAGGACCCTATGGGAAATGCATACAAATGACTTCTTTTAGAGAACCACTGAATGGAATGAAACCAAACATGGCATGAATGTTCCTTATGAGGTGCTGACCAAGTGTTGTTACTTTGTAGCCGATCCATCATCCAAGATGGCCGCCAGCGGGGGACTTAGTTTAACATAGGACCCTATGGGAAATGCATACAAATGACTTCTTTTAGAGAACCACTGAATGGAATGAAACCAAACATGGCATGAATGTTCCTTATGAGGTGCTGAACATGTGTTGTTACTTTGTAGCCAATCCATCAACCAAGATGGCCGCCAGCGGGGGACTTAGTTTAACATAGGACCCTATGGGAAATACATAAAAATGTCTTCTTTTAGAGAACCACTGAATGGAATGGAACCAAACATGGCATGAATGTTCCTTATGAGATGCTGACCAAGTGTTGTTACTTTGCAGGCGGTCCATCATCCAAGATGGCCGCCAGCGGGGGACTTAGTTTAACATAGGACCCTATGGGAAATACATACAAATGTCTTCTTTTAGAGAACCACTGAATGGAATGAAACCAAACATGGCATGAATGTTCCTTATGAGGTTCTGACCAAGTGTTGTTACTTTGTAGCCGATCCATCATCCAAGATGGCCGCCAACCGGGGACTTAGTTTAACATAGGACCCTATGGGAAATACATACAAATGTCTTCTTTTAGAGAACCACTGAATGGAATGAAACCAAACATGGCATGAATGTTCCTTATGAGGTGCTGACCAAGTGTTGTTACTTTGCAGTCGGTCCATCATCCAAGATGGCCGACAGCAGGGGACTTAGTTTAACAAAGGACCTATGGGAAATACATACAAATGTCTTCTTTTAGAGAACCACTGAATGGAATGAAACCAAACATGGCATGAATCTTCCTTATGAGATGCTGACCAAGTGTTGTTACTTTGTAGCCGATCCATCATCCAAGATGGCCGCCAGCGGGGGGCTTAGTTTAACATAGGACCCTATGGGAAATACATACAAATGTCTTCTTTTAGAGTACCACTGAATGGAATGAAACCAAACATGGCATGAATGTTCCTTATGAAGTGCTGACCAAGTGTTGCTACTTTGTTGCCGATTTACTGTTCAAGATGGCCACCAGGATATTTTATTAAATAACGGGACCAATATTAATCAAAATTTGGCCTCAATCATTATTTGGGTATCTGTTATGATTTTTATCTATCTTTACATGATTTCTAAAACCAAAGTAGAGTCAGGTGAGCGACACAGGCTCTCGAGAGCCTCTAGTTTTAAGTAGCCCAACTTGTTGACATCCTGTTTTTTCACGAATGATAGTTAATTCGAAATAAACACATTATATTGTATATTTTCAAAGTTTTTGGTTTACTACTCTCCTGTAATTTGACATTTTATCATTATATGATTATTCATAATATGTTTTGTATATCAGCCTTATTTTATGCTTTTTGTTTATTTACAAATATTTTAATTATCAGTTTCTGTATTTTTCTGATTTCCCACATGACAAAAAAAAAGGATACCATGAATATATGCCTTAACCCTATATTTCACATCTCGTTCGCTATGCCTGTGTCTAGTGAAGTTATTGATTTCAATGAACGTAATCTATTGAGAAGCAGATTTAAGGGGGAAAGGGGGCCGACCTCTTTAGCAATATTTGTGTTGTAGGGTCAGTTTTGGTCAAATTTTCAATAATTCTTAACAGTTTTAAGCATAATTAACTTTTGCCCCCATCACTGATCCAGAAAGTTTTTGTGTCTAGGGATTCAATATCGTCATTGGCAACTTTTGGTTACAGAAAATTTGGGACCTAGGTTGCGGCCAAGGGTTTCCTCAAACTTTTAGGTCCGAAAAATGCACAAAATCGTCGAATTTTGACAACATATCCAAAATGTGCTGACTTTGACGCCTAGAATGTACTCTTATGAAGAGATTTGCTTAACCTAGTAATACAGTTTTTGAAATAGATTCATTTAAGAACAAAATGATGGCCATTTTGAAATTTTATGATAAAGTTGAAATTGAAGACCATATCTGGCCCAAGTGAACCTTGCTCCTTTGATTGTACTTGTAGAAAACTTATCACTAACGGGATATCACATCCTATTTTTTACGGTGATGTTGTTTTAGGGCCCGTAAAATATACCGGATCCATGAAAGCTTATCGATCATTTGAATAAAATTATTCTTAAAGGTTATCAAAGAACACTGTGAAAAAAAATCTTGGAATACTGTTTTTATCTGTATTAACATTGATTTTGTTATTAATATTACGGTTCCACATCTTGTCGATACGTATACTTATAAAGGTCATGTTACTTAGATTGTTTATAACGTCTTTACTAAATCCATAGGATGTGTATTGATTGTCCGCGGACACATTGTTTTAGTTGTTATTGGTTTCGAACTAGTGAATGTTCTAAGATCGATACTTTGTGGTTTTAGTGTTTATGTTAGTTGATTTTGTGGTTTGTATCGATCTGATGAGTCAAGAGGGTCGTAATGGGGGTATCTTCATAACGAATAACGGTAAAAATTCTTGCTATTAACGGTAATTTTTGGTACATGACGATAAAATGTACACTTTCTTTTAAACGATAAAAAAAATCGACTGATTTTGACGAATCACGTTAATTTTTTTCCAAAAATAACGGAAACGATAATTATTTGAGACCTGTGACGAATCACGATAAGGATATTTTGACGAATCACGGTAAAATTTTATCTAATTTGACGCTAACGGTAGCCGAAAATGACCGTTTGACGCCTGACGGTAAAGGGCATTCCTACCCTCAGTCAAGCCCTTTTAAACTGATTTTAAGTGTTCTTACATTGGTGCTGTTGACAACACTGTCCCAGGTTAGGGAAGGGTTGGGCGCCCGAAAACATATTTAACCCCGTCAGATTCTGTATGCGCCTGTCCCATGTAACTCAGTGGTTGTCGTTGGTTGCTTAGTATCATATTTGTTTTACGTTTGTTGTTTTGTACACAAATCAGGCTTTTGATTTTATCGTTTATTGTTTAAACTGTATCACACGTTGTCATTTCAGGGCCTTTTATAGTGCGGTGACTTATCTGGTGGATAGTTGTCTCATTGGCAATCATACCACATCTCCTTATTTTATATTGATCAAATTATGTAAAGTTTTTGTCAAATGAAGTGTTTCTTTTGGGAGGAAGTTAGTTTCTTCTTTTAAGAACCTATTACAAGGGTCTGGGTGGGGTTTACATAATAGAGAATAAAGGGCCAAATCTACAGATAAAATGGACAAAAAATAAAGAATATAGAAAAGTCTGTCAATGAATTACCAATAATATTTCCAAGAATTTGAAATATTTGTATTTGTTCCAACTTCTCGCCATGATAATTTTTCAAATGTATGATTAAGTTGTTTCTTATCTTTACTCGTGCATAAAATCGATGTCTTCCATGGAACGCCTGCATTTTATAAAATATATACGTTGTATTCCGCGAATGCCAACAAAATAAACTGGATAGATGTTGTTTTAGTAAAAACTGTATCTGAAATTATCATTTTTTCATAAAAACAACAAACAATTAAGATAAATTCCGATTAAAATTAAAGGTAAAAATTATTTGAAATTATGAAAATGAAAGATTTTGAAAGTAATTTTTTTGTACCTAAAAATTTATCCTTTTTTTTTTTGTGGAAACAAATGAAATGACTTTGTTTTTTTTTAAATATAACCTAAAAAAATACCCAGAAACAATATGATGCTTCTTCCACTACCGCAAGACACAGTCTTTAGTATCTTCAAGAGCATTCAAACATAAATAAGCAATAACGCGAACTTTCATTTTCTGATACGATGGTCTGTGTAACTAATGGTGACTATGTTTGAGGACGTCTGATTTGTATAGCACTATAGAAGAACTACAACACATGTAGAGAAACGTCTTAACATCGATATCGTTGATTGACTATGTTACTAGTAATGGTGGATTTTTACGTCCAATGGCAAATATTACATGTATATCAGAACTAGAACATGTGATGTGAATATGAACCCTGTTTTGATTAGTCCGACACCATCAACACGATTAAGTCCACTGATACTGAAGATAATTAATTGTAATTTTTCGTTTAGAATGTGAATAAAGGAATAAAACTTTATAGAAAATAACTTGCAAAATTGATACGAACTTTTGCTTAAATTATATATATTTTTTCTGTTTTAATTCGCTCAAACAGTATTTTGTTATTTCGTTGTAGCATTCCAATGAATATTGTCTCAATAAGTATATTGCATTGCGCGGGTTACTTCATGAGCAACACGACAGGTGCCACTTGTGGAGCACTATATACTTACCCTTCCGGAATACCTAAGATCAACTCCGGTTTTCGCTGGGGTTCGAGTAACTCAGTTGCTTAGTCTTTGTTTTTTTGTGTAGTGTTTCGAAGACCGTTATTTGTCTTTTTGGTTTTTTGTCATGATTTTGTCGATCTCTTTTTCTGACGAATATGTTATTGGGATTATTTCGGATTCGTATGAAATTTTTATCCATTTGAAATTTATTGAACTGCATAGAGCAAGAAATACGTAGCATTTATACTTTCAAACATACAATTGATTAAAAGGTTGCTTAAAAAAAGACAGATCCACAAATGTTTAAAATTTGCGTAAACAGCAACGATCAAGAGCGAATTCGGTGACCACCATTATTTTCATATAGTATTTTCTTAATAAAATTATAGACGAATAATTTAGGTATTTTTACCAAATTGTCTGAAAACAAATATTTACCGGTAAATAGTTTCAAAAATTTACAAAGAATTACTGGATATGTACGTGAAGCAAGCCTAACTATTACCCAGTTAATAGTTTCAAACACTATTAAACCGGTTAATACTTCTTTTTACGGGGAAAACTGGAAGCAAACAGTTTCCCTTATTTTCTGTATCGGTTGAATTGACTCGTATTCCGAATGATTGTTTATACTGCAACTGATCTATTTAGGCAGTCAAATTGCATTGGTCGTATAGTCCCCGTCAATCGCCGTTTATGACGGATACAATGCGTTTCCGTAGGGTTTTATTTATGACGTAAATAAGGAATATAAGTTCGCGGAATTTTACGTTGTCCTCTTCAAATTGAAAAATGATGGTAAACCAAAAATATTTGCATTCCTTTGGAACAGTCGTTGAAGTTGCAGTACAAAGAGAATAAACTATACATTGTATCAAAATACATACCAGTTTTCTTAATATAATAAAACACTTATTTACTTGCTATTTGGCTTTGCATCGTGAAATAGTTGGTGTCTAGGAGGAAATTAACTTGATGTTTAAAAGAAAGATATGTCGTATGATTGCCTATGAGACAACTATCCACCAAAGTTCAAATGAAGTGCTCCATAGCCAGTAGATAAATGTATACTAACGTTTGATATTTAAAACAAAAGTCTGTTTATGGAATTTCAAAATGTCCCAATTCAAATTGAAAAAACATTATTTGATGACACTTTTTATTTACATTCGATTCTGATCACAAGTTTTTAGTTGATTGTATCTCTGAATGCTTCACTTTTTTAAATTGAGGTGATACTCGATAAATAATACATACACAATTCCATCAAAATCAGATAGATTGATTGTTGTTTGCTTAACGTCCATTGGCAAATATTTCATACATTTTCAGGACGACATAAAAATCTGAAATATCACCCTATTAATTACACGTTTAATTCATTTGAACCTACAGCACACGACTTTGTGTACATCTCACGTATTAATGTTAATTTTTTTTTATGTCTGTATGATAATATACACATACAGAGTCCGATGTTGCCGTGCCCAACGGCTCCATCAAGTCCTAAAATGGTGCACATTGTCGATATGTCCCACAATTGTGTTTACCTTTATGTGTATTGAATAAATAAACCAACATATCAGTTAGTATTACGTATTTATTTTAAATGTACATCTCTCTCTCTCTCTCTCTCTCTCTCTCTCTCTCTCTCTCTCTCTCTCTCTCTCTCTCCACAATTACATATATGTAAATACGAATCCATTTAATATTTCGGTTTACACAAATGATTAATTTTATTTTAGTTAATACGCTTCGCATCGCATAGACCATCTTATAGCGTAGATAGGATTTAAGGCTTGTAATATTTGACAACCAGCCTGGTCAAGGAATCTTGAATATATACATTGAGCATGTTGCTTATTTTCACGTGAAATTCATCACGTGCACTCAGATTTGCTCCGTCTGGTAAACCCAAATTAATAATGGCGGAATTTGAATCGTAGGAAGGAAATTGAGCCCTGCTACACACTTCTCTTTTCCTGTCATTGCTAAGTTTATAGTCTATACACATCAAAGCATTCCGGCCAACAGAATTGTTTAATCGCAAAGCAACTGACAATGAGAGTTCAAAGCTACCGGACATTTGAACTTCGAACTTCTGTCCTCGTGTATTGAAAGATAGAAAATCACATTTCGCATCAACAAATGGAATTTCTTTTGAAGAATTAACCAATGATTTTAGTTTTGTTTGATCCAATTTGAAAACGCAAAGTTCAGAATGAGATTCGGATGTTTCATTTCTTGACATATTCATGACATAACATATACTAAATGAGATGCAGACACACATAATCACAATAAACATATAAAATCCTCCTTTCTTCATTAAATCCAGATTTTTCCGATATGCTGTTACAATCGGATCTGGTGGAAGAATGTTATCGCTGGGTACAAAGTTCTGAGAGGAAGAAGGCACATTGTTTTTCTGTTTAAGCTCTTGAGACGAATTTAAGCTGCTTTTACTTAAGTTTTTGATCTCGAGTTTCTTTTGGTGGCACGTTTCGTTGATTATGTTTAAACTGCTGGAAGACATTTTGTTAGAGACAGGACGGTGACTTTCGTTCATGTCATTCAGTGAGTTTCGGATGTTTTCGGCCATTTTCTCTGGATTATAAAGCTACCATTAGATCACACCGATGCAGAAAAGATTTAGATCGACAACTTATCACCAATCTATAATTTAGAATTGTTAGTTATAACAGAATTAATGACTTCTATGTTTTATTCAATACGAAAATTTCAAATATAGAGAGCAGAAAAAAGATTTAGATCTTCAAAATCCGGCTTACCTCTCCAACTTCATGCAATATTGTAAACGTATGTTGATATCAAAAGGTCGATATAATAACATTGGCAAATATTTATATCTAATTATGCACTGAATCCCAAGAAAACTTATTGAAATAGATGACTGCCATCATTGAAGGCAGGGACACATCCAGGGTTCGAGGAAAGGGAGCGTTATTGTCCAAAATGGTAAAAATATGGCAAGAGTAGCGAAACAAATTTAGATTTGACGATTGTAAGCAAAAGAGTTATAATTTATCGATCAGAGGAGCCGTATGACCCCTTTTGAATCCACCAATGGGTGGTCATAAGTGCATTTACAAAAGGTTAATGCGATTTTACTCTTGTCATCGTTTTTTTATATTCAAAGCTAAAATGGGAATGTTTTGGAAACACAATGAACATTGAATTATTTGAACAAATATACTTAAGGTTTTTTCAATTTTATCATTTACGTCAACGTCAACGATAGACATGGCTGTTGAAAACAATATTATAACAAATATTGCAAACTTCACATATTTGTGTATTGGAGGTATTGATATAAAAAAAAAAACGAAGAAGAGGAATTCTTAACCAAAACCCCTCAATTTGAATGTATCCAAATCTATAATTGAGAGTGCAATTTTTAACAACACCTAAATTTGGTTGGGAATTGTTTTATAACAAATCGTGGGTTTTTTTTTAAGAATGTCCTTCTTATATTTTTTTATAAATATAAATTGTGTTTTTATTGAGAGTTCATTATTTTGATAAATTTATAAATTTGGTTTTAGTAAGAATATCCTTATTCATATTTTGGATCGATCATGATTTGTGTTTTATGTTAAGCATGTATTCCTTATAAGATTTTTTGATGAATACTAAAAATTGCCCAAAAACATCAAAATTGTAGCCATCTGTTGGTATTTTAATATGAACAAATTTTGAGAAATATGCCACAGTTTCGTTTGCACCTCCAAACAAATATCCAGCGGTGATACTGTAATTGGAACATTTTTTGAAAATTGCCCTGGAGTGAAATAAATGCAGGAAAAATTACCATGCTTGAACTGGATACGTTTTCCTTCTTTCCCTTGCTCACAACACAATAAAACTTCTTTTAAGAGGTATACTTACAAGTGTTAGACCGCTTCATCCGGCATCAGTAAACCACAAACATGTTTTACAAGTACTTGGTGTCTTTTATACACAAATTCAATTAAAATTCCAGTATAGATGTGATTCATATTATTGTTTATAGTGGTTGCATCATCATCATCATTTAATTTAACCTTAAGTGGAAAACGACAGACACTATTGAACTCGATCAACGGAAACGATTAATTCGAAAAGGAAAAATTACATTTATTTTTTAGTGTGTTTTTTATTTTATTTTAAACGATCATTACAGTTCTTGAACTCGGCCAGACTGCATGGTCATTCTGCGGAAAACCCGTTCGTCTGACTGACTTACAGTTGAAAGTGGAAAATCTGTTTCTTGCGGACGTTTTACCAAAAGTCTTTCAGAAACCCAATATAAAGTTCCTTCAAATGACTTTTTGGGGTAATATGACATAGAAATTGAAAATAAACAATCATCACACAATAGTTTATTAATTAGTTTAAAACCATAATAAAAGTACAATACGTTGCGGGTAAAGTGGGTTAATACTCTAATAATATAATATCTTGAAGTGCAGCACTGATTAAACGTTTGTTTCCAATTAACTATATGCATAATAGTGTAGCTTAACAAAGGATAAAATACACACGTCGTTCAAAGTTAAAAAAAAATAATTCTCGAACATTTCCGATATAAAAACCCCTGTCCAATTTCGCTTACTATAATCACGGAATCTAGTTTTCTTTTGTAACCACGCCAACTCAAATTTACAAAACATATCATGGAAAATTTTTATAAATTCAAAATTTTAATGTGTAAAATATGCTTTATTTCTATGCGTTTTGTAACGCCCAGTGACAAATACTTCACGCGAATAAGTTGTCGGTACATCTGTCTAAAAAAAAGTATTCTTAAAGTTAAGAGACCGTGAAACAGGGTGGTTATCTTTACGGCACTAAAACAAGAGCTTTCTGGACAATATATGAATTTAAGTTATCCTACAAAAAGGTAGCTTATGGACGGACTGCTATAAAAGATGTTGCCCTTGTTTTATATCATACAGGGAGAGTAGCACTTTATAGCAGCATGCATCAATAAGCTTTCTTTACAATTGTTGTTAGTCACTCTAAATTTTTAATATCTTTTTGTAACTATTTTTGACTGTCTTTAGATGATCGCTTCGCCAACTTCCAAAGCAAGGTAGTCGGCTATCCAACTTTCTATCTAGCTATCTAACTTTCCCGAAATACTCCCTTTGGTTTTTAAATAAGCGAGCGTCGATATTTTTCGCTGTCGTACGGTTCGTCTGGCTACAATGTGAATTAAAGTGGCCTCTCCTAGTTTCTTTCTTTCTTACTATTCTTTATTATTATTATTTTTTTGTTAGTGTTTTGTTTTTATATGGTTTGATGTACAATGTAGTTAGTTTTACTTTCCCGCCAGTGGCAAATATTTGATATATATTTATAACATTAACAAATTTAATAGCTATATAATCAATTTCATTGATTCTTCAAAGTGGAGCCACAGAGATAAAGGGTCTTACCTACGGTCTACTCCTGGAAAAAGAGGGCATGGGAAAATTTCTGTTTTCAACAGATCAACCACTTACTCTTCAACTAGTTGTTGCAAATGTCCGTAATCGCATGAAGTGTACAGCGTTCTCTAAACACGGGGTTTCAATTGAATATACTGCAAAAAAAAAACATTTTCAGGCTATAGTGATTGTGAATCATATAGATGTTGCTTTAGAAAATGTTGTATTTTTACATATTTTTTCCCCTTAATATACGATAAATCTGTCAAAAAGGCCATTCGGTCAATCGTCAAACTATTTATTTATCCATTTTTTTTATCCGTCTCGGAAGATTTTCTGGCATAAGAGCATTATCATTGTTACGACAATTGTTAATAGAAAATCGAACCAAAACAGACATGATTCTATATGCCAAACAATTAAATCTTAAAGATGATTGACGTTTGTCGGATTGCCTGTAAACATTTGTAGGGTATGATAATTTTTTCTAGAAATAATGGAAGCAAGACTTGATACAAATCATTTTGATAAAATAAAAAGTGGAAAATAAAACTTAAAAAAAATGAAATTTCGTGAAATATGTGAAGTGCCATGGATCCCACCGTTGAGTTTTGTGAAGACGTTTATACTGTTGCCAAAAATAAAGTTTGGCTGTAAGAAATGTAAGCAGATCATGTTCAAACGAAACAAGTTGACCATTCAGTTAAATGTAAGTATACCTTTACAAAATAAATGAACAAGGATCAGAAAGACAGAATAAAATTTCAAAGGATGTTGTAGAAAAATGAATTGATTTAGTGCTCATTGTTGGATTAATGCGTACAGAAAATACCACGAGAGCACGTTAACGATATACCAATTCGTACGATATGTGCGTGGACACAGAGAAGTAAGGGGTATACATTTTTTATGACTGGCACAGAAGAAAAGACGTTTTTACTATAGAGTACGAAATTTTGCTTTATAACTGGTGACTACGAATCCATCTGATGATTTTTGGTTCTAAATCTTTAACGATAAAAAAGTAACATTCTCCAAACTCGTTCGTTAGACATGTTCGAGTTAAGTTCTCAATCAGATCGTACGTTTTTACATATTTGTACATTCTACGCAGTCCAACGTTCACAGTCCTCTCGATGGAACATGTTCCGATAATCATTTTACATACCCGAATTACATAATTGGTAATTTTTGTTATTAACCCCTTCGCCCCCAATCCCGCCTGTAGTCGTGATAGCAACCGCCATTCTTTGATAGCCCGTATGACCCCCACCCCCTACTTTTTTAAAACTGCCCCAGCTGAACTGTCTTGACAGTAGGGAGTTCAACCATGCAATTAAGGGCATACGATACAGTTACAGGGGAGGTAATGACGTTGCCAACGTAAATTGTTATTTTTCGCGACGTCAAACTGCGACATATCGGGAAAAGATGCATTTTTCTACTTATTTTTATCATTCAGTTATCCAAAGGATAGAAATGTTCCAAAAAACAAAATTTTGAGTAAATGTCTAAAATTTCGACCCCATTTATCTCTTAAAGTAGCACATGAAGGTATATTTTTTATTACATATTTGCATTGACTAGGTGAAAAATAGCTTGTATGCAAATTTTCGTAAAAAAATCACCGTGGGATCAAAACTGTTACGTATGCCCTTAATGGTCCATAAACTCTACCCAGATGTGTTTTTATGAAAATATGACAACTTTAATGCCCTTCTTAGAGTTCAAAATCGGAAAATTGTGAAAAGTAGCCAAATCAGGTGGGGTAGGAGTCATTTGATGGCCACTACGTTAATGGTATGGGCCGTAGGTATTAACTATTATCATAAATACATGCACAGGTGATACAGGAACACAAGGAGGTATAATAAGGCAAAAAAAAAAAAATTTGGTCTGTAAAATCTAGGTCACAGTTTTGTCAGAAATCCGAAAAACAGACATTTAGGCAGACCTGGCGTTGGCAATAATAATTCTCCAGCAAGACAATCAAGTCACATTTACTTCCAGTCAGTATGGATGGACTGCTGTCACTATAAGGTAATAATTGAATGACAAAGAAACACAATGTGGTTAATGTTCACCTCTCAAAGTCGTATTAAAATCGAAAAATAGACTGAAAATGACTATTTTCAGTAGGGATGGGTTCAAACCCACCAGAAAATATACCACCTCCCCCCCCCCCCCCCCCCCCCCCCCCCCCACAAATCTCAATACATAGTTTAATAGATCAGCATTAGTTATAACTGATTTGCATATAATTTGCATATGTTTGCAAATTTTCGAAAATGCCTGATTTTCTTGGGATCGAATGAGTTAACAGCAAAAGTCTGCATCTTCACGGATTAGAGACGCAAAAACCGAGATGCAGATACAGTTTCAAAGAAAATTTCAGAATTTCGTCATCGGAATGTTTTTATCAGAGTTTTTTTTTATAATAGCAACTGATTCCCTTAATAGATTACATCATAATGACCTCCCCCATTTTTCCAAGCTAATATTTATCCACTTGACATGGTAAATTTAGTTAGAATTTGAAAACATAATTATGTATAGATTAGGTTAATATTATAATGATTTGGTAGAATCTGTTTCCTTGATAATTTCAATGATATTTACAATAGATCTGCAACGGGAAATCACACGCCTATATATATAGCTAAAATAGAAGGTACTTGGAATTAATTGTACAAATGCTAGAAATGTTCATTTTTATGAGTTTATTCACAAATTTTAGAAGTATATCCAAACCAAGCTATCAACTGTGTTCATATTAGCTTTTGGGGGAAAAAACAGTTAGATAAATGTTCTGCCAGTAAACTGAAAGCAGATGCCGTATATATGAGGGTCTGAATGGGGTTTACAGAAGAGAGAATAGTGGACGAAAAGTGCTGAATAAAGGGGTTAGAAATATAAAGAATGGAGAAAAATAGGCCAAAAATAAAGAATAGAGAATAATGGGGTGCTAAAACATATAGAATAGAGAATAACAGGTAAAATTGGTATAGAGAAAAATAGCTTAAAAATAAAAAAATACAGAATTGAAGGACCCCATCCAGACCCTCATATATGAACAAAATGTTGATTTTGAGAACTATCTCACAGAAAAAGTGTCACAAGGTTACATACTTCTTCCCATAAGTTTCAAATGAATAGAACTGGGTAGTTATCAAGGTATTCTCCGACACAACACTATCTAATAGATGTACTTCAAGTATTGTTGAAGATTAGGCTCATTTTCTTTTTTATTGCAATTTAAGTATGAAAGAGGTGATGATTATTTTGTCTAGCATTGCAAAAGTATTTTTAGTGGGGTTCGTGTTGCTCAGTCTTTCAGTTTTCTATGTTGTGTTTTGTGTACTATTGTTTGTCTGTTGGTCTTTTTCTTTTTTAGCCATGGCGTTGTCAGTTTATTTTCGACTTATGAGTTTGAATGTCCTTTTGGTATCTTTCGCCCCTCTTTTAGTACTTATTTTAATAATTTGAACTCATTTGGCTTTTTAGTTTAGCAAATGTTGATTTACTTAAAAAAAAATAGTCCATACAAAATAAAAAGAAATGGAAGATATAAACTGATTACTATCTTCATTTTTCTTTTTTTCTTTATAAATGAAAAAAATCTAATATTCTAATGGCATCGTCCCCTGGTGTAAACAGCATTCAAGTTACCTGTGTTGATACCCTTTATGATCCTTTATCCTTTTGATACAGGTAGGATAAAGACATTTCCACATTATATATATATATTTAGCATACCAATCAGTTTTTTGTGTCAATCTGCATAAGAGTCAGTCAGTGGTGAAAACATGACTAACAAAAACCCGCTCAAGTTTTAAATTACATTAATTAATTAATCAAGTTCAAAATGTATGGTTGTGCACGAATACAACATTCATTTCCTTGTCCTGTTCTGCTATTTCAAGATGATAATTTGTTGAAATGCACTAAAAATTAACAAGTAAGGGTAGCTAACTCTGTAATTTGCTATCACTCTAACCAAAAAGTTAAGTTATCAAGAGATTTATCGAATTACCAGACACGCAGAAACTAACGACCTACCATTTCTAACTCAGGATGCAGGTAAATTAAAAACTAGTATGGTTAGGTCGGCGGGTTTTTTTTCGGCCATGTTTAGAAATTCTTCTAAACTGCCTGATTCCTACAAAGACTGACACTTTAAAAAATAAAAAGTAGTATCCCCTAGTGTCAGCTGCATTTGGGATACAACACTTCTAGCTTACTTGCTTCTGACACGGAATGGACTGTAAACATGCTAAACCTTCTGGGATTTAATTTATATATATATATATCTTTTAAAAACTACATAAATATGCATTATTACTATTTTTTGTTGTACATGAATATGTATACATATTTATGGACCTAATATCAGATACACCTTTTCTTCCTCTTTAGTGAGACGTTGTATCTTAGCTGAAAATTTAAAAAAAGTATCTTCAATATTTACCAAGATTAAGCGAAGTAGACTCAAATATTTTTATATGCAAAGAAGTATGGCCGATTTCCGCATAATTTATTTCACTAAAAATTCTAATGTTGATGACAGATGATACCTAGTTAAATTTTACATCAGTGAATGCAAATTGTTATTCGACGATCATGACTATACCCAATCTAATTGATTAGATTGTACGATAACTATTAAAGACAGTTTTAAATTTATATGCTTTCGTCAAATTTAACTTCGTAGAACACAAATAAGCAAACTAAATTTTATGTAAAAGTTTGTCTTTGGCAAATACAATTTTCTGTGATACTCTATATATTTTTTTAAGATTGAAAGACCGTGGTGTTTGGACATACATAGGGAAAACAAACTTGCTATAGTTATTTATTTGATATTTCTTCCCTTTTTAATGGACCGGAGCATGCTCGATCCTTTAGTTACAATCTTAATTGTTTTTTTGTATTCTTTTGTTACTAGTAATTAAATGCTACGTTAGTCACAGAATCTTTTCCCGTGTCCCGTCAATCGTTGTCCTTTCAGTGTCCAACAAGCATGCGCATCCTCTATAGTCACGAAACAATGCTCTCGACGTCAGCGTGCAGCAACAGCGAGCATTTCGGGATCGCGCAAAGCTCTGTTGCATGAGATTAACGGCGTAAACACTGAAGCATCAAAATGGGAGCTACTTGTGGAAAGAAACGTAATTCAGACAGAGATCAACAAGGAAAAGAGATTGCTTTGATAAGGTTTGTGCAGAGACTTCGATACATATTTAATAAGAACAAAGTTGTACCCTTTAGTGAGCCGGGATCACGTTCTGTATCAAGTGTTATAAGTAACACGACAGTAATACCACGAAATAATAAAAATAAGAGCAGACGTCTCTCCACAGAAGAAAGAAAGTGTCAAACAGCATTAAACAAGCCCTGTATAGAGAAAAATTCAACACCGCTTCTTGATAATGTTGAGTTCAACAACGATGACTTACCTTCCGCCAGAGATAAATCGAATCGTTCAGGCGACATTCAGAAAAAAGGAGGAGAAACAGAAGAGGCCAAAGAAAAGCAGTCCATCAGAAGTATGCATACATGTTATGCAGAATTTGAAAAAGACGTTGATGAACTGTTGTCTGGTACAACAGAAACACCGAACAGAAAACAGAGACCTAAAGCAGCGAAAGGTGTGAGAACAAGTATGACTGTAATGTTGGCAGCCAATTCATACATGGATGTTAGGTTACCGGGTGAAGTTATTCCATCTTCAGACACATCAAATGTGTCAAGACCACAGTTGACAGCCCCTGAGATTCATACTAATGGAAAAGAATGTTTGGACAGTTGGATGGAACGTCAGATCAAGAAAGATAAATTGAAGAAATAAAAATATATGCCTTATTTCATTGTTTGTTCAAGTTTGTGTGCCTGTATGTAGAAAAAATACCACCTCGTATATTTTGCTTTTAAAGCCGTTCATGCATCTCCGCAAACATGTTTAACCCGCCACATTCTATATGTGTCTTTCCCAAGTAGGCAGTCTTATAACTCTGGTTTTCTTTTGTTGCTGTATATCATATTTGTTTTTCGTTTATTGATTTGTACATAAACGAGGAAGTTAGTTTTCTCGTTTGAATTGTTTAACCTTTGTCATTTCGGGGTCTCGTGTATGCTATGCGGTATGGGTTTTGCTCATTGTTGAAGGCCGTACGGTAAACTATAGATGTTAACTTATATGTCATTTGGTCTCTGGTGGAGAGTTTTCTCATTGGCAATCATACTACATTTTCTTATTCCTATATATTATATAACAATGGTCTTTAGATTAGAAGAAAAGTTGTTCATGACCACGTTTGACCACAACGCTAGAATAAGTAATCTTGACCTTTAAGGACAACAACACCAATAGTGGTAGTAAGATGATTCCGATCATAAGTGCAAAGTTATAGATCCAACATCTGTATTGGATCTGTAAATGTTGTTTTCAGAAGCAATTATTGAAAAAAATTCTGCTTTTCATACTGGGAAAATCAGTATAATCACAGAATAGATGGATCACAATTACAATTTGATTTACTGGATTATTTGATAAGTTCACCATATATGTATAAATAAAATGTAGTGTAAATGCATTATGGCGTGCCAGTTGCGGAAATAATTCAGCTAAAACAAAGGGTGTATCCCTTTTGAATATTTTTAACAATGGATAATTGAAGTCGTAAATTAATAAACAATTAGTAATATATACATGTAGTTTTAAACAAAATGTTTGGAAGTCAGCAGTAATTGCATGTTAAAGTGTCTGTTAGTGGTAAAATGCTTGCTTTTGAGAAGCTATATTAGGGTAGAAAAGTTAAAATCTTTAAAAGATGAAAATGGACAACAAGCGTCCATACATTGAAGGACATGACAACATTGCTGCCAAATGAAAAGAATAGAATGATAAATTTGATTTGAGCTCAGGAAGGATAAGAAGTTACTGTCCAATATTTTGAATATACCATGGTACTTATGATGCAAATTGGTGAACCTCCTGCTAAACCTGAGACAACTCCAATGAGATAATAAACTCCACTTGAACAAGAATACCAAATTTCTTGTAATAATCTTGATTGATTGATTGTTGGTTGCTTAACCTGCAATGATAAATATTTTATGCATGTTCAAGACGATCTTATCTTGATGCATGGTTCAATTGCAATATTAATAGAGTCGAACACATAGTCCTAAACTGGCGATAGAAGATGCTTTCAAGGTAACCAAAAAGTGAAAATAAAAGTTTTTTTTTGTAACTGCTCGAATTATAAATGTTTCTTGATTCTCGAAGTTCAACATTAAGTATTTTGATATTTTTCACTTTAGAAATTTTTCGGTTGCACATTTGAGAATTGACGGAAGGGGGATTTCCAAACCATCCTCTATTGTAGCACATGTACATTCTTTTGTGTAAAATTTAAAAATGAAGAAACGAAGTGTTTCTCCGATACACAGGTCTGACTGAAAGAAATAAAACAATAAAAAAAACTAAAACAGCACTCGTTAGATAAAAGTGTAGTTTATATGGATTCCATTGTGGACTGGGTCTCTGATTAAGTGAATTACGCCCTTTGATATATGCAATTGATATCTTCTGAAAAGACAAAGAAAATAAAGAATAAAGAATAGAGGGGTGCTAACATATAACGATTAGAAAGTATTGAGGTGGGGGTAATGATAGAGAAATAAAAGAAAGTGTCTGAGGACACGAATGTCCCCGCATTATGCTAAGCATTGTGTATGAGTTTCATAAACTTTAGATGAGATAAACTTAAGTCAGAGTGCGGAAACGAAAAATATGCAATTTTTCAAGTTAGATAGGGGCATGACTCTAGAACAGTAAATGACTCACTGCCCAAATCTAAACTCTGTCTGATTGTTTTGATTCTTAGCATAGTGTATGAGTTTCATAAAGTTGGCATGAGGAAAACTTAAGTTAGAGGGTGGAAACCAAAAAAAAATCGCAATTTTTCAAGTTATAAAGGATATAATTCTAGAACGGTAACTGACTCACTGCCCCAATTCAAACTCAGTCTAGCTGCGACTTTTGGTTCTTAGCATTGTGTATGAGTTTCATTAAATTTGGATGAGGAAAACAAATAAGTTGTTGTGTTTTGTGTACTGTTGTTTGTCTGTTTGTCTTTTCGCCATGGCATTGTCAGTTTATTTTCGACTTATGAGTTTAAATGTCCCTTTGGTATCCTTCGCCTCTCTGTTATAGTGCGGAAATGAAAATGGGGACGGACTGAAAGACGGAAGGACGGACGGTTAAGGGTAACACTTAAAGCCCTCTTCGCCTAGCGGCGGGGGCATAAAAAGCAAAAAATGAAGAAAAGAGAATAACGTTGTGCTAAAATATAAAAAATAAACAAGAAAAGATGATTTGTGATTTTCGAAAATTTGAGGAGACGAACATACTGAAAGACACACGAAAGGACAAAATTAACGAAGTATACCTCCCTACTTCGGGTATAATTTAGCTGTTGGAACTCTTACTAATAAACGGAAACCATTTCTCCTATTACTCATTATAGCCTGATCAAACATGCCCATGTGACAATTCTGTTACCCTGCACTCGTGATATACCATAGTTCGGTTAGTTAATAATATTTATACATATAGCTTCCTTGGAATAAAACGATATACTATATATGATGTCATATTATTATTTATCATATGAACATATAAGAACAATAAAGAAAGATAAAGATATATATACATACAAATATTTTTATAAAAAAAAAAGGAAGAAGAATGTCTAAAGTCCCAATTGTTATGGTCCCGCAACAAAGTTGTCAGGGCCATATAGTTTTACCCTTATTCGTCATTCCGTCTTTCAGCAACGAACAGTTATACGGACTTTTTTTTCTAAATGCCTTCTCATATTGAGCTGATTTTTAGAATGTGAGTCTACTATGATGAGTTACAGATCAAGTTTAAGTTTGGTTCCGCTCCGCTGATTTTTGCCGAAATTACGGGCTTTGGACTTTGAAAATTTCATTAAAATAGCAGTTATACAGACTTTTTTTTATAAACACCTTTATACATATTGAGCTAATTTATAGTATGTGAGTCGGCTACTGTGATGAGTTACAGGTTGAGTTTAAGTTTTGTCCCGTTCAGCTGATTTTTGCAGAAACAGAGGGCTTTGCACTTTGAACATTTTGAGAAAACAACTGTTATACGGACTTTTTTTTTCTAAACACCTTCACATATTGAGCATATTTTTAGTATGTGAGTTTGCTATGATGAGTTACAGATAGAGTTCACGTTTGGGTTAGCTCCGATGTTTTTTGCTGACATTATTTACGGGCTTTGGACTTTGAAAATGTTGTGATAATAATAGTTATACAGACTTTTTTCTAAACGCCTTCACATATTGAGCTGATGTTTAGTATGTGAGCGTACTATGATGAGTTACATATTGAGCTTAAGTCTGGTTCCGCTCCACTGATTTGTGCCAAAATTATGGGCTTTGGACACTTAAAATTTCGTAAAAAGTTATACAATGTACAGACTTTCATTCTCAAATTTCCACTACTAAAAATGGCTTCAAGCATTTTTCGCGACCGGGCCATTCGTGTCCGTTCCGACACATCTAGTTTTAATATAAGTTCTCGACAAAAAGGTCAAATCTTATAATATGCTTATATATTCTTAATTATGATAGACATGTATGGAATTTTCATTGTAATTGTCTCAGAAACTAAAAATAAGAGTTTCCCGATATTAGGTATCAAAATTTATATAAGCAAACTTTATCATCTACTGTGATTTCCTACCCATCCCGCATTCCGTTCCTGTCTTTAAAATACGAATAAGGGATTATCAATGGTCTGCAAAAGCTCAAAGTTTACATATTAAATAATGTAAACGATAATTCTTATTCGATTATAGTTTTTTTGTTCACTGTATACCTTCGAGATATAAAGGAAATCTAACGCCCTGTACCACACATTCATTTCGAGGCAAAAGTAATTTAACAAACAAAGAAGTTTACTATAACATGATTTCATTTCCATAAAAATATCCGGAAATAGGTTTCTAAAAATCCAGAAAATTGCTTTCAAAATCTCAGAATCTGTGACTACTAAATGGAGAAGCGTTTGAAGAAACGGAGTACTGGGAACGTCTGCTTTCGATTGAGAGAGATTGGTATTTTTCGACTGGTCGCTACCTTCCGTGCAATATACGATTCGACACCAACAATTTTCTCAAAAAAGAAAAAGTTAAATTTTTATTTACCCACATAGTTTTTCTTCGCTTCGAAGCCGCCACTCCGTGTCAAACACAGCAAATACCCCGCATGTGGCTTTGTACACTTCTGAATTCAAGGATGCACTATTTCCTTATCTAAAAAATCGTCAACGAAACAACTAAAGAAACAAGGATTATAATTGAGAGCACCCGTGGTGTGAATTTGTATTGGAGAAATTAGGATTTGACGATAAAGATGATGACATTTTATTACGTGCTTTTTATGTAAATGTTTATCTCTTTTTAGAGCCTTGTGTTAAAAAAAAAGTTGCATTTGCTCTTAATCGATTTTCAGTTAAGACTCGACAACTTAAAGTTGTAGTTTGCAAAATTTGACAAATCGATAACATTACCCATTTACTGGTACTGTTAATTCTATAATTGATATGGTCATTTCGTATGTTAAGTCCGTATATAAAGTGAAACAAAAACTCTACAAATTTTGTGCGTCCGAAGCCCTTTTCGGTTTTTACCTTCATCGAGAACGCTCAAACATAAACATTTGAAAATCAGAATGCGTAAATTGGATGACAGGAGCTATAAGAATAAAAAAAAAAACCTAGGCAGAATAGCCAAATTAATCTAAGGTCAACTTTGGCTCAGGGAGTTGGAACTTAAGTTTCTTAATAATTTCTTAATTTATAAATATTACAAATCATATCAGTACTGAAAAGCACTGCCTACTGAGCTGCTAATATGCTCGGGCCCAACAGTCGACTAGCAGCGGTACAGACCCAGTCTAGGAAATGGAAATTTCGTACGTTCGAAGCGCTTTTCTGGGTTTATTTTCATCAGGAACGCTCAAACCTAAACATTTGAAAACCAGGGATGGGTAAATACGCTGATACATAAGTATACGTATAAGGTGTCTTTTCCGTATATTTTCCAGCCCCTCCTCTGGAATAACATCTAAATTAAAAAAAAAAAAGAAATTGAGTCACAATTCAAATTTTAATTTTAATGTTTCAATATTGTTAACTCATCGTAAAATTGGTTATATTCTTTTAAACGAGATCAATCTCTCTCACTGAACGTGCTACACTGAAACCCGTCTCACTGCTTTGTTAGTGCTATTCATGCAGCCAAGTCCGTGCAATAATTCATTTGCCGCATAGACAAGATTCATAACCAGATTCCAGGTATATCTTGATTGGAGCCTCCAGTTTATTCTTGAATGAACGATTAACGTATTGATATTTACTGTTGGTAAACTATTTTTAAATATCTGATGATCGAATCTTCGCTTGTTTCGACTTGTCATTTAAAGTTCACATTTATATATATATATTTACTTATCTATTTACGTTTATTGAATTCAATACACAAATACATATATTTAGCCTGCATAAATGAACATACTGCGTAAGTAACATTTGTATATACTATTCCTAAAAAGAATGGCTGGTCATTTGTCTGCACGATTAGGCACAGTGAGATGTAGCAATCACAGAGGACAAAGACCGGAATATTTTTGTTGTGGACAACTCATATGCAGTCTGTGTCAAGTAGAACATTCCGATCATAATTCACTTATTACAATTGAAACGAAAAGTAAAGACATCAAAGAAAGTGTACCGTATTTTCTAAATAGACTTGACAAAGTAAAAACTTATACGGATCGGAAACTTTGGGACTATGAATCTATGCTCGTACGAAACTCATCAGAACGGACTAAAAACACGAAAAATATATATAAAAGGATAAAAGAAGTAATTGATTATTTGAAGGTAATAGAAGCTTCCCTAAAGGAAGACTGCAGGAAAAGACACGAAAAAGTAAGTGAAATTTTAGATAAGATTATTGACGAATGCAGAACAACTTTGACTGAAGTTGAACAAATACAACTATGTTGTGTACGGCTACCATTGTATAACTCTGCTTTAGAAACTGTTCGTGTTGGAGTCAGAGTAAATCAACAGTTGGGAGAACTCGATACAAAAGACAATCCCCAACTTCTACCACAAATCCCAGAGTTCATATCTCCCCACGATATGCCAGGAAAAGGATTGCTCAGGAGAATTATTGGAACTTTGAATGATGGACTAGATATGGATTCCGATTGGACGACTGAAGAACATGAAAAATTTGATATCAAACAGCGATTCAAATGGGAGAAGAAACGTATCGGAATAGCACCTCTCGGAACGGACAGGGCGTGGTTGTATCCTATAGATACGGGTGGGAATTTTGTCTTAATTTCACATAACGGTGTAATTATAACAGAAATTCAAAATGAAAAACACAGAAAAATAGAGAAAATATATACAACTAAGCTTAGAAATGCCTGGGTAACAGACATAGAAAAATGTAGTATTAAAGTATTGCGAGAGAACGGTGAACTTGAGCACAGATTTCATGTTTCACCTTTTCATCCTTTTGGAATATGTCCCACAAAATCGGGAGAAGTCTGGATTTGTTTAGCTGATAAATCATCGTTTATTCCAGAGTTAAGAGGACGGACAATGGTAGCAAAAATGACAAATTTGGGAGAAAGAGTGTGCAAAATTGAATTTCCTGGTGGTAAAACACACTTTACTTTTCCGTATAGATGCACAGAAAATATTAACGAAGATCTAATTGTCGTTGATCGAATCAAAGAGACCAAAGGACAGGTTTTTATTTTCGATAAGAGTTGCCAACCAAAAGGTGGTTACATTGGAACTTCCGTTGATCGTGAATTCGACCCACGTGACGTTTGCTGTAACAGTAAAGGGAATATAATCATTTCGGACTATTCTAATCATGCAATACACATTCTGTTAGCAGATGGTGTTTTAGAAAGACTTTTGAAAATGGACTCTAAGGAATTGTTACGTCCGTTATCAGTAGCTAATGATGACAGTGACAGGATCTGGATAACGTTTAACGATGGGAACGTAATAATAATCAACAATTATGTTAATTTTCTTCAAAGAAGAACATAAAAATTAATGTAATGTGCTAGTAAATGAATTACTTTTTATTTTTGTTTTAATCGGAACTTATAAAAGAGAGGCGAAAGCTACCAAAGAAACATTCAAACTCATAAATCGAAAATAAACTGACAACGCCATGGCTAAAAAAGAAAAAAAAGACCAAAAGACAGTATACAAAACCGAACATTGAAATTTAAAGACTGAGCAACACGAACTCCACCAAAAACCGGGGGTCATCTCAGGTGCTGCGGAAGTGCAAATGTGAATCGCACAATAAGCACCTAATACCCTTGATAACTATATTAACCTATTTTTTTGTTGTTGTTGGTTCAATCACTTCCGTATCCTTTTAATTTGTCATAAATTATATAAAGTGCTGATCCTGGTACAATACTGAAAATTTTTTTTAAAAAAAAACTAATAGCTCCTACTTTTTTACTAAAATAAATGTATGAGGGTCCGAATGGGGGGGGGGGGGGGGGTCCTTAATTTCTATATTCTTTAAATTTTAATATGGCATTTTTCTCGATTTTTAAAAATAACGCTCAATCGGTAAATTTCTCACCATGAATCTGATTTTACTATTGTCTTTTTCTGTAATTACATGATTTCTTTATTTTCTAAATCTTACACTTTTGTAATCAGTATCTTATCACCTTATTCTTTTTTTCAATGATAATTCCTCCCCCCCCCCCCCCCCCCCCCCCCCACGGCCATTATTCTCTATTCTTTTTTTTTCTTCTCACTTTTCTCTGTTCATTATTTATTTTTGCTATTTTTCTTTTTTCTGGACACCCCATCCAGACCCTCATGTAGATTTGCTCTGTTTAGGCCCCCGTTGGTTATATAGCTCCTTAAGTACTCAAGTGTTAAAACATCCTTAGCGTTCACATTTCTGGGTTTGAGCTTTCCTAATGGAGGTGAATCCGTTAAAGCGAACCATCTGTACTTTTTTTTAGAAAAAAATGATATGTATAATAACTCACAGCTGATTGAATGAATACTGTTCAAATTTGTATGTTTCTAATCTTATCTTGGCCACCATCTTCGGCATGGTAACATTGCTTAGAAAAAATACAATTCGCAAAACGATATTGTTTGAAATGAAAAAAGATGGGTATGGAATATCATTAAAGTAAGAAGAAGTGGTCATATAGCTGTTATGATTGCCAATTGGACAACTCTCCAAAAGAGACCAAATGACGAAGAGGTTAACTTGTTTATTAATGAAATGCACATTTATACCCTTAGGGGTTGAAGGCATATATAAACAATACAATACAAATATATACACAATGCAAAACTTAAGTTATAACATATTAAACATCATATATAAAGTGGTAAACAGTAATATTTATGCTGGTGTTATGTCCACTCACCTCAGTGCAAATGATTTTTTAATGGACGGAACAGTAAGCTGCATAATATCAAATGAAGATAGAAGTAATTGTAATCTATCTGTTTCAGACAATTTAAAGTATTCTGGACATATATTATTTATAATTTTCTCAAGCTGATTACGTAAAGATTTATTAATTTTACATTTTAAGAAAAAGTGGGTTTCATCTTCAACCTCATTTATATTACAATGTTTACATATTCTATTTTCTCTTTGAATTCTTTTATATCTACCCCTCTCTATTTCCAAGAAATGGTCACTTACTCGCATTTTACATAACAATTTTCTATTTTAACAACTACAGGCCAGTGTAAATCATTCAACAATCAGCAAAACCCATACTATAAAATATAAAGGCCCTGAATTGACAAATCAGAAACAATTCAAACGAGAAAACTAACGGCCTGATTTATGTACAAAACAAGAAACGAAAAACAAGTATGATATACAGCAACAAACGACAAACATTGAATTACAGGCTCCTGACTTGGGACAGGCACATTAAGATTTTGGCGAGTTTAAGTATCCATTTCACAAAATACGCACATAATTAAACAGAAAGTAAAGGAACGCCATTTGTATTACTGTCATTCATCTCTAAATGACAGCAAGGCCATTAACACGAACAACAGCCCAAACCACGATGCAGGTTGCCCCTTAAGAGACATTTATTGTTGAAATAGGCATCAGGTAAAGGAGCATTTCGTCCACTGTGTCCATACGTCTGCTGATGGATTGTCCGTCCCTAGGGAATCATCAGCCCATTAGCCAGTACTTCCTAAAGTGCATGCAAATATTGATATCATTTTTTTTAAATTTGCTCCGTTGTAAAAAATGGGAAATCATTTTATATCGTGTTTTCATCATCTCTTCAACGTTTGGATTTTCAAATACTAATAGTTTGGCCTCGATCATATATTTTCGTAATTCGCATCAGGTACTGTAAATATTATAGTAATGGTTTCAAAATAATTTGTAATCGGAATGGTACTCGTGTAAATAAAATATTAAGTTTTCCCTTTTATCACAAGGAAATATTTTTTCTCGAGCAAAGAGTTGTTCAAATGCCTAGTAAGCTATATCATGTTATAGCTTACTATATGGTATATGGTTCGCTTATTGTCAAGGTCATATGGTGACCTTATCGTTTCAGTAGGTAGTGATCGTTTCGATAAAATTACAAAAAGTGATATTATCCATATACATTTAAAGATAAGTTTCTGTCCGTTTTTGTGTTGAATAGATATAGGAAGATGTGGTATGAGTGCCAATGAGACAACTCTCCATCCAAGTTACAATTTATAAAAGTAAACCATTATAGGTCAAGGTACGGCCTTTAACACGGAGCTTTGGCACACACCGAACACAAGATATAAAGGGCCCCAAAAAATTACTAGTGTAAAACCATTCAAACGGAAAAACCAACGGTCTAATCTATATAAAAACGAGAAACGAGAAACATACCCGTATATGAAATTTGACATGTTTGAGATAAACTATAATAGTCGATCAAGTGATCTTTTTAAACATAATCAATAAAAGTTAAGGTGAACACGTGTGAGAAATAAGATCGTTTCGAATGGAAATGTATGAATTTAAATAAAAAAAAACTACATACGAATCATGACTAAAATTAATAAATGAATAAATTATATAGCATATAATTTTACTTAGTTTGAAAATGAATACCACGAATATGATTATCTCAGATAATAGAAACCAGACATTTTTGGAGTATATGCCAATCATCTCCGTCCGTCTGTCTGTGATAGTGCCCATGAGTGCCTTGTCCGTATCATTCTTCCTGAACGACTCGACGGAAATTGAAATTGAAACTGTATAAAACTGTAGAACATTACATGAACATGTGCTAAAAGGAAAATATCCTTGTCCTACATGTTGAAAAGAAAGAAAAAAAAACAAATGGGAAATGAAAGTTGTCCTAAACAACTTCACAAATATTTTTGGAACAGCTTTAGATCAGCATAGTATTTTGGTGAATCACATACTTTTGTTTATTTTTGTTTATGCTGCTCAGTTTTTTTTTAAAGTTTTCTTTGTAGTGTTTTGTGAACTTGTTTTTCTTTTCGTTGTTTTTCTGTTTTGCCTTGGCGTTGTCAACTTATCTCGAGAATAGAGTTGTGAATGTCCCTTTCGTATCTTCCGCCTTCTTTGTTTCAAGTTAACACATAATAATACTATGTTAACTGAGTATTTGGTAGTAAACGCTATTATTATCATATGACATGTATGAATAAAAAAAAAAGATGTTTAAAAAAGCATGGTAAGAGAGATAATCATTATTAATAATCAAATCTATTTCTTGTTTATTATCCTCTAAGAGTAAACCAGCAGAATTATTTCCTTGTATATTATCTGGTATTTTGTGTGACATGTGGTTTTTTTGTTTTTGCTTTTGTAGACTCGTCACGATTTAGAGTTTGACATACTATTTAGACACTTGTCTATGATCGAAGGCCGTATTATGCTCTCTAGGTGTCAACTTGACAAGTGTTTTATTTTTTTTTATCTTAATGATTTTAACTGATTAAATGTGTTAGTTGAATGTATTTATTCGTTAGAGAATGTAGGCAATCGCATTTAAGGGGATCGAGATTGCTGGGTTCCTCTTTTTTTTGTGGGGGGGAGGGGTGGGGGGGGGGGGGACCTTTTTAAAAAGTTTTTCGAATCGTAAAATATCACGTAAATTAGGCTGGAGCAAACACCCTCCTTAAATGATGGGACCTCCTATCCCACATTAAAAATTCATAACGTTATAATTTTATTAATCGCTTAAAAAGTGCAAAGATCCATCTCTTTATTTTGAGGCAACAGTAGTTTATAGATGTTCAAATCTTATACATCGATTAAGAAGAAAAAATCAAGGTAAAAATCAAAACCATGAGGAATCACGTGAATTCCATAAGAAGAGAGACCCGGATGCGTCGTCAGGGTAAGTGTCTCCTGCTATACATGCATTACCCGCCAATCAAATCCAGTCAAATATCACAATAGGTAAAACTACAGATTAGACGGCTATTCTGGAATCTAAATCCAAGACTGCAAAAACTTGTCGGTCGTTAGTGAATTGAGACCACGGACATATCGTATCGATTAGTCAATTCGGGATGATGACTGTAAACGTATTTAGGGTCAATTTTAATCGTTCTTTCACATAAATCTGTTGGTTTGTGTAATGAGCACAATCTTGCTAATGAAGTCCGTATAGTACGAACATGCACAATCCATACGTATCAATTAAAATATGTAAACGTCACACGATTAGCCAAAGGGTATTTTACTACTGAGAAATGGGAAGTCGACAATTTGAAAGTTGAAATCATCTTTATTCTCATGTAAGTATACTAGTTTGAAGTCGTCCATCTGTGTCAATATCAGGAAAAGATCAAGATATGAAGCAGACCTTCCAGCTTAATCTCAAGTTCACCTGGATAAATCAGATGCAAGCACGCACTGAGCACTGAAATTTGTGTTATTGAGTTATAGAACATCAACATCATATAATAAATATGAAGTAAAATTAAATAACTTTGCAAGATGTTTTTTTTTCCTATTAAGAAGGTGCGATCAGAAAGTTCGCATTTTAATGATCTTCGATGTATTTGTTTGTGAAATCGGTGCAGTTCTTCACAATGTAGGATATTTCATAACCTTAAACACGAAATCTATCCACGATACCCATTTTTTTTTAAAAAGCTCTGTTTATATTAATGAGACGTTGTTTTCGATCTTTTTGATTTCTACATGGAGAATAGAAGTGTAAAGTGTTGAAAAAACAATAGTTTGATATTATACTGCAAACAATTTATCCATATATAGGACGAGAACATGTTGATGTGATATGAATATGAACCCTGCTTTGTACTAGACCGACACGGTGAGCGGATTTTTAACATGGTATTTCATAAGATAACAATCCACAGAGAGGTATGTGACTCTGCCCGGACACATTATTCTGACCCCGGGGCGACTAGTCTTTGCTCAAATTCAAAGTGTCGCTTGCTTAGAGCAGACGCAGCAATAAACAATTTTAAAGCTTTTGGTCTAAACCGGCCGGGGATCGAACCCACGGCTTCCCTTATTCTAGGCGAGCACGCTATCACGATACCAGCGAGGCGGTTAATAAAAATTGTAAAGATTGTGATTGAAGATTTTGCAGTAGATCTTAAGAGCTTTTGAGAATCCACACCTGATTAAACACGCTAAACTGAAACAATTGTTTTTTTCTAACTGTAAATTGTTAAATCTATAACAACAAAAAAAGCAACGTTAAGTATTGTCTATTTACAACGACGAAATACTAGTAGATACATTTATTAGTTTTTAGTTGAGATACTGTTTAGCGGGTTTGTTTTTCTTTTTTTTTCTTAAATAATGATATTTACTTACTTTATTGATTAATTGATTGATTTTTAACGCCACTTTCAGCACTATTATGCTATTTCGTGGCGGTCAAGTTTTAATGGTGGAGGAAGCTGGAGTGCCCGGAGTAAACTACCGAGCCTCGTTAGGAAAACTGACAATCCTAGTCAATTAAGATTGGAGTCGAGCTCACCTGCCAAATACGGGATTCGAACTCACATCCCCCGTATCTAATTTGAAATGGAAGGCACGATTCGGAATAGTGCGTTTTTATATTCATAAAGAAAGACGACATGCATATTTTAGCAATCATGTGCTTTTTGTGTGACTGTTGATCATTCTGACTATGGAACCTTACCTACAATTGAATTGTGGGGAGATGTACAGAAGTTAAAAACAATACATGTGCTATCTATGTTATATATGATAAGTTTATTTACACCAACTTTGCTTTCGAAATTAAACTGTGAAAATAACAACGGACCACACGGTTTAGAATTATGAATCGATGCCGAAAAGAAATACAGATAAACCTAAAATAAAACAATATACCTTAGAGGATAAAAGAAGTTATTGATTACTTGAAGAAGAATGAAGTGAAAGACTTTATTAATAGGCACCAACTGAACACTGAACACTTAATTGAATTAGATCATTGATTGTAATTCATCGAATACAAATATATGGAACGCCATAGCTGCCTTATATGTACTTATTTCTATATATGCACATACTTGTCTATATATGCACATACTTTTTCTATATATGTACATACTTTTTCTATATATGCACATATTTTTTCTATATATGCACATACTTGTCTATATATGCACATACTTTATCTATATATGCACATACTTGTCTACAAGTCTAAATTGAAAACAACGTTCAAACCTATGATTGCGTTGGATAAAAACCGCAATTTTTATACGTGTGCATGCAAAACAAATTTCTTGTTAGAGGGGCCTAAATACAGCACAAACAACATTTTCCAAAAGACCAAAAAAGTGATAAAGTATATTTTAACAAAACGCATTTGACTAACAGGTCGAACAACAAATGTTCTTAAACCCTGCTGACTGCCATTGGCGATTGCCAAATAAACGGATCACAAGGTGTAATAAATGGATCTTAACTATAAATTTAATACCAAACAGAAAACAATAAACTTGCGGAAAAGATGGTATACCGCAAACAAAGGTGCAAAGATTTTTTGTACACCATATCCGGATTTCGACAATTAATTTCTCTTCAGTGATGTTAGGAATCGAAACGGTTATTGGAAGGCCACATAATTTACCTCAATGTAGGATAGACTCTTGAATTTTGAGGAGTCAAAATAGGATGAACGGATCATATAAACCCGAAGGCAAATATAATACAAGCCCAAACGAAAATATATAAACAAGTCTAAATTGAAAACAACGTTCAAACATATGATTGCGTTGGATAAAAACCGCAATTTTTATACGTGTGCATGCAAAACAAATTTCTTGTTAGAGGGGTCTAAATACAGCACAAACAACATTTTCCAAGAGACCAAGAAAGTGATAAAGTAAGATGCACGTACTTGTCTATATATGCACATACTTGTCTATATATGCACATACTTTGTCTATGATATATGCACATACTTTGTCTATATATGCACATACTTTATCTTTATACTTTGTCTATATATGCACATACTTTGTCTATATATGTACATACTTTGTCTATATATGCACATACTTTGTCTATATATGTACATACTTTGTCTATATATGCACATACTTTGTCTATATATGCACATACTTTTCTTTATACTTTTTCTATATATGCACATACTTTTCCTTTATACTTTTTCTTTATACTTTTTCTATATATACACATACTTTTTCTTTATACTTTTTCTATAATGCACATACTTTTTCTTTATACTTTTTCTATATATGCACATACTTTTTCTTTATACTTTTTCTATATATGCACATACTTTTTCTTTATGCTTTTTCTATATATGCACATACTTTTTTTTTAAATGATCATAACTCCCCCTCTCACCCCCTATTTACGGTATAGATCGCAACTTTTACCTTACATTGTGTTTTGTATTACATGTATTTTATTCAATGTTTCGGGTTATTTTAGGAGACTTTTCAGGGCAACTCTCCTCAGAGCTAGGCCATCCCGTATGTCAACTGAGTTTGTCAATTCCAGATATATTTGTTTAAAACCAGGTGACACCCACTAAGATGCAAATATGTATAGCAAAGTGTCTATCACCTAGTATGTGTGGCTTAATAAAAAAAGTTGTTGTTTAAGGCAACAAGGAAAGCAACTGCCTCCAGCAATACAAACTGACCGCCACGATATCCAATAATGCTGAAAGTGGCGTTTAACAACAACAATCAATCAATCCAATTTAAGTAGGTAGTAGGTTAAGGGAGATTCCTTTTTAAATCAGTCATGCATGAGTTTGTAATAGTTGGTTCCATAAATGTTTTTAAAGCCTTCGTGTGAAGGCAGCATTAATATAATATGTGTTAGATTAATAGAATTAAGATAAGAATACATTGTATATTCATCAAAAAGGGTTTGAAAAAACGTAACAAAGGTTATCAAGAGTTATGTTCCTTATCCTAGTTCTATCTCCTAAAACGAAATTAACGGTCTAAACTTTTCCTGATGAAGTTGAAACCTTAAATTGCAATATTTTTCGAATTGTTATTTTATAAAAATGCATGTTCTGTTGGATTAATTCATAACTTTTCTATTTTCTAGTTTCAACTTGGTATTTCGTAAAGACACGTCTATTTTCAATAAACTGTTAACACAGAGATAAGGCTCGCCTTCTGGTAATTTTGATAATGCAAACGATGAAATTAAAATGGCATTACTTTAACATGTAAGTTATGCAAATATTCAAAGTCAACGAACCGTGACTGAAGGTACAGGGCTAAACAATCTCTATGTACATGATATGTGCCAATGCTATTACAACTGCATACTAAATATCATTGACTTATCTTAAGCCGCCCCCATTAAACAAACCTAAACACAAACATTAACTTGTAAACTATGTAAAAGTTTCAGTCAATAAACCATGATGAGGGGGTGGCTATATAATCTTCATGGAAATGGGACTTGAAAATGCCAATACTTTTGCATACCAAATATCATTGACTTGATATAAGTGGTTCATCTTAAACTGATCTAATCACAAACTAATACATGTAAACTAAGCAAAAAATTCAAAGTCAATAGACCATGACTTAGGGGGTGGGGCCAAATAATTTTGGAAATGAGATATGCCAATGCTTATACAACTGCATACCAAATATCATTGACTTCATATAAGTGGTTCATCTTAAACTGATCTAATCACAAACTAATACATGTAAACTAAGCAAAAAATTCAAAGTCAATAGACCATGACTTAGGGGGTGGGGCCAAATAATTTTGGAAATGAGATATGCCAATGCTTATACAACTGCATACCAAATATCATTGACCTGCCACTAGTGGTTCCCAATAAACTTACCTAATCACAAACTAATACCGGTACATGTAAATTAAGCAGAAGTTTCAAAGTCAATAGATCATGACTGGCGGGGCCAAATAATCTCCATCGAAATGAGATGTGCCAATGCTAATACAACTGCATACCAAAAATATCATTGACATACCACCAGTGGTTCACCAGAAACTATACCTAATCACAAACTAATACATTGTTGACGACGCCGCTGCCGACGCCGGGAACAGCGTACCTATGTCTCGCTTTTTGACTCCGTCAAGGCGAAACAAAAACCTTATGTTGACCTCTTCATGTTCTCTGATATTTTGTCTCGCCTCGACGAAATGCAAAGGTGAGACTTTAATATTTGCTGTTCCCGGCGGCGACGGCTTCATCGTTAATGGTTCTGATTAACAAAGTAAGAGAAGAACCACAATTGGTAAGTCAATCATATTTTGTATGCAGTTGAAGAAGCATTACCATGTCTTATTTCAATAAAAATCATTGTGCCTCGATCCCAGAGTCATAATCTCTTGTTTTTAAAACATTTGCTTTGTTCAAATGTCAAAGTTCGTTATTAGGTCAGTGTGAGGGGAACCACTAATGATAAGTCATTGATATTTGGTTTGTAGTTGTATCAGCAATATCACATTTCATGTCCATGGAGATTATTGGGTCTTGTCCCCTCTTTCTCGTGGTCTTTTGAGTCTGCAACTTTTGCATAGTTTACATAGATATAAGAAGATGTGGTATGAGTGTAAATGACACAACTCTCCATCCAAGTCACAATTTGTAAAAGTAAACCATTATAGGTCAAAGTACGGCCTTCAACACGAAGTCTTGGCTCACACCGAACAGCAAGCTATGAAGGGTCCAAAAAATGACTAGTGTAAAACCATTCAAACAGGAAAACCAACGGTCTAATCTATATAAAAAACGAGAAACGAGAAACACTTATGAACCACATTAACAAACGACAACCACTGAACATCAGGTTCCTGACTTAATAGGCGCCAACCTTCACCCTACCTGAAACAATAGTGTAGCATAACAACAAAGAAAGACACACTATAAAATATCAATTGAAATGGCTTAACTCAATCAAAAGATATATTAACAAAAACAAGTGAACATACATTGAACGAATAAATTTGATCTATGACACAATGTAAATAAAAAATTAATAAAACAAGGGGGTTAGATTTAAAACAATACCAGAAAAACAACCATAACCTTGGAAAAATGCCGCCAAATAAAATAACGTACACAGGTAAATAAAAATAATTTTGTTGTAAGGTATACATGGAGTACGGAAATAATTTTTACAAAATAAATAATTTTGTTGTTCCTAGTACGAGAACAAAAATGAAAATTTATCGTCATACTAAACACTTTTCAAAGATGGTATATATTAAAAATAGTGAGACTAGATATAACACTGAATAAGTAAACATTAAATTAGAAAAATACATTACAAATTGTATCAACAGGCAAATTAACACGAAAGTACGATTTGAGAGTACTCGCAGGTACTGAAAGCTAGTTAAAAGCCAAAAACAATTAATAATAAAAAATCATGCATCAGAGACTACATGTTAAGGTTTGTTATTAGATCAGTTTGAGGGAATCCCACTATGGTAACTAAACGATATTATATATGAAGTTGTATAAGTATTCAAATATGGCATCATCCTTCAGGCACGGTTCACCTACTTTGGATTTTTTTTCATGGTCAACCTGTTAAAGTTAGTGATTAGCTCAGTCTATGGGGAACTACTAATGATCATTATTCATATATTTGGTATCCACTTGTACGAGCCTTGGCTCACACCGAACAGCAAGCTATAAATGGCCCCAAAAAGACTATTGTAAAGCAATTCAAACAGGAAAACCAACGGTCTAATCTATATAAAAAACGAGAAGTAGATGTTTACTTCATCAGTCTGGACTGAAGTCAGAATTTTAAGGAAATCCAACATGGGATTTAGTACTTTAAAATGATTGAAAATTCCACAAATTGAATGTAAATATATAAACAGTAATGTTCACATCAATCCCGTTATCCCAAAGGTATCTAACATTTAATTGTCGTCAGATATCAACAATGACTATCTCGAAACAATGCAGAATCTTTACTCTTTAATATTGCTACAGTTCCCCACCTTTGTATATGTATGGAGCATGAGCGACTGAAACTCACGAAGGACATGAGTTAACACACTGTGCTTGTGCTGTTCAATTTTGACTGTTCTATGTATAGATATTTTCGTTGGTTATTTTTTCATGATTTTTATTGCTCCTTTGGTAGCATCTTCATACAATTATATACGCCCGTCTTAGTCGGGCGTAATATAGTAAACGATAGTAAGTCCGTCCGTCAACGCTTCGTATGATAACTCAAATTGGCCTGAACTAGTTCTTATGTAATTTTTAACACAACATTAGGAGTGTCTAAAAGAAAATTTGCTTTCGTTCCAGAGTCACAGGACTTAACAATTACATTCAATACAACTTCGAATATTGCGCACTACTTTCAGTGTACTTGGGTTGAATTCTTCAAAATTTTACTATTTCTTGGATTGATAAGAGGAAGCTTCTTTTCGATTTTAAAGATGCTAAGGGATGTATTTCCAGAGCAGCAGGACTTTAACTGTCAGATTTAAGTGCCATTACTTGAGTATGCCTGTGTAGATTTAAGTTTATATTATTGTTGGAGTTGATGGAAGTAATACCGATCGACTTTGAAAATTTCACGATTTGCAATTTGTTATCATAAAATACGAATGATTTTTAGGTCTAAGTTGGATAATTAGAATATCACAACACATCACAAAATATCTTATATTATGAGATTGAGAGAATGTAAAAGGACCAACGTTAAAGCCTTCCCATCCAGTGGCCAAAGAGTATATGTTTGACCTATTTCATTATGTAAATAAATTGTTGTGCCTTTTGAATGAATTTGAAATTGATAGGGGTCTTTACGGCGAAATCGTTAACTCTTTCAATATGCGATTTTAGCAGTATTTAAATGTAAGGAAAGACATTTTAGATAGTGTCGGTAAGATCATTTTGCTATGAAAAACCATTTGTGTAATTCAGGAATATATATATATATATAAGTTTGAAAATTACACCCAACAGTGTTAGAATTAGACTTTTATGCTGACAAATTTTTGTCCCTCAATGGGATTCGAACTCACACCTTTGATACACTACAGCACCAATCGCTTAGCCTCATGTCCAGCGCTCTAGACCACACGACCACATCCGCTATATTAAAATATAACTTCAATAGTCGTAGTGTTACCTTGTCACGTAAGGCGAATCTAGAGATAAACATAAGACATGTGTTTTAAGCCAGTGAAGATGTTATATTATTATTTTATACACAATGTATTTGTTATTTGTCAGCAATCTAATTCAACAATTTTTATATATCGTATGGGATAATGATTCAATTCATTATACAGTCACTAGAAATAAGTATATCATACAAACAAGTCTAAGCAAGTGACAACCATACAATATATATGCCCACTGGATCTCAGTGTGTTTGAGACACAGGGTTAATACAAATATTTATATAAGTCTGAAAATTACACCCAACAGTGTTAGAATTAGACTTTTATGCTAACAAATGTTTGTCCCTCAATGGGATTCGAACTCACACCTTTGATACACTACAGCACCAATCGCTTAGCCTCATGTCCAGCGCTCTAGACCACACGACCACATCCGCTATATTAAAATATAACTTCAATAGTCGTAGTGTTACCTTGTCACGTAAGGCGAATCTAGAGATAAACATAAGACATGTGTTTTAAGCCAGTGAAGATGTTATATTATTATTTTATACACAATGTATTTGTTATTTGTCAGCAATCTAATTCAACAATTTTTATATATCGTATGGGATAATGATTCAATTCATTATACAGTCACTAGAAATAAGTATATCATACAAACAAGTCTAAGCAAGTGACAACCATACAATATATATGCCCACTGGATCTCAGTGTGTTTGAGACACAGGGTTAATACAAATATTTATATAAGTCTGAAAATTACACCCAACAGTGTTAGAATTAGACTTTTATATATATATATATAAATAAAAAGAAACTGTAGTAACCTATGTTAAAATCTCACAAATCCATTTAGAAGATCATACTATTTAAAAAATAACTAGAACACACCCGCGAAATCTTTTAAGCTTGGTTAAAAGTATGTAAACTGTTGTAGGATGAATTTTTGTAAAAGATTTTATGTGTGGAGAATTTCAGAAAAGGTATCAAACTGAGTCATAGGCACTTGGAGACGGAACAATTATTTTAAGCCCTCTCCCTTTTTTCCAAAGTCCGTTATTTTTTTGCTCTCTGTTAAATTCCATGATTTTCGCGTTTCTGTATAGTATGAACATACATATAATATAAATAAAGTGTATTTGCTATTAACTATCAATTCCAATTTTCTTCTCCACGGCGATCACTGCTATATTATATAGAGAGTCTATATATTATAGAATTATAATCATAGTATACATGCAGAATAACGCGAAAATAATTTTCCCTTTTACTCCCCTCTTTAAACATAATTTTTATAATTACTCGGGGACATACCAATTATTGAGAAGTGTTATGACCTTATTCTAAAGATATAGGCTTACTTGTAGTGACAACCTAAATGTGATATTTCATTCAATCATTCAATATTTTTATATAATCAAAATGGCAGCTAGATATGGAATTAACTGCAGTACACACATTGGGAAGCGACTGGAATACTTCTGTTGTGATAAACTTATATGTGTCTCTTGCCAAAACGACCATTTAAATCACAGCTCACTTATGTCAATATCTGAAAAATGTGAAGAAGTTAGGGGAAATATCCCAATTTACCAAACCCGTCTTCAAACACTTCAAAACGATGTAGATAGAAAAATATGGGAATATGAATCATTGAGGACGACAAACAAAGGAAATAAAAGTAAAAACAAAGAACAAATTCAAAAGAAGATTCAAGACCTCATAAAGCATCTTAAAGAAGTAGAGGCGAACTTGCAAAATGAATTTGAAAAAGGTCACAGAAAACTTGAAGAAATCTTAAACACTATCATAGATCATCACAGAGAGAAAAAAGAAGATATAATTAACATGCAAAGAATTTGTGATAGGATACCCATCATGCAAACGGAAATAGTACCCGTACAAAACGCTATGCAATTAAGTAAAAAGCTTGACGACTTCCTTGCCAATCGTGAACTTCAGTATCAGCAACCACAGATTCCTGAATTTATTGCTGCAGAAACAATGCCGAACAAGAATATTCTAAGACAGATAATCGGATCGATCAATGATGGCCTAGACATGGATTCCGATTGGGTAACAACTATTAACGAAAGATATAAAATTGAAAAGAAATTTAATGTAAAATGGAAAAATATAGGTATATCTCCTGTCGGAACAGACTGTGGCTGGCTATACAGAATTGGCACAAATGGTCCAATTCAGCTAGTTTCACAAAACGGTGATAAAATTATAGAAATTCCAAGTCAAAACATAGAGAAAATATTTACCACAAGCCGAAAAAATGCATGGATAACAAAAGTTGGGACAGAGAGCATCAAAGTTCTCAAACAAAAAGGAGAGCTTGAGCACCGTTTTAAAATAGCAAACGGGTTTCATTGCTTTGGAATATGTCCTACGAAATCTGGCACCGGTGTTTGGATTTGTCTTGCAAATGCGGCGTCGTTTGTTCCAAATCTTAAAGGTAAGACAAAAGTAGTTAAGATGACAGTATGGGGAGAACAAATATGCGAAATAGAATCTTCAAATGGACAAAATGTCTTCTCATTTCCATACAGGTGTGTAGAAAGCACCGTCAATGAAGATGTATATGTAATAGACCGACTAATTGAAGACAATAAAGGACAGGTGCTCTTCTTCAACAAAGGCGGTGAGCCAACTGGTGGGTATATTGGAACAGAGCTAAACCGAGAATTTGATCCACGTGATATATGTTGCAACAGTCAAGGAGATATAATTATTTCGGATTTTTCAAATGACGCAATTCACATTTTATTTCCTAACGGAAGCTTAAAAAATATATTGGGACTTGATTTACGCAGTTTAACACAACCGCTGTCAGTTGCAGTCGATGATACAGACAGAATTTGGGTAGCATTTAACAATGGGGATATAGTTATTATAACGAATTATCATTAAGCCGGTAATTCTACATTGTTGTATAGCCGTTAATGTTATTCTTCTGATGTTAAATTAAAGCAGAATAATGTTCTTACTTTCAAAATATTATACAATTCCTGTCTTTTGATGAGGTAAATATTTTGTTAATTGACTTTAAAAACACTGATATTCACTGAGGCCAACGGCCGGAGTGAATATAAGTTTTTCAAAAGTCAATTAAACTACATATTTACCGAAACAAAAGACAGTAATTGATTTGTTCTATATTCCCAGAAAAAAACAATGTATTTAATGACATTTACTTACCTAAACCATTTGTTTGAGCCATAAAAGCGTCCTGTACAGAAAAGATATATTTTAATGTGTCCGATGCTGTGAAAAAGTGTCCATTCAATCGGACATAATTTCATGACAACATACTATTAATTTCTGACCTGTAAAGTTCGATTTTTTAATTAGAGGACACTTTTTCACAGTAAAATGTGTTCTTTAAAGGAAGATAATAAAAAAGTCACTGAAATTATTTAGCGATATTTAATTTTCGATTACTAAAACAAACCAATTATGAACTAGTAAACAAAAATGGAAGGTGTTGAATTCCTGTCACAACCCCTGTGAAAAGAACAAGAAAGACCAAATGTAGGAAGAACACTATTGATGAGTACTATTCTTGATTTCATGATGTTGTAAATTGAAATGAATTATGCATACATGTATTGTTATTCACATAATTCATGAATTAAGTTCTATTAAATATATTACTCTTTTTGTGTGTATTAGTACATGTTTTATTGTATAACTTATGTTTAATGAGGCATGGTGATGATTACATTTTTAAGCAAAAAAATAAAATAGCCTTTCAAGACGTCATAATTATTTGGATTTGGACTAACATTTTGTATGCATTCAATACTCCAGTTTACATACCATGTTTTAATAGAGACAAAACCCCCATGTCAATTTTAAAACTTCAACTTAGAACTGAAGCTTGAATACATTTTGTAGGTATTGAGGATGGATATTTTTTTCACATGAAATACTATACAAGTACTGTCTTTTGATGAGGTAAATGTGTGGTTTTATTGACTTTTGAAAAAAACTGATATTCACTGAGGCCAACGGCCGAAGTGAATGTCACTAGGTTTTTCAAAAGTCAATTAAACCACATATTTACCGAAACAAAAGACATTAATTGTTTTATTCCATGTTCCGAGACAAAAAAATATGTGTAAAATAACAGTTATTTACCAAAACCAACTAACGTCAAACATTGTATCGTTATTATACACGTAAAAGCACGCGACGTTTTGCGCAGTGAATATACTTTTTCCGCAGGTGAATATGCTTTTTTATTCAAAATCCCATTCATATAGAAAAACCTACTTAAGTTCTATCAATATGGAATAATGTCCTTTCTTTGAAGGACACTTTTTCATATGAAATATTGTCCTTTCTTTGAAGGACACTTTTTCACATATGTGGACACGATTTCATAGATAAATATTGTCCGGACGATATTTCATTATCCATGGACATAATTTACTGTGAAAAAGTGTCCGGTGGATATAATTTCATGGCGAACCATATTTAATCATACATTTGTACATCAATGTTTACCATAACGTTACATGTGAAAGCACGTGACGTTTAGCGCGGTGAATATTCTTTTTCGACAGGTGAATATGCTGTTTTGTTCAAAATCCAAATCATATAGAAAAACCTACTCATAATATCGATATGGAATAATCGTTTACATCATATCCGTTTCTTGTCAGTATGTATATATATAGATTGATACTGTTTGGATTTGTTTGATTAGTACTCAGCTTTTTATGTTAATAAGTCTAGGTTAGTCTATGGAAAGGTATATACTATGAAATTTAGAGCGAGGGGCTTGCCCCAAGCTCTTAATTTCATAGTATATACCTTTCCATAGACTATCCAATTTAGCACATATTTACAACTCGAGTAATCTTTTAATTGGTCTATTGATAGTTTATTTTGGCTGACTACTTGTATCACAGGTGTTTGTAAAACGGAGCTCATTAACGAATTTTGTAAATCTACTCACCAGTATCATTGTAAAATATGTGATTTCAAAAGGCCCTTCACTCCAGAATGAAAAGATGGTAGCTGCTGGTGTAAGTATGTATACTGATATATAGCGGTGTTTTACTATACATGTTCTTCTTAGGTAAGATGACAAAATGAATTGATAAAAGCAGGTAATAATGAAATTGCAGTGGAAGCTTTATATGTTTTGAAAACATTTTTTAATTTCACAGTAAAACTAAAGCTATAATAAATTTGAAACATATAGATAGTTTGTCCCCAAAGATATAGTCTAGCAGATAGGCATTAAAAAGCAACGTCAAATAGATCAGAGATTATAGGTTTTGTGTGTTTTTTTTTATTAGTTCAAAGTAAAAACTAAAAGATTTATCAGAATATGTTTATATATATATATATATATATAGGTGGCACATTATCTTCAGACATAATCACAGTTTTTCAATTCATGACATCGTCCTGAACATGCAGGAAATATTTGCCACTGGACATTAAGCAACCAATAATCAATAAATCAATCAATTCATGACGAAATAGATCACTTTCCTTCAGAAAGTTTAAAAAATTATTACCAAGTTGCTTTAATTTTCCTTCACAAGTTTTCATAGTACACACTTTTCTGTGTACAAAGTAATTGCATGGATGATACATTATCATAATTTTAAGATATCGTTGTACTCTAATCAAGGTATAAAGAACCATATGTATTACCCTTTATTTTAATGATAAAATTTGCAATTGTCAAAAACATTTTTTAGATCCAAAGATTTTAATAGCAGGATATTTAAAAATCAATGTGAAAACTAATTACAAACTATTTAATTTAATGTCTTTAATTTGGAACACAGCATTTTATTTCAAAATAGCCAGTGGCAATTTTTGTTTTAAATATCTTGATTACGATACAATGAAATCTTACCCTTGTGGTCATTCATGCGTAGTTACTTAGTACACAGGAAAAGTATGTACTATGAAAATTAGAAGGCAAATATAAGCAATTTGATTGGACGAGAAGTTGTAAGTATGTGCTAAAATAACATAAAAAGATATGTTGACATTCGAACTCTGTTTTCTAGACTGACTAGAGAATTGTGCTTACGATCATGATAAGTTACTTTAGTTAAGTAACAGCGTCTGACGTAAACAATAAGGGTCGCATTAATCAATATCTATGAGTTGCGGTAAATCTGTGATAGATATATTTGGCTATTGTCGAGACGCATTATCAGACAGAAACTACAAGATATGGCTTTGTTGGCCGTTATGGAATATCTGTTTTACAGATGACGACGAATATGTTCCAATTTTCGTAACCACAATTCCGTCCTCTTTTCGGCGTTTTTGGCATCACCGAATTAGACTAATTATCAAGTTTTTGAACAAACATTAGTAACAAGACGGGTGTCACATTTGGAGCAGTCTCTTCTGACCATTCCGGAGCATCTACGATCAACCCCGGTTTGTGGGGAGATCATATTGATCAGTCTTTAGTTTTCTTTTTTACGTTTTGTATTGTTTTTATTTCGTCTTGTGGTTGTTTTTCGTTTTATTTTTTGTCGTGGCGTTGTCAGTTTTTTTTCGACATGAGTTTGAATAACTACTTCTGGGTGGTGTTTAACGACCTTGACTACCCTCAAGTTTGAATAACCGTTTCCTTTTATACAATGGAGAGATTTGTTTTCGACTGTCTTTGTCATAAGCCTTTAAAAATATATACGTTTATCCTATATATGCACTCAATATATGAATTCGTTTATTGTTGAATTTTGTTCTGTAAATTGAAATGTGGTATTTTTTCAAATCAAAATTGGTACATCTACAGAATAAAATAGTTGGCAAAAAGTGAATTTAAATACTTCAAATTTAGCAAAAGGTAAAATAGCAAAATGACCGAACTCCAAGGAAAATTCAAAACAAAAGGTCCTTTATCAAATGGCAAAATTAAAAGCTGAAACACATCAAACGAATGGAAAACAACTGCCATATTCCTGACTTGGTACAGGCATTTCCTTATGTAGAAAATGGTGAATTAGACTAGGTTTTATAGCTAGCTAAACCTCTCGTTTGTATGACAGTCGCATAGAGTTCCATAATATTGACAACAATGTGTGAGCAAAACAAACAAACATAATAGGTAAAATTGTCAAAAATTGGGTTACAGCAGTCAACATTGTTTTGTAATCTTAAGCACTTTAAAAACAAATAACCGTCTCACCCAAGAAAAAAAAGGCAAATAGACACTCTATAGACAAAATACAAAAGCAAAAATGAAAGAAAAGAATACAAAAAAATAAAATTGCTTTTAAACATTTGAGCGTGCCGTCTTAAATTAGATTTTTTTTCACCTTTGAAAAAACTAAACATTTTGCTAATTATTGAATTGTTGAATAATTAATTGAAGACAATTTTGAAATCATAAATTATGCTAGCTCCTACAAGAATAATATATCAAATGCTCCTTTTACATTTTGGTTAAAAGTTCGTATTGCTATTGTGCATATCAGTTGGTCAGCAACAATGAAAATGGTAATTATACAAATAATGCATATATATATATATATAAATATTCATCAGTTTAATATTGAGTTAAGAACAAGTTTTGGCAAACAATCCTGATAATGTATACGTATTTGATTTGCAAAATTAAGGCAATAGGAAAATTCATAAGTTAATAAAATTTAAAACGCCTTCTCCTTTCATTAAATATATTTAATAGCATGCAAATATTTTCTAATAATTTTAAAATTATTGTATTAAACTTTATAGATAGGAGAAAATATAATAGGAATTGACGTGTATTTGAGTTTCACATATCATTTATTTTTTACATGATGATCAGTTGCATTATATTAGAAATCGTTATCTCTTTATTGATTTAATATTTTCAAATACATTTCTAAAAATTTCTAGGTTTTGTTCACATTTTAACATAATTTGACAAGGAGCCAACAACTCTAGATCAAAGAAAAGATCGTCAGACAACCAATTAAGATAGTTCTGTAACCCCAGGTTTAAAGGGGCAATCAAAAGTAAAAGATGTTTTAATTCTTCATGTTTAGCTCCATAAAGACAAGATGAAGTATATAATCAATATTGATCTTATATTGATCTCCACTGAAAATTGCAGTTCAGAATAAAATCTTGGTAGCTATCATATAATGAAAAAATAATTAGACATCGTCAAGTGATACATACACTCTAATTATACAAAAAAGACAGGGGACCACTTCAACACCAAAATGGTAAGAGCCATAAAACCCACCATGAAGATTGATTTTTTTAAATGGTATTGAAGTCGTCCACCTTACCTATGATTGTAATTATATAGTTTAAATTAGCTTTTTAAAATTTTGATTAAGTTAAATGTTAAGTTCGACCTTTAAATGTAATAAAGCGGGAAAGGTTTTTGACTCTTTATCAAAATTGACATATTTAAAAACCGCTATTTTGGATTTCTTAATCGGAACCTATGAATAGTGTATCTAGATGAATAAAACACGATAGACTTATTTTTATCCATATATCATCACAACGATTATCCATAAAAAAAAACAAGTCATTATAACCATAAACAATAACAATATACACAAAATAAATGGAGAATGTGTTAATGGGCCACAGACGCCCCCGCTTGTAAATTTGCATGAGTCAATGTACTTATTATTGACATTTTCTTTTCTTTTAAAGTTAATGTCATATATTTCTACATGTTGACATTAGAAATTGCTTGAAGGTTTGAGTGCTCTAATTGTTCAATAACAACTAGTAATTAGGGATGTTGTTCGTTTTTATTCTTTTATGTTAATGTATAAAATAGTGTCACCTGTGTTTACGTAACCCCTTGCAATAATTTGTAATCTAAAGTTATCATGTTATACATTATGGCTATACTGATAATAACATTTTAACTTACTTCTGTATAAATCTAGCCTTTTGTCAACTTCCAAATACAGATGCAGGATTCACGTAGTTAAGACCGTTTTTTGTGATAATAAGCATTGTGTATAAGTTTCATAACATTTAGTTGAGGCAAACTAAGGTCAGAGAACGGAAACGCCAGATTTAGCAATTTTTCCATGCATAAAGGATCATAACTCAAGAACGGTTAAAGTGACGCCACCCAATTTCAAACTTCATCTGTGTTTTGTGGTAATAAGCATTGTGTATAAGTTTCATAACATTTGGTTGAGGCAAACTAAAGATAGAAAACGGAAACGAAAATTTGGCGATTTGTATGTTTATAAAGGGGCATAACTCATGAACGGAAAAGTGACGCCACCCAATTTCGAATATGATCTGTGTTTTGTGGTAATAATCATTGTGTGTAAGTTTTATAACATTTGGTTGAGGCAAACTAAAGTTAGAGAACGGAAACCAATTTTGGGGACGTACGCGATGGACGGACGGACGGACGGACAAGGGTAACACTTAATGCCCCCTTCGCCTAGCGGCGGGGGCATAAAAATGAAAATCATATGCCTAACAACGGATTTTCAAAATATAATTCAATCTACTGTTTCTTAAATGATGAACTATTCAAAACACTATGGTATTTTTACCCAAGGCAAAGATAACCTTAGTTGTATTTGGCGTAACGTTCTCGAATTGTTGATTTTGAATGCTCTTCAACTTTGTCTTTGATTTGACATTCCAAATATTTTGATTCCAATTTTCTGTAGACGGAATGTGCTTCTTTCGTACTACATTAAGGATGTTCGCTCCTCTTGTTTTTGAATTTTTGCCAGATTTTCGGAATCCTCTGGTTTTATCCATGTTTAGCCATTAAAAAATTTTGTCCACTAACCCCTACTTTTCTTTTCAATTTTTTTTTAACATATAGTTTAAAAGCCATATTTGAAAATCTTACAAAATTCTTGTTATTTTTTCATAGTTTTTAAAAGAGAAAAGCGGACAATGTTAAAAGCATGAAAAATCTAGAGAGAATCATTTCCCGCCAAATTTTCAGTGGCTTATATTTCGAAAATAAGCACACCGACCCTTCATTTTTTTCTGCTTTTTTAGTTCCTTTATCTATATACTATCATTTTATAACAGTCTTTTAAAAGGCTTGTTATTTTGAAACAGAGTAGCGAAAAAAAAATCAGTATCGTCCAGAGATTTTATTTCCAGTAGTTAAAATGATGAAATATAATTTCTTTTTGGTGTATCCATGGCAACAATCTACATTTATTTGCTATAAAGTATTGCAAAAAGGGGTGTGATGTCACATATTTCCCCAAAATTTGTTTAAAAGTAGAATTTCAATCCATTAGAATGATACCTTTTCTGAAACTGTTTACATATATCTATGAAGAAATCAAATAAAAATCACATGTCTTTCTTCTCATTTTTTCGTAAAATTGCGTCAAAAAGTTCGTGTGAAAAAAAGTGTTTGTAAACATTACAATAATTTCTAGACCTATGGCCGGTCGTGATAAGAAAATTCGGACAGTCAAACGGAAAATAGCCCATAAAACATGTAAAACTAATCTTGGTGTTCCTATTAACCCAATCTGAAGGCTTTATTAGTCATCAGCTGTCTAAAAATGAATTTTATTGCACATTAACTTTCATATTTGAAAAATCCACAGGGGCCAAAATGCGAATCCACACTCCTAATTAACTGTGTATTCAGTGTATATAAAGTGCGAATCCAGTTAGTTCATTTTCAGTGTTGTATGCGAGTATGTCTATTGTAGAATAAAGGATGATGGGAAAACTGCGTTTGTTTACTCTTTGAAAATACAAAATAATAGATTTGAATGTATGTTTTAACAGAATTTCATTAGAATATAACTTTTTAATGTATAATAACAGGATTAAAGTCCAAAAAAAGTGTTATTTAAGCAGCAGAATCCATAATATTGATTACTGAATGCGATTCATTTTAACTATAGATGCGATGAATTATCACTGTAAGTGCAATCATTTCTGATGTGGAATTTTTGGAAGTGCGATGAATTTTCATTGTCGTTTTATATGATTATTCGACATACAACAACTGAAAATAGTTTTTAAATGACTTTAATACTGATGATATTTACAATTTGAAATGCAAGCTAGTCGTAGCTGCTTACTTGAATATACATGGGTATAACCACGTTCATATCATGAATACATACTTCAGACATAATCACAGTTTTTCAATTCATGACATCGTCCTGAACATGCAGGAAATATTTGCCACTGGACATTAAGCAACCAATAATCAATAAATCAATCAATTCATGACGAAATAGATCACTTTCCTTCAGAAAGTTTAAAAAATTATTACCAAGTTGCTTTAATTTTCCTTCACAAGTTTTCATAGTACACACTTTTCTGTGTACAAAGTAATTGCATGGATGATACATTATCATAATTTTAAGATATCGTTGTACTCTAATCAAGGTATAAAGAACCATATGTATTACCCTTTATTTTAATGATAAAATTTGCAATTGTCAAAAACATTTTTTAGATCCAAAGATTTTAATAGCAGGATATTTAAAAATCAATGTGAAAACTAATTACAAACTATTTAATTTAATGTCTTTAATTTGGAACACAGCATTTTATTTCAAAATAGCCAGTGGCAATTTTTGTTTTAAATATCTTGATTACGATACAATGAAATCTTACCCTTGTGGTCATTCATGCGTAGTTACTTAGTACACAGGAAAAGTATGTACTATGAAAATTAGAAGGCAAATATAAGCAATTTGATTGGACGAGAAGTTGTAAGTATGTGCTAAAATAACATAAAAAGATATGTTGACATTCGAACTCTGTTTTCTAGACTGACTAGAGAATTGTGCTTACGATCATGATAAGTTACTTTAGTTAAGTAACAGTGTCTGACGTAAACAATAAGGGTCGCATTAATCAATATCTATGAGTTGCGGTAAATCTGTGATAGATATATTTGGCTATTGTCGAGACGCATTATCAGACAGAAACTACAAGATATGGCTTTGTTGGCCGTTATGGAATATCTGTTTTACAGATGACGACGAATATGTTCCAATTTTCGTAACCACAATTCCGTCCTCTTTTCGGCGTTTTTGGCATCACCGAATTAGACTAATTATCAAGTTTTTGAACAAACATTAGTAACAAGACGGGTGTCACATTTGGAGCAGTCTCTTCTGACCATTCCGGAGCATCTACGATCAACCCCGGTTTGTGGGGAGATCATATTGATCAGTCTTTAGTTTTCTTTTTTACGTTTTGTATTGTTTTTATTTCGTCTTGTGGTTGTTTTTCGTTTTATTTTTTGTCGTGGCGTTGTCAGTTTTTTTTCGACATGAGTTTGAATAACTACTTCTGGGTGGTGTTTAACGACCTTGACTACCCTCAAGTTTGAATAACCGTTTCCTTTTATACAATGGAGAGATTTGTTTTCGACTGTCTTTGTCATAAGCCTTTAAAAATATATACGTTTATCCTATATATGCACTCAATATATGAATTCGTTTATTGTTGAATTTTGTTCTGTAAATTGAAATGTGGTATTTTTTCAAATCAAAATTGGTACATCTACAGAATAAAATAGTTGGCAAAAAGTGAATTTAAATACTTCAAATTTAGCAAAAGGTAAAATAGCAAAATGACCGAACTCCAAGGAAAATTCAAAACAAAAGGTCCTTTATCAAATGGCAAAATTAAAAGCTGAAACACATCAAACGAATGGAAAACAACTGCCATATTCCTGACTTGGTACAGGCATTTCCTTATGTAGAAAATGGTGAATTAGACTAGGTTTTATAGCTAGCTAAACCTCTCGTTTGTATGACAGTCGCATAGAGTTCCATAATATTGACAACAATGTGTGAGCAAAACAAACAAACATAATAGGTAAAATTGTCAAAAATTGGGTTACAGCAGTCAACATTGTTTTGTAATCTTAAGCACTTTAAAAACAAATAACCGTCTCACCCAAGAAAAAAAAAGGCAAATAGACACTCTATAGACAAAGCACAAAAGCAAAAATGAAAGACAAGAATACAAAAAATTAAAATTGCTTTTAAACATTCGAGCGTGCCGGCATGTCTTAAATGAGATTTCTTTTCACCTTTGAAAAAACTAAACATTTTGCTAATTAATGAATTATTGAATAATTAATTGAAGACAATTTTGAAATCATAAATTATGCTAGCTTCTACAAAAATAATATATCAAATGCTCCTTTTACATTTTGGTTAAAAGTTCGTATTGCTATTGTGCATATCAGTTGGTCAGCAACAATGAAAATGGAAATTATACAAATAATGCATATATATATAGATTCTTACATTGATACCAGTGGATTATCGGATTTATCCAATCGAGATAGTTAAATTATCAATTTTAAAGTCTGAGCCTTGGCGAGGACTTTAAAATTTATAATTTAACTATCGAGATTGGATAAATCCGATAATTCACGAGTAACTATGTAAGAATCTGTTTCTCTAATGATTAAAAAATAAATTTTTATTTTTTGTTAAACCAAAACCCCCTTCGAGTGCCTTCCACATTTCACAAAGTTGTCAATTTCATTAACACCTGTTAGCATATTTTGAGCTGATAAAGGTTATGACCCTTAAATTCATCCAATCATCTTCTGAGATCACCGGCAACCACACGTTGATTAAATTTTTTTATACAATGAGTGCAGAAAGGTATAAATTGTCAAAGAATTAGAGAAATATATATATATATATATATATATATATAAATATTCATCAGTTTAATATTGAGTTAAGAACAAGTTTTGGCAAACAATCCTGATAATGTATACGTATTTGATTTGCAAAATTAAGGCAATAGGAAAATTCATAAGTTAATAAAATTTAAAACGCCTTCTCCTTTCATTAAATATATTTAATAGCATGCAAATATTTTCTAATAATTTTAAAATTATTGTATTAAACTTTATAGATAGGAGAAAATATAATAGGAATTGACGTGTATTTGAGTTTCACATATCATTTATTTTTTACATGATGATCAGTTGCATTATATTAGAAATCGTTATCTCTTTATTGATTTAATATTTTCAAATACATTTCTAAAATTTCTAGGTTTTGTTCACATTTTAACATAATTTGACAAGGAGCCAACAACTCTAGATCAAAGAAAAGATCGTCAGACAACCAATTAAGATAGTTCTGTAACCCCAGGTTTAAAGGGGCAATCAAAAGTAAAAGATGTTTTAATTCTTCATGTTTAGCTCCACAAAGACAAGATGAAGTATATAATCAATATTGATCTTATATTGATCTCCATTGAAAATTGCAGTTCAGAATAAAATCTTGGTAGCTATCATATAATGAAAAAATAATTAGACATCGTCAAGTGATACATACACTCTAATTATACAAAAAAGACAGGGGACCACTTCAACACCAAAATGGTAAGAGCCATAAAACCCGCCATGAAGATTGATTTTTTTAAATGGTATTGAAGTCGTCCACCTTACCTATGATTGTAATTATATAGTTTAAATTAGCTTTTTAAAATTTTGATTAAGTTAAATGTTAAGTTCGACCTTTAAATGTAATGAAGCGGGAAAGGTTTTTGACTCTTTATCAAAATTGACATATTTAAAAACCGCTATTTGGGATTTCTTAATCGGAACCTATGAATAGTGTATCTAGATGAATAAAACACGATAGACTTATTTTTATCCATATATCATCACAACGATTATCCATAAAAAAAAACAAGTCATTATAACCATAAACAATAACAATATACACAAAATAAATGGAGAATGTGTTAATGGGCCACAGATGCCCCCGCTTGTAAATTTGCATGAGTCAATGTACTTATTATTGACATTTTCTTTTCTTTTAAAGTTAATGTCATATATTTCTACATGTTGACATTAGAAATTGCTTGAAGGTTTGAGTGCTCTCGTTGTTCAATAACAACTAGTAATTAGGGATGTTGTTCGTTTTTATTCTTTTATGTTAATGTATAAAATAGTGTCACCTGTGTTTACGTAACCCCTTGCAATAATTTGTAATCTAAAGTTATCATGTTATACATTATGGCTATACTGATAATAACATTTTAACTTACTTCTGTATTAATCTAGCCTTTTGTCAACTTCCAAATACAGATGCAGGATTCACGTAGTTAAGACCGTTTTGTGATTATAAGCATTGTGTATAAGTTTCATAACATTTAGTTGAGGCAAACTAAGGTTAGAGAACGGAAACGACAGATTTAGCAATTTTTCCATGCATAAAGGATCATAACTCAAGAACGGTTAAAGTGACGCCACCCAATTTCAAACTTCATCTGTGTTTTGTGGTAATAAGCATTGTGTATAAGTTTCATAACATTTGGTTGAGGCAAACTAAAGATAGAAAACGGAAACAAAAATTTGGCGATTTGTATGTTTATAAAGGGGCATAACTCATGAACGGAAAAGTGACGCCACCCAATTTCGAACATGATCTGTGTTTTGTGGTAATAATCATTGTGTGTAAGTTTTATAACATTTGGTTGAGGCAAACTAAAGTTAGAGAACGGAAACCAATTTTGGGGACGTACGCGACGGACGGACGGACGGACAAGGGTAACACTTAATGCCCCCTTCGCCTAGCGGCGGGGGCATAAAAATGAAAATCATATGCCTAACAACGGATTTTCAAAATATAATTCAATCTACTGTTTCTTAAATGATGAACTATTCAAAACACTATGGTATTTTTACCCAAAGCAAAGATAACCTTAGTTGTATTTGGCGTAACGTTCTGGAATTGTTGATTTTGAATGCTCTTCAACTTTGTCTTTGATTTGACATTCCAAATATTTTGATTCCAATTTTCTGTAGACGGAATGTGCTTCTTTCGTACTACATTAAGGATGTTCGCTCCTCTTGTTTTTGAATTTTTTGCCAGATTTTCGGAATCCTCTGGTTTTATCCATGTTTAGCCATTAAAAAATTTTGTCCACTAACCCCTACTTTTCTTTTCAATTTTTTTTAACATATAGTTTAAAAGCCATATTTGAAAATCTTACAAAATTCTTGTTATTTTTTCATAGTTTTTAAAAGAGAAAAGCGGACAATGTTAAAAGCATGAAAAATCTAGAGAGAATCATTTCCCGCCAAATTTTCAGTGGCTTATATTTCGAAAATAAGCACACCGACCCTTCATTTTTTTCTGCTTTTTTAGTTCCTTTATCTATATACTATCATTTTATAACAGTCTTTTAAAAGGCTTGTTATTTTGAAACAGAGTAGCGAAAAAAAAAAATTTGTTCCCTCGTAAATTTTACAATCCCCTTTTCCTTGCCGCAGTTTTCTTTCAAATTAAGTTTACTGTTCGTGTCATATATGTGCACACGTATGTAATCAGTATCTTCCAGAGATTTGATTTCCAGTAGTTAAAATGATGAAATATAATTTCTTTTTGGTGTATCCATGGCAACAATCTACATTTATTTGCTATAAAGTATTGCAAAAAGGGGTGTGATGTCACATATTTCCCCAAAATTTGTTTAAAAGTAGAATTTCAATCCATTAGAATGATACCTTTTCTGAAACTGTTTACATATATCTATGAAGAAATCAAATAAAAATCACATGTCTTTCTTCTCATTTTTTCGTAAAATTGCGTCAAAAAGTTCGTGTGAAAAAAAGTGTTTGTAAACATTACAATAATTTCTAGACCTATGGCCGGTCGTGATAAGAAAATACGGACAGTCAAACGGAAAATAGCCCATAAAACATGTAAAAATAATCTTGGTGTTCCTATTAACCCACTCTGAAGGCTTTATTAGTCATCAGCTGTCTAAAAATGAATTTTATTGCACAATAACTTTCATATTTGAAAAATCCACAGGGGCCAAAATGCGAATCCACACTCCTAATTAACTGTGTATTCAGTGTATATAAAGTGCGAATCCAGTTAGCTCATTTCCAGTGTTGTATGCGAGTATGTCTATTGTAGAATAAAGGATGATGGGAAAACTGCGTTTGTTTACTCTTTGAAAATACAAAATAATAGATTTGAATGTATGTTTTAACAGAATTTCATTAGAATATAACTTTTTAATGTATAATAACAGGATTAAAGTCCAAAAAAGTGTTATTTAAGCAGCAGAATCCATAATATTGATTACTGAATGCGATTCATTTTAACTATAGATGCGATGAATTATCACTGTAAGTGCAATCATTTCTGATGTGGAATTTTTGGAAGTGCGATGAATTTTCATTGTCGTTTTATATGATTATTCGACATACAACAACTGAAAATAGTTTTTAAATGACTTTAATACTGATGATATTTACAATTTGAAATGCAAGCTAGTCGTAGCTGCTTACTTGAATATACACGGGTATAACCACGTTCATATCATGAATATTCAAATCTTGTTGGTGAGTTTGCTATTAGCTTGTCATGGATCCGAAAATTTACTGGAGCAGAACATCCATGAATATAACGTTTTTCTACGACGAATTTTCTTTGAAAAGTTTTATAACTCGCTTAAAAAAGCTTTGAACATTTGTCACGCCGTGTCATACATATTTCTACCGTATTGATAGGCTTTTGCACAACGAACAGTACAAGAATGTACAACGAACGGTATTAAAGAAAGAAAGAAAACAAACTACAAAGAGAATGAATCGTACAGTGTCAAAATTCTGAGCTCAGATTTTCAAGTAAATGTCTTCAAATAAAATTAAAAACAACGGGTTTCTCATTCGTATTATGTATTTTAACAACAACAAAGCACAAAATACACGGTCGCATTTAGTGAAAGAGCCAACCAACTATGCTCTATTTGTAGTTTAAGTTTGAGTTACACATAGTGTTTGTTTCGCGATGTTTACAAGTAATTCACAGACCTGTCCGTTTGAAATAGTCCCATGGTGTTTATGTAATATAAATGATATACAATGCTGCCAGGATCAATAAAAAAAATTTTCATCAACATTGAATACTTAACTGAATAGTTAGTCAATTAGTCTTTGGTGTAAATATAAGAACGGTATATCTACCAACATTGCTTCGCGATGTAGCGATTAACGTCCGGAATCAACTGTACGGCGGTTATACCCCGTGGTAGAGAACCATTTAAACATGTAACAATAAACTGTTTTCAATATTTCTTTGTATTCTCACAATTGCGTATTGGCTTATTCGTAACACCGACTTATAAGAAATCCAAGCATATTTAAGGTGACTCGACTGTTGCTCGAACTTTCTTTACTGTATAAGATTTATACACAATGGCATGATAAATATTAATTATCCAGTCATCCAAGCGTCAATTGTTTGTGCAAGATGAAAACGTTTCCATTCATTCAATCGTGAAATGAGGATCGTTTTGTGAATGCTCTTTGTTATCTCAAATGCATCCATTAGAGCTATTTTCCTAACGCTTGTAGTTTAAAGGTTTGGTTGGCTTGTTTGCTTTGTTTGTATAAACGTTTGCTCAACCTTAATTACAATGCTTAGGCAACATTTACAATCAAGGCCAACCACACCTTTTAACTACAAGCATTAGGAAATTAGCTCTAATGACGTTTAATTTATTTTTATGCGATGTAGATTTAGACCGAAACAGAAACTTTGCTTTTCCGGTGACGTGGATTGGCTTAACTGTCCAAGAAATATGTATTTAATGATGACGTGTCATAGGAAAGAATAAATTTTATCCTACATATAGACCAGGACAAATTATTTGAGAAAATAGAATTGACTATATTAGCAATAGATACCATGTTTAAGGAATTTATTGATATATTACCTCAGACTTTCACTCACTAAGTATGCATATATATTCAATCCTTCTGACTTCATAAATTTTGTTCGAGAGTCGGCTGAATTAAGACTTTATATAATGGAAATTTATTAATTTCCTTCTGTGAAAATGCATCGCATATACAATAGAAATGAATCGCCCTACAGTGAAAATGAAAGTCTAGTATCATTATTCGACAGTAAACATGAATCGTATAACGAAAACAGCATAGTGGAATTTGATTCAATATCAACAAGCTGAACAACAAAACCTGTTTTAAGTTAAACAACATTAATAATTATGTTAAAAGGTACATTTTTCTGCAAATGAAACTTAACTGCTATTTTTTAAATCTCTTGCACGCTCTGTTCGTGAACTATTCTTAATATGTATCTATTTGTGTATCAATTTTGCACCTGGATGGATGTAGGCTCGATGAAAACCCGTCCGCATCTCATACGTATATCATGAATTTATAAAAACAGTACACATTATATATTATTTCTTATTTTATTCAAAAATCTTGAATTTGTCGTCTGTTTATTTATCATTCTACATCAGAAATTCATCACGGATACAATAAAAATGACATTTTAGGATTCGCACATGACATACACTGGTATTGCTATCTTAAGCCTTGTATCATACATACAACGTCTACGGGATATCCAAATTACATAAATATCCTTACTCTCTCCGAATTATTAACATAAACCAAAAACCAGGCTAAGTTTAACGTGAAAGAAACATCATACACATAATGTAAAAATTAATATGCTCGTGATTATCATATCGGGCAAATATCTACAAAGATTGCCAGAAATTACTTTATTCATGATTACTTAGTTTTAAATTAATGCGACAGTAGTTTACCGATGTATATAATCTTATAAATTTATTAGAAAGCAGGTTGATAACCAGTTGAAATTAAACAAAAGAAATGGAGCTCTTTTTTAGAGAAGGTAAAAATGGCCAAGTTTGTATGTTGGATTTGTTTACATCTGTTTACATGGCCTTTAAGTTTAATGTAGGTGCATAATTTTGGATTTTTTTGCGTCTAATATACGTTTTTATACTTAAATCATAGTATGGAGCTTCGAGATACTTGTAATGTTTTTAAATAAAGAAAATTTTTCACAAAACAGTCAATTATGCAAAAAAGTACAAATGGATCTTTTATATGCATAGGCATAATTTTTTACCGAAAAAAATCCACAGAAGGATAATAGATAAATCTTTTTAAAGTATTAATTTACATTTCTGCCCCGGGATCAGTTATTTTTTGGAAAAAAGTCCTTAAATTGGGCAATATACAAAAAGAGAAAGTCGAATACACCGTTTTACATTCAGAAGTGAATAGTTGACTGTTTTTGTCTTGAAAACTTATAAAGCAATTATATTCAGATCCCATAATATTTATATATTTAGGCTACATGTTAATATAATAACTTTAAAAATTCACAGTAACATAAAATGAAACATATGTATAGAGTAGGTGTATTCGAATTACAAAAAAATAATGTTTCGTGCTACTACAAATGTTAAAACTTGAGGTATATTTCTTACTTTTTTTTTTCTTTTTTTTTCAATTTTCGTTCAGATAAATTTATTCGTTTGGCAAAATAATATTTTTTTTCGTGAACTGTACTTTAAAATAAAGTCGGTCAACACCCAATTACATTTTTACTTCAATCTCCTGACGATAGACTTTACTTGTGGATATTTTTTGTGCATAACTTCAGAAAATGTTCATATGTGTTGTGCGTTATCTCAGGTAATTGGTCTTTGATCTGTGAAATAATTTAATAGATTTTTTTGTTTTTTCTAACCTTTGAACCCCCCTGCCCCCTCCCTTACAACCAATCAGGCAATAGTTTTAAGTTGACAAAAGGCATTAAAGTACATTAAATGATGCTTTGAAGCTAGTAGATACATTTGTCTTTAAAATTACTACTGTTATGTAAGGATCGTAATGATGCCATGAGGGTAAATCTATCGGTTTTTATGAGCTAAATTGACAGCGGCTCATCCCTAAAATTGCTTCCATTTTTTTTCAAGATTGAAACATGTATGGTGTAATGTGGAGATAATTTTGACGAAGCAGAATCCTGACTGCACTAAGAATTCAATCTTATATACATGTATTTAATAATCGCGAATAAAGACTTAACAATATTTAACAAAACAATCTTATTTAGAGTTTTTTGCTTAACTTTTGTCAAGTAAAATGGTCCCTTGTTGATTTTTTAAAGGAAGTGTAAGGCTGGGTTTGTTTGTAAACTGGCTCCCTATTCTTTATCTGTTTGGCTCTGACACAACAAGAGTAACTCAGATACCCGTATGTTCCAAGGATGTGAAACAGCATAGGTTTGAAGTTTAGGATCGGTCGGGACAGTCAACGAATGAATAAATATACAATTTGTACTGACTGACAAATGAGACGGTTCATAAGAAGACGTGTGCATGATGTCGTCTCTTAATAGAATAAGCAGAAATGGCTATGTCCCTGTTTTCGCTTTGGATATACCCCATAACTCACTCAGATCAAAATTGAAATACATTAAGCAGGTGTACAACTTCATTCCCTGCAGTAGAATTTGTGTTTTAAGTTGGTTGAAGTCTGCCAATTCGTGTTGAAGGAGATGCGGAATCAACTCGTTGCTTTGTGTTTTGGGCTCAAAATTTGAAGAAAAACATTTCTCTCCCATTACGTGATTATTAGCATGCAAAGAATCGTTAAACTTTTTAAAGAAATTTAGCCTTGTTGTAAATACATCGTGAAAATTAAATTCAAGTTCAAAATTGATTTGACATTTTCAACAAAAGTTTTTTAGAACTTTGATCAGAACGATTAAAATAATGAAAGGGATATACATACTTTGACATGGTTTCTATAGTTTAAATTGTACAATATGCCAAGGTTGGTTTTTTAAAGACTTTGAATGGGCTGGTTTATTCGGGTATATATACTGAGCGTTCACCGAAATGATCACGTCAAGATTTGGTGGTAATTTGCTTTGTATTAAATAAATGAACTACTGATGTTAATAGGTTTATTAAACATTTCAAACATATAACTAATCTATGTTGAATATAGGCTTTATTGTTCTGAATTTGATTAACAAATGCTTCGTCTGTTCATGTGTCAAAATCTTCCTTCTACAGACAATTTTTGATAATCGGTATGAGTTTACAGGAGATTAGATAAATGGAAGAAGTTTCTATCTCATTCTTTAAAACTGAAATTTGCCGGATTATTATTATTTTACTGTTTAAAAAGTTAACAAAGATTAAATATTAGAAACCTTTAGAAAACAGGATATAAGTTACAGAATGTTTTTTATTAATAACATGCATGTATTGGGCAAATTGTTACATGAATTTATACCTTTTTTTATGATGACTTTATGATCTTATTAAACCTAAGTGATCGAAAAAATAAACGTTAGTGAGACATTTTTATTGGGGCTCATTATATATCTGTGAAATAGCAAATAAAAAAAAATGGTAACATTACTTTAGTTTGGACAAATGTGTATATGGGCTTTTTATAAGTCATACAAATCGAAGCTAACAAATGTCAAATGAAGATAAATTTGAAGATGTCAAGAAAAGTATTCCTGCAGACCATGCGACTTTGCAGAAACTTGAGAGCAATACCTATACATCATTACTTTCAAGAAACCAAGAAAGTGAGAGGAAGAACAGCAAAAATATACAGAAGAAGATTGAAGACCTCACAAAGCATCTTCAGGAAGAAGAGTTAAGATTGGAAAGGGATTGTGAAAATCGTCATCAAAAAGTTGACTTGAGTTTACAAACTACATTAACGGATTACGAAATAATACAATACGATCTTGATGAAATGAAAGGACTTTGTAACCAGGTATGTGCTATGCAAATGGATGTAGAAGTTGTACAACATGGTATGGATTTAAAACAAATATTTGATGACATCAATACGAGGATGAAAGTTCAGCATCAGCCGCCGCAAATTCCGGAATTTATTGCAGCCGAAACCATGCCAAACAAAGATATTCTTAGAGAGATTATTGGAACTGACGTGGCAACCATTATACCTGACAAATACGAAATCGAAACGAAATTTACTGTCATATGTTCAAATACGGGTGTATCTCCTCTAGGATCGCACTGTGGCTGGATATACAGCATTGGCAAAGGAGGTCCAGTTCAGCTAGTCTCAGATGACGGCACTATTATTTTGCAAAATCCAAATGAAAAAGGACGAAAAATCGAGAAAATATTTGCCAGTAGTTGTAAAAAATCGTGGATAACAGATTTAGAAAACAGCAAAATCGAAATTTTGAAACATGATGGTGAATTAGAAAACCGATTTGAAATTAAGTCTGGTTTCCATCCTTTTGGAATATGCTTGACGAAATCTTGCGAAGCTGTTTGGATTTGCCTTGCAGACAAAGCATCATTTGTTCCCCATATTAAGGGTAAGACAAAGGTGGTAAAAATGACAATAAAGGGTGTCAAAGTATGTGAAATAGAATCTTTTGGTGGACAGAATCTATTTACTTTTCCATATAGGTGTGTTGAAAGTTCTCTGAACGAGGATTTATATGTTGTAGACCGTCAAATTGCAGAAAATAGAGGACAAGTTTTTTTCTTTGATAAAGATTGCAAACCAAAAGGGGGATATACAGGTGGAGAGTTCAACCGAGATTTCGATCCACGTGATATATGCTGCAACTGTAAAGGAGAAATAATCATTGCAGATTTTTCAAACAACGCTATTCATATTTTGTGTCCAGATGGAATTTTGAGAAATCTGCTGAGACTTGGTTTGCGTGATCTTACTGAACCAACTTCAGTTGCCACTGATGTCAATGATAGAATTTGGGTAGGCTATAAAAATGGGGATATAACCATTATCTCCAAATATCAATCAGACTACAATACAAGTAAATATCGTGAATGAATCAATTTTGGTTTTAATTATTTTTATTTTATTTTCTATTTCAAAGGATATTTTCATTTTCATTTTTGTACTTTGATATATCAATGATCTTGAACATTAAATGCAGGATGTTCATTCATTTTTGAAATATTTATTATTTTGATTAATATTGTTTTAAGCATGGTAAAAAAAATAGCCGCTAAATATATAGCTCCTTCTTTGATCAAGTTCATGAAGGGGCAATATTTTAGTTCAAAGCCAAAATGTGTAAAGGACGACATTTGTGCATATTAAAGTGACATAAAGAAATGTCGCGATGAACCAAAAATAAGGCTAGGCTTGCAGGGTACAGTTTTGTCTGCTTGCACGAAACACGAATGATGACCTTACGGCATGTCAACACGAGAAAAAAAACTAACAAACGATTTGAATGAAACAATATTTTACCATGCTTTTAATCAGTCTGACACTTTATCAAATACAAATATATTATTTTATTTTTCTATAAACATTTGTTTTTCTTTCTTTCTTTACGTCTATTTTTATCTTACTTGAAATTTTACAATGTATCAATATCAAAAACAAATATTTATCTTTGATATCGTTATTTTGCTATGTTGCTTTTGTTAAAATAAGCATATGATACTAAGGAGCTAGAGGCTTTGGAATGACAGAATGTGAAACTTGAAACCAACAGCCTGATTTTTTACTAAAACAATGAACGAAAACCTAATATGTTATACAGCAACCTACGACACCTATTGAATTACAAGCTCCTGCTTTTGGAGTGGCACATACATAAAATTGAGGTGTAAAACATTTTTGAGCACTCAAATCTCCCTTGGAAAAGGTCTGTAACAACACAACAATCTGTAAATATCAGTTGGAAACGGGTCGACTAATCAGATTGGCATTATCCATAAAAACAAGATACAGAATATCGATGCAACAGTGCTTTCCTTTACAGAAAGCTAGTTCAAAGCCAAATTTCAACTAATAGACAATCCATGTTCTTCCAGAGTAAAATTTAATTAGCATACCTCAAATGGATTTCGTGTAAAGAAAAACATGACCTTTCTGATGCCAAAGTATAAACAGAGTGTAGTGACATCCTTAACAGTACCAATGTTACTGCAACAGATGAACATTTCGACAATTATTGTCTCTTAAGGTAGATAGGGTGTCTTCCTCCATCTTGGATTTTGTAATACCTGAAAACAATCGGTCTAGATCTTTAATAGAATGTGCAAATTTTGAGAGTAGTAGGTAATTCATGTGTAAGAATTTTCATTTTTAATATAGAAAATGATATGTTTTATCATATTAATTTTATGGTTGTATTTTACAAAAAACAGAAAACTTTTGTTTGATTCAATTTTTTCCAACTTTGCCACATAAGGGGAGGCAACTCAAATGTAAGGGCAGATAATTCAGATAAAGGTATTTTTAGGAATTTACCTATTTTATCATGTAGCAAGAAAACGGGTCCGGTGACCCCATTTTTTCTTTTTCTTATCTGAAAACATACTATTAAAGCTATCTTCTCATATTTTATCTCAAAATTCTATGGTGTAGTTTTCGTTTTATGGCAGAAAATTGGGTTTTCCATGCATAATCTATACAAAATCTGTTAATTTTGAACAACCTGTAGCGTGAAAATAAGCCCCGTGACCCATTCTTTTTATCATTTTTTTTTAAAAAGCTTGATATAAACTACATTTTGGCAAATTATTAAAAAATTCTATGGATTATAATTTAGACACCCCATCTACCTTAAGTGATGCTCGAGGCAAAATATTTGAAAGTATAAAACCTAATACAAACATTGAAAAACTAATAAAATCAAAATCAAATAAGATCAATAGTAAAGCCAAACCTGGGCAAGAAGTCAGATCTATGCATGAGGGATACATTCCTTTTTCTTAAATGATTTTAAAATTTTATAACAGCACATTTCAATAAAAGAACAGAGTTCCAATGTACCCCGCTTTACATTTTTAAGGCAATTACTGATCATATAATATTTCCAATGAGCATAACTGTTTTTAAAATTGTTGATCGGCACGGATTTTTGAACTTGGCCAAGACAACGCCGATATAAACCTATGATATAAGTTTTATAAAAATTTTGCAAGAGTTGTACACGTGAGAGCGCTAACAAGACTGGTATTTCTATGTTTCTCCGCAACCCGTTGCCCGGTTGAAAATAAAACGAATTGCTTATTTTCATGACAGTATCGAAGTACTGGTAGCTGGGCTGGTGGTACTTTCGGGGACTAAGAGTTCACCAGCAGTGGTAGGTATCAACACAGTGGTAGCAATTATTATTTAACATTTACATTACCGATGTACCAGCACCAAACGTCCATTTTGACAATAAATGTCTCTTCAGTGATGTTCGAATACGGAATTAAGAGTCCAAAATCTAATACAAAAGATTGAAGAGCTAATAAAACAAAAAGGACAAGAAATCCGAGATGTGCAGGAGGGAAATATATTCCTTGATATTGGCATTTGCATGCCAGTACCTAACTACAGGCTACTAGGCTTGTGCCACGCTCGGGAATTAAAGGTTTACCAGCAGAAATATCTACTAAATGATATCAAAAACATTTACAGTACCTATTTGACTGAATTAGATACAGAATTAGATGAGTGAGGTTTCTTCAGTGATGCAAGAGTCGAAAACTTAAAAGAGCTGATTAAACCCCCAAAAAACAAGAATATGAACCCTGCTTTGTACTAGTCTAACATGCTGTGGCAGATTTTTAATGAGCTATTTCACAAGTTAACAGTCCATAGGAAAACATGTCATGAGACTATTGAAGTTGTTCCATGTTGCTGGAAAAAAAATTTGGGTCCTGTAATTTAGACAAAAATGCATACACTGAAATGTCTCGCCTTCTTTACTAATCATTGATATTATCTTGATAGTTCTAAATATAAAGCTTTACTACAACTATCACAGAAACTTAACATGATCCAAGAAATAGAGGTCAAGGTCATATAAACCAAACAAGAAATACATGTTCACCTTACAATCATTCAATACACTAAATATAGTTGACCTATTGCTTATAGTTTCTAAGATACAGACTTAACCAAGAAAACTAAACATTGACTAATGAACCATGAAAATGAGGTCAAGGTCAGATGAACCATGCCAGGCAGACATGTACAGCTTGCAATCCTTCCATACAACAAATATAGTTGACCTATTGCTTATAGTAATAGAAAAACAGACCAAAACACAAAAACTTAACAATGAGCTATGAACCGTGAAAATGAGGTCAAGGTCAAATGAAACCGGCCAGATTGACATGTACATCATAAAATATTTCCATACACCAAATATAGTTGACCTATTGCATATAGTATTAGAAAAAAAGACCAAAACTCAAAAATTGAACATTGACCACTGAACCATGAAAATGAGGTCAAGGTCAGAAGACACCTGCCAGTTAGACATGTACACCTTACAATCATTCCATACACCTAATATAGCAGACCTATTGCATACAGTATAAGAAAAACAGACCAAAACACAAAAACTTAACTATAACCACTGAACCATGAAAATGAGGTCAAGGTCAGATGACACCTGCCAGTTGGACATGTACACCTTACAGTCCTTCCATACACCGAATATGCTAGACCTATTGCTTCTAGTATCTGAGATATGGACTTGACCACCAAAACTTAACCTTGTTCACTGATCCAAGTGAAAACTGTCTGACGGGCATCAGGACCTTGCAAGGTACGCCAAATATAGTTATCCTATTACTCATAATAAGAGAGAAATTAACATTTCAAAAAATCTTAACTTTTTTTTCAAGTAGTCACTGAACCATGAAAATGATGTCATGGACAATGGACATGTGACAGACGGAAACTTCGTAATATAAGGCATCTATATACAAAGTATGAAGCATCCAGGTCTTCCACCTTCTAAAATACAAAGCTTTTAAGAAGTTAGCTAACGCCGCAGCCTCCGCCGGATCACTATCCCTATGTCGAGCTTTCTGCTACAAAAGTCGCAGACTCGACAAAAAACCATTACAACCAAATCCCTGCATCAAAATATCCTAAAGATCTTGCCTGCATCAGATTTTCCTGCAAGGGCTACATCTAAAGGAATATTTCTGTCAAACAGATTGAAATGGAAGCAACTAAACGTATTTCTTTGATGCATTTTTTTTTTTTTATGCTTTGCCAAAAGTTTAATATCTTTACTGACTACTCAGCCAGACATAGCGAGACTGGAAAGAAGGTGAAATAACTAAAAGCATTTACTTTAACTACTAAATTTATTAACAAAGAAATAATTAATAATAGCTACTAACAAAGAATGAGAGGATAATACTACTAATCTGAGAGATCACAGAATATGTATAAATATAGAATATCAAATACAATGGAATATCATAAACAATATTATATATTAGGAATATCTGAACCAATTGTCTCTTCTTGATAAATACATCAAAAAGTGATGAAAGGTAAAAATAATATTTGGCAAAGGCTTAACAGTTTACTAAAAATGTTTCATACTGTCCAAACAAAGGTAGGGTTTATACTACTATATAAATGCAGTATTAAGGATGACACATTAGGAATGTAATAAAATCAACACAGATTGAATGATTGGTTGGTTGCTGCTTAACGCCCCCTCAGTAAAAAAAGGCTATATTGCAACAATAAACAAATCCATAAAGAAGAAGATACACAGCACAGAAAAAATACAATGATATGCACATAACTGCTTTTTGAGATTGAGTGATGATCCTAACAATATCTATGTAATCTTATCATGATTTAAAATAACGAACTTTGTCAATTAAATTTTGTCTCAAAAAGGAAATACCATGAATATAATTAAGAAATTTTGTGTATGATTTGTCAAATGCAGATTATGTGGTAATGATTAACAATTGCTGCACACTTTTTTCTCTTATAAAAGCAAGAAAAAAAGAGATAAAAATCATTAACTTATATATATGCATGATGGAATAAAAGAAGTTGTAGGGTGTAAATCATTAACATAGCAACCCATCAATACAACAAAACCATAAAAGGATAAGGAATTGTGATTGTGAAGTCTTATGACAACGTGGTCTTTCAACTTTGTATTTTTGAATTATTTCTCTGGTCATGTTTATATAAATTTGGCAATTTTGTGATACTTTTCAAAATGTATAAATGCATTGCAGATTTGTATAAAAATAAACCTGAGAACTTTTTTATTTTACAAAAAACATACAACATATATAATACATTTGTTGAATTTGAGTAAAAACTTCAACAATACAATCAAGAGTCAATTATTTCAGAATTATCTTCATGAACATTACTACAATAACCAAGAACATTTGTGACTTCTATAAACCAACTAATTTTTTCAGAGACATTATTTTTTGTATTTGTAAACTTTCTTATTGATTGTACGACAATTTATCCTTGTCATTTTTTTTTAGCTATTTTTGGTGTATTATATAAGACAAGACCCAAGTTTGACAGTCATGATGAACCACATACATATTATTTTCAAAAAGTTCACAAAATAAATTGCTTGCAAAAATTAGTTGGTTTACAATATATTACAAAATAAATACATATCATTACTGGCACAAATACTACTACATGAAAGTTATTATTGGTAGACTTTGCAATTCAGTTCAACTATGAATCAGTTACAAATATTTTTTTCTTGACCTCACTAAAAGCTTATCTTCTAACATTAAAGTTGGTACATACAAACTTCAGTATATCTCTTGCGCATATATGTTGAAAAAACAAAATGCTGTAAAATATATTTATTTTCTCAGCATCCAATTTTAACAAATAGGTTAGTATTATTTTTCATTTTAGTAGTTTTATATAAATATATCAATAGGTTTTTTACTTTTAAAGCACTTATTAGATAGTACTATTATTCTGGCTTCTGAAGTAGTAATTATAATCAAAATATGGCAACTCAACACTACTAGACTTAACCCAGCATTATAAATTGCTGCCTTTCACTGCCGGCCAGTCATACATCTGTGGAATGAAGCTTTCATAATCTGTACTGTATTGGTATGCCCTAATGGATTTATCAATATCTTCAGGTTCTGGGTACTTCAGGGCCAGACCATTTTTGTAAGCATACTGTGTCAGTCCTACTGCTAGCTTTGTAGAAACTTCTCTAATCTTAGATAATGGAGGATACACTCTTCCTTGAGCAAGTTCTTCTTCTTTAACCATTTCTGACAACATCTGTAATACACAATATGTTATTTTGAACTAAAAAGTGGAAACTAGTTGGTACATAGAAATAAACTAGATGTGTCAGAACGACACGAATGGCCATTGTTTTGAACTAAAAATGGCTGTTGTGAATTATTTAAGTTTCAGTTCAGTCTATTTTATACTCTTTTATCTGGTTAACATTTTAGCACCATTTTTATGTAACAATAGGCCCGCAACGTCGTCAAGTCTCTGCATTAGCAATGACTCCAACTAAAGCATACAAAACTTAGAAGACATTCTTGAGTTTATAGCCATTACTCACCTTTTAGGCGTGGGGAATGAAAGTCCGTATAACTGTTATTTTCATAAAATTTTCCAAGTTTAAAGCCTGTAATTTCAGCAAAAATCAATGGAGCAGAACCAAACGTAGACTCGATCTATAACTCATAATAGTAGACTTACATACTAAAAATCAGCTCAATATGTGAAAATGTTTAGAAAAAGAGTCTGTATAACTGCTATTTTCATGAAATATTGAAAGTCCAAAGCCTGTAGTTTTAGCAAAAATCAATGGAGCAGAACCAAACGTAAACTCATCATAGTACACTAATATACTAAATATCAGCTCAATATGTGAAGGTGTTAGAAAAAAGTCTGTATAACTGTTATCTTAACAAAATTTTCAAAGTCCAAAGTCTGTTATTTCAGCAAAAATCAATGGAGCGGAACCAATTGTAAACTCGATCTGTAACTCATCATAGTAGACTCACATACTAAAAATCAGCTCAGGGCTATTCCATTAAAATGTATGTGGGAGGGTAGGAAGTGAAGTTTAATTATTGAATGTGGGTCATGGGTCTTTTTTCAGTATGCGTCTATTACCATTATGCAAAATAATCTAAAAAATGGTTCTTGGTTGTAGGGATATTTTTAAAGTCCCTTCCTACCCTCCCACATACATGTTAATGGAATAGCCCTCAATATGTGAAGGCATTTAGAACAAAGGTCTGTATAACTGTTATTTTCACAAAATTTTCAAAGTCCAAAGCCCGTAATTATGGCAAAAATCAGTGGAGCAGAACCAAACATAAACTCAATCTGTAACTCATCATAGAAGACTCACATTCTAAAATTCAGCTCAATATATGAAAGCGTTTAGAAAAAAAGACAGTATAACTGTTTGTTGGGGAATGACGGAATGACGGATAAGGGTAAAACTTTGTTGTGGGGCCATAAAAATCTGAAAAACTGAAAGAAGCAGGATTAAGAAATCTGAAACAATCAAAGACCGTGCTAATTTTCGAGAACTGCAATCTACTATTTTTGTTTTCTTTTTTTTTCACATGTTTAACATTTATTTGGGTTAAAACATGTTCAAGAATACCTGACAAAGTGTCAGGAACGTTGTCTAATCAAGAAGGCTGGTGAGAAATATCTCATTTCAAAGAAGCCCTTTGACAGTCAATTCACTACCGGGTCACATGTCTTTACCAAACACCTGGAAAATGTGTTTGTCAGTGGTCATCAGTGGCTAAGTGGTCAAAGTTGTTCATCTAGTTATCACTGGCTCCAGGTACCCTGGCTTACTCCACCAATAAAAATTGACCACTATGAAATAGCCAAAGTGCTGAAAGTGGCATTAAACACCAACACAATCAATCAAATTAAAAATTGGCAAATGTGTTTAGCATACCTTGATGGGTTAAAATCAAATAACATTCTTACCAACTGGGAAGTAAAGAATCAAAGATATTGTATATATGTAGATCATAGCTCTACTGGAGTTATTTTCATTGCAAAAGTTGAATTCAATTACGATAAAAGCAGCTGTATTGCACTTGTTTTACAAGTTTGTGAATGATAAAGGCAGTCTTTATATATGCTAAAATGTAATTATTTGTATAAAACAATTTAGAAGAGAGATTGACAAATGTCATACACATTAATGGCAAAATTTTCCAGGTTCTAGCAAATATAGCATCTAGTTTCAAGTGGTAAATTGTTTTAGGTCTAAAAGATCATTAGGATACATTACTGTAAACATTTTCGAGCAAAAATTATTTTAACCATAAAATTTTACAAGAATCGTATTAGAATATCTATATTATGATTAAAAACTCCATGATCCCCTATATCAATCTCTGCATAAATCCTTTACATATATTATCTATTAATGAAGTCAAGCTACAGATTTTTTCACTAGACAGTACCATGATGATTTTGGTGGCTGCAAACCAAAAAATATAACACAATGCATCATAAAAATGGCAATGCTCACCTCTGCTGACTTTAGAAATATTTCCTCTGTAACTTTTCTGATGTCACTAAGAATGATAGCTAATGCCAATCCAGGGAATATATAAGCATTATTTCCTTGCCCTGGAACATGAGTTTTACCATTCATTGTTACAGCGTTGAATGGACTTCCACTGGCAAAAACACATCTTCCCTGAAATATAACAATCAATTAGTTGAACCATGCCATGTATTAATGTACTCTTTGGAAGTCAGGAATCTTGTCAGAGATTACTGCTGTCAATTTATGTTTTATGAATCGATAAAAACCTGTAAAAAATAAAAGAAGAATGTGTCTGAGGACACAAATGCCCCCCCCTCAAGCTTGTTTTTCAAATGAAAATGGGACAGAAGAAAAGACGGAAGGATGGATCGTCAAGGGTAACACTTAATGACCCCTTCGCCTTGCGGCTGGGGCATAAAAAAAAACAACCAACAAATAAGCAAATGACCAAATAAAATAAACACTAAATACAGCAACTAAATAATACAGCTTAGCATCCCAAGTTCAAGTCAAAGTTGAAAGAATTCCGCAAAATTTGGATAATCTTAAGTGAAATGAAGATCATAGAATATTATCTTTTAAATTTCTAAGTTTTCCAAAATATCGATAATCTAAACTGAAAGGAAGATTTAAGAATATTCTTTAATTTCTAAGTTTTCCAAAATATGGATAATCCAAAGTGAAAGGAAGATCCAAGAATATTCTTTTTAGGGTTCTCTGAAGTTCAAAATTAGGATGATCCACAGTGAAATCAGGATCCAAGAATATTATTCATTATAGATCTAAAAACTTCAATAGACCAAATGGGTCCAATATACTGGTGTGCAGCTTATATTTGCCTATAGCTAAAAAAAATAATTACCCATTTCATGTGATGATTTTTGACATCATCTTATTTTAATAAAATATTCTTAAATGTATATTCTGTAAATTAATTTAATTCCAAAAATACTTTATTTTAAGTTTCGTCCTTTCTAGGCAACTTTGTGGTGATTTTTTTTGGACAAATTTCAACTTTTCTTGTATTTATTTTGGTAAAAAAAACTAAAAATAACATATATTTGCAAATTCAACTCACTTGCAAATCATGTTGATGTACAGTATTTAGTCATGTGACTTAATATAATAACACAGTTGCAAATATATTCAAAATATATTCTAGTTTGCAAAGGTCACTATAAGTACAAAGCATTCAGCATACCGGGGTATATACTGTAAATTCAGAAATTATTGCGAGGTTTTTATTAATGTGAATAATGCGACTGGGTAGGTATCGCAATAATAAGAACTCGCATTCTGATATATGATACATATATCTGTATTAAGATTTTCCAGAAATCGCAAAAATTAATGTCGCATTTCTGTCCATTCTTCAAAAAATCTCAATAATAAATGCACACAATAATTTCTGAACTTACAGTACATACACTTGCCATTTTTTGAAATTATTGCCTCCAAATGAGCCCAAAATTTTATTGTCATTCTTTAAATCAAATTTGTGATTTACCATCAGCATCAAATGGAGTAAAAAAAATTATGGTTAAGATCATTTTGACAAAATAAATTACTGTCATTAGTCATGTGAGGTACCCCATTCCTACCCTCTAAATCAATAACTACTCACTTGCGTAGCGGTATAAGCCTGTTCTGCAGTACATTCAGCTTTACTGGTAGGATTACTGAGGGCAAAGATGATAGGTTTGTCATTGACCTCTCCCATATATTTTAATATTTCTTCTGTGAATGCACCTGTAACTGCTGCAGCCCCTGTAAAGATTATCGTAGGAATACAGTAGATTATGAAATCAATGTTTGAAATTATTTTGTTTGACTACTGTAAACATGGACAATTATGCACTGGGTTATTTTAGGATAATTCGAAAAAAAATCCTGTTTTCCGTATATATTACTTATAAATGGACTTAGTTTTATTCCAGTTAATATTACGTACAGTCTGCAGTTAAAGTTTTTAAAACATTTATTAGATTCATAAAAACCTTCTTGGATTTTTACCAAACTTGAACAGAACTTCTTACAATCAAAAGATAGTATCTAGAGGAAAATTTTTAATAATTTTTTCCCCGTTTTTGTTGAGCCTGCGACTAACAGCAAAAGCAGGCGAGACACTGGGTTCCGAGGAACCCTTACGAATTTTTTAGATATGTTATTAAAATTCCAAAGTAGATCTTTCAATTTTTGAGAATGTTAATCTGATCAATTCTATTGCAAGCAGACAGATTATAATGACTTACCTATAATAGCTGTAGGTTTTACTGTTTTAATGACTTACCTATAATAGCTGTAGGTTTGACTGTTTTAATGACTTACCTATAATAGCTGTAGGTTTGACTGTTTTAATGACTTACCTATAATTGCTGTAGGTTTGACTGTTTTAATGACTTACCTATAATTGCTGTAGGTTTTACTGTTTTAATGACTTACCTATAATAGCTGTAGGTTTTACTGTTTTAATGACTTACCTATAATTGCTGTAGGTTTTACTGTTTTAATTACTTCTGTTAATGTACTGACAGGTTTAAAGTCTCGGGCAAATAATTCTTTATGTCCAGTTACACCACCTGCAGGTCGACCCTGTAATTGTATTGTAAAAAACTTAAAAGTACTGTAGATGTATTATTATTTTCATAGGCTTGTAAGCAAAATTTGGCAAAATAACTAAAACAAAAAACAAACATTTTTTTTCTCTTAATCCACAAAAACAGATACATATATATAAACAAAGATGTTGCAGTATTGTTGCCAATGAGACAACTACAACTAGAGACCAAAAAACAAAGATGTGAACAATCACATTTCACAAGATGACCACATTTCACATCAGGTGGAACCACTTAAATGTCAACTTATGATTGCAAGAAATTATTATAGGAATCTTATTTTAATATGAAGATTACTCCTTTGATAAAAACCTTTTAACAATCTCAATTCTTCAAATGTTTCAGTTTATTTAACATTGGGCAATGATATCAATGAAGCTTAGTTGTGTTCTTATTAAATAAACTTATCACAATTTGTTGAATAAATTGATTAAGGCATATTATATAAGATATTTTCATTGTTAAAGGGAGATAACATCAACATTATTTTTAAATAGAGTATTATGATTTGGTGTTTGTATACAGTAGTTCCAATGATAAATGTTCCAATAATTTTGCCAAATATTATCAACTGGTGAAAATATAATTTGTTCAAGCTTCAAGTTCACCTTTTGAAGGACCACTTTTCTGCCATTGGGAAAAGTCCATTCAAAGTGATATGGAATCATGAAATAAAACTTTTTGGAGGAATAACAAATTTTTGTTTTTTTTAGTATTACTAAAAATATTGATTAATTAAAGAACATTTGTGAGCATACTCACATACCCCACATCCCCCACATTGTCACTGGGCAAACAAAATCCTAAGTTCAAAAACTCATAACTCCTTCAAAAGTCAACTGATAAAAATTTCTTGTGGATATGCACATCTACATATGATATCCTTATTATCTACAAAGTTTCATAAAATTATGTTGTGTGGTTTCAGAGGAGTTGCACTGACAAACAGTAGTATATTTAGGCAAAAATTCTTAGTTCAAAAAGGCATAACTCCTAGAAAAATTATTGAATCATTATTTCCTGTTGCTATACACATCTACATACTATGTGCCTATTATCTACAAAGTTTCATGAAATTCTGTTGTGTGGTTTCAGAGGAGTTGCAATGACAAACTGTTGCAGTAGTATATTTAGGCAAAAATTCTAAGTTCAAAGGGGCATAACTCCTAAAGAAATTATTGAATCATAATTTCCTGTTGCTTTACACATCTACATACTATGTCCCTATTATCTACAAAGTTTCATGAAATTCTGTTGTGTGGTTTCAAAAGAACAGGACTGAAATATGAACGGACGGATGGACTGACTGACGGACAGACAGACAGATGGGTCAAAAACATTATACCCTACGGAACTTTGTTTTGTAGGGTATAATTAATTGATAACTATTTGCATAACACCCTCAAAAAGATTGAAAACTGACATCAAATTATTTGACTATCAAAAAATATAGGTGTTCAAAATGTTTAAATTATTTTACAAACTAGAGGCTCTAAAGAGCCTGTGTCGCTCACCTTGGTCTATGTGCATATTAAACAATGGACACAGATGGATTCATGACAAAATTGTGTTTTGGTGATGGTGATGTGTTTGTAGATCTTACTTTACTGAACATTCTTGCTCCTTACTATTATCTCTATCTATAATGAACTTGGCCCAGTAGTTACAGTGGAAAATATTTTGTAAAAATTTACAAAAATTTACAAAATTTATGAAAATTGTAAAAAATTTACTATAAAGGGCAATAACTCCTTAAGGGGTCAATTGACAATTTTGGTCATGTTGACTTATTTGTAGATCTAACTTTTCTGTACATTATTGCTGTTTACAGTTTATCTCTATCTATAATAATATTCAAGATAATAACCAAAAGCTGCAAAATTTTCTTAAAATTACCAATTCAGGGGCAGCAACCCAACAACATGTTGCCTGATTGGTCTGACAATTTCAGGGCAGATAGATCTTGACCTGATAAACAATTTTACCCCATGTCAGATTTGCTCTAAATGCTTTGGTTTCAGAGATATAAGCCAAAATCTACATTTTACCCCTATGTTCTATTTTTAGCCATGGCGGCCATCTTGGTTGGTTGGCGGGGTCATCGGACACATTTTTTAAACTACATACCCCAATGATGATTGTGGCCAAGTTTGGTCAAATTTGGCCCAGTAGTTTCAGAGGAGAAGATTTTTGTAAAAGTTTACGGACGACGGACGACGGACGAAGGACGCAAAGTGATGAGAAAAGCTCACTTGACCTTTCAGGTCAGGTGAGCTAAAAATGAAGCTGAATAATAGAGGAATTAGTTTTCCTTGAATTATTCAGATCAACCTATATTTATTTTACAGGTATGACTTCATTTTTTACATATATATATAAAAAGACCAGGTACTAAGAGGTCAACCTCATTCTTATCATCAAAGATAAGAAATTAAAGGTGTTGTCTATCAAACAATTCTAGAACTTTAAACTGCTTACTTTTACAATCAAGCCTTTAGAATCTACCATCCATATTTTTTTCAAACCCTCCTCCTCAGATATCCCTTTAGCTTTCATTGCCATCAGTAATAAATGGGCTATTCCTAAAGATGCCTGAAAAAAAAAGACGATGAATCAAATATTGAAATGAACATATAACAAATACATTTCTGGACAAGAAATCAGCTAGAAAATGAAGAAACTGATGGATGGATGGACAGACAGGAAAAAATAATGCCCCTGGACTATTGTAGGGGGAGGGGCAAAAAACTACATATTAAATACATTGTAAAACAAATTTTCAATGTGATTAGATATATCTGTGCTTCAAAGATTTCTCTGGTATACATGAATGCACTTCACATACAGGGATCAAGAAAAATTGAAAACTAAAATGTTCAATGCATTTTGTGGTGTTGTGTAGTGTAGGCAATAAAAGAAATTTTATAGTTTTATGAAATAATTTCAAATACAATTAATATTAAAGACATTCAAGAGCTGTAATAAACAGAAAAATTCTGAAAACTTCATTTTACCCTACCTTAATTATAAATAGACTCAAATATGGGGCTAGGAGCTTAAGAAAGACAATTAAATAATTATTGACACTGTCAAAGTTGATAATAAGCTTATTTATATATTGTGATAAATTTTGAATATGTTTTCTGTGTATTTACCACATGATATCAGCAGAGGTTAAGTTTCAAAAAATGGTATTTCTTTCCAGGCTCATAATTGCTACTAATGGTTTATAATAAATTTTAATGGACATACACATGTTCATTTACAAATTTACCACCACTATAATTAGTTCAACATAAAAGAAGAATAAAAATATTCTAGTTACCTCCCCTGCCCCTTGGAATACAAATACATTATCTTTAAGTGGTTTCTTGGTGATTTTGATGGATGCCAGGATACCTGCCACTGCTACTGATGCTGTTCCTGTAAAATAAAATATATTATTTTATTCTAAAAATTCAAATATCATCTGAATTCAATGGGAAATAAATCTGCAATCAAATTTCTAATATGTACTGTAAACTTGGATATTTTTGCGGATTGTGTTAAATGGATAATTTTTTGCCACTGGCGATAAATTTGAGTGTTACAATAAGTTTACCCTTTACATTCATATTTTTGCTTTCTTCAAACCATTTACATGAGGGATATCTTTTTAGCATTTTATGTGATCCAAGAAATAAAAAAATAAAAATTTGGTCGGAATGTTGTTTCTTTGACACATTCCCCATTTCTATTCTCTATTCTATGAAATATTTCTCAGGACTAATCTCTGATAACATCACATATATTGGAAGCTATCATTAAGAATCTTATTTCTTGAAGGAACTAAAATGTAATGCAGCAAACTTCTATGATTGTTAGTTTGACAAAAATTAGTCTGACAAATGTTTCCTTAAAAGTGCAGAACCTGACAAATAAAAATTCAGGTTTCAAACCAGTCCCATTGTTAAAAAATCAAAATCCTTAAAACTTGACACTTTGTTAGTAAAATCTCTGCTTTCTTTGAGATAATCCAGAACATATATATTGACGGGACTTGACACTACCTAATAATAGCCAATTTTATCGTCTGGTAATAGTTAATAAATGACAAGATACGGAAACGGACATGTGTAAATTACGTACTCGCTATTATCTTAATAATTTCTGATAATATCAATAAAATGTCATTCAAACTAAGTAATAAGTGATGCCAGTGTATCGAACTTGTAATCTGTCATTTCAAATTTGTCATAGCTACATTCATTTTATCACAGAAGGGTACAGAATACAAATGGGGAAATAAAAAAATGGCGCCGATGGCATTCCCAGTTACCGCAAATTTCACAAACTATTAACAGTGTTCTCCCCAGGATTTTTTTAAGGCGCAAAATTCAAGGGCGCGTAACTCTTTTTTTAGAGTGAACGTTTGTGATCTGAAGCAATAAGTCATAAATCATGACATGCAATATGAATTATAATGCTTTGTGTTATGTGTTTAATAATGCAGAGTATTAATGAATTACAAGAATATATATATGAAATAAATTGATTTTAAACACAAAAGTTATTTATATTCAATCAATTAAAGAAGTCAAAATATAAATATTCATCTCTACTCTCTGCTCCTTCTAGGGATATTGTTTCAAGATAGTGTTATTTTGTTGGACAGTCTGTTCCTCAACTTTGTCTTTATCCTCTTCAGGGTTAAAAATTAAACCCCCACTCACAATAACTTTTGATTATACCCCCTTTAACATTTCTAAGCCATGAAAACTCAGTCAGCCACTTGTCATTGAAACCAGAAACATGGTGCTTGCTTTTATCAATTGCTAAAACTTGAGCTTGGTTGGGATTAGGAAAAGCAATGAAATCTGCTTATACAGACAGTGTAGACAGAGGTGTATTCCCCTTTTCATTAGAAGTCATTGGTGTGAAAAAAACTTCTACTTCCATCATCTACCTTTTGCTTATAATTCACCCCTTTGTTATTTGCAGAGAACATGTTCATTCAGAGTTAATAAAATCGAATATGGTTAATATATTTGGTATACAACTTTTTAAAACAATTTTTTTTTATAAATGAACAGCTGACCAGTTTCCGTAGTTTCACATTACGCTTCGGTGCATATTATTGTTTAATCCTATCTTTGGCAGATAGATATAAACGAAACTTTACAAATTCGTTAAAGTTAAAACCATTGAAATTATTTACCCAGTGACATTATACAGAAGCTGCGGCGATTCTGTACCCGTGTTGATTGTCACATATTTCCCGACGCACGGATTCACGATCGATGTTCAATGATCATTTTATTTCTAAAAATATGACAGTTTCAGACGAATTTACCTTGCAAGCAACATTTTTTCACTTTCTATTAAAGTAAATCACTCCTCGTTATCTTTAATCAAACTTCATTTTAATTGTTTCAACTACTAATACTTTCATTCATAGTTTTCATAGTAAATATCTTTAGCAATGTGTATACAAATTTATCATGTGTATTCAACATGTTCATTGGTCGTGTTTAAATAGATTCTTCTTCTCGACCAATGAAAAAAATCGTTATATAAATGGTCAAGTGATCACACGCACGATGCGTAAATACAATGTATTTGCGATTTATTTCTTCAATTTCTGCACTAAAGTTTTAAAATTTTTTAATTTTCTTCAAAAAATATCTATCTTCTTGATGATCATTTACGCTATTACCTGATAACATAGTCCGATAAGGCTGAGATAAGCGTGGCTCAGGTAAAACTAATTATCAGTTATTGCGTAACACTGACCGACCCATCAGCGGTGATCAGTAACTTGACAATTTTAACCAACATTTATAATGAAAATGTGAAAATTAACACGCTGCAGGATCAAGTATTAAGGGACAGCAGCCAATTAAGACGCTGCGGGATCTACAAAAATATTATGAAGGCGCTGCGGCACCGCAGCGTCATATCGGCCTGGGGAGAACACTGATTATGAAACACTCCACATCAAATAAATCCCACTTATATCGGTCATTTTATATGACAAAATATATCTACTTTACGATAAAACTTATCAATTCATTGTATTTGTTGAACGTTTGGAATTATGCGAAAAATTTATTGAGCAGTTCAATCAGACGCTTCCAAAATCCATAAATCTCGCGAAGTCTTGTAAAGTTTGAGATTTTATCAATTCTTTACTGAAAAGCCTATCAGCTTCATTTCCCATTAGATATAGTGTTCCCAGGATAATCCAACTCCTAGGAAGATAAAAATGAAAAATGTTGCATATTTAGTAGTATGGTCATTCATATTAGATAATGCTTTTATTTGGGAATTGTTGCAAATGTAGTAGCATTAGCCAGATTGATAGTAATTTGACTTACCTTGAATATCATCATTGAATGTACAAAAGTCATGCCTGTATTTTTCAAGGAACCTAAAAGCATTATGATTGCCAAAATCTTCAAATTGAACCAAAACATCTCTTCCAAATCTGAAAAATAAATTATACAAATTCTTTAAACAAGTAACAAAGGTCAAACTTGTAAAAAAGAATCAGAAATTGTAAAAAAAAAAAATACATCTGTCTTATAATCATCATAAAGGGGCATTAGCTACGATATATAAAAAAAATATGATTTTTGTTTTTTTTCAATCATTAATGAAAGTGAAATAGTGAAATAATAATTCGCTTTTAACAACCAGTTTGGTTCAATTTTGTCAAAATAAGCAAAGAAACATCACTAATGAATTATTTACTTGCAAGTGAATAATTCGATCTCATTGAAACAGTATTCATGTGAACTTTAATTGATCCCTATAGCTAGAGATGGGTTACGCATGAACTAGGGGTGTTCAGTTATTAAATGGAAAAGAATGTAAACATTGGAAGTGAAACAAGGGAAAACCATTTGGTTGACTGATTCGATCTAGAAAAACTCATTCTTATACAGGTAAAAACGATTATTAACACATTTTTTTAATCTATAATATGAAATCAGACAGACCTAGAAATATCCAATTGTACGAGTTCGCCATCTATTTATATCTATGTTTATGTTTATATCGGGTTATATGACCATCTGCAGTCTTCGGAGGTCACCTTGATGATTATTTAGATGGCGTCTAGACTAAAATACACACGAAATGCTGATACATACTATCGAGTCTATGCATCATGAATTGTTTATTTTAGACTTTTTAAAATTTGGATATGCGTTTTAGTATGTTATAAGTCGAATGTAAGAATTTGAGTCAAATCGGTGAACATGAATTTGACAGCAAATGCCCTTTAAGATTGAAGTCATTGAAATGAATTTTATGCAAATTATAAACAGTACACTTTTTAAAATGCTTGTTTTAGAGCTAATGTTATTAAGATCTTTTTTTGAATGTCTTAAAATTAGTCATTTTGAGACTATAACTCTTATATGTAAGTCATCAAGACGTATGACCACTGAAAGTATTCAAAAATAGCTTCATCATTACTTCATACTGGGAACATGTTAATACATATGTTATGAAAAATAACTTAATCAATTGTGAAAGCTTAAAATAATACTAATTTCAAAACAGCCTATACCTTTTAACAACTGCGTCCATGAACTCATCAATAAATTCATCATATTTTGGACCATTATCCCTCCTCATTCTTAGGCCTGTGTAGAGAGGATCTTTCAGAAGACTCTTTAACAAAAACAGAAAATAATCATATAAAACATACTTATTGATATTTTCTAAAATTCAGTCAATTCAAATTTTGCTTTGATCTTTTTTTGTGATAATTTTGCATATCACACTACTCAAGTCTATCAATAATTTACTAAAAATCATTCCAAAGAAAAAAACTCTAAAACAGTCAATTGTCATATATATATATTTTAATTCTTTATCAAATATCAGTTAAACACCAATCAATCAATCAATCAAATATCAATTATGTGTTTCAATCTGAAATAACATTCAATATCAAAAGACATATATTGATATATTGATACATAGTCTATATATAAAACTGAAATTCCTGACAAAACTAAAATATTTTGTCCCTAAACTAAGAAACAAAAAAGGCAAAAATACTTAGTTTTTTATCAGTATTTTATCACAAAATGTATTATGATAGAGATTTGAGTTATCTCCCCTTTCACAGTTACCTGTTTGAGCTATAATTTGAAACTGTATTTTTCTGTAGGTCAAGAGTTTTATAAAAAGAAAATATTTTGTTATCCTATCAATACAAAGGTGGTTTTAGCATCCATTTTTCTTTATTCTGGGACTTTCTTCAACATTTCATACATTCAGGTTTCCATAATTGATATACACTGACAAGAAATGAATTTCAAAATGTGTATATGTTACTTGTAATGGAGCCTGTAAGTCGGGGGTCGTTGTTGATTTCTGTCTTTTCTATTTGTTTTTTGAAAATTTTTCATAAATCATAAATCAGGCTGTTGGTTTTCAAGTTTGAATTGTTTTTCATTTTATCGTGCTGGTGTCTTTTATAGCTTACTATATGGTATGGGTTTTGCTCATTATTAAAGGCTATACAGTACCCTATTGTTGTTTACATCCTCATCCTTTGGCCTCTGGTGGAAAGTTCTCTCATTACCAATCATACAAATACCATATTGCTTTATTTTCATATATGCTGCACATACCTGCCAACTTTTTAGAATTTTCATGGGGAATTTTAAGCACAAGAGGACCTAATGCATATCTATACATGTTGTTAATGTACTTGATTAGAACATCTATGGTTTTGAATGAGTATACATGTGTTTACATGCATTTTTACTCCTCTGAATGCCTTTACTAAAGCATTTAGTCTAAATAATTGAGTTTTATATGGGCCAGATCAACACCTCTCATGTGGGATATCCCCCATAAAGTGGGAAATTTGGCAGGTCTGGCTGCACCTTTCACTAGTATTTTCTAATTTTGTACTTTACCAGGACAAACTATTCCTTTATGAAAATTTGTCTTACCTCATTGTTAGTTCCTACGTCTAGTAATATCGGCAGACATTGATGTGGTTGTATTCCAGCTAAGGCTGTGTAGAGTGATAGCTTACCGACAGGTATACCCATACCATAGCAACCCAGATCTCCTAAACCCAAAATTCTCTCTCCATCTGTTACTACTATTGCCTGTATTGGAAGAAAACACAGATCATTTGAATGATTTTTTACTCACTAAAATTATTTTTTTACTACTGTAAATGCAGAAATTTTTGCAATCTTTTATTATAGCAAAAAATGGTGAGGAATGGGTTTGACAAATAATAAAAACTCATTTAATTTCTGATACATTGTGTAGCATTATTTCTCTGCAGTATTTAGGAGAAGTTGTCCTTTATAAAGGGTTGCATTTTACAGTATATCAAATGGTTATTTTTGTGGTGTCCTATTTAGATGGTGATGTTCTACAGCCTGCTTAAACAAATTTGACTGAATACAAATATTGCTTGTATAATATTTTGGTTTTCCAAGGTTTTTGTTTGAAAGACATTTTTTCAAATGCAATCCACCATAATATGTGATCATTTAATTTCAAGAAATTTTAAGAGTGATTGACCCCATTTTTGATTTAATTTTTTCCGTTTTTTTGGAAACTATTACTTCACTTTACAAAAAAAAAACTATCAATATTTCACTTTTTTTAAGTCCATTTTAAATTTTATACAATTTTATACAAACCTTCACATCATCTATAGGCCAGTTACAAATTACATCGTACACATGTCCTTTGTCATTTATTGTAATATAAAGTCCTCTGAAATCAAAACAATAAAATATTATAAGTAGGAATTTTCTAAACATATTACATTTTATATATATACAAGTCTAAATTGAAAAGAACGTTCAAACCTATGATTGCGTTGGATAAAAACCGCAATTTTTATATGTGTGCATGCAAAACAAATTTCTTGTTAGAAGTGGTCAAAAATACAGCACAAACAACTTTTTCCAAAAGACCAAAAAAGTGAAAAAGTATATTTTAACAAAACGCATTTGACTAACAATGTTGTTCGACCTGTTAGTCAAATGCGTTTTGTTAAAATATACTTTTTCACTTTTTTGGTCTTTTGGAAAATGTTGTTTGTGCTGTATATATGTAGGACTCAAATCTATGGCGGGTTCCAAATCTATGGCGGATTCCTAATCTATGGTAAATATGACGTAATGCCGTCTCAAATCTATGGCAGTTTTTGTTTTCTCCAAATCTATGGCAGATTTTGAAATTGCCTATTTTTCCGGGAAAAAGAGTTACATATAACGTCACAATCAAATAACGCCATATGACGTCGTCGCCGCCGCCGAATTTGAAGATGGCGGAACCCATGAACACCATTCCAGATGAAGGTTTTGTATTAGCAAAGGAAAAGAAGAAACCAGTTTCAAAGGACCCTAATCCAGAAGCGTTTTGGAGGGACTATGCAAAGGTAGTGTCCATTTGCAAATTAAAAGCAGAAAATCCAAAATGGGGATCCGCAAAAATAATCAAGTTTTGCAATGAACAGTTGAACGATAGAATGGTTAGAAAATATTTGGAAAATTATTTTTATGATTTGACTTCGAATCATTTGTATAAAAAAAGTGTTGACCTAGCTACTCCTCATAGGAAATGTCTTTCAAAGGAGGATTTAATTAATCTAGTAAAAAAGAATCATGCATTAGATCACAGAAAATCTCACAGCATTTATGAATCTATTCGAAGATTTGTTTTCCCAGTCGTAAGGGAAAACGTGAAGCTTTTATTTGATCTTTACGTGGACTGTGAACAATGTAAAAGTGCTATATCTCTACCAAAAACAGAAAGAACAAGACGCCCAATACCAGCAACTTATCCAAATTCAAGATGGCAAATTGACCTAAAAAAGATGCCACCTGATAAAGGATATCAGTACATATGTAATATCGTTGATTGTTTTTCAAGATTTGCATTTGGCCAAGCATGTAAAACTAAAAGTGCTACTGAAATAAGCAAAGTTGTACTCAGTTACATTTATCTATATGGAGCTCCACGTATTCTACAGTCTGACAATGGAAAAGAATTCCGGAACTCGCATCTTAAAGAAGTTGTAATACAATTTGACACAGTCCAAATGCATGGTAGACCATACCACCCACAAAGTCAGGGCAGAGTGGAACGTTTTAATCGTACACTGACTGAGTATTTTAGAATTAAAATGTCAGAACGTTCAGACTGGTCCGATCAACTTCCTGAATTTTATTACGCATATAACAACAGGCTAAACAAGGCCACACGTCCAAAGACTCCATATCAGCTATTTTTTAGTCGACCAAATTTTGCTGTGCCCCTTGATGATCAGGTATTTACTTTACTTCGTTAATTTTATTTAAATTATTATTTCGGAAATTAAAAATTGAGTCTTTGTGTTATAAAAAAATCTTAGTAATTAGGTCATTTATAGTAGTATTCTATTTTATGTTACAGCTATTCTGTGTCAATAAGTCGTCTAGGACCGTAGGATGTGTCAATAAGCTGGCTACGGCAGTATGCTGTGTCAATTAGCCGTCTAGATCCGTAGGCTATGTCAATGTGCCGTCTAGGGCCGAAGGCTGTCAATGTGCCGTTTAGGGCTGTTGGCTGTGTCAATGTGCATTCAAGTACCATAGAATGTGTCATGTGCACTATAGCGCCTTAGTTTGCAAATGTACTATTTTTAGCCGTAGGCTGTGTCAATGTTATGTCTGTTACCGTGACAATGTGCCGTCTAGTGACTTAAGTTGTAAGAATATGCAGTCTAGTCTGTGTAAATAAGCTATCATGAGACGTGTCTTAAGAAAAATTTGATTAGGGTTATTATTCATATCAGTATTTGTTTTTTAACTTGCGGTTGAGATAGATTTTTACATTATAGATTTATTTAAAAATTATAACTTGCCGAATGTCAGGAAATAAAGACAAACCAACAAAACAACGGTTTTTTTCACACCAAAGAAATTGAAAATTATTTTTTATTATAAAAAGAGCATCTTCTTTTCAACATACCTTTGTATTTATAGGTACCTTATGCTTCTCTTACTAAAGAAGAACGAGACTTTTTAGAGCACGCCGAATTAGATGTTGATGAAAATGAGTCAGAGGAAGAACTCCCAGAAGTATCTGTTGATGTGCTACACTCATCCTTAACTGAGGCTTCAGGTGGAAACCAATTCGCCAGTACAAATCATAATGAAGAGGAACTCACTTTACATGGTAAGATTTAAACACATATGCATGAACTTTTTACTTAAAGCTATCGTCCTGAACATGCATGAAATATTTGCCACTGGACGTTAAGCAACCAACAAACAATCAATCATTATTTAAAACTAATAAAAGTACACAAATTTGAATTATGAATTTAATTCTAAAAATGAATACAATTACTTGTTTTACATGTGATAAAAATAAATGCAAATTTAACATATGCTTAGCTATATTTAACTGTAAATTAATTAATTAGTTTTTGTTTTTATTTTGCAGACCATGGCGTAAATGAAGAACATGGCAATTTACCTCCAGATTGTACCCAGGAAAATGATTTTGTAGTGCCCGAACCATCATTTTCACAAACTGTTATTTTGCAAGTAAGTATGTTAAGCCTTGTGCATTACTTTGTTTATAATTTTCAACACACGCCAAAAAAAGAAGAAGAAAGAAAACCAACACATTAGATCTTACGAGTACGTACTTGTTCCTAACCAATACATAAATATCTTTTTTTTTAAATAGAAAAACCTATTGTTGTATGAGTTTCCGTATAACCTACAGATTAGACGAATATTTTTACATGTGTATTAATGTATTATTTGTTCAGTGAAATATTAAGTGATAAATTGTGCACAAAATAACACGAAATATTCTATTTATTTTTTTGTAGGAAAATGTTAGTCCATACTACAAACAAATGTATCAGAGAAAGTTTTATAATGAGCAAAATAAAGAAAATGTACCAGTTCATCCACAGGTATGTGATTTTGTTGGGATTTGTCTTTAAATGTCCTATATTTTAAACTTTGTGCCTTAGTAGTTTGTTGCTCGTTATGTAAGCGTAATATGTAATAATTTTGTTTACATACTGTTGTATAGAATAGGTTTGTAACTGAATGATGTACTTTTTAAAATATTGTCCTATATAACATAAAATTTGATGCATTTGATAGAAATCTTTAAAAGTGTTGCGACTGCACGTATACATGTACATGTATAAGACTTTTAATAATGCTGAACCATTCAAATGCAAAATGTAAAAGTTGAATTTTAGTTTGCTTTGTACGGTTATTACTAGTATATCAACTTTATTTTAAAACTGCTACACTTTGCATATATTTTTTTAACCTAAAAATAAGTAAACCGCGTTGGTTTTCCCGTTTGATGGTTTTACACTAGTCATTTTTGGGGCCCTTTATAGCTTGCTGTTCGGTGTGAAAAACCGTACTGTAACCTATAATAGTTTAATTTTACAAATTGTGACTTGGATGGAGAGTTGCCTCATTGGCACTCATACCACATCTTCGTATATCTATCTAGATGTACTATTATTAATTTAGATTTGATTTCACTCAGCCAACATATACTTTTGTTTATACTTATAGACTATTTTTTTTTGTAGAATGTAAATCAAAAACAGTTACCGGTATTTAACACTGGACTCACCGATTTTTATAAACAAATTCACCGGGAAACAATTTCAGCTTTTCCACTAGAGCAGTTTTCCGATGGTTTGAGGGAAGACATTACCTACTATCCGGAAGAGGGACAAAATGTGATGTACAGACCGAATCCTGCGATGAACAAAGGCACCGCAGTTTTCAGTACAGGATATTTCAGGAAAGGGGTCATAGACTCAATTTCAGCGTCTACTGCTGGAAAAGTGTATAAAGTGACAGATCAAATTACAGGATACAAATTTGATTTAAATCGTCATCAAATTAAAAAGATGTGATCAGGAGAAAATAAATAGCATGTGAAGAGTCAAAGTGTTTATTTTTTTTACAAACAGAAACTGCTTTCTTGTTGTTTAATGACTTACTATTTGGTTAATGTGTCGGTTAAACATGACCATGCACAGAGTAGAAAATGCTTATGTTTACGGGACACATCATTTCAAGATCATGAAGTCTTTATTAAGCTTTTTAAATTGATCATTTATAAATTTGGTTACTGTCATGATGTGGTTTATAATTTATACAATATACAAAAGAAGTTGTGGTATGACATGTACGATTGCTATGAGACAAATCACCACAAGAGACCAAACACAGAAATTAACAACTATAGGTCACCGTTCCGCCTTCAACAAAGAGCAATGCCCATACTGCATAGTCAGCTATAACATGTTTATTTCACTAGTGTTTATACACACTCTTACGTTGTCATTTATCTCCATTTGTTTTAGACAAGTCATTGGTCGTATATACTGCATTGTTTTCCATTTGCACGACATTTGCCATAGATTTTAAATCAACAAAAATCCGCCATAGATTTGGAAATTACAAAATTTGCCATAGATTTGGGTTGTAAAAAATCTGCCATAGATTTGGGATGGCATGACGTCATAATTAGAAAATTTAAAAAACTTGCCATAGATTAGGAGTGTAAATTTTTTGCCATAGATTTGGGATGGCATGACGTCATATTTACCATAGATTAGGAATCCGCCATAGATTTGGAACCCACCATAGATTTGAGTCCTACATATATATATATATATTATAAAAATTTGTCACTCTTGTTTCAGAAGTTATTTGTGTGTAATTTTTTGCACTTTTCCCCCATTGTTTATATTTTGATTACAAAGTGTCAAAATACAATTCATCTGAGATACATGTACTTTAGTTTTTTAAGATTCAATCTCATTTACCAGTCACATGAATATGTCCGAAAGTGAGAAATGGTTGGAATTGACAATACAATCTTCCTGAAATACCAACATATGGGTAATGTGTTAACAGGCGCATTGCATTGCGCCAATTTTTACAAAATCCAATCTTTCATTTGCGCCACAAGGACATATTTCATTTGCAACAAAAAATAAAAACTACTTTGCACCATTTTACAGGTAAAGTTTAAATATTCATTGCTACATCGTGAATAAGAATTTTTTTTAGTGTATTCCCCCTGGATAACTAAGTAAGCTCATATATAAAACTGAGAGTCACTTAGGCTAAAATATATAGTGTTCACATGTTTAAGGTGTCAAGATGGACATTGTCAATTCTGAGACAAACAGGTCGATAAATTTCTCAGAATTGGATTGTTTCATATTGGGCCGTTTATAGCCGACTATACGGTATGGGTTTTTCTCATTTTTGAAGGCTGTACGGTTGCCTATAATTGCTTTCATCCACTTCGTTTGAACTTTGGTGGATATTTGTCTCATTGGCAATCGTACTACATCTCCTTATTTTTATTTAGAGGAAATAAGTCTCAAGTTTTTCATGACTACACATATATATTATCCAGTGTACAGGAGTACATCCAAGCCATTGCTTACAAGTCTAGTGTCAAAACAAACTTTTGGTTTTACTCCAGTGTATAGTGCTTTCTTTGAGGTTTTGTGATTTTGTTTATTTATAACAGAACTGTGTTTTAACATTATTATGAAAAGTCTCTTATTAAGAATGTATCAGTGTATAATGTTTCATTATGGTTACGATGGCTGATTTTGGAGGAACATGCTTTATTATGCAATCAAAAACTGTGTTTTAAGGTTATTATTAAAAGTCTCTTTTGAATAGAACTATTTTTTTTACTATTTACCTGAAATATCTCAGAAATCCCCTATTGATTTAGTTGAATATCATGGAAAATATATATATACATATGTTACTCCATATAAAAATGTCTGCTTGTATTCTAAAAATATCATCAAGAATTTTATTTCAAAAATACCTTGGTTTTCTGAAAATGAGGCCATACTTCAAACAAGCTAAACCAACAGTTGGTGTATAAATAATAGGCATCATCAATTCTGTATGTTCACTAACAACTCTATAAAACAATTTCTCGTTCCTGTCTTGAAGAGCCATCAGATAAATGTATCGATCAAGGTCGTTCTGCCAGCGATTGAAGTTTTCCATGATGTTGACCACTTGTTCCTGTTGGTCCATCACTCTGGGCGGTAACAAACCATGAACACCAAGCATCTGTCTCTCTTGAAGAGTGAATGCCATACCCTGAATAATACATTTAATTTAAACTTATTTAAAGATGTGCCAGTTAGTTTTCTCATTTGAATTGTTTTACATTTGTCATTTCGGGGCCTTTTACGGCTTACTACATGTATCTAGTAAGGGTTTTGCTCATGGTTAAAGGCTGTACAGTGAACTATAGTTGTCATCTTCCTCATTTAATGGTATCTGGTGGAGAGATGTCTCATTGGCAATCTTACCACATCTTCTTATTTTTATATGAAGGTAGAATACCAATATTGAATTTTTACATTGATTTATAAATGTTCATGAATGTTAAGGATGTACTTAGGTGAACTTAAAAAAATCTAGAATTTAAAATTGATACTATAAGTCAAGGAACAAAATAAGCTAAAATATTGATAGGTAATGGAGCTCCTTTTCGAGATATTTTGTTTTTTAAAATGGCGGGAAAAGGCTGACTTGGACTTGTACCTTATATTTGCATTGGTATTATTTGGGTCTCATTTCGAAAGAAAAGAAATCTAGAATCTACTTAAATTTTGGTAAATGACCTTTTATGAGCTATTGAAGTCTTATATGAAAAGGAAAATGGGTGTTATGGGGCAAAATATTTTACCCTGTATCGTAGGAAAAAAACCAAGGAGTCCGAACATTTGACAAAAATTCCTAAACCTCACCTAAGTACATTCTTAAGGAGTCTCAATCGCTCATCTTGTAAAAATATGCCTTTTTGGTAACTACTTTACCTAAATATACATTCAGTTATGTTTGCTTATCTATCTTTATGTAGTGGCATTTTTGAAGTTTTGCTTTGATGATCATTTTCACTGTTAACAGATTATAATTCTATCTATTCGATTTGTAAGATAATTGGAAAAATTATAAAAATTGGTAGAAAAATTGTCATTTTAAGTTAGAGTCTGACAATTTCTGGCAAATGTTGACTTATATAAACTAGTGTGACAATTTGGCCATGTTGACTTAATTGCAGATCTTACTTACTGATCATTTTTGCTTTTTAAAGTTTCTCTCTTTCTACTATTCTAGTTCATGACAATAATGCAAAAAATGGATAAAAATCATCATTCAGGGGCAATAACTCCTATAGGGAGTTGGTTGGCAATTTCAACAGTTCAACTTATTTGCAGATCTTATTGTGCTGAAGATTTTTTGCTCTTGATGGAATCCTTCTTTAAGTTATCTATTACAGTTTCTGTAAAAAAAAACTCAAAAATGGATAAAAATCATCTTTTAAGGACAACAATTCCTTTTGAGTTAAGGGGTCCACTGAAGATTTCTTTAATGTGGATTTAATTGAAGATCTTATTTTACTTAACATTTGTTTTATTTACTTTTAATCTCAATCAATTATAGTTGCTACACCAACAAACAAAAAATGCAAAAATGGGGGTAAAAATAATCATTCAGTTACTTTTTAAAGTTTCCCTCTATCTGTAATAGTTTTCAAGATGATAATTAAGAATTGATTAATATTTGCTGTGCATCTAATGGACCATTGCTATTTTCCTTTACAACTGTCACTATAATTTTTCTTAAACAAACTCATTTTTATATACTTGGTGCATATCTTTCATATTTTAGGAGTGAATCGGACAAAACAGAAAAGTATTATTATTTGCATTACTCGAAATGAGAGTAGGTTTTGATAAATGTAAAAGTTACAAAAAGAAAATGTAGCCTGGGACCCTAGTCCAATGTTTGCCTCAAACTGCTTATGCATTACTGTTGAGAAGTAAACCTTATTTTCATCCTGTTGTAACTTATCTTACGGGTTTAAATGACAGTTGTAATGACAATGTTTATCTACTGTAAACTTTCAAAACATCTTTTTTTCCTTCCTATTTAGTGATAAAAAAATGAGATATATAGATATATCACAAACTCAATTATATATAGACTAGCTTATGACTATAATTGAAATAGATGTTAGAATTACAGCAAACAAACAAAGAATAAATCATATTAACAACTTCAGATTGGCTAACATGGCTAATATGGCTAATGAAAGTACTGTAAAATGGACTGATTTATGACAGATCACATTAATTTAAGATTAAACATAGGGAAAGATTTATTGCTTTGCAAGTTCAATAATTACTTTCTCAAGTGTTAAGTATCAAATTATTCATTTTAGAATTAAATAGCAAACGAAAATCAATCATTCAAATGATTTTCACATTTTTTGGTGGCCATGTTAAACTGGGTGGAGAAATTAAATTGGGACATTAATAGCATAATGTATTGATTTTGAATAATTTTGTGATATAAAGTAATATAATTGGACTTGAACAAATAATAAACTGAACTCTAAAACTAATTGACATGAATATGAAATTAAGAAAGTTTTATATCATCTGATAAACTAGTTTAAAGACAATTCTTCTAATATTTTGATCTCTATATTTTCTTGCTACCAATATTTTAAATTGATATCATCTCCATTCCTAGAGAAGTCTATATCCTGATTTTGACTTCATTTATATGTTTTATATGCAAACAGAACTGACATGGTCACAGTAAAATTGAGAATGGAAATGGGGAATGTGTCAAAGAGACAACAACCCGACCATAGAACAGACAGTGCCTGCTTGAAGTTGTTTTCTTACATGTATAATAGAAAAGAAAAGATATGTGTATCCATCTATGACACAAAATCAGTGCATACACAGCAAAAAAAAACACAAAAAGCAGAGGAACAGTACTTTTATTGTTGTTCTTCATCTTGAAGTCACAATGAGGCCTTCAACATAGAGCAAAACACCTCACTGCAAGTTTCCCCTGAGTGTTTTTATGCATATTATTTAACCCTACCTACAGAAATATGTAAAGTTTGTTATTTATCACATTTATCTTAGTATCAAAGGAACATTATCCCAATTCATATATACACTCCTATTCTCAACCTACTTTATATGCCTAACAAACACTTAAACTCTGCAGTTTTCCACAGTGCCATCTCTATCTTGACCAGGTATTTAAACTTTTGCAAGTTCACCTGTCCTATTGAATAGATACAATAGCTATTGTTCTCTGTGTAGTTTATTCTCTGGGACCTTTAAATTTCTTCTAAGAGAAATCTATCATTCATTGATTAAATTACCCAGTAAAAAAAATTTCTTATATATAGACAAAAATACTGTTTTTATACTCATTAACTGTATGTGATGATGTAGTTATTCAATATTAATAATATATTTTCATTCAGTTTAATATAAACATTGATTCAATCATAAAAATTTGATTTCTGACAAAACTTTCAACATTGTTCCTTTTAAAAAAAAATTTGTTTGACATGAATAAGAACTTGAAAATAATGATGTTTCAAATTAGATCTTCTTAAATGTATTCTTTAACTAAACAAAAAAAAATCAAATTTCAATAGGAACATTGATAAAACTTTTGTTAGAAATCAACTTTTTATGATTGAATCAATGTTTATATTAAACTGAATGAAAATATATTATTAATATTGAATAAATACATCAGCACACGCAATTAATGAGTATAAAAAAAGTATTTTTGTCTATATATAAGAATTTTTTTTTACACAGGTAATTTAATCAATGAATGATAGATTTCTCTTAGAAGAAATTTAAAGGTCCCAGTGAATAAACTACACAGAGAAAAATAGCTATTGTATTCATTCAATAGGACAGGTGAACTTGCAAAAGTTTAAATACCTGGTCAAGATAGAGATGGCACTGTGGAAAACTTTCATTGGGTTCGCAATAATGTTGTCCAAAACAACTGCTTTTACCTATTGGAATCTAGCATTTTGTGGGGGGGAGCAATGAAACCAGTTTTTTGTGTATCAAATCTTTAAAAGTAGCTTGCACATATTAAAAAAAATTCCTGCTTCTTCCTTTTCATTATTTTATAAAATTTTCCATTTTTTGGAAAATATATATACAGAATAAAATAAACTCTCTTTATTATGAACCCTGTACATAGTATGACTGAACTACTTGTTTTGAAATTTACAGATCATTCATTGTTCAACAACAAGCTTTTAAATTATCAACATAATTGGAGGGTGCTTTAGTAAGTGTACATATTGAATCTCTCTGAAAACCATTAAATCAGATTTAGCATGTTAAACAACCCAATTAATTTTCAACTAAGCACTCTAAAATTGATTTTATTGTGAAGGCAAAATGTCAATTTTTGGTGTAGTTGTATTGTTGCTTTCTATTTAGTTAATCTCAAGTCTTCTTTAAATCATACAAAACTGGTGTGGCCTAATTTACACATGATACAGATTTTTAAAGGTATTTCTTTTAATAGTTTTTGCAATTAAAATACATTTGTACATATAAAACGGTTAAAGTTACAATATTTCATTAAAATAACATTAGAAATAAAAGTTCATCTTCACCAGATTTTCAAGAATGAACAACTCACAGCAATCCATGATTTTCAGATAGGGGGCATAATATAAAAACAAATTCATAATTTTTGACGGACATATATATTCAATTATAAAATGCTATTTTTATCTACAAGATGAACAAATGACAGAGGAAGGAAGATATGTTTTTCTTTGTTTAATTTTATTCAAGACCATGGGACCCCTTCTCCTTGCTTTTGCACCTGCATGGATTTATTATCTAATTGTACACCTCAAATACTTCTTGGAAAATTGTTTAATCCTTTGAAATCACAGGGACATCTTACACAGCTTTTAAGTTATAAATCTTGTAATGTAAAGTATGTGTTTTGTGGCAATGCAAGTATGGTCAGGACTCATTTAATCATATCTTGTTTATCTTTAACTTTTGACCACTTGGACATCAGAATGACCCTACCACTTGGACACAAGAATGACCTAGAAACTTGACACACCGATTACAAATATTTTGATATGAGCTTATTCATCATGCTTACAGAGACATATATACACATGTGTATATATGTCTCTGATGCTTATAAGTGGTTAAATTGTCACTTTGTTAAGAAACTGAAATTTAAATGGCTTATTGTCTCTTGTTTCTTTGCAATTTAAGTACAAAAAAATAATATTCGTTCTGTGAGTTTCATTAATATTTTTTTGCAAATTCATCTCATTTAAAAGTCAAAATTGAGAACAAGTATCTTAGGGTATTTTGCATGGCATTTAAAATGGGTGCATGATAAAAAGAAAACTTCAACATAAAACACAGAATAGTATCGTTTACCTTATTTAACAGAGGGTCTCTTAACAGATCAACTCCTCTGACCCTGGGTCGGGCAATTTTTTCATCAGTAGCAGACGCATTTTGATCCATGTTGTTTGTAAAATCAGCTGGAAATACTGCCCTCTGGAAAAGAAGAACAGATAAATCTGTTTCCCGCGGATTTTGTAACTTGCGATAAACTTATGTCCCAGGTGACAATAAACTAATCCAGTAACATGACTCTAAATTATAAGAATAAAACGAGATGTTCTGTAATCATAAAAAGTAGACACCAAATAACACAATGAAAACAGAAAAACAAATTCTAACTGTCCCCGTACATGCAGTTTTCCACCAAATGAGTACATAATATTTGCCAGTAATTTCGGTGTCAAAATTAATCTTAAATTTTCTGTAAGATTTTTTCTGGGATTGTTGTTTGTCTACAACTAATATTCTTTTTTTTTTTTTTGGGGGGGGGGCTTCAATACTACCATTTTTTCTTATACTATTATTCATGTTTCATTAATTGTTTTTTTTTTTCAAGTTATGATCCGCTTCCCTTTTTTATTAAAATGTCTCTCTCATTTCAGTTACTTTCGATATAAAGAGAACGTCAATGAGAAAGCAACCCAACGGCAAACATTTTTAGAAGACAAATAGAGGGCAACCTACAATCTTAAATTAAAAAAAATACAGATGTCAAGTATTAAATCTTCCCCAGTCAGACTAGTAAAATGTATCAGCAGCATACTGAACTTAACAGAACAATCAAACTAATAAGTGTCATTAAAATTATATTCTCCTAATACTTCTTGGAATATTTTACACTGCTATAGCATCAACTCACAAAGTTAAAAAAACAAAAAAACAAACGTACTCACAAAGCAAACTGTTTTTACAATTACATTAATTTAATCCTGCGCTTAGGCTGATGACAAAAAAGCACAAGGTGTCAGATGAATTTATCCCGTCAATTTATATGACTATACAAATATATTACTAGTATTCAATAGAACATGATTTTCCTTCCAAAATCAACATTTAAATCGAACCCGTGACCCCTGGAATGCAAAGCAGCCGTTCTACTCCAACGCAATTAGAAGATCGGTGACTGACTGTGCCAAGGGTCCCGGGTTCGATCCCGACTGGTACATTGCCGGGTATATTTTGGAAGGAAAATCAATCCCAGCTAGCTGTTACATGTATGTTGGGCATCTCAGCTGAAAATTCCACATTGAATAAAAGAGAATAAAGGAAATGGACCACTATGACAAGCCTTTTAAACACAAGACTCACTGTAAAAGATCCGTCGCAGTATAATTCACCATCTCCAACCACCACCAACTCACCCGGCCTTCACTGAAATACTGAATTGTTACCCTTACATTTGCCTACCACCACCCCAGTGACTTTCAGTCTGGAAAAAATTATTCTATACATTTTACCTAAGTATTTTTTGTGTGTGTGAAATTTCAAATCTGAAATACCTGAAATGACTTTAACACATTTATTATGTGTAATAGTTGTCTAAGATTCAACAAATAAACTTAAAAATGCGACAAGAATTGTGTCCCTAAAAGTTTTGTTGGGTTATGATATTTTATGTTGTGTATAGTCACCATAATTCCGCGTTCCTAGGTACCAACACTTACATTTGGTAATATACTTTTGGCATGGCTCGGTATTTATACATCCCGCCATTGTGTTATTGTGCTATGGTCATTTTTGTTTTCTGGTCTTTCATTTTTGCTGATGTACTTTTTCTACATAAGCAAATGCCTGTGCCAAGTCGGGAATATGACAGTTGTTTTCCATTCGTTTGATGTGTTTGAGCTTTTGATTTTGCCATTTGATTTTAATTTTCCTTGGAGTTCGGTATTTTTTTAAATTTTACTGTTTACAACTAACCTTGATAAATGCTACTACAATTTATATCCTGTGTTGCTTTACTGAAAACTTATTATTTTTACATAGTCCATGACTAAACAGTTTTTGTTTGTAAACTTATGCATTATACTGATTGCATGACTAGATATATCACTATAAAATGGACGGATACTCTCAAGTGTCCAGGAAGTACTTTTGTAAAACAGACTGAGGAAAAATTGAATAATTGACAATACGCGATTGTTTATTTTCATAAAACTTCCTGCCAATACTTGGTATAAGTTACATCAAAGATTTCAGTAAGGAGAACTTGACTAGAACGTGCCTGTGACGACGTACATTTACTTATAAAGGTCCTTGTTTAAGTTTTCAATAATAAACTTGATGATGATTGCAATGTTTATTTCTAGACTAAACTGAACTCAACTTTAAGAAATTAGTTATTTTTGAAAATAAATAATATAAAACCTGAATGGTTATACATATTATCAACCACTTTTCTAGCTAAACAACTTTTGACTGGTGACTTTTTAAGGCAATCGTTGCAACTTTGCGAAAATGAGGTCCATGTCCATCAGAAGTTACATTACTAGTATCATATATAACCTTGTTTTTTGTTTTGTGTTTATACTTGTAATTCTTGACTGTTGTGTTAATATTGTGTTACATTTTGTGTTTTTACTTGACACATATTGTAAGTTGCACTCCCAACCAAAAATATTAACTGTTTTTTAAACAGTAAGGAGTATCGAAAAGTAAAGTTATCTCTCTTTGGTCATGATCTATTTCAATGTTAAAAACAAATTAATATTATGTTCACATACGGATTTCATTTGAAGTATGACTTCCACTTGGACAAATTTGATAGGACATGGTACTTCACAACAAGATTGTTATGGTAAAATTGTTTATAAAGAAAATAAGTAAAAGAAATGACCTTCATTTTCGCTGAAATAGTATAATACATTATTATTTAGGGACCAACTGAAGCCCGCACCGGGTGCGGGATTTTCTCGTTGTGTTGAAGACCTATTGGTGGCATTGGGGAGTTTTCTGCTCTTTGGTCGGGTTATTGTCTCTTTGAAACATTCCCCGTTTCCATTCTCAATTTTATTCAAAATTATTCTTTTGACTGTATAGACGTTTTGAAAAATGTTATTATCGTTGTTGATGCACAATTGCATATATTGATTCGCTTGTTTACAATTTGAATCTTCGGGTGGTGGATTTTTAGTAGTCCCAGTTGAATCTATCCGAAACTTGCCAACACTCGGAGAGTTTGAGCTCAACATATGATATCGATCTGTTGACTTTTGAAAACCCTAAGTTGCATTTCCTTGTGTTTAATTGTGTTGCTGGGTTGCTGCTTCACTAATCAATGCCTCACATCTACTTTAATTTTTCAGATTTGCTTAGAGGGATTAGGACAGCAAACCGTTATTAGCTTGCTGTAAAAGTTGCCGATTAATCCTTGCAAAAAGACACAAAAAAGAATTAAGGCACACGATACTTCCTTGTGACAAAAAGTTGGTTCGTGAGAGTACCAACAATTCTGATGTAAAATCAAAAAAGAGTGCAGTTTGAAAATTCGACACATGAAAAACGCAGGAAAAGTTCAAGACTAGTATTAATACAAAATCATATATGGACCAACTACTAGCCTTTGTTAGTCTTCTGTTTGTTTTATTTTGGTTCATTTGTATGTTTCATCATTTAGTGTGGCGTCCATTTCCCTGTACAAGAATGCACTATTGTTTAGGGGCTAGCTGTAGCCCGCCTCTTGGTGCGGGATTTTCTTGATGCGTTGAACACCCATTGGTGGCATTTTTTCTACTCGTTGATCGGGTTGGGTTGTTGTCTCTTTGACACATTCCCTGTTTCCATTCTATATTCTATGTTTTTATGTTACTCGTTACTGGTTTTTGTTTGGTACTTCGTATTGCCATGATCTATTGAGTAAAGCATGCATGACATCTGCAACTGATTTTACAGTTTATTCTTCTGTTGTGCTACTACACCACTGTCCCAGGTTAGGGGAGGGTTGAACGCTCACAAACATGTTTAACCCCGCCACATTCTTTATGTGCCTGTCCAAATTCAGGAGCCTATTTTTCAGTGGTTGTTGTTAGTTCATATCTGTCATACTTGTTTTTCGTAAATTGCATTCTGCATTGTTTCACATTTTTTTAAGGTCGGAGCCTTTTATGCTCTGACAATACGATATAGAGATTTTTTCCTATTTCAAAGACCTATATTTGCTTATATATATATCTTCGTCATTTGAACTGTAGTTGATAGTTGTCTCATTGGCAATCATACCGCGTCTCCTTTTTATATGGTCCACATTAACACAATTTAGCCGAAATATGCATAGTATAGTCCTTACAAGTACACCTTACAGCACAGTTGCTCAGAGGGAATCATTCTTTCCAAGGACAAATTGAGACTGGAATGCATTGCCCACTGATCTGCCTCGGCCAAGACCCTTGAATCATTCGAGGCTCTATAGTCAGTTACTTGATTGAATATGAATCAGTTGGTTTTTACAAGCACTTTTTGATCTGTACAGAAACATTTTTGTTTGTTAGTGAGTTAATTATTATATTGATTCATAGTAAATAAGCGTAGGCGCAAATCGCTGTTCGACCAAAAGCGACAGTAAAATAAAAAAATCATGTCCAAATTATGATGCAGGCCACCAAACGGCATGCAGAAACAAAAAACTTCAAACTTACCAGAATTGATACAAGTCTGACATTTCCAAGGAAAGGATGTTTTCTGAATTCTGCTAATTTCAGAAAATTACATACTTTTGTTAGCATCTATCCGTCCGACATGTAACCAGGAATTACAACTATGACGTTAATGTAATTGTTACATACGACGATACGTTAGAAAGTGAATGATTAAAGCATGGTTATTTAGAATCAGATATGAATATAAAATACAAAGTAAGGTCTATTGAAAAGCTTTTAACCGGCATACATAAGACATAAAACACATAAAACAGAAAGCACAGCATGCATAGCATAAATACTGTTATCAAAGCACAGCAAATTATAGCAAATGATAAGCAAATTAAAGCTTCATTTCAGGGCCTGTTATAGCTATGGGTTTTTCTCATTGTTGAAGGCCATACGGTGACCTAGAGTGGTTAATTTCTATGTCATTTGGTCTCTGGTGTATAGTGTTGTATCATTGGCAATTATACCACATCTTCTTATTTTTATATAAAAGCAATATAAAATAATTTAATCAAAAGGCGTAAGTTCTGAAAATTGACTTGACCGGGATGATAGGCGGTAGTTCTTTTGTCTCTAGAAAATGGTAGCATGTTGAGTATAATATAAAAAATTGTCTTTGCGACAAACTCTCTCCTTCTCTCTCTCTCTCTCTCTCTCTCTCTCTCTCTCTCTCTCTCTCTCTCTCTCTCTCTCTCTCTACACGGGCATGCATATGCATTGCCGGTGTAGTTATGCATCCTGCACATCGAAGTCGATACCCTTTCAGTAGGGGTAATTAAGTCAAGCGAGAGAAGTGTCTTTGCATGAATCCTTCAGTATTATATACAACTGCCACCCTACGAAATTAGCAGGAGAGGAGCTCACTTCTAAATATAGTCAGATATAAACATATGGCAGACTTACCATTTTGGTTTCAAAATATATTCCTTCTTTTGAACACAACCATGTAAATCTTACGACGGATTAAAACAGCTATTGATTAATTATTTGTCCTGGAATTAGAGCTTAATGTCACTGAAGTACTTTCAAAGAGTCGTTTTATATTGATACATTTTCCGCATGTTTCAATATTAAGAAACGGATTTTTAAGACATCAAAAAATGACGCATTGCTTTTAGCGTTCTGAAATTTAATTTATATTTTGAACGTGTCTTTCATCTTTTAACCTTCGTTTTTCCAGAAAAGAATTCTTTTCATGAAACTAATCAGTCTTAAGAAACTAATTTCGGCTACTTTGTCTCGTGGGAATTTTATTTTGCTTCTGTAATTTCATAATGTCGGAGGATATTTTAAAGCTAGATTAACAGACAATTATACAATAACAGGATAGACATGTGGTTTATACTTTAATGAGACAGCAACCCAATGACAAGAAAAAAAAACAGGAATCATCTAGTGATCAACGTACTGTCTTCAACAATAGATGCATGTCTATGCAATATGCATGTCATGAACTAGTCAAAATTGTCATTAGTCTAGCTACACAGCATATACTATCAAAGATTTGCCATTTACACTGTCGACAGTTGAATGACCGTTCTATAAAAGACACAACAGCACTAAGTTGGTAAGGTGTTGATGGATATAATATTTTTAACATTGCTTACATCCAGTTTTAAAAACGTTTGAGAAAAATAGTGTAAAATGTTGTAAAACGATTTTTGTTGGATTTGTATCAATTTTACAATTAAATAAAGAAGAAACGAGGCATATCAGCTATAGTATATTATAGTTACACTCACCATAAGTCTTCAGATAAAAGTCTTATGACAGAATGACTTTCAAAGTGTATTTGAATGTTAAATATGAGTAATAAAAATTGTCATAGATCTTGTAAAACATCAATTTTTATTATTTTTTGGATACATATACATGTTATATTTCATCTTCAAAGTAATTCAACATGAATAAACATTTTGAGGTTAAAAACTACTTGTTGTTCTATTTTTAGCAGCAAACATCTATCTTTAATGAGCATCAAAGTCACTTGAAAATCATATTTAAAAAACACTTTGTCCAATGGGCAATCAAGGTGAGCTAATGAAATCCCTGGACGTCGTTGTAAATAAAAAAAAATTTCTTTTCCTCTGAAATTGCAATTTCAACAAAACTCGATCGGAATTGATGATATCTATTATAAAGTTTGCCCTTTTTGTTTACTAACCAACCAACATGAACGCCATAGCTAAAAATAGTAACTAAGGGTAAAATGCATGTAATTGTCCAATACAAATGTATCTTGAAAACCATTTGCAGAAAAATTTACAGGGACACACACAAATGCTCACAATGCCAAGATCGAACAGCTTTCCAGCTCAATAAAAATTATCAGGTGGGCGACTTCCTTTTTGGATTGAGCTTCCTTACGATTTTCGTGCTTTCTCTATTATCTCTAATAGATATAAGAAGATGTGGTATGAGTGCCAATGAGACATGCAACTCTCCATCCAAGTCACAATTTGTAAAAGTAAACCATTATAGGTCAAAGTACGGTCTTCAACACGGAGCCTTGGCTCACACCGAACAGCAAGCTATAAAGGGCCCCCAAAATGACTAGTGTAAAACCATTCAAACAGGAAAAGCAACGGACTAATCTATATAAAAAAACGAGAAACGAGAAACACTTATGAACCACATCAACAAACGACAACCACTGAACATCAGGAAAAATTATAACAGAAAAGTATAAACTGAAATCAGCAAAAAGAACAACAATCCAGCAGTAAAAAAACTACAAAAATTATTTGAAAATCTTGTGATATTGTCTTTAAACGATAATTTGACCATTGTTATGGCGTTAGCGTATAATCGCAAAAGCTAAAGCAGATGGACAGAAACAGAAGATTACAAAAACGAAGAAGAAGAGTTTCAGGAAACAATGCTAGATGTACAGAAATTGTAAACGTTGTAGAAATGGTCAGCATGGCAAAAAAGAAATGCGAATAAATCACATGAACAGAATTGTCAATTGGCCGTTTAGTAGAATTATTGCCCTTTTATGATTTTTTGGACCATTTAGTTTTATTTATAATTACCTTGAAAATAGTAATTGATAGGTAGAAACTAAAATCTAGAAAACGTTTCATTCTAATTTGATGTGTTGACTGCTTATTGGAGAACAATTTTTTAAAGGGGGGGGGGGGGGGGGGGGGGGGGAGGGGGGTGAAAATGTCCTGATTTAATTGCATCTTAATTTTTACTTTACGGAAATGACTGTAATGAAGAAGAAATAATTTATTGGCTTTAATTTTTTTCTTAAATGCACACTGGAAATGCTGTGTATTTGAAAATATGAAACTGTATACATATATTCATGGACTTCATCTTAAAACTCACTAATCCTAGAGAAACCGGATTTTTTATTCGCATAGAAACATCGAACAATCAATGTCTTGAATCTTATATGTATCTGAGATATGTCAACAAATTTAACGGTTTTCACAACATCGATCTTTCGTTAAACTTTCACCATTCAGGAATAAATCGTTAAAGTAAACAGTATTCGGTATTAAAAAGATTTACACATATCTACAAATTTCTCCCATTACAAGACAATTTAATCCCTTACTTTTCCATTTATCCTATAGTCTATCTTAAAACAGTCATAGACGAATAATGGCCACGGAGGCTTGGAAAAATCATCTTTATGTCCAGGATTTAAGACTTGCATCTGAACTATTCGCAATTGAACAGGTATACTCTTTATCTAGCATATTGACATTTTAGAATTGAACAAGCCAGTCTTTGCAACACACAAAGGGTTTGCGTGTTTTGATGTCGATTCCTTTAGTATTTTAAGCTGTTTATGTGGGGCTGAAAAAACGACCAATCAGTTTTATGGTCGTATATACACAATTATACAAATATATATATTGGCTTGAAGATATGACATTTCTTTCACTCACAGACACAAAATCAAAAAAAGTTAATTTTGTCAATCAACCTACTGGAACTCGAATATTTAAGAGTGTATTATATTACTTCAATGTTTTTTCAATTATTTTACATATTCTAAGTCAAAATTTTATTCAGCGCTTGTTATTCCGTTGAATACACTTTATAGGAAATATTGACATGTTTTAGTAAATTTTTGCATAAAATGACATCCTTAACTGAAATGAATAAATTAATATCCAGAATAACTTACATGCAATAGAATTTTGGTTTTGGTTTAGAATACCATTCTAATATTGTTTTTTTTCCATATAACTCTTTCATACATCCTTGGCTTTGAAATATCTGGTGTTGAGCGTTCTTGATGAAGGTATGTCAAGAAAAGCGCTTCGGGCGTATGAAATTTATAAAGCGGTGTTTTCATTTTGTGAATAATTACTCAAACTTTTGCAAAAATATATCAAAATTGCAGGTTTTAGTCATAGAATGCATTTATAAAATCGTAAGATGTTCGAAGTATGCCAAAATAATGATCAAACCTTATCATAGTACACATATGAATCAATATGATACTGTGCATTTGAGTAACATTTATTATACTTTAAGAAAATTATCCTAGTGTGAGATAAAAGAAAAAGTCATCAGGTTTACCAGGATTGTGATTAATTTTGTACGTCGCCGCGTGTTTCGTCTACAAAAGACTCACCAGTAACTTACTTACTTACCTAGTCCTTGCTTAGGACAAGTTTCCTCCACTCTTCTCTGTTGTTTGCTTTTCTTTCCACTGTGCCCCAGGTATATCCTCTTTCCTTTAATTCATTTTCTATAGTGCGTCTCCATGTTGTTTTTGGTCTTCCTCTTTTTCTTTTTCCTTCTGGTGTCCATCTAAGGGCTACATTGGTCATGTCTTCAGATGGTTTGCGACGAACATAACCAAGCCACCCCCATCTCTTTTGTATCAACAAAGTCTCCATGTACTCACCAGTAACGCTGGAATGAAAAAAGTTAAAAGGACAAATAAAGCACGAAGTTGAAAAGCATAGAGGGCCAAAAATTCCAAAAGGTTTTGCCAAATACAGATACAGTAAAATTCAGTGGGAAATTAGTTCTACCTGTTCAAATTTTTCCACCTTTAACCTTCCTTTCTACATTCTCGTACATATCGTGTGCCCTGATTGGCCATGACATCCACGTTGATAAACCTGCAGTATCGTCCTATATTCAGGGAATCCTATAAATAAGGAGCATGTGTATTTTACCCAGAAAGACAGCAACATTGAAAAAAAAAAATATTTAAAGACGTCTAGAGGTCAACATCTACAATGACAGATAGTGTCAAAATATGTTTAGCTTTAAATAGTTCTAAGTTTAGACTGTTAGACACTGCCACATATAAGCCTTCAATAACAATTCTACATTTGAAAAAAAAGATAAGAAATAGATGTGATATAGAGCAAGCCACAAAAAAGTTGCGACCTTGACGTGGAACAGACTCAGTAACGTGTGGACCAGTTTTTAAGTAACTTAATCTTTTAGTCCTGCTTGATTTCGAATAATGTATTATATAGACTGAGTCAAATGATTAAAATCAATTTAGATGCCTTTTAAACAACTCTTGGCTGAATATGAGTTCATAATAAAGTCTTGGGCTTAGATTTTTACCCGATGTTTGCTTCAAATCATACAGACTTGATCTCTTTTTATTCATACAAATTATTAAAAAAAAATCTTGTCTCCATCATTTCCTAATTTTGAATTTCCCACATTCCCGTCCGTTTGGATTTCCACGGTAAAACGATTTATTCCACGTATGCATGGCCAAAATAAGTACATTTTCCATTCATTGTTGTGTTTTGTTATTAACCTTTCCTTTTATCTATTTGATTGTTTATTACTCTCTGTTTGTTTTTGCGCTTTTGTTATACATGCGCATCGAAACAGAAAAAAACCCACAAACAAACAAACAATCAAACAAACAAACAAAAAAAAAAAAACAAAAATGTCTTTCTTGTCAGTTCAGTTGCGTGTTATATATCTTACACCAGTTGTTTCATTGTGGCTAGTGGTTCAGTTACTTTTGATATTAAAAAATGACCACTCTAAACAGAGACAATATATGTCTCTGCTCTGAGCAAGGTCATGATATTTCAAGTTCATGTCCTTCATGGAAGTAGCACGCTGGTACACGATAAATGAAGAAACACCATTTGTACCTTATAATATTTAATAGATATCAATTTAAAGTTTTCCAGGACCCAAATGTGAAATCTATTTTTCTTAAAATCCATTTACTAAATAATACTGAGAATTTGGCCATCCATTATTTAAAAGTGACTACAAATAATTTCAGTCTATTATCACTCAATTGCTAAACGAAGATGTTTTAGTCTTTAAGAGAACGTTCGTACAATCTCAAAATTTAAATTTCACGATTAATTAAAAGACATAAGTACCACTTATTAAAGTGTGCATAATAATTGCAAAAAACTTAGTGAAAATTTAATCACTATTGATTGCGGATTTCAAGGCCCATTAACGGATCGATTACTTTGGCTTATTTAATTTCTTTTATCACATTTAAAACTTTTTTCATTTTTATTAAGTTGTTTGGAAAGATTATTAGTAACATAAATATTTACAACTCAAACGATTGAAAATTGAGATTTCGTTAAAAAGGAAACAGTGTTTACATCATTCTTTTACTCAATACCATTTCCCCGCGGAAACGTCACAGCACGCGACGAAAAATTGGAAATCCAACCGGAAGAGGAGCACGTTTTCACATGTAACCTTGGGAAAACGACGTTAGAAGATGATTCTGTGTTATTTTAGATGAGTGATAAGGTTTTATAGGTATATGGCGTTCATTTCAGCACCCACACTTTGTGAAATAACATATGATTTATCCGAAGAGGAGAAAAGTTACACACCTTTTCGATATCAATGCCGGTCCGCTCCTGGGACACGGGCAAATGTTCAGAGCCCTTCAGGGTACAGTGAAGTTACTAATTATAGTCTTCCAACAGGATTGACCGTTACTTACTATGAATATCTTCGTTCTCTTTATGACTCAAGGATACACAGTGCAAACAAGGCAAGTACATCGTGGGCGGATCCAGGTTTTTAGGTTCGACGACTTCCCACTTTCAGGTTTATGAATGAATTGCCCTGTTTAACCTGGGAACAGTATATATATGTAGGACTCAAATCTATGGTGGGTTCCAAATCTATGGCGGATTCCTAATCTATGGTAAATATGACGTCATGCCATCCCAAATCTATGGCAAAAAATTTACACTCCTAATCTATGGCAAGTTTTTTAAATTTTCTAATTATGACGTCATGCCATCCCAAATCTATGGCAGATTTTTTACAACCCAAATCTATGGCAAATTTTGTAATTTCCAAATCTATGGCGGATTTTTGTTGATTTAAAATCTATGGCAAATGTCGTGCAAATGGAAAACAATGCAGTATATACGACCAATGACTTGTCTAAAACAAATGGAGATAAATGACAACGTAAGAGTGTGTATAAACACTAGTGAAATAAACATGTTATAGCTGACTATGCAGTATGGGCATTGCTCTTTGTTGAAGGCGGAACGGTGACCTATAGTTGTTAATTTCTGTGTTTGGTCTCTTGTGGTGATTTGTCTCATAGCAATCGTACATGTCATACCACAACTTCTTTTGTATATTGTATAAATTATAAACCACATCATGACAGTAACCAAATTTATAAATGATCAATTTAAAAAGCTTAATAAAGACTTCATGATCTTGAAATGATGTGTCCCGTAAACATAAGCATTTTCTACTCTGTGCATGGTCATGTTTAACCGACACATTAACCAAATAGTAAGTCATTAAACAACAAGAAAGCAGTTTCTGTTTGTAAAAAAAATAAACACTTTGACTCTTCACATGCTATTTATTTTCTCCTGATCACATCTTTTTAATTTGATGACGATTTAAATCAAATTTGTATCCTGTAATTTGATCTGTCACTTTATACACTTTTCCAGCAGTAGACGCTGAAATTGAGTCTATGACCCCTTTCCTGAAATATCCTGTACTGAAAACTGCGGTGCCTTTGTTCATCGCAGGATTCGGTCTGTACATCACATTTTGTCCCTCTTCCGGATAGTAGGTAATGTCTTCCCTCAAACCATCGGAAAACTGCTCTAGTGGAAAAGCTGAAATTGTTTCCCGGTGAATTTGTTTATAAAAATCGGTGAGTCCAGTGTTAAATACCGGTAACTGTTTTTGATTTACATTCTACAAAAAAAAATAGTCTATAAGTATAAACAAAAAGTATATGTTGGCTGAGTGAAATCAAATCTAAATCATCTAGATAGATATACGAAGATGTGGTATGAGTGCCAATGAGGCAACTCTCCATCCAAGTCACAATTTGTAAAATTAAACTATTATAGGTTACAGTACGGTTTTTCACACCGAACAGCAAGCTATAAAGGGCCCCAAAAATGACTAGTGTAAAACCATCAAACGGGAAAGCCAACACGGTTTACTTATTTTTAGGTTAAAAAAATATATGCAAAGTGTAGCAGTTTTAAAATAAAGTTGATATACTAGTAATAACCGTACAAAGCAAACTAAAATTCAACTTTTACATTTTGCATTTGAATGGTTCAGCATTATTAAAAGTCTTATACATGTACATGTATACGTGCAGTCACAACACTTTTAAAGATTTCTATCAAATGCATCAAATTTTATGTTATATAGGACAATATTTTAAAAAGTACATCATACAGTTACAAACCTATTCTATACAACAGTATGTAAACAAAATTATTACATATTATGCTTACATAACGAGCAACAAACTACTAAGGCACAAAGTTTAAAATATAGGACATTTAAAGACAAATCCCAACAAAATCACATACCTGTGGATGAACTGGTACATTTTCTTTATTTTGCTCATTATAAAACTTTCTCTGATACATTTGTTTGTAGTATGGACTAACATTTTCCTACAAAAAAATAAACAGAATATTTCGTGTTATTTTGTGCACAATTTATCACTTAATATTTCACTGAACAAATAATACATTAATACACATGTAAAAATATTCGTCTAATCTGTAGGTTATACGGAAACTCATACAACAATAGGTTTTTCTATTTAAAAAAAAAGATATTTATGTATTGGTTAGGAACAAGTACGTACTCTTAAGATCTAATGTGTTGGTTTTCTTTCTTCTTCTTTTTTTTGGCGTGTGTTGAAAATTATAAACAAAGTAATGCACAAGGCTTAACATACTTACTTGCAAAATAACAGTTTGTGAAAATGATGGTTCGGGCACTACAAAATCATTTTCCTGGGTACAATCTGGAGGTAAATTGCCATGTTCTTCATTTACGCCATGGTCTGCAAAATAAAAACAAAAACTAATCAATTAATTTACAGTTAAATATAGCTAAGCATATGTTAAATTTGCATTTATTTTTATCACATGTAAAACAAGTAATTGTATTCATTTTTAGAATTAAATTTATAATTTAAATTTGTGTACTTTTATTAGTTTTAAATAATGATTGATTGTTTGTTGGTTGCTTAACGTCCAGTGGCAAATATTTCATGCATGTTCAGGACGATAGCTTTAAGTAAAAAGTTCATGCATATGTGTTTAAATCTTACCATGTAAAGTGAGTTCCTCTTCATTATGATTTGTACTGGCGAATTGGTTTCCACCTGAAGCCTCAGTTAAGGATGAGTGTAGCACATCAACAGATACTTCTGGGAGTTCTTCCTCTGACTCATTTTCATCAACATCTAATTCGGCGTGCTCTAAAAAGTCTCGTTCTTCTTTAGTAAGAGAAGCATAAGGTACCTATAAATACAAAGGTATGTTGAAAAGAAGATGCTCTTTTTATAATAAAAAATAATTTTCAATTTCTTTGGTGTGAAAAAAACCGTTGTTTTGTTGGTTTGTCTTTATTTCCTGACATTCGGCAAGTTATAATTTTTAAATAAATCTATAATGTAAAAATCTATCTCAACCGCAAGTTAAAAAACAAATACTGATATGAATAATAACCCTAATCAAATTTTTCTTAAGACACGTCTCAGGATAGCTTATTTACACAGACTAGACTGCATATTCTTACAACTTAAGTCACTAGACGGCACATTGTCACGGTAAGAGACTTAACATTGACACAGCCTACGGCTAAAAATAGTACATTTGCAAACTGAAGCGCTATAGTGCACATGACACATTCTATGGTACTTGAATGCACATTGACACAGCCAACAGCCCTAAACGGCACATTGACAGCCTACGGCCCTAGACGGCACATTGACATAGCCTACGGATCTAGACGGCTAATTGACACAGCATACTGCCGTAGCCAGCTTATTGACACATCCTACGGTCCTAGACGACTTATTGACACAGAATAGCTGTAACATAAAGTAAGAATACTACTATAAATGACCTAATTACTAAGATTTTTTTATAACACAAAGACTCAATTTTTAATTTCCGAAATAATAATTTAAATAAAATTAACGAAGTAAAGTAAATACCTGATCATCAAGCGGCACAGCAAAATTTGGTCGACTAAAAAATAGCTGATATGGAGTCTTTGGACGTGTGGCCTTGTTTAGCCTGTTGTTATATGCGTAATAAAATTCAGGAAGTTGATCGGACCAGTCTGAACGTTCTGACATTTTAATTCTAAAATACTCAGTCAGTGTGCGATTAAAACGTTCCACTCTGCCCTGACTTTGTGGGTGGTATGGTCTACCATGCATTTGGACTGTGTCAAATTGTATTACAACTTCTTTAAGATGCGAGTTCCGGAATTCTTTTCCATTGTCAGACTGTAGAATACGTGGAGCTCCATATAGATAAATGTAACTGAGTACAACTTTGCTTATTTCAGTAGCACTTTTAGTTTTACATGCTTGGCCAAATGCAAATCTTGAAAAACAATCAACGATATTACATATGTACTGATATCCTTTATGAGGTGGCATCTTTTTTAGGTCAATTTGCCATCTTGAATTTGGATAAGTTGCTGGTATTGGGCGTCTTGTTCTTTCTGTTTTTGGTAGAGATATAGCACTTTTACATTGTTCACAGTCCACGTAAAGATCAAATAAAAGCTTCACGTTTTCCCTTACGACTGGGAAAACAAATCTTCGAATAGATTCATAAATGCTGTGAGATTTTCTGTGATCTAATGCATGATTCTTTTTTACTAGATTAATTAAATCCTCCTTTGAAAGACATTTCCTATGAGGAGTAGCTAGGTCAACACTTTTTTTATACAAATGATTCGAAGTCAAATCATAAAAATAATTTTCCAAATATTTTCTAACCATTCTATCGTTCAACTGTTCATTGCAAAACTTGATTATTTTTGCGGATCCCCATTTTGGATTTTCTGCTTTTAATTTGCAAATGGACACTACCTTTGCATAGTCCCTCCAAAACGCTTCTGGATTAGGGTCCTTTGAAACTGGTTTCTTCTTTTCCTTTGCTAATACAAAACCTTCATCTGGAATGGTGTTCATGGGTTCCACCATCTTCAAATTCGGCGGCGGCGACGACGTCATATGGCGTTATTTGATTGTGACGTTATATGTAACTCTTTTTCCCGGAAAAATAGGCAATTTCAAAATCTGCCATAGATTTGGAGAAAACAAAAACTGCCATAGATTTGAGACGGCATTACGTCATATTTACCATAGATTAGGAATCCGCCATAGATTTGGAACCCGCCATAGATTTGAGTCCTACATATATGTTCCTGGTTTAACCTTGGGTCAATGGGAAAAACATGTCATTGGGCATTGTGACGTGAATATATTTATTTTTTTCCCTGGAAAATTCATAATTGGAAGATCCTGTAGTGTATCTATTCAATGAACCCTGTATACACCTTATCTCTATTTGTCCGCCATTACTGGACATCACAAAGATTCCTGTAAAATTTTGATGTTACAATAGAAAATTTCTGAAGTCACAAAGGTAATTTAGTGATTGTTGTATGATGTCGATAGTTTAAGTGTCGCTGCAGATCCTAGGGTCAAGTGGATAGTTTAAGTGTCGCTGCAGATCCTAGCCCTAGGGTCAAGTGATGCAGATTCCCAAATGATGATAAGGTCTATTCTTAGAGTTGATTTAATTACTATCGTTTGAGAGTTGACCAATTCAATCAATTGTCTCATCATTTTTATGTTCGATGAATGTATCTATCATATTCGATAGTAAAATTGTTAAAAGTTGATCAATTAAATCAACTGCCTCTTCTCGTTTTCAATGGTAACAATCGTATTGATTGTATTCAATCATTACTATCATTTAAGAGTTGATCAATTCAATCAACTGTCTCACCTGATTTTCAAGGGTTACAATTGTATCAATTGTATTACAATCATATCAATCGTATTCAATCGTTACGATTGTTTTGAGAGTTGATGAATTTAATCATTATCAACAGCTAGTTTTCAATGGTCACTATTGTATCAAGCGTATTTGATGTATTTGGTAATAACGATCATTCAAGTGTTGATCAATCAATCAATGGTTTCTTCTCATTTTCAAGACCCCTGATTCAGTGATTATATGGATCAATCATTACGGTCTAAGAGTTCAATTCAACGATAGACACACATGATCAATTGTATCTACATGTATGGAAACGACCTAATGTACATGCAATTTTTATTGAGTTGAGATTTGGTAATCAATCATCGGCAATCATATCTGTCATAACGATCTAGTGTTTGCAATTTGTTTATTGAGTTGATTGAGGTGATATTTGGTAATCAATAGTGATCAATCGTATCTATCGTAACAGTCAAGGGTATGCACTTTTTATTGATTTGATTGAGTTGATATTTGTTAACCTGAGTCATAATCAGTCATATCTATACTAACAGTAGAGGATTTTCACTTTTTAATGAGTTGATTGAGTTAGTATTTGTTGATCAATCATGATCAATCGTACATTGTATCTTTTGTAACTATCAAGAGTTTGCAATTTTTAATGAATTGATTTAGTTGACAGCTGGTTATCAATTGTGATCAATCATATCAATGGTTACAATCTATAGACAGCTTGTAATGTTTTATTGAGTCACATTTTTGATTGAGCTGAAATTTGTTGTTCAATTAATGTTAAACTAGACTTAGAGTATCTATGATTTTAATTAGAGTTGACAATTGATGTCAAATTATTGTCAGTCGATTGTATTGTTTATGATCACACAATAATCGATTGTTGATTGTGGAATATTGATTGTGGAATACTGTACTGTAATGGAACTAAAGATGGATCTTTACATTTTTTATTCAAGAACAATGTTTGTTTTCTCTTTAATATTGTAATTGTTATTTTATTAATTATTACAATGTTATTTTAAATGAATAGTACATGTATAGGTTAAGAAGACAGATACCCAACAACTTAAAAAGTAGATTACAATCAATATACACTTACAATGTATTTATAAACCAGTTTTCATGATACATGTAGAAATTATTGCAAAAAGACCAGAATATGTTTTTATGCCCTACCTACGATAGTAGAGGGGCATTATGTTTTTCGGTCTGTGCGTCCGTTTGTTTGTCTGTCCGTCTGTCCCGCTTCAGGTAAAGTTTTTGTTCAAGGTAGTTTTTGATGAAGTTGAAGTCCAATCAACTTGAAACTTAGTACACATGTTCCCTATGATATGATCTTTTTAATTTTAATGCCAAATTATAGTTTTGACCCCAATTTCACGGTCCACTGACCACTGAACATAGAAAATAATAGTGCGAGTGGGGCATCTGTGACAGAGGAAAATGCAGCTTCGTTTATTATTTTGGACTTTAATATAAAATTCTCAATTTTGATATTTTGGACTTTAATTCTCTGTGTTTCATAATTTCTTTTTAATTTATGTTTTCGTTTCTATTTACATTTAATATCCAGGACTTAAAATCAACATGCTTTGATATGCAATTTAATTCTCAGTTTGGACATTGAGTGACATGTTTTATTCTATTAGCTAATTAGTGACATTATACCTTTTTCATTATTATATATTTTTAAATATCATAATCAGATTAGTAAATTAAGTTTATTCTTCAAGTTCTAAAAATAGTTTAATCCTTGTCAGTGAACAATATTACTCAAATTAATTGTTATTTGTTATGTCTATACTTGTCAATTCAATTGTGTATAAATACTTGTTTATAATTTTTATAAGCAAGATTTGGACTCAGGACTTTTCACTGAACACAGTCCATCTGTAATAAAAGTATTAGTATTCCATGCTGAATTATTGGTTTATTCATCGCTAGTTCCAGAGTCTCAAGAGTTAGTTTTCACCAGAGTTTCAGTGCTAAAGTTCTCATTGCTATTCACAGCAATCGTTCGTTGTGTGATCAGGTGCATCACACAGTTTCAGTAACAAGAGGCCATTCAGTCAGGCTCTTGTACACAACCTTACAAGTCACCCAGTTTCCCCGGTGACAGATTGGTGGACGACGACGGCGTGCTGACTTCTATGCTCAGCACACGATCCAGAGACCTCAAGCAGCCAAGCGAGTTCCCCAGACAAGTAGCGTAGACAATATTCAGCGATGGAGTACAGCTTACGACCACAATGGAGACCATGGAATGTCCAGTCAGGTTACAGTCCAGCATGTGGAAGATGCGGTAAATTTCACAAATTCTATTTATGCAATTCAATCAATCAGAGATGCTATTTGTGTGGAAAGTTCGGACATTATTCGAGTAAGTGTTTTTCAAAAGCAGCAAAGAACAGACAAAGTACACCAGTTCATGTAAAATCTCGAAAGCAAAAGGAGCGTGATACAGCTAGAATGACCAGCTACATTGAGCGCAAAAATATTATCCGAGCCTTACCGTTCTGTGGTATGAGAAATTCAGCTTTCGTTCAATATTTGGATATTGCAAATGTGCTTAAAACAGAACTAAATGGTGTTAAGCTGAAATTTTCAGAGGAAAAACGTAAAAATTCAGAACAACAAAAGTGCATCCAGGACTTAAAATTTCAATTGAACAATACAGAGAGTGTTAAATCCGAGAGAGACCAGTTAAAACAAGAACTTGAAAACATTCGGCAACACAAAGAACAAATTGCTTCGCCTATAAACGTACAAGAATATGTACATCAAATTCAGGAATTGCAAGACCAGGTTATTGAAAAAGACAAGACTGTGAAAATGGTCCAGGATCTTTACTATTTACGTTCCACCGAATTTACGGATGAAATACAAACATTGAAAAATGAAAAATCAGACCTTCATTCAAAACTGCAATTTCATGAACATTCTATCAAACAGCTGACAGAAGAACTTCAAAGCCTTCGTCATGAAAACTACATGTTGTCTTCCAGCCAAAACCAACAGCGACCCAACTATAACAACAGACACTATAACAACCGCAGAGGAGGCCGATTTAGATAGTGCTAAGTCCGAGGACGGACTTAATTGGGAGGAGAGGCATATGTGACAGAGGAAAATGCAGCTTCGTTTATTATTTTGGACTTTAATATAAAATTCTCAATTTTGATATTTTGGACTTTAATTCTCTGTGTTTCATAATTTCTTTTTAATTTATGTTTTCGTTTCTATTTACATTTAATATCCAGGACTTAAAATCAACATGCTTTGATATGCAATTTAATTCTCAGTTTGGACATTGAGTGACATGTTTTATTCTATTAGCTAATTAGTGACATTATACCTTTTTCATTATTATATATTTTTAAATATCATAATCAGATTAGTAAATTAAGTTTATTCTTCAAGTTCTAAAAATAGTTTAATCCTTGTCAGTGAACAATATTACTCAAATTAATTGTTATTTGTTATGTCTATACTTGTCAATTCAATTGTGTATAAATACTTGTTTATAATTTTTATAAGCAAGATTTGGACTCAGGACTTTTCACTGAACACAGTCCATCTGTAATAAAAGTATTAGTATTCCATGCTGAATTATTGGTTTATTCATCGCTAGTTCCAGAGTCTCAAGAGTTAGTTTTCACCAGAGTTTCAGTGCTAAAGTTCTCATTGCTATTCACAGCAATCGTTCGTTGTGTGATCAGGTGCATCACACAGTTTCAGTAACAAGAGGCCATTCAGTCAGGCTCTTGTTACACAACCTTATAGGTCACCCAGTTTCCCCGGTGACAGATCCATGTACTATGGACACAATCTTGTTTTTTAATATTTTTTTTCAGCAATAATAGTATACTACATGTACATGTAGCTGATATGTGAAAATCTTACAAGCTAGCATTGACTTTTTAGCGTGTAGATAAACATGGTCAGAACTGATTAAACATAAGATTTTTTATTTTATTTGTTTGTGTTGTTAGGTTGCATACCCATCAATGTGCATCCAAAATATCCTCGATATATAAATTTTAAACCAATAAGATTTATCGAATTGTTGACCTATGACAACAGATATCAAAATTCTCTGGAGTTGTTTGGAAAGAACAAACATGATTTTATCTTAAATGCCATATCATCCATTCAACTTGCATGTACAGGGTTTTTACAGTAGTCTTTATTAATAAAACTTTTGAGTGTTTACAAATGTGACTTGCAAAATTATATTTAATTATTAAAAATCAGACAGTTCCATTAGAGTATTTGGATTTTGCTTCTCAGACTTCTCATTTATATACATTGTATTTAAAATACAGAGTCATTCCTTAATGAGCTGAAGTCAAAGGGACCGACCTGACAAAACTATTTGTCTCATCTGAGATTTGAGACAGAAGAGGTTTTGAGCTACATCCCCCACCTCCCTCATTTCAATACTTTAACTTGTATTGTCAACCTGGTATGTTTAGGGAGGGTGAGATGCCTTTTATATCCAATTCATTTGCATCGATAGTATATATAATATTGAAAAAAATTCTCGTCAGATGTTTACAAAGATTAAGGAAATATAAAAAATGGAGGTACTTGAGAAAGGAAACAAATCATTGTAGATATATTTGATATATATATGTTTTACACTTTCTCTTTTGCTAGTTATCTGTTAAAAAGTTGAGTTAAATAATTTAGAATTATAAATTTAATTATAATTTTAATGATTCTTTTATCTTTAATGGATTTTATCAACCTGGGTCTATTAATTTCTTTAATAAGATAAAATGTGTTCAACATGTATTCATGGTTTTAATTTGGAGTAGCATTTTAAATGATGGAAAAATCACATGGCTAAAAATTTGAAAACAGTTGTCAAGAACTTTACGTTTTAATTCTATACCATGTATACATGTGCAAAGGTTCCTAGATTAGACATGTATTTATATTTGACTTTAAATTCAACTGGACAGTATTCATATATTTAATTGCAAGTTGTTCATGATTTACATGTATGTACATAAAGTGGGCTTAAGAAGTTCTTACACCATTCTTTGGTGCTTTAAGATTGAACAATGGTCAGATTTAATACTTTTACCTTTGGATAATTGTGTAATGTTTAAATAAAAACCTTGAAGTGCCGTGTAAATATTTAAACCTTTAAATTGATGTGATTATAATGAAAAAGCAACGAATTATATGTGTAATTATCAAAACAAATACACCTACCGTAAATCATAATGTTTAATTGGCGTATTTGGTTTGAATATTTTCAGTCTTTTATTTAGAGTTCGTGTTCGGTTTTGAATGATCTTGTAGTGCTTTCATTTTTGGTTCTTTTTTTTTTTTAAATTGAATTTATATAATGAAGTGTCACTTTAACTTTTAGTTGGGTTTATATATGGTGTGGGGGTAAAACATGTCAAATGGCGAGAAAGATAATATCGGTTTTCAGTTTTTTTAATTAAAAAATATGTTTCTGATTTCTTCTTTACTTTAATGAAATACATTTAGTGCATTAAAGATGGATCAAATTGATAGTACGATCTAGTGGTCTTCCTGATTGTAAAAAAATTAAAATCAAGTGAATATGCGACATTTAAAAAATACAATAATGCATGTCTTACATAAAGAAATTTTAAAAGTTAAAAAAAAATTGTAAATTGAAATGTACTTGTTACCTATTATCAGGTTTGATTGAATAAGATTAGTTACAATTGACAAAGTATTTTGTAGTATATCCCTGTTTACATGTACTTACATGAAAAAGTTAATATATATCCTTGTCCTTGAAGAAATATGTTGATTGTTATTTTTATATGTCAGTAAGGAGGCCATTGTGAGCTAATGGATTCGTTTAGCATCCATGGACCATCTTTTGTTAACTTTTCATAATCTCATCAATGCATATGAAACTAGATGTATTTGGCCAAAGTTATCAAAAAGTTGTTAGAAAAATTGTAATACATGTATTGTACATTGTAAGGTCCTGTATGAAAATATTTCTCATTCATTCTCAAGTTGGCAATGGATGATCGATAAATAAAGTTGCAACAAGAGACATTTATTTAGCTTACTGGTCATTTTTCCAAAAATAAATTTGAGCTATTAAAAATCTATAAGAAGTTTATAGGAATGATCAAATGGGGAAACAGATCGATGGCAAAAATAAGTTCCCATTGAACCTTTAATTGATGATGTTTATCCATATTTGCATTTTTATCATATATTGGTACGACGTTGGCGTCGTCGTCGTCCGAAGACACATTGGTTTTCGCACTCTAACTTTAGTTTAAGTGAATGGATCTCTATGAAATTTTACCATAAGGTTCAATACCACAAAAGGAAGGTTGGGATTGATTTTGGGGGTTATGGTACCAACAGTTAAGGAATTAGGGGCCAAAAATAAGCATTTTTGTAACTTCCAGACATAACTTGTGTGTTAGTGTATGGATCTCTCTGACATTGTACCACAAGGTTCCATATCACAAAGGGAATGCTGGGATTGATTTTGGGGGTAATTGCCTCCAAATTTTAGGAATTAGGGGCCAAAAAAGGGGCCAAAAAACAAGCATTTTTCTAGTTTCAGGACAATAACTTGTGTGTAAGTGTATGGATCTTTTTGAAATTGTACTACAAGGTTCCATATCACAAAGGGAAAGCTGGAATTGAGTTTGGGGGTAATTGCCCAAAACGTTTAGGAATAAGGGGCCAAAAAAGGGGCCAAAAATAAGCATTTTCTAGTTTCCAGACAATAACTTGTGTTCAAGTGTATGGATCTCTCTGAAATTGTACTGCAAGGTACCATACCACAAAGAAAAGGCTGGAATTGATTTTGGGGGTAATTGCCTCAAAATTTTAGGAATTAGGGGCCAAAAAGGGGCAAAAAAACAAGCATTTTTCTAGTTTCAGGACAATAACTTTTGTGTTAGTGTATGGATCTTTATGAAATTGTACTACAAGGTTCCATATCACAAAGGGAAAGCTTATGAGGTGCTGACCAAGTGTTGTTACTTTGTAGCCGATCCATCATCCAAGATGGCCGCCAGCGGGGGACTTAGTTTAACATAGGACCCTATGGGAAATACATAAAAATGTCTTCTTTTAGAGAACCACTATATGGAATGGAACCAAACATGGCATGAATGTTCCTTATGAGATGTTGACCAAGTGTTGTTATTTTGCAGTCGGTCCATCATCCAAGATGGCTGCCAGCGGGGGTCTTAGTTTAACATAGGACCCTACGGGAAATACATACAAATGTCTTCTTTTAGAGAACCACTGAATGGAATGAAACCAAACATGGCATGAATGTTCCTTATGAGGTTCTGACCAAGTGTTGTTACTTTGTAGCCGATCCATCATCCAAGATGGCCGCCAGCGGGGGACTTAGTTTAACATAGGACCCTATGGGAAATACATACAAATGTCTTCTTTTAGAGAACCACTGAATGGAATGAAACCAAACATGGCATGAATGTTCCTTATGAGGTGCTGACCAAGTGTTGTTACTTTGCAGTCAGTCCATCATCCAAGATGGCCGACAGCAGGGGACTTAGTTTAACAAAGGACCTATGGGAAATACATACAAATGTCTTCTTTTAGAGAACCACTGAATGGAATGAAACCAAACATGGCATGAATCTTCCTTATGAGATGCTGACCAAGGGTTGTTACTTTGCAGCCGATCCATCATCCAAGATGGCCGCCAGCAGGGGACTTAGTTTTACATAGGACCCTTTGGGAAATACATAAAAATGTCTTCTTTTAGAGAACCAATAAATGGAATGGAACCAAACATGGCATGAATGTTCCTTATGAGATGTTGACCAAGTGTTGTTACTTTGCAGCCGATCCATCATCCAAGATGGCCGACAGCGTGGGACTTAGTTTAACATAGGACCCTATGGGAAATACATACAATTGTCTTCTTTTAGAGAACCACTGAATGGAATTGAACCAAACATGGCATGAATGTTCCTTATGAGTTGCTGACCAAGTGTTGTTACTTTGCAGTCGATCCATCATCCAAGATGGCCGCTAGGGGGGGGGCTTAGTTTAACATAGGACCCTATGGGAAATACATACAAATGTCTTCTTTTAGAGTACCACTGAATGGAATGAAACCAAACATGGCATGAAAGTTCCTTATGAAGTGCTGACCAAATGGTGCTACTTTGTTGCCGATTTACTGTTCAAGATGGCCACCAGGATATTTTATTAAATAACGGGACCAATATTAATCAAAATTTGGCCTCAATCATTATTTGGGTATCTGTTATGATTTTTATCTATCTTTACATGATTTCTAAAACCAAAGTAGAGTCAGGTGAGCGACACAGGCTCTTGAGAGCCTCTAGTTTGTCATTTTTGTCTATCATCTTGGAAACTATACTGGAGAGAGAAAAACTTGATCCAGCAAAAATGATCAGAAAGACAAGAATTTGTCCCTTTGTAACACAATGTCCCAATTTGCCTCAATAGTTTTGTTGCATTATATAATTTTTTTTCGAAAATGCCACATTTTAATTTCATGTTCATTTGAAATCGTCCACTCTTTGTTAATTGTCTCAAGATAGCCTTTAATTGATTTTTATTGTTTTCAGAATAAGTTATTGTGTATATTAAATAGAAATAAATGAAGGTTGTAGTTTTTGTAGAGAAAGAGAAGAAGTCCACAATGTGACATAACATGAATTTAAATTTTTCACAAATGGAAGTTCTTAATATGTTATTTTAATTGGACAATTAAGTTTTTGAAGTAACAATGAGCTGAAAAGGGAGGTAATTATTCCACAATTATGTTTCTTATTGTAAAATTTTTTTAAACTGTCCTTTGTTTAAAATGTTTTGACTTTTAAAAGTTTATAAAAAATATTGAGAAATAAGACATGATTAGGAGTAATTCTTCCTCAAGCTTTCAATATTTTTATATAATAAATCCTGGACATATTGAATTTTGTGCCGATCCAGATTTTCCTCAGTTTGAAACAAAGGTAAGAGTTTGTCCAAATGAATTTCCCATTAGACCGCATGTATATATATATGTGGTTGTTGTTGGTTCATGTCTGTCATATTAGTTTTTCGTAAATTTTGTCTATAAATTAGGCCCTTAGTTTTCTCGTTTGAATTGTTTCACATTTTTCATTTCATGTCGAGGCCTATATTAGCCAACTATGCGATATGGGTTTTTCTCATTGTTGAAGGCTGTACGGTTGCCTATAATTGCTTACGTCCACTTCATTTGAACTCGGGTGTATAGTTATCTCATTTGCAATCATACAACATCTCCTCATTTTTAGCTCACCGGGCCAGAAGGGCCCAATGTGAGCTAATGCCATCACTTTGCGTCCGTCGACGTCCGTCGTCTGTCGTCGTAAACTATTTCAAAAATCTTTTCCTCTGAAACTACTGGGCCAAATACCTTCAAACTTTAAATGAATGTTCCTTAGGGTATCTAGTTTATAAATTGTATCTGAAATTTTGATCTATCAACAAACATGGCCGCCATGACTAAAAATAGAACATAGGGGTCAAATGCAGTTTTTTGCTTATATATCAAAAAGTAAAGCATTTAGAGCAAATCTGACAGGGGGTAAAAATGTTACTGTGGATTCATTAATATTCGTTGGATACTAATTTTCGTGGATTTCGTGGGTACAGGGAAACCACGAATTTAAATGTTCAACGAAATACAAATTTCATAAAGGAATATATGCAGACTTTACAAAAACCACGAATTTAAATATCCACGAATATGCAAGTTTTCCTCAATCCACGAAAATTGGTACCCACGAAAATAAATGAATCCACAGTAAACAGGTCAGGATCTACCAGTCCTGAAATTTTCAAACAAATCAAACAAACCATTGTTGGGTTGCTGCCACTAATTTGGTAATTTTCGTCGTCTCTCGTAAACTATTTCAAAAATCTTCTTCTCTGAAACTACTGGGCCAAATACATTCAAACTTTAAATAAATGTTCCTTAGGGTATCTAGGTTAAAATTGTATCCGAAGTTTTGATCCATCAACAAACATGGCCGCCATGGATAAAAATAAAACATAGGGGTCATATGCAGTTTTTGGCTTACATCTCAAAAACTAAAGCAGTTAGAGCAAACGTGAAAGAGAATTAGAGTGATGATTAGGTAAATATTTATCTATTATGAAATTTTCATGCCAATTGGAGAATTTGGAGAATTTATTGTTGGGTTACTGTTAGAAGTAGTTATTTATTAGGAAATTTTAGATTTTGATTATTTTCTTGAAAATTATAGTAGATAAGAAGAAAGTGTAAATGAGAAAAATAGTATTGATCTATCTGCATGAACATGTTCAGAACAATGACCCCCCGTCCCCCCAAAAAAGGTGCATTTTTAAGCAATCACCGATATACATTATTACTCAAAAATATAAATCATGATTGATGAATGAATTAAGCTTTAACAAATCAGGTGAGCGATTCAGGCTCTTGAGAGCCTCTTGTTATACATGTACACATATATGTACAATTATACCTTTTTACAGTGCACAAAAAGTGATTCAGTAAAAAATTTTCTTTATGGTAATTTTTCAAAGTGATCATTCTGTACACTGTGGAGCCTAATATAGTATTCAACAGTGTTGTAAATCAAAGCGCTATCACTGAAGCATCAGTGATTCACCCTGTTTCACAGTGATACACTCAAAATCACCAAAAAAAAAATCGTATTGTTCATGTGGTCTTGTAACCAAAGCAGATTGAAAGTCAGGACTATTCAATTTAAACAGCTTTGTCTTATTGTCTAGTACTCGTCATATTTTGCATCATAGTTGCTACTCAACATCATGACTATTAAGAATCCAACATCATAGAAAAGAAAGAATATGAGGTATCCATCCATGATACAAAATCAGTACATGCACAGCCAAAAACACAAAAAGCAAAGAAACAGGACTTTTATTGCTGTTCTTCATCTCAAAGTCACAGTGAGGCCTTCAATATTACAATATGTTGAAAGGCATTAGTAATTTCTATATTTATATAAACTAAATATAATCTTTAAATCAAAAGGGATTGATTATGAAAACCATTAATGATTGTCTTAATTTTCATTGCGCTTCATTGCCAAGAAGCAGTTCTTCTGCCCGACAAAGTCTACAATAGTTCCAATCACGAAATTAATTTCAAAATCACCAATATCAATCTTCAGTATCCCTGAATACATCTCTTGTAAACACAACTTTGCGACCGTGAAGTAATTTTGAATTTACATCCACAGGTTGTCGGTTTCAATAACTTATACTCTGTTTCGTTCCTGTTTCCCAGTTTTTGGTGGGGTTCGTGTTGCTTAGTCTTTAGTTTTCTATGTTGTGTCATCTGTACTATTATTTGTCTGTTTGTCTTTTTATTTTTGGCCATGGCGTTGTCAGTTTGTTTTCGATCTATGAGTTTGACTGTTCCTCTGGTATCTTTCGTCCCTCTTTTAGCAACACATGTTGTTTGGTTTGGAGATATCAAAAGTTTACTTTGTTTTGCATCTAGAAAACATCATTTAGTTTTTTCATTACAGAAGGCATACAGACACAGTAGTGCACATCCTTCTTCAGCATCTCATGTAGGGACATCTATAAGCGGTCATACTACAGAAGGCTCACGTAGGACTGGACGACCTAAGACTGCTCTGCCTTATGTATCCCAGACACTACCCACAGTTCCACAGTCCCCTGGAAGGGAGGCATGGGGAGATGGCCATTCACAGGATGATAAGCTAGTGTGGTCGGATGCCCTGAATAAATGGCTTCCAGAAAACCAGGTATGATTTGGTTGTAATACATATATACAGCAAAACAATTTTTTCGTTTGTTTATTTCTATATTATTTCATAATGAAATTTTTGGTAAAAAGATATATGTATTGTACATATTAAAACAAAATGAACACAACCATCAATCAGTTACAATAGAAACCATACATGTGTTATTCAGTTATTAGCAGCTTGTTTGTATAAGTAGAATTTTATCAAACACTTTTTCAACAACTTTAATGTGTTAAAATCAATATTGCTTCAGGTGACTTTTCAAGTTCCAGGGTTTCCTCTTGGTCAATTTCTTTTTTTGCCATCTCCTTTGCCAAAACAATTTTTTTTTCTACACTCTCCAATTTTTTTTCGCCAACTTACTTAAACATATTTTTGTTTGGAACTTATTTCCCTTCTAGCTAACAAAAAAAAATCAGTTTGCAGCATTGTTGTCTCATTTATTATAATTCTACATATCTATTTTATAACTTACATTGTAATACATTTCAACGAACACTCCATTACACGTGACGAAATGTGAAAATGGCAATCCTGAGTTCAATCTCTTTCCATCTTTTTACAGTACATGTATTTGGTTTTTGTAGTAACAAACGTGGTGTTCTAATTTTTTTGATGAATTCATTATTGATGCAGCTATTCATTTAGTAAAATGCATTTAATTAAATGTTTTCCTTGAAAAACAGATTTTACATTGCTAATTCAAAATCTTATACCTCTAAGAAAATTTTAGTTAAAAATCTTTAAGTGTGTTTTACTACATTAAACAGACCTGTCTTCTGTTATCCACACATTATAACCAGATTAGCAGTCTATAACTTGGATCTTTTGGTCAAAATGAAAGCTAACAGAAACCATATATTAAGTAGTGATTGAATCAAATTCTTTTATAGCCTATACAGTGTATTTGGATGTAGTCATAATAACAAACTAAAAAGTATGTTTTTGTTATGATTTTCTCATTTGGCCAAAAAAAATATAGTTTTATTTCATGTCTACCTACTTTCCCTAACATGTAGTTGAGCACAGTTCAAGTTAAGACATTTCCATATATATATATAGTCGATGTAAAATAAATATATTTTTTGGCCTTGAGACAAATAGAGTAGCTAGATAGATGTTCTTTATACTTTTGATCAATTTTTTTTTACCTTGAGAATATGGGGAGACCTGCAATTTTATCAAACTTCACAACCAAATTGGCCAATAAAAGCTTTATGGAAGGCATTTGAGGCAAGAAAAATAAAAAATTAAGAAACACTCAGCACAACTTATATTTCTTTTCTTTTAGCCTAATTAAGTGACTGCTATACTGTTTTGCAGTTTTCAAATTGACAAGACATTGACAATTTATTTTATTCACTTGATTAATTGTTAAAAAGACAAATACATGTACTGAACACAATTTATCAAAAGGATTAGCTTCATGAGTACAAGATAAAGAATGCTTAAAATTGATAAATGTCAACATTTTGGGGATAAAAGAAAGATAAAGTTGACATTTTTGGATAAAAGAAAGATGATCAGTTATCATGTTCCGATCACTTGGAAGTAATACTGCCAATAAAATATTTTTAAAGCGATTGAATGATTTAAATTCTAATAAGACTTTTGTGATATGTTGTTAGGCGCACACTGGTGTATTTGTTTTAGAATAGTTTTGTATTTGCACTCTTTATGTAAATGAGTTCGTTTTGTGTAAGGGTCAGGGAAAATAAAGACCAGAAGACGGTCAAATATTTAATAATGCAGGTGTATGTTATCACGGTGGGAGATGTGAATTAAAATTATGTATTTTACATGTTAATTAATCTTTATTTATTGCATGTTTTTTGGACTGAATTGGAACGAGGAAAATGAAAGTGGTTTGATTCAATTTTTTGTGTTGAGTATTTTTATAATACAAAAAATTGGTATGATAATAGATTATGCATTTTATTAAAGAAGTAAAAATGAAGAAGACAAAATGATTTGGGTATACAGTATGTATGAGCTGAAAATGGAAATAGTTGCTGAAAAGGCTGTAGTATTATGTGTTTTTTTTAAGGAGATGAAAAACAAATTATTACTTAAAGTTTGTTTTTTTCCTCAGAGTTTTAACTTTTTTGGCCACTTGAATATGAAAACCAAAATTTATAGTTCTATTTATGACTTTGACTCTGTTATAATTATTCTTTATGTAATTTTACCAAGCAGTAAAAGCATTGACAAAAGCACATTTTGTATGAGGCACAGAAGTGCTGCATACTAAAAAATGTACACTATTTTGCATACACACCTCTATTAGAATTACAGAAAAGAAGCATTCAATTCTTACAATTGAATTTTCATGAAATTATGTGTAAAATCAAGCTTCTTATTTATTTTCAAATGAATTGTTGTAACGTCATGGTGACCATGTGCAGACATGAAAATTTTGCATTTCATTGGGAAATAGAATACAGTTTTGAATGGATTGCAATTGTCGTCTGCCATACCTTGTCTAAAACCGTGATATAGAGAGAAAATCTGACATTAGCAAAAATGTTCAGTGTTGAGACCTACCAACAGTTTATTTACACCAAAACTGTTGAACAACTTTTTGTAGCCGGAGTCTTTATAGTTAAGCACCCAATTCCTCTTATCTTTATAATTTTTATCCATTTTCTCTTTTTTTATGATAGTAGAGGGGCATTATGTTTTTTTCGGTCTGTGCGTCTGATCGTTCGTTTGTTCGTCCGTCCGTCCTTTCGTCCGTCTGTCCCGCTTCATGTTAGAGTTTTTGGTCAAGGTAGTTTTTTGATGAAGTTGAAGTCCAATCAACTTGAAACTTAGTACACATGTTCCCTATGACATGATCTTTTAATTTTAATGCCAAATTAGAGTTTTGACCCCTATTTCACGGTGCACTGAACATAGTGGGGCATCTGTGTACTATGGACACATTCTTGTTTATTTTTGTATGGCCATTATTCTGTACGTTTTGCCCATTATTCTCTGTTATGTAAATCTTTGACCCTCATATAGGAAGAGCTGAATTTATATTGAAAGCAACATGTTTTTAAAATTCAATACTCAGATTTTGATATAAAGAAAAAAGAAAAAAGCATACACAAACTAGGTAGTAAGGTCTGAAATATGGATAAATGATTGAATGTTGTTCCAAATAAATCTGTAGTTATAATCAACATAAAAACTACTGTCCTTTGAAAATTATAGAACTCGACATACACTTAACATGTATTTAAATACTAACAGAACACTTTAGTTATAAATTGGTTTAAGACCAATTGACATTTTACAAACCAAGCTTCTTTAAACAATGGCATACCAAGTATTTGCAAATCCTTATAATTTATTTAAAGAATGATCTATTTATATTTAAAATGCTGAATTTCTCTTGAAAAATTTATGTGATGTTTTCTTAACTATTCATTCATTTGACTAATCTTTTAAAACATCATAAAAAGGGTTCTACTACTTAAAGGTAACCAGGCTCCAACATTTTTTGGACCAAGCAGTAATTAATTTTCCTTGCATTGCATAAATTATTTTTTCCAGTTTACCCATCCCAAGAACCATTAGCACCCAATCAAATTTCAATTTATGTAAAATTTATTTAAATCACTTAGAATTCAATCCTCGAAAAAGGCAGATTTCGGATAACAAGATAATTGTTTTATGAGATCTAATGGAAATAACAGACCGTTATTGTGACATAATTAATTTCTTATAGATGTGACGAAAGTTTATTTTCACATAGAAACACTTAAACATGTCTTCGAAATCAAAGACTGTATATACAATATCTTTTTCATCTCCGACAACAAATAAATTTAAATGAAAAGGAAATTAAAAGTTTGCATTTAAAATTTATTTAATGTTACGAGCAAACAATATGAAGAAATGAGAAAAAGTGAAATTAAAAGAATGAAATTTCAATGAATCTAAACTAAATAAAATTTTATTGTTTGATTAAGTTTTGTGATACTACAAAAATTTTTGATCATTCACAATCGAGGATTTGAGATCTATTGTGTGCGAGTCTTTGACGAAAAAAGATAATTAAGTGATAAAATTTTGATATTAATCAAGATTCCAGTGTCATCCTTTGTAGGGGACTTACGAAATATCAATGTCTTTAATCCCGTACTATCTTTATGTGCGTTGGAACATCTCATCCGTTGTTTAGGATTGTATAGTGAAAGTTAATAATCCAAACACTAACTTTGTTTTGACAATAGCATTTGAGTGGCTTTTCATTACTGCGGTACCATCGTTTACTTTTCACTAGTGATATAAAGGGTCTGAGAACAAATACATGGACACGATTAATATTTAAAAAAATTGCTGGTTTAATAATTCAAGTGTTGCAAGTAGAGGTTTTGTGCATTAGGAACATGTTTCATTTGTTAAAGGGATATTAATTGACATCTTTCTTTGTGTTTGGCAAGCAAGTTTTTTTCTATTGTCATTCTAAATCATAATGGGGAAAGGCGTTAATTTTGAATCGAAAGAGGAAGGTTGGATTGCTACTAAACACAGACACAAGCATCCAACTAAAATTAAGAAGAAAACTTTTGGGTCTACAGAAAATGTTCAGATTCGACAATTTGGGACCCTTGATGGTATTCAGATCAATGGACAGAAGATGACCACACCACGGACGCTGAATGGAAATGATTATGAAGACGATAGCATTGAGGTTGTTAAAAAAGAGCAACAATTTTCTTCTTCCTTGGTCACATCTATGCTTTTAGCCAGTATAAAGGAATTAGCTTCAGAAAAATATAAGAGTGATACGGATTTAACAATCGATCATATACCCTGTGCAGTCTATGAAAGGGTATAGTACTTGCTTTCTTTTTCTGCTTATTTACTCCTTTTCTTCATCTTGCAACTTTTTCTTGCATTGCATTTTTTCTTCCCAGTACAGTGAAGGCAAGGTATATGTAATTTGCAGCATTTTTTGTATCTGAATTAAAAAAAATATCAATTAAAAATGTGGTAAACACATCCATAAAGGTATGCTATTTAAAGGAAACGAAAAATTGTATTTTTATCACTTAAAAATGCCCTCTGTAAATTTTTAGGTCTGTTCTCAGAATTTTGTGTAAAAGTGATATGTTATTGCTATGAACATTATGTTTTTTAAAAATATAAGAGGTCATCAGACTAATTTTTGTAAAAAAATAAATATTAAAACAATAAATTTAAACGAAAAGGATACTAAGGAAAGCAAATCAAACCAAATTGTAATTCAAAAGGTGGAAGTACATAACAGTAAGATTTTACTGTAAGTAAATACACTTATATAACAATTTACTTGATTTAACTGCAAATTTTTATATGCTTGTATTCAGACTTTGACAAAACCACGATTTCATAATCCACAAAGTACAAGTTTCACGAAAATTGGTACCCACTAAAATAAACGAATCCACTGTACATTTGTTTATATCATACATAACATTATATATCTAAATCATAATAGGTCCCTTCTCAATCAATTTCCACTCCTCCATATTATACATGTAAATGTAATGAAAAGAGATATGTAACAAAAGCCACTGTCATCAACTTCAAAATTTCTGGAAAAAAATGTTGATTGAGTTTTTTTCCAAACCATTGATATGGAAATACTTTGATAGTTATTGCCTTAATTTCTTATCATTTTCTTATTAAATTTAAATTCATGAAAACTTTGAAAGGGTTTGATAATCAGAAAAAATTTTTTAATGTGGGAACTTTTGATCTCATCTGAATGATGTAGGATTATGAGGTATATATATGCACAGTACCAATGAATATTTTATAAAAGTTGGAAGGTATGAAAATTATTTTACATCTACTAGTTGTAACTTTTTTTTCTTTTATTGAGATGATTCTCCAAATTTTAAAGTTAAAATGAAAGAGAAAGAAACATGAAATAAGAATTGCAAAACATATTTAGTATTTAATTTGAAAATTTCTTCTCTAAATGGGAGGGTGAAAGCGAGGCCCCTCATTGGGGTGTCCAAGTAATCACATAATCACAAATATTTTGCCAATATAATCACATAATCATTAATTATTTTTTTAAACAAGATAATCAAATAATCAAACAATCATGAAATATTTGTAAGCTGGTAATCAAATAATCACTATAAAAGCAGCTAAGTAATCACATAATCAAAAACCCCATTAGGAGGCTTGAAAGCCTTTTAATGAATGTGCTGTCCAGAAAATTCTCTAAATTTGGTCCAGATTTTTTGCCACAGTGTTGTCTAAGTTCCCTTTCTAGATTATGAATTTTGATTGTCCCTTTTATATCTTCCGCCTCTTTTTTTTCGGAAAGAAGATTAGCAATAATTATAAAGCCCTGCTCCTTTGATATTTTAAATTTCATAAAATTTTTGTCCGACTAATTGATAAAAATGATGTGGGGTATATGTCAATGAGACAGCAACCCAACAACATTAAAATCTTAAAGACATTTAGACACCAATTTAAGTCTTTGAGTGTCTTCACAATTTGTGAAGCCCTGAATTTACCTTAGTCAAAAAACAAAAAAAAAGAGTGAATAAATTTAACAAAGGCCATCAAAGATCTGCCTTCAGTCCAAAATCTACCCCTTATTCTTTCTTTTCCTTTTCAGGAGTGCAAACAATTTTGTATACTTTACGATATATTCAATGGTTGCTTTGATTTTCAAGTTACAGAAGTCTGTTTGTTTTCAAAATGTTTCAATATATATATTGACCCTAGAAATGTTTATTGTTAAAAGATTTTAATATTAAAGGTATAGAAAATTATGTAAACTTTAAACTCATTATAAAAATTGAGTGGAATTTGATTTGATACATTTAAGACTATTAATGTTGTAAATTGGCGTTGAAATTGAAATTTAACAGGTTGAAAAGAAAGCCTTTTAAATCTTGTTTGTCCTTAGTTTAAGCTCATCTCCATCTCAATTTAAAGTAATCAAATAATTAAAAGATTTCATAAAGGTCTATAAATGCAAGGGCTATCTGCAGAGGGTCAAAACAACTCCGAAGAAAGTGCAAAAATTGCAAATTTAGGTTGAAATAATAATTTTTTGTTTGTCATTGTCAAAGTGTGTGTAAGTAAATGCTCCTCAGTGGGGAAATAGTTTCTTAATTTTAATTATAAATGTTCTACCAAATGAATTTTAATGACTTTTTTTTTTATCTCCCCAACAAACCTCAAAATGGTATTGCTAACTAATGTTGTTCAGAAGTGTGCTGTCTTAAAAAAAAAGAATTTCTAATATTTGCAAGCCTGGTTTTTCAAGGCTGGTAAAAAAGTGGGTATGTGGGAAAAAGGTGGTGGAAAAAAGAACGAAAAAAGTGGGAAGTTTTTCAAGGCTGGTAAAAAAGTGGGTATATGGGAAAAAGGTGGTGAAAAAAAAAGGGATCTACAGGTGGAAAAAAGAATGAAAAAAGTGGGAAATTTTTCAAGGCTGGTAAAAAAGTGGGTATGTGGGAAAAAGAATGAAAAAAGTGGGAATTTTTTCAAGGCTGGTAAAAAAAGTGTGTATGTGGGAAAAAGGTGGTGAAAAAAAGGGATCTACAGGTGGAAAAAAGAATGAAAAAAGTGGGAAATTTTTCAAGGCTGGTAAAAAAGTGGGTATGTGGGAAAAAGGTGGTGGAAAAAGAATGAAAAAAGTGGGAATTTTTTCAAGGCTGGTAAAAAAAGTGGGTATGTGGGAAAAAAGTGGTGAATAAAAGTAGGATCTACAGATGGACAAAAATTGAAAAATAGTGGGAAGAGGGAACAATTTACATAAAAAGTGGGATTTGGTAAATGAGCTGCTGTCAGCGTCCCAGTGTAGCCCCCCACCCCCCACCCCACCTCATGTTTGGTTTACAGGTTGAATTATGAAATAACTTTCAAAGTGTGTCCTTACAGTAGTGATCAGGTTTGTAGGGTTTTCCTTTGAAAAAAAAAGAAAATTAAGAAGTAATACTGTTTGTTACATGGGTAATAAATATTTGATATAGGTTAGTAGGCAAGAAAATCATTTTATATTAAGTTACTACAATTAAGTCGCTCTTTTTTTTTAAATGATTCGATAAATGTTAAGAAAATAAAAACTAGTTGTAAAATATAAAATAAAATTGACAAAACTTTTTTAACATGAAATTGCTAATTGATATTTATATGTGATAATTATTATTCTAAAATTGGGAATATAAAAACCTTTACATTTACAGGTTTTCTATATATCCTGAAGAAAATGTAAATCTTTAAAAAAGAATGTCTTCCTGTTTCTGATTTGAACTAAGTTATATAGCCACTTGGAACTGGTCGAAAGTAAACCATTGATATTTTATCTTCCCTCTAATGAACATTTTTAGATGGAGTTTGTTGGGGGAAAATTTTGAATTTAAACTTTTCAATCACACACATCAAGATGAAGAGCAGCAGTAAATTTTATGCCCTGTTCCTTTGATATATTGATCAATCTAAAGAGATTTCATGATCAATATTTTTGTCAGACTTATGAATAAAAAGAGATGTGGAGCCTACTATTTTGTACACCAGAGACAGCTACCCAAGAACACCAAAAGACATCTGCATGTATCTAATGGTCACTATAGGCTTTCAACAATAGACAAATGTCTCTACAATACGTCAAACTCTAAATCACACTGTATAATCAAAAATTGTGAATAAATATAACAGAGACAATCAAAGATCTCCCATGAACCCAAAATCTGCCCCACATACTTTCTTTTCCTTTTCAAAAGTTCAAATAATGCTTATACTCAAACAAAATATTTAACATTGCTTTGATGAAGTTTGTTTGTACTTGAAATGTTTCAATATATTAACCCTAAAAATGTTTATTGTTAAAGGTATAGAACAATTATGTGAACTATAAACTTATTTTAAAAATGAGTGAAATTTGATTTGATACATTTAAGCCTACTAACCTTTCAAACTGTCGTTTAAATTGAAATTTAATAGGTCCAAAAAGAAGCCTTTTAAATCTTGTTTGTCTTAAGCTCAAAGCTCATCTCCGTCTCGATTAAAAGTAATCAAATAATTAAATGATGTCTTGAAAGGTCAACAAATGCAGGGTTTTTTGTTAGAGTGTCATTTTAACCCTTGAAAGTGCCAAAAAGACCAATTTGGGTTGAAATAATCACTTTTTGTTTGCCTTTTCCCAACAGTGTGTTAAAAATGATGCTGGATAAAGTTATTGTCCAATGTTACCCTTAAATATTTTAATGGCATATTTTTTTCTTAGCAAACATCATTAGAATTTTCAAGAATTGCTAAATAGTGCAGTTCACATTGTGTGTCTTCTCACTAATTCACAGTCCTTAACCCATTGTATGCCAGAGGGCCGATTTTGGGCCGATCTGTACATACTACGTTCAGTGCCAGAGGGCCGATTTTAGGCCGATGTTATTTTAGCGACGTTACCAACGCCGTCATCAGTACAGAATTGTGACGTCGATCTCCCGCCACCTAAGAGCGCACTTGCCACTTCCACTTGGCGTTGCATTTCAAAAATAACGTATGGCTATTTTTGGTTCAGATATTATTTGTTTGTCTCGAAAATTACCTCACTGTTTCTCACTATTCAATGAAGACTTGTAAGTGGTCCCGCTGGATGGGTTTTTGTCTTTTTGACACATTCCCCATTTCCATTCAATTTCCTATTCTTTAGAAACACTTTTGTCTATCGATAGTCCATTTGTTTCTTTTACTTGCATGCTATTATTTACGACTCAAATGTTTTGTACAGCTTTGCAATAAGTTTGGTGTTTGGATTTTTTTCTTTCGCACATAGTGCAGACAGATTCTGTTTTTGTTTTGGATTTTTTTTTTTGTGTGTGGGTGGGTGGGTGGGTGGGGGGGGGGGGGGGGGGGGGGGGGGGGGTGTAAGTCATTAGCATATACATGGCGAATAAATAGATAGATTTCACAATTTTAGATATATTAATTATTCTTCCACACATACATGATTATGTTTGCATTTTTTATGAAGTCCATTTCCACATCTAACACAAACAGTTCTCGTTCTCTTTCTCCCATTCCACCCGTTTCTGTCTGAACAACCGCTACAATCTTTTTCTTTTCCGTCGGGGACCTTACGGAGTCGTATGCGCGCATTATTTAGTTCACGATTAGGGAGTCTTTGCTGACGTGATAAAAGATGCTCTTGTGCGAGATCCTCAATTATACTTTGCAGAAATGATAACCTCGAGAGACGTGGTGCATCACTATTTTGTTTATAAAGTATATAAGCATTTGTTACCATTCTTTGTAGTAGATTGAATACAATTTTTTTCCATACTTTCATAGTTTTTCTATCATCGACATATGCGCTGACAAGCTGATCAGCTAGATCTACTCCTCCCTTTTTTGTGTTGTAATATTCAATCATTTTTGGTTTCCCGTTATTATTAAGTTCGGCTCTACATGCAGTGGATAACAGACGGACAGGTTTCCTACGCATAGCTTCCTTATACGCACATAGCAATAACTGTCCTTGTCTTAAAAACTTAGCTTCGTTTTCATCTATTGTCGGTTTTTTTATAGAGCTTGGCATGGCACGATTTTTACGTAAAGTTCCAGTCAAAAATGTCTCTTTCCGCAGTAGTTCTTTTGCTAAATCAAGTGACGTGAAAAAGCTGTCTGTGACAACGTGGTAGTATTTATTAAAAAAATTGCACGAGTCTAAAAGTGAATTTACTACGTAACTTCCCTGTAACATTCCGGCAGGGGTTGGGTCATAACGCTTTCCTTTATACACATTAAGATGAACAATGTATCCCGTTATTGATTCAGCCACCCATAATTTAACACCGAATTTCGCTGCCTTTGAGGGTATATATTGAATCAATATTGACCTGCCCCGTGTTCCTATTAAACTTTCGTCTATGCTTAAGGATTGATTTGGTGTATAATATTGTTTAGATTTGGCATTAAACAAATCAACGAAGCATTGAAATTTTCCGGTCGGGGAATACTGTGGATCATCACGGTTAGGAATCATATCATTGTTAGTTATATGAAAAAACTTCAAAATCAATTGGAACCGGTTCCTTGAAAACATGTCTCTAAACCATTTTGTTGATTGGCTAGCAAACTTTGTATTCCAATATTCGGTTATATCCGGTTTCTTAATGATACCCATATTGAGAATAACCGCTAAAAACGCTTTCAGATCTCTCAATGTTAAAACCCCAACTTTGAACCAGTCATGCAGGCGCGAGAATCGTTGAATTCTGTCTTTACTAGCAATATAGTCTGCTGCATACCTGCAAAGAAATAGGTTTTATAAGTTTTCCATCGAAAGTTACTTTTTCTCCATTGAAACTGTTTGTTTTTTAGAAGCAAGCGGTTATAATTTTCTCACGAAAATATACCCTTTCTCCACGAAAAAGGAGCTAGCGCTTAGATTACTTTTTATTGTTTTGCTGAGAAATAAGGCAACACATCATGAAAAAAGATGAAAAGGCACAATGTTTTTTTTTTCTTGTAAATATTATAACCGCGTGAATGAGGGGGTGCCGATCATAGATCCGCCAATGGTGACTGTTCTAATGTTAATAAGGTAGTGTCTCTTCGTACATGCATGTGTGTAAAATGAGCGTCTAAGGGCTCATAGTCTTAACCGCGGGGTGGTGGTTACTGACTATCCTTTCGGGTATAACTGTGCCGACAGCACTTGCCAAATCATACCCTGTTCTAACCTGAAAACATTGAAAAACATACCCTGTTCTAAACAGAAATATTGAAAAACATACCCTGTTCTAGACACGCTCAGAAAATGTATACCTGTTCTAGACACGCTCAGAAAATGTATACCTTGTTCTAGATAGAGACCTATATGTTCTAGACTAGTTCAGAAATTTATACCCTGTCACCAAATAATTCATTAATGTAAGATCCTGTTCTAGACAAATACTTTGTCTAAAAAAGACCCTGTTCTCACCAGCAAGGCATGAAAACGCGACCCAATTCTAACCAGCAGGACATGAAAAAGGGACCCTGTTCTAACCAGCAGGGCATGAAAAAGCGACCCTGTTTTGCGGCACACTCGTACCACAAAAAATATAGGAAGTAACCCCCCCCCCCCCCTCCTGGGGTCTTAACTTCCGACTTTTTAATAAAATGCCAAATAACTTTTTTAAAGCAAATAAGCAGTTCAAATGTTCGACTTATGTCCGGTTTTAAATTATGAAAATGTTCTATGTTTATCAATTCCTTGGTGATGTACATAAAGCATGCATCGATAAAATATGTACATGATAGTACCTTTTGGTTTCTGTAACTATTTGTCTTAAGTAATCCATTGTCATAAACAGGAAAAAATAAGATATAGGTCTTGAATTCCTTGGAGGAGCGTCTTGAAGTCCAACATTCTCGGCAAAGTTCTGTTGCATTTCATCTATTTCTGGTGGGTAGATTCTAAACCATGGACGTTGGTTCGGCACATTTTCATCTTCGCTACTCTCCGATTCTGTGATCTCTTGAGCTAGATCAACATCTGAATCCGTTTCACTTTCAATACTGGAAACTTCGGAATCTTCGGAAATGTCTGACATTTTGGAAGCGCAATGCCAATAGTTCCAAAAATGACGTCATGTTTTTAATTGTGACGTCACTGAAATGTAGAAAAAATCAAGCACTTTTCGAAAAATTAGGAAAAAAAGGTTATATTAGGCAACAACCATTTTCTTATCTGGGGAGGGGGGGGGGGGGCTGGGATTTTCATTGTGTTTCAGAACCTTCCTCCGATATTTTTAGAAGGAAAGCAACATTTTTTTTCCTATCATGTGAAATAGAACTACATGAAGCAGGTGACAGCATAAAAATTTGTTCACGCTACAATGCAAAATCTAATTATTTTTCGGTCAGCAGCTAGGCCATCAACATATTTTTTTCAAAAAAAATGGTGCAATTTGGTAATTGGACTAGAACTCCTCCGGCCAAAACAATAATTTGGAACTCAGATTTTAAGAGGTGGTTCTTCACCCTACCGTGATTTTCCCATTTCATTTAATTTTTGTATACATCTGATTTTCAAATACGTTCAATATAATATTGGATCTTGGATCACGGATGTTTCTAAAATGCGGAAATCATAGTAATTAAAACATGCAGTTGAAATTACTTCTAGAATCAGATAAAATCAATCACTTAGCTTCAGAAGCAAAAATGTTCAAATTAAATTTGTTTTTGAAATAATAGTCAGTTCTTTGAATTAAATACATGTATCTGTAAACAAAATCGTTTTTACTGACAATATTGGCTTCCACTAATATCTAGAGCCGGCAAAATAGCATATATATTTTTTTGGCGACGCCAGAAAAATAGCTTCTGCCTTATAAAAACTCAAATTGGGACAGAGTCACAGAGTGTGATCATTAATGGGCTTATAAGTACCCGTTTTTATCTACGTGTAGGTACAAATATTTATTTTATTCCTAATAAAATATACATTTTATATTCTCTTACATTGTGTAACATTCCAAACACAAGATTTACCGTTATCGCTTCATGACATGAAATTATTTTATTACTCTGAATCTTGGTTTGCATCCGTCCGTCCTTCCAAATTATGTATCCACATCTCCTCAGTAAGTAACAATTTTAGTTTAATTCCGGGGGGGGGGGGGGGGGGGGGGGGATATGTTTGAGGTCAAATGCAGGACGGGGTTTCTTAGTGAAAATATCAAGGTTGAGCAATTGGTTAAAATAAAAAAGCCGGAACACAAAAGGTGCACAAAATTAAAGATTATTTTAATTCAGAAAAAAAAATTGCGCGCACCAGCGTGCCGAAAGACAATGCCACGATCGAAATTTTGCCTAAAAAATAATCAGGATCCATAATTTGATCCAAATTCCCCATCTTGAAAATTAAATGATTGCTTTTATAGAGACAAACAAGATTGCATCTCTTTAGGGAAGGAAGCTGGACTTTTTGTTGTAAATATTCTGAGTTGTTAGTTTTTGTAAATATATTATGAAATATCAAGAAACTCTTGTCTATTTTCTTAGACCTCGGCGTTTTATAGTCTTAAGTGTTTCAGGCGAAAATAATATTTTGCACCGGGTGGACCTCTGAACAAAGTTTTCTTTGCTTGATAATATTTGACATAGTATGAAACGGGTGGCAAAAGGGTTTCGTAATGTATATGGTGGCCGTGCCGTGAATTGGGCTTTTCAAAATATCTGACGTTTGCATTTTATGCCGGTATCAATACATTTTTCGGAAGGTATTATAGTTTTCCCCTCATTATCCTACTACATGTTCTGCATAATTTGCATTGCATCACAATTTCAAATATAGCTAGACTTGGTGGTTTTTTTTATTGATTGTATGTTTATAATATATCGTGTTATTTTGATTTATGTTTCTGAGGGTATAATGATTTGTTATTGAATAAACATTATATATATATAGATATTAATTTTGACAAGTAACAATATTGTATTATTCCGGAAATATCGGAATTGCCATATCACATGCTGTAGAAATGGAAACCATCATTCATTTCTCAATAGAACTTTCTTCTATTGTTGACGTCACAAAGCCTCCTTTACCTTCGCAACGACTTCCAAAACAAGCCGTGGCACTGAACGCAGAATTTTGAAATTTTGCCGTGGCAGCGAAAGGGTTAACAAAAGACAGAATAATTTAAAATAAGGCTCAATTGGTGTAAAGCAACATTTAAAGTATAAGTAATTTGCAAACCTGATTTTCCAAAACCTTTTCTTTTGGTTAATTGTCTCCATAGTGTAGAATGACCTTACATAATGATATGATATCACTTGGGACATTTTTTTATAAGAAGGTTTTTAATTTTAGTAACCTCAACATTAAATAAATTAATTGTCTTTTAAACTGCTCTCCATCATTTAAGGTAACACTAATATCTTGTATATTTGTTATTCTAATTTGCCCAGTATGCTAAAAATATTCCAAAATTAAAGATAATAATTAGTCATTTTTCAGCTATCATTGTACAATTTTATTGTTCATTCCCAAAACTGAAAATAATATCACATCATTGGTAGATTTTCCATTGTTTATGACAATGTTGACCAATCAGAATGTTTTATGAAAATTTTACCCAGAATGCTTCAGATTCTGAAAACTTGGATTGAAAATAATTTCTATTCATTATATAACTAATCTATGATTAATTGATATATTCATAGGCAGAATTTGAATTAATGGTTGGTATATTTGTGTCATGAGTGATTTTGTGTATTAGAGATGACCCTGTTGTTGCCAATGAAAACTTAATACCTTCAACTCATGTTGTAGTGATCCATCGGAATTTAGTTGTATTTGTAGGTGTAAAAATGTGTAGTTAGATTTAGAAACATATATTCTTGCTTAAGGATGTTCGCTACTCTGTTTAAAAATAACAAGCTTTTTATAAGACTGTTATAAATTTGTAGTATATACATAAAGGAACTAAAAAAGCAGAAAAAAATGAAGGGTCCGTGTGCTTGTTTTCGAGATATAAGCCATTGAAAATTTGGCGGGAAATGTTTCTCTCTAGATTTTTCATGTATTTAACATGGGCACCTTTTTTCTTTCAAATACTGGGAAAAAATAACAAGGATTATATAAGATTTTCAAAAATGGCTTTTTAAACAATATATAATAAGATTATGAAAAGAAAAGTGAGGGTTAGCAGTCAAAATTTTTATTGGCACTAACATGGATAAAACTAGAGAATTCCGAATATCTGACAAAAAGTCAAAAACAAGAGTAGCGAACATCCTTAATTTAGATCACATAGATCAGTTTTCTTCCTTTCTAGTGATAGAGCAGAGCGCATGAACAAGGGAGAGAATATTTTGATTAATAGAGATGACACAATGTTTTGTCTATGCAACATTGTCATATGAATTTTAAAGCTATACAAACTTTTCAGTTATTTGCTTTGATTTGTCAGTGACCTATATGAATGCGGCCTGTGTTAGCAAAGAATATACAGTTTTTCATATATCTAGTTACTCTTATAAGTTTTAGTTCTTTGTTTTTTTTCATCTCTCAGAAAACTTAGTAAACTTTGAGTACATGATACATTTGAAGTTTTTGTCATCTAATAGATTCATAACCAAGGGAGATAATTTGTAATGTAAATATTATCTCCCTTCATAGATACATTTTGTATTTCTAAACCAGTAATTTGAAGGAAAAAAATGTAACACTTCAGTCCTTAACAGCTATTTCCATTTTCAGCATTGTTATTGTATTTTATGCTCGCAATATACATGTAAGAATCCTCCAATATCTTTTTGAAACAGTGTTGAAGTTGACATCTTATATATATGAAAAGTCACATTAACCTGAAAATTTGGTACACATGTTCATTATCATGATTATGATAAGGTGAAATATATGTGCCAAATTTGGGTTTGGACCATGATTTCACAGTTCATTGAAGATGGATGAGTTGGACATGTTATCCTATTGACTTTCTACATCTGTATATATTTTAGAATTTTATAATGAATGGCTGATTATAATGGGATTTCATTTCAGTTAAACAGCAGACCATATGTAAGTTTTGTAGGGACAGCACCAACAGTGGAGAAACTGTATACCAATCTCAGAGAGGTAACCAGATAATTTCTTCCATCACTGATTTGCTTCAAATATTTAATACCTTTATGCTAATACCTTGTTTAATACCTATTGCCAGTTATATTAGTGTAACATTATTTTGTTCATGATAAAGTACTAATTTTGGTTTAAAGGTGTTTCATTTTGACTAAATTTAATGCCCTGCTTAAGATATGGTAGGGGGCATTATACTTTCCCATCTGTTCATCTATCCAGCAGATTCTCTGCATCATGTTAAAAGTCTTGGTTTAAGGTAGTCAACACAAAGTTGCATCACCTGAAACTTTGAAAACATGTTCATTATCATGTGACCATTACAGAATATTTGCCAAATAAGGTTTTGACCTAGATTTTGCAGTTCCCAACAGGGCAGGGTTTTTCTCAGTTTATAATACTGTTTTTTAAAATGTACTTTTAACACAATGGTCCAAAACTGAAATCTAACAGAAAGAAAGAATCAGTTTAATAAATGCCCTTTTTTCTACATATATATATATTTTGCCGATTAAATATGGATACAAATTAAAACCTATGCTAACTATTACTATCTTACTCCTTTGAATGTATCAACATTTTGCTCAATTGGAAATGTAGATGTTAAAAGATGCTCTCTCTAGAGGAAGAACTGTATTATACCTCAATCATTTTGCAGCATAAACATGAAGGAGTTGATGGTGCTTGTTGCGACAGATATGATGATCATATGAAATCTTATGAACAAAAAGCCAAACATGGAATGGCTCCAAAGCAACTACATCCAGAAAATTCTTTTATAAATCGTCTCATGGTAGGAGGAGCTAATGCATGCACCTTTTGTTTTGTTCACAGAGAGTGGTAACCAGATCTAACAGGACACCAGTACTTGTGCAATTCAAAATTTAGAAAAAGAATTCTTTTTCATTGCAATTACCGTAAAAGAACCTGAAAAAAAAAAGTAATGGAAAATTGAAGCTAAACTTTTATTAATCTGACCTAACAACATATTTGACTTGGCTTTTTAATTTCAAATGTCCATATGCAGTGGGGTCAAAGCAAAAGCATCCAAAATTATCACTTACCCGTTCAAATCAAATAAAATGTCATTTTTTTGGAAATTTCAAAGACAAAACAAGACGGAGGCATGGAAAAAAATTTTTGAACCTGAAATTTGTACAAATCATTAAGGAGCACATAGTAGAATATAATGCAAAGATTTTTATCTCCAAAGGAAAGTTCCTGAATTAAAATTCTAACTTTGGCATCAAGATCAAATCAGGTGATAACTTTTCAAATTCAGGTGTTTCTGTTGTGTCGTAGTTCTCCTTTTATATTTGATGTGTTTCCCTCAGTTTTAGTTTGTAACCCGGATTTGTTTTTTTCTCTATCAATTTATGACTATTAAACAGCGATATACTACTGTTGCCTTTATTTTTGTTTGTTTCATGCAATGATTTTTTAAACAAAGTAATGGAAGTACATGTTGAAGTTTTATGTGGCCTGCTTATGGCAACCCAAGTTCAAATCTTGGTCACGGCACCATAAATGTGGGGATGCTTTCTAATTATCTGACCATAATATAAAAAACAACAGCTATTCAGTGTAATGTTTTTCTTTTTACGAACCAAAGCTAAGGCAATGTCGCCAATATGATGTCGACCTAGGATCCTGCAGCCTTCTCAATAACTGTTAACATAATAAGTATTACACTGTTATACATGTGACTTATTAACAATGGTATAGCTTCATGGTGATATTTAAAAAAAGAAAGAAAAGATTTTTATGACTTTAATAATAATATTCAATTTTTTTTTTTTCAAATTTTGATAATTCGATTTTTCGAGTATCATGTAAAATTTGTGGCTAACAAAATTGGATGACAGTTGATACTACATGCGCCACAAATATTGGAAAACCTTGAATAGAATTATGCTATATAATAATGGGGTATATACAATCATAATCTGATTACATGCACAAGTCTGGTGTTCTGATTGGTCAGTTACTTTAAGATTGAATGTTCTGTGTACAGAGTGACTATTCCACTGGATATTTTTTTAATGATTGCATGTTTTTGATTTTAGGTAGATGTGGTATTTATCGTATTTAAAAAAATAATCTTAACATTTTCAGATATTAAGGGACCTTTTAAAGACAGAAATATCTTAATCAGATTTGAATTTACATGTTATATTTTATCAGAAGGGTTAAGCAGAAACTTTTAAGACTGAATAAGTTTTTCAGGCTTGCAATCTTTCTACTAATCTTTTAGATTATGATTCAATCTTTTGTCCTGTTATTGATAAAAAAAAAATTGCCTATTTTATTGCAGGAATGCTTGTTAAGAGGATATTGCTTAGAATTGTTATTGCTTTATAGACATACCACTGGCACTATTGAAGCAAGAATCTAGGCAAACATTAATTAGTGATTAGCAAAAATAATTAGTGATAGCAAAAATAATTAGTGATTAGCAAAAATAGTTAGTGATAGCAAAAATAATTAGTGATTAGCAAAAATAATTAATGATAGCAAAAATAATTAGTAATTAGCAAAAAATAATTAGTGATTCTATATCATTTATGTGTTATATTCTGCACAACTTTGGTCTGTTTGTAGATGGTTTTTAATCTTAGGAACAGTTGATAACATTTTGTGAACTTAGTGATTTTATTTTGTGATGATACATTTCTAATTACAAAATTAATGTACCTTAAGTTTATGCATCTTTTGAATCTGATTGTCCCAAACATGCATGAAATATTTGCCACTGGATGTTAAGCAGCAAACAATAATGAATCTGTTGTTTTGGACAAGTAGTGTGTGAAACAAGTGGTCTATAAGTAAAGACATTAAATAACTAGAATGGAGAAATTTTCATAAAATTGTAATTTTTTTCAATTCTGGAAACAAACCACTAAAAACATTTAGTTTTAATACTCAATTTAGGTTTATTTACTCGATATGTATTAATGAAACATCAAAATGCTTATTGATACATTGTTAAAACGTGGCAGAAGATCCCAAGAGGACATTCGAAACTTATAAGTTGAAGTAAATCTTAAAACAGCATGGCAAAACATGAGAAGCATGAAAGACAAACTTGTCCACAAAACACTACATAAAAAACTAAAAACTAAAGACTAAGCAAAAAACTATGTGTGATCTCAGGTGCTCCAGAAGAGTAAACAGATCCTGCTCTACTAGTTGCATCTGTTATGTTGCTTGTTGTAAGTGCAACTTTGGAAATAAGTCTCATTCATTGATGTCACAATCAATTAAAAGAGAAAGGATTGTGGTTACAACAATTGGAACTTATATCCTTTGTCATCTGAGACATTTGATAATGGTCAACCAACTTTTGATGGTGTCCTTGAAATTTTCGGAAGATAACCTCAATTTTACCACTTGGAACTCATGATACTTGGATTTTCAGGGCCTATTCCTATATAACAACTAATAGTTTTAATCTTGAGTTCATGTTAAAAGTTATGATAGAGAATCTAAAAAATTATTGATATTGTCTTTTTGAACAAAGGAGGCTTTAGATAATAAAAAGGGTTCATTTCTTGCCAAAAGAAAGATATAACTGTTCTGCAATCTTCTTTTTTCAAAATTAATCATTTTTATGTAAATGGAGACTTATACAATTTGTATGTCACAGAAGTTATGCAAATTTGACTCCATGGTCTTAATTTCAGAGTTTTTGTAGTAAAGCCAAGGTTAATTTCACATATATACAATGTATTTGTATTTGGATTAAGTGGAATTAGCATTTTGACAAAGTTTGATAAAGTGATTTATTCCTTCCTTGATAAGAGAATTTCATAATTTCTTACACATGTTTTTTTTTAACTTATTTCATGAAAGCTCAAGCTGATAAAAAGGTTTGATATTTTTGTAACTTAATTATAATGTTAAAATAAAGAATGCTTATACAGAAAAAGTGAAACCTTTAATTTGAAAAGGGCAGCTAAAAAAGATACATTTAACACTTTTTTACTTAAGAAATAATGTAAAATTAAAAAAAAAAAAAAATACTTCTGCGAATAATGCAGAACTGAGAATGTACTATTTATTGATTTCATATTTGTCTAAAGTCAGTAAAAATTTTGAAAATTTTCAAATTATAGAATTTTAGTACAATCAAAGTATGATATCAATTTATTAAATTTGCAATTTAAATATAAAAATGGATATGTTAAATATCTTTGAATACTATTTCAGGCTTTAAGGAAAAAAGAAGCTCTACGCAAAAAGGCCCAAGAACAGTTAGAACAGAGACGTCAAAGAAAGGCACATTCGTCACCTCTGCATTCATCTATTAATGAAAGGAGTATGGTTATACTGTAGAAACATTTATTTTCGTGGGGTTAAAATTTCGTGGTTTTGTGTCTATATAAGATTTCATAGGGATTTAATTTCGTGGTTTCCAGTAAATGGAAGTGATATTATATGTAGGTGATATTTTCGTGGGGGATTTAATTTCGTGGATATATTCTTTCCACGAAATAAATGAAATTAAATAAATTGAAGCTATAAAACCAGGTTCAATCCACCATTTTCTACATAAGAAGATGCCTGTACCAAGTAATGTTAGATGTGTTTGAGCTTTTGATTTTGCCATTTGATTAGGGACTTTCCTTTTTGAATTTTTCTCAAGAGTTCAGTATTTTTGTGATTTTACTTTTTTGTATGCATTTAAATGAAATTAAGATGTATCTGCATATTGAAATTTTATTTTTACATGTGGCATCAATACATTTTGTTTAAGAAGACAGTTATCACTCTTAGATTTTGGTTGACAACAAAAAAAGGGTCAATAGTGTTGACAGTGTATTTACTTAATACACCTTCCTAATTGCAAACTGTGAAAAATGAGTTTTGAAACTTGAAGGTAAATTAGTTATTGGTGTAGAAGGAAAAGGTAAAAAATGTGTATGTCCAAAACTGTCAAACTCTTTAAAGGTCAGTCACTCTACCATAAACATATGGTGGTATATTTTATGAGTTAGAGTTATCTCCCCTATACCTGTATCATTTTATCAATTCTGAAATGCTACTGAATCATGTAAATTGAGGGAGTTGAACACATCAAAGTGCATGAATTTGGTTTTGTTCTAGTATATGGGGCCCTAATCATATCAAGTTACTGTTGGTGATGTGTTCTTTCAAAGGGCATCGTAACACTTTTCATTCACATCACTTCTTTTAACTCACTTCTTTTAAAACGCAAAAAATATTTAAAATTGAATACGCTGGATTGGAAATATGACAATAAATTATCCTGCACTAAAAAACCCACAAACATTATTTTTAGGAAAATATAGAAACTTTCAACTCTATGCTGTTGCTTAGCCCTGTTGGTATCCAGTAGACATGTTTCCTGTTTTATCTGGCAATAGGATATATGACATATTATGATATTAATAATCATTCTTTTACAGCTTTTTACTCATTATAATAACTTTTGACAAACTACCTTCCCAATTTTCTTAGGACAAAAGGTGAGATTCCAAATGCCAAGGTCAACAAAAGTTTCACCCAGATCTCCCCGAGATTCAGCAGTTAAAGAAGATCAAGATTTCAATAAACAATGGGATGATGAGGCAAACATGGAAGATGTAAAGAAAGAAGAGGAGATAACTCCACCAGAAACAGAAGTTAAAGGATCCAGTAGTTCAGAAACAGATGGGGATCAAAGTTCAAAAGGTGCTGGTAATATTTGTTAGAATATAAAAGAAGCTATACATAAAAGTATTGAGATGTGGTGTTATTGCCAATGAGACAACTACGGTATACTTTACTTTAATTATGTGGAAAAACTATGGTTTTATTTTTGATTAAGGGCTATTCCATTAAAATGTATACTTTACTTTTAATTATGTGGAAAAACTATGGTTTTATTTTTGATTAAGGGCTATTCCATTAAAATGTATACTTTACTTTTAATTATGTGGAAAAACTATGGTTTTATTTTTGATTAAGGGCTATTCCATTAAAATGTATACTTTACTTTTAATTATGTGGAAAAACTATGGTTTTATTTTTGATTAAGGGCTATTCCATTAAAATGTATACTTTACTTTTAATTATGTGGAAAAACTATGGTTTTATTTTTGATTAAGGGCTATTCCATTAAAATGTATACTTTACTTTTAATTATGTGGAAAAACTATGGTTTTATTTTTGATTAAGGGCTATTCCATTAAAATGTATACTTTACTTTTAATTATGTGGAAAAACTATGGTTTTATTTTTGATTAAGGGCTATTCCATTAAAATGTATACTTTACTTTTAATTATGTGGAAAAACTATGGTTTTATTTTTGATTAAGGGCTATTCCATTAAAATGTATACTTTACTTTTAATTATGTGGAAAAACTGTGGTTTTATTTTTGATTAAGGGCTATTCCATTAAAATGTACACTTTACTTTTAATTATTTGGAAAAACTATGGTTTTATTTTTGATTAAGGGCTATTCCATTAAAATGTATACTTTACTTTTAATTATTTGGAAAAACTATGGTTTTATTTTTGATTAAGGGCTATTCCATTAAAATGTATGTGGGAGGGTAGGAAAGGACTTAAAATATCCCTACAACCTAGAACCATTTTTGTCGAGCCTGCGACTTTTGTCGCAGAAAGCTCGACATAGGGATAGTGATCCGGCGGCGGCGGCGTTAGCTAACTTCTTAAAAGCTTTATATTTTAGAAGGTGGAAGGTCTGGATGCTTCATACTTTGTATATGGATGCCTCATGTTACGAAGTTTCCGTCAGTCACATGTCCAATGTCCTTGACCTCATTTTCATGGTTCAGTGACTACTTGAAAAAAAAGTTCAGATTTTTTGTAATGTTAGATTCTCTCTTATTATAAGTAATAGGATAACTATATTTGGTATGTGCGTACCTTGCAAGGTCCTCATGCCCGTTAGACAGTTTTCACTTGACCTCGACCTCATTTCATGGATCAGTGAACAAGGTTAAGTTTTGGTGGTCAAGTCCATATCTCAGATACTATAAGCAATAGGTCTAGTATATTCGGTGTATGGAAGGACTGTAAGGTGTACATGTCCAACTGGCAGGTGTCATCTGACCTTGACCTCATTTTCATGGTTCAGTGGTTATAGTTATGTTTTTGTGTTTTGGTCTGTTTTTCTTATACTGTATGCCATAGGTCTACTATATTTGGTGTATGGAATGATTGTAAGGTGTACATGTCTAGCGGGCAGGTGTCATCTGGCCTTGACCTCATTTTCATGGTTCAGTGGTCAAAGTTAAGTTTTTGAGTTTTGGTCTTTTTTTCTAATACTATATGCAATAGTTCAACTATATTTGGTATGTGCGTACCTTGCAAGGTCCTCATGCCCATCAGACAGTTTTCACTTGACCTCGACCTCATTTCATGGATCAATGAACAAGGTTAAGTTTTGGCGGTCAAGTCCATATCTCAGATACTATAAGCAATAGGTCTAGTATATTTGGTGTATGGAAGGACTGTAAGGTGTACATGTCCAACTGGCAGGTGTCATCTGACCTTGACCTCATTTTCATGGTTCAGTGGTTATAGTTAAGTTTTTGTGTTTTGGTCTGTTTTTCTTATACTATATGCAATAGTTCAACTATATTTGGTGTATGGAAATATTTTATGATCTATTTGGCAGTCACGCAGGTTTTATTTGACCTTGACCTCATTTTCAAGGTTCATTGCTCAGTGTTAAGTTTTTGTGTTTTGGTCTGTTTTTCTTAAACTATAAGCAATAGGTCAACTATATTTGTTGTATGGAAGAATTGTTAGCTGTACATGCCTGTCTAGCATGGTTCATCTGACCTTGACCTCATTTTCATGTTTCATTGGTCAATGTTTAGTTTACTTGGTTAATGTTAAGTTTATGTGACAGTTGTAATAAAGCTTTATATTTAGGACTATCAACATAATATCAATGATTAGTAAAGAAGGCGAGACATTTCAGCGTGTGCACTCTTGTTTAGATAATTTTGCATAATGGTTATAGATGCATACTGAAAAAAGACCCATGACCCACATTCAATAATTAAACTTCCCTTCCTTTCTACATAAGAAAATGCCTGTACCAAGTCAGGAATATGACAGTTGTTATCCATTCGTTTGATGTGTTTGTTTTTTTGATTTTGCCATTTGATTTGGGACTTTCCTTTTTGAATTTTCCTCAGAGTTCAGTATTTTTGTGATTTTACTTTTTCCTACCCTTCCACATACATTTTAATGGAATAGCCCTAACCAAATTAAAGAAAAAACAACTGTTGACTGAAGACTGTTTGAATCGATATGTAGATGCTCTTAAATAAAGTCATTAACCCATCTATTTTTTTTTGAGTTAATTCCAAATAGTATAGAAAAATGTTGGTTTTCCTCAACAACAAAAGTTGATGAGGAGATATCGTAGTTTGGTGCATGTAACACACACACTTCTTTTTTGCCTTCCATAAAGTTTCCCCATTAAGATTTTTATCATATCCAATTTTTATACGACCGCAAAAAAATTTTTGTGGTCGTATATTGGTATGACGTTGGCGTCGTCGTCGTCCGAAGACGCATTAGTTTTCGCACTCTAACTTTAGTTGAAGTGAATGGATCTCTATGAAATTTTACCATAAGGTTCAATATCACAAAAGGAAGGTGGGGATTGATTTTGGGGGTTATGGTACCAACAGTTAAGGAATTAGGGGCCAAAAAGGGGCCAAAAATAAGCATATTCTAGTTTCCAGACAATAACTGTGGAACGGTGTATGGATCTCTCTGAAATTATACTACAAGTTTCCATACCACAAAGGGATGGTTAGGATTTGCTTTGTGGGGTTATGGCTCAAACCGTTTAAGAATTAGGGGCAAAAAAGGGGGAAAAACAAGGTTGTCCTGGTTAATGGACAAATACTTTAGTACAAAACATAATTTAAAGCAGTGTAAGGGAGATAAATCAAATACATCATTGAAATTATCTCCCTTACACTGCTTTTAAATTATGTATAAAGTAATGGTTAATGACCAATTAAGATAATTTAAAACAGTGTAAGGGAGGTAATCCAAATACAACGTTTTGGTTACTTCCCTTACACTGCTTTTAAATTATGTTTAAAGAAATGCATATTTATAAAGGAAGACCAGTAAAAATATCTGCAAATGTTGCATCTTTTTTTTTTACAAAAAAATCCATATGAAAGATTTGACACTATATTTTAAATTCTATTATAAAATAGAATAAGTTAGCACTATGGTAAATTTAAATGGGTAATTATGGTTGCAAACTCCATTGGAAATTTGAATTGAGATTATGACCATATCTTGAGGGAAAGAATTTTTTGGGGGAAAAAAGGGGGGGGTAAAAAGAAATTGTGGGGGGTCAATTTTTTCTCATTTCAGATTTCAGAAATAAAAAAGAATTATTCTTCAAATATTATTTTTTTTTCAAATTTCAAATATTGAAAAATTTCAAGAAGTAATCTTTAATTGCACATTATGGCGCATTAGATTTGTAAAATCTTTGACCACATTTATTTATTTGTTATGCCGAATCTCACCGTGTATTTAGATTTTTAATTTTGGGTCCAGTTTTCAAATTGGTCTACATTAAGGTCCAAAGGGTCCAAAATTAAACTTTGTTTGATTTTAACAAAAATTGAATATATGGGGTTCTTTGATATGCTGAATCTAAACATGTATTTAGATTTTTGATTTTTGGCCCAGTTTCAAGTTGGTCCAAATTGGCGTCCAAAATTAAACTTTGTTTGATTTCAACAAAAATTGAATATATGGAGTTCTTTGATATGCTGAATCTAACCATGTATTTAGATTTTTATTTGTGGACCCCGCTATCAAATTGGTTCATATTGAGGTGAAAAGGGTCCAAAATTAAACTTTGTTTGATTTCATCAAAAATTGAATTATTGGGGTTCTTTGATATGCCAAATCTAACCGTGTTTTTAGATTTTTAATTTTGGGTCCCGTTTTTTGAAATTGGTCTACATTAAGGTCCAAAGGGTCCAAAATTAAACTTAGTTTGATTTTAACAAAAATTTAATTCTTGTTGCTCATTGGAACAAAAAGCGAAGACCACTGTACCTCTGGGGAATGAGAAAGTATAGTTTAGAAAGGGACGTCCCCAGAGGAACGAGGTCTCCACTCTAGTAAGATTTTGAGATCATTATATATATGGTCTATTGATGGTTGATATAATGTTTCAATTAGAACATTTAAATATTTGTCTCCCTTTTTGGGCAAATAGATGGTCATTTATATATTGAAATGTCAGTATCATCAAAGTTTTATATGGATCTGCCCATCAGTGTATTACTTAATTTTACATAGCTTCATATTGGAAAGTTAAAATATGTAAATTAAGTTTGTTTCAATTTTTGTAAAGGGAGTTAAAAATTATGTTACCATGCTTTACCAGTTATGTTTATACAAGTTATCTAATTTAAGATAAAAAGCGCTATCTTGGGTAAAGTGTTTAATCGGTTAGGTATTAAAAAAAAATGTCACCTTTAATTTCCTTAAGCAAATTCTCCATGATTAAAATCTGGATATCTTTATCAATTTCATTTAAAAAAAAATTCTAGCGAGTTGTCAAATAGTTTGGTTTTTCAGAATCCCAATGGGGCTAACTCTTTTGATACCCCTGTCAGTCTGTCCTTAATGAAATTAACATTACGTTTTTTTCTCAGGAACTACAAAACAGAGCTTTATGAAAATCGGCAGAAAGCTTTCTGTAAGCATATTATAATATGTGATGTGTTTTCACATTCATTGCTCTTCAAATTCCTGTTAACCAAATTCTTATATATATTGTTACATGAAATGGCCATGAATAAACAATTTCTTAGCATTTTTCTCAGGATTTTCGTGTCAAAGCCTCCTGATATTTAGTATATAGTTTCATGTGAGAATGCTTTAACATGTTTAGTGTTTACACATTCATCACTTATCAACTTCCTGTTTACCAAAAACTTCTAGCAGGGATATCATTAGTGAGCAAGAGGTCTTAGTCTATTAAATTTGTTCATTTTGTTTTCAATTTAAATTAGCAATTGCTGAAAAATTCAGCCATTTGCAAGAGATTGGTTTTAGTTGGTATAATGGTATAAAGAAAGGGCAATGAAACAAATGCATCAGCTTTGATTGATTGTTTCTCATTGAATTTTTTAAGATTGGAGAGAAAGAACACTATTTTCATATCATATTTAGTAGCCTTTACAAGATATTCCAGTGTTATCTCCCCTTGTTAGGCTCAAAACAGTCAATTGGAGAATAAATACCTAACTATTAGCCACACATGTATCAAAAAAGAATTATTTTCAATATGAAAACTTTTATTATGATAAAACTCCTGATTAACTTTATTTTATATTTGGTGAAGAAAGATTGGAATTTTCATAAAAATGAAGAAAAAAAGAAGCTGGGATCCATAGTGATTGTTGTGTCTTTCTGTAAATTTGTCAGTCCACACAGGTATACACAACTCCTACTATACATCAATCTCAAGTTTTTTTCATTAATGAGTTACACTAGTTGACCAGGGCTCAATCGGCTAAAATGACGTCGTCGAACAATCGGTTCTGACTGTGACTTAATAACATAAGAATTGTGACATAGGTAATTTAATAAAAACTGATATTGATCAAAGTTCTAAAGATACTGGTAATATTTGCTAGTGTATAAATTCCAAAAGAAATAATACTTTTCATGAATGTAATGTAAAGACTGTTATATTTATGGCAATATAAGATAGAAAATATTAATTGAAGAGTAAATTTTTAATTTGAATTTATGAGTGGATGCATTAGGGACAGATCCAGGATTTTAGGTTAGGGGGGGCGCAAACTTAAATTTTCCCCCCAGCAGAGCGAGGCGAAAATTTTTTTGAGGTAAAAATTATCGAAATATTCTTTATTAAGCTGAGGACAACCCATGCTTTGCAAATTTTTTTTGGGGGGGGGGAGGAACGCCTGCCACACACCCGCCTGAATCCTGTGTATGTTGCTAATCAGTTAGCAGCCTGTACATTCATATGATGTTTTGTCATAGTTAAAAGCTTTTAAAACATCTTCACTTTATTTGTATGCTATCTGGTCATTTCTTTTTCAACAGCCTTTGACAAAGACATTTTAGGCTGCAATGTCTTATAAACTTTCATTGTTAAGTGTATTTTTTGTTTGGTTGTTTATTTCTTTATATAAAGTGGTTGTACCTTCAGTCATTTTTTAAAATATCTAAATAAAAAGTTTAGGTATAAATATGAAGAGTTTTGAGCATTTTTCTCGTAATATTTTTCTCTCATCAAGTTGTTATAAAGATTTTGTCACAACAAAATTCGACTTTAAGTCATTATAAAACAAGAATGTGTCCATAGTACACGGATGCCCCACTTGCACTATCATTTTCTATGTTCAGTGGACCATGAAATTGGGGTCACACAGACCGAAAAACATAATGCCCCTCTACTATCGTAGGTTGGGCATAAAAACGGAGACCAATATTCCTTTGGGGAATAGTTCACTTAAAACTTATTATGTGGGCCAATTTTATCGAATTTTATGAAATCCCCAAAGGAACAAGGCCTCCACTATATTAAAGGTTTTGAGCTCTTAAATATATGATTAGATCAAATCTGAGATGAAGTTTCATTCCAAACATTTGAATATTTGTCTCAGTTTTTTAGCAAATAAACATTCAATTTATATGAAAATCTCAATATTTCCCAAATTCTGTATAGTTCTACATATTAGTTTATGAATGAATGTTAAATACCTTCTTTTGTCAGGCTAAATGTGTATATAAATTGCTTTTCATTTTTGCTAAATGTGTATATAAATTGCTTTTCATTTTTGCTAAATGTGTATATAAATTGCTTTTCATTTTTGCTAAATGTGTATATAAATTGCTTTTCATTTTTGCTAAATGTGTATATAAATTGCTTTTCAATTTTTGCTAAATGTGTATATAAATTGCTTTTCATTTTTGCTAAATGTGTATATAAATTGCTTTTCAATTTTGTAAAGGGAGTTAACAATTATATAACCATGATGCATCTCTGTCACTGATGCAACAATTTATTGATTAAAGGTAAAAGTGTTAAAAGATTATTTATAGTGTGTTCAAGTTTCTCTTTACATTTGAAATTTTTATTTGCAGGTAAATAATTTCTTGTTGGAGAAACGTGATTAATATGTAATATTAAAGGATGAATGAAATTTACCTAAAATTAGAATTACAGTAAATCAAGTGTAAATTTATTTATTCCTATGATATCGTATATCAAACTTACATATGATCTGATGAGATAAAAAGTCAAAAACTATGAAGGAGAAAAAAATTTATTTGATAAAAAAGCACAAAAATACTTAAAAAATTATTTACAGCAAAGGAAAGACATTTACTTTACATATTATTAATAGTCTTTCAGAATGACACAGGTATAATTCAACCATAATATATATATATATATAGAAAAGATAACGTTTATTGATTTTTTATTAACCACAAGAATTTTAAATAAGTAACAAATAAATACAAGAATTTGAATAAATAAAATCCACAGTATTCAAATGTATTTGCTAAAGTTCAATACCACAGGTCATTAAGCAACCAAAAGTCACTCTAAAATTTAAAAAAAAATCCACTAAGACACACCACTGTCGATTTTGAAGGAGATAGTTAGTCTGGTCAGCCTATTCTTAAACGGCAAGTTCTTCTTACAGAGAAATGTTCATTGAATGTTGACAGTCTGTTGTTGATTTTTTTTTGTATTTCTTTGACATGGATCTTGATACCACTAGCTGCTACCTATATATGGTTGACTTCTGTCTTGGCTGGAGTTTTCTGAAGTATGTTGATCCGGACGTAGATGTTTTGGTGTGCATGGTTCACATGCTTCTTGAGTTTGCCGTACCATCCCTCTTTAAGTGGTTTTTGATGCATGTATGGTCCAATGTCATTGCTGACATTTGTTTCTTTTTTACCAGCACTCTTGTCTATAATGCATAGAAAAGGGGGTGTTGTGTATTAGTTAAGTTTCAGTTCAGTATATTTTATACTCTTTTATTTGGTTAATGTTTTAGCACCATTTTACATAACAACAGGCCCGCAATGTTGTCACTTGCCGACGTCTCTGTATTTAGCATTGACTCCAAGTAAAGCGTATGAAACATTGAAGACATTCTTGAGTTTATAGAGTCGGCCACATTACTTGACTTTATTATCAACAAGTTCAAAACAGGGGGGTTATGTTTTCTGGTCTGTTAGTTGGTCGGTTATTCTATCAAGTAACAGAGTTTTTGGTTAAGATAGTTTCCCATGAAGTTGTGGTAATTTCAACTTGAAATTTAGTACACATATTTATTATGATGTAATTTTTTTATCTCAATTTCATGGTCCACTGATATATAGAAATATTACAGTGTGAAATTTAATAGTAAATTATCAGTTTCCAGTTCTTGTTCAAGGTAATTAATACCATCAAGTCATGATAACATAAACATCAACTTCAAACTAAGAACACACAATATATGTTGTCACAATTCACTGAACACAAAATGTGATAATGTGGCAAGACATGCATGACGCAGGTTTCTTCAAAAGTGATGATTTTCTAAAAATTGTTTGACATTTCACAGTGATATCATACTTTAACTTTGTTTAAACCTGTTTATTTACTTTTGACTTTAATTATTTATCCCTTGTAATTTTTTATTAACTGTGTATTTGCATTTAGGTGTCACAGGTCAAATTTATTCATTCATTGTGTGTTAATTTACATTTTTGGATTGAGTTAAGCCTTCCAAGTGATATTTTATAGTGTGTTTTTCTATGTTGTGATGTTATACTATTGTTTCAGAAAAGGGAGAAGGTTTGGTACCATTAAAATGTTTAATCCCACTGCAAATGTTTGCACCTGTACTAAGTCAGGAATCTGATTACAGTAGTTGTCGTCTGTTTATGTAGTTCATACGTGTTTCTCGTTTCTCATTTTTATATACTGTAAAAGCAGAAATTTTCGTGGAGGATTTAATTTCGTTTATTTCGTGGAAAGAATATATCCACGAAATTAAAACCCACACGAAAATTTAACCTACATATAATATCACTTCCATTTAATGGAAACCACGAAATTAAATCCCCATGAAATTTTATATAGAGACAAAACCACAAAATTTTAACCCCACGAAAATTAATGTTTCTACAGTAGATTAGACCGTTGGTTTTCCTGTTTGAATGGTTTTACACTAGTAATTTTTTGGCGCCCTTTATAGCTTGCTGTTCGGTGTGAGCCAATGCTCCGTGTTGAAGACCGTACCTTGACCTATAATGGTTTACTTTTATAAATTGTAACTTGGATGGAGAGTTGTCTCATTGGCACTCATACCACATCTTCCTATATCTATTGTGTCCGTAATGAACACAGTCTTGTTATATTAAAAAAAAGACGGTAGAACTTGTTCTGTGTTTAGCATCTTTAACATATGTTAATCCTGTGTCACTGGGAACCTAATTTTTTGTAACAATATTTTGATAAAAACTACAGTTACCTTCCCGTAAAAAGTTTGTTATCTAGTGGTAGTATTTTAAACCTTATTTGTTATAAACACTTTGCTAATCTACAATCTTAAAAATGAATATAAGATATTTTGTACGTTACAATCTTGCCCTATGTACATGGTTAGTTTCTAAAAAACATTCAATTTTTTTAATCTGTAACTGTTATAAAAGGAAAAACAAAGACCTTGTTTCTCCATGGGTATTTGCATTATTAATTTCAGTGATCATAAAGACACTGATATTAATAATGCAATATCGATGGAGAACCTGATCTCCGATAGTAGGTGACTGTGACCTATTTATATAGATGCTCTTCAACATTTCTCAAGATAATCTGATTTTTGATATTTGAATACTTTCAATTGTTTTGTTTCAAATAGATGTCCAGTTTTTTAAAAAGTTATTTTGACATTTATTTTTATATGAATATTTGGTATTTACAATTGATCTATTTTAAGGAAATTATTTCAAAGAGATTTTAAGAGATGTTGATGTTTATCTTTATGACAGACCTTTCAAGAAGGGAGATAACAAATTTGACATTCTCTGTAAAAGCTCAGTTATTCAATTTACCTTTCGCTTAAAACATAAGTTTTAAAAAGTTGTCCGGAAATTTCAGCAAATTAAAAAAAAAAAATCCAATTTTGAGCCTCATTTTTCTTAAAAACGAGCATTGTAGCCATGCATTTGTTCAACAATCTCATCCTGATGTAAGACATGTCAGGATAACAAAATTAGCAATATAATGAGAAACTGTATCAATTCCATTTGAATTAACTATCCCTTTACAAGCCTGATACACTGGTTTGAAGAAAAAAATGTCAGATGGATAAATGAATAGAATAGAGGCAGTAGATACCAAGGGGAACAATTACATTCAAAACTCATAAGTTGAGATGAACTGACAATACCATGGCAAAAAAGGTACAAGACAAAGACAAACAAGTTCACAAAACACTACATAGAAAAGTTAAGATTGAGCAACATCAACCCCAACAAACACTATTCTCAGGAAGGGAAAATAGATCCTGCTCCACTATTGCCACCCATCATGTTGCTCCTATACTATATGTTGATAACTTATATTAAGTACTGTAGAAAACCATATAGAATAAACATAAATTTGGAGAGTAAAGAAATTTAATTAAATTGACCATGTGAAAGAATTATTGTTCAAAATTTTATTGACTGACTGACAGGATTACAATAAGTTGCCCATCAAAAGTGGACAAAAAGCAAATTGAAATATGAATAAAAATTCTGAAAATCAAACTCACTCAGCAGGAACATATTTTGTGGCATAGAAACTTGGTTACTGTAAATTCAGAAATTATTGCAATGTTTTTATTATTGCGAAAAATGCGACAGGGTTATAATCGCAATAATTTAAACTCGCATTTTAAAATTTTTTATATGAATTAAACAGGATTTTTCTCAATATCACAAAAATTAAAATCGCATTTTAGTCTAAAATGACAAAATCGCAATAATAAATGCACACAATAATTTCTGAATTTACAGTAATTGATTTTTGCTTTACTTAATTACTAATAATATGTTAAAGTAAGTAGATGTAGTATGTTATTTTGTATGAATGTATGTTGTATTTTTCAGAAGTGAACGAAGAGTCCAAGCCATTAGAGAAATCACAATCAGAATTAGATAGAGAGAATGCAAAAAGATTGCTGGCTGAATTGGAAGCCAAGAAGAAGAAAGAAAAACAAGGTAAGACAGAACTTGAAAAATATGGGGGGAAAAACTATTTCCTATCTTGTCATTGTTTTCTCTATGATACATATTAATAATGAACATAAAGACATAATTTTGAAAGCTTTGCTGATATAGGGGCCATATTGTGGCCTTATCAAACATACTTTTTTGCAACAGAAAGATCATTTGGGTTTGGTATACTTTCTCACAAAAAAGTATGTGGGTCCATGACTACCAATTGAAGCAAAAACTATTCATATGTAGGAAAAAATAGTCTCGCCTATAAATTTACAATGAATGAGTGCATTTATGACATTACTATGATGTCATTTGCTATTTTTTTAAATGCCAGATACATTTACACATTTTTCATAAATTACTAAGTTTTTATTTTTTGGAATTTAGAACTGATATTGATTGACCCTTCGTGAACTTACTTAATCTGAAAGTAAAGACAGCCAAAATTTACTGTTGGAAATAATTTATAATCGTCTTTGTTTTGATTGTTCATTTAACGGGATGAATGATCTTATGTATAGGGGTAATAGGTGTAACTTTTGTCCTTTAACATAACATTGCTCTGTCATGTCTTTGTGAATGATGTTTTGGGTCAATTTGAACATCCAAAACAGTAATATTCTCTTACCAAAGCCATCTCTGAATTTTGTGCTATTTTCACATTTCTTGATCGGTGTGAGAAAAATATTTCTCCTCACTAGTGAAATATCTGTTCTCGGCAAATGATTGGTCGAAGTTTAATTATGACCTCAAATTTTCTTGGTTTCTTCTGAATTTCCTATTGTGATGTCATGAAAAAAAGCGACCATGTCTGATGACGTTACATATAAAGAACACAACTTTCTGTAAATCTTTGAAAAGGAAGGATAAAAATAGTTAGAGAAACAGATTTCACCACTATAACTTGTGTATTACAATACTTCTCCACTCTCAACAGTTAAATTTGAATTATTTAAAAAGCTTTGCAAGCCTCACGCTTTAAATATTAAAATTTAACTGTCTCGAGTGGAGAAAAATCGTAACACACTTGCTGCAGTGGTGGAATCTATATATCTCTGAATTGCTTCATAATAATGTTTATCTCCTTGTATTTCTTAAATATTTAATTTGATTTCTCAGTGAAAAACAGTTATTTTAACCATTTTAAGTTGTGATAGTACCAGTTGAGGTTGTCAAACCTCCTCAAGTTCAAATAATGCAGGAAAGTGAAATAATTGAGGAGGAGGAAGAGGAGGAGGAGGTGGTGGAAGAAAAAAAGGAGATTGATAGTAGTAAAACTCCTTCTACTAAACTTCCCATTATGCCTCTCTCAAAAGCTGGTAAAAGCTTGCCTTCACAGCCTGCAGCCAAACCAAAGGGAGGTAACCACAGTCCATACTTGGTGTTGTTTGGTGTAACACTTGTCATATGTGTGTTCCCCACTGTATTTTCTCACTGTGTGTTGTCTAAATATTATGTAATACAGGTGTAAAATATAATTCATACAATTAAAATATGCAATGCTTTTGTATATTTTTGCAAAACTAATGTTCATTCTGGTGCAGGTTTCTGATCAGTGGACATTTGTTTTATACACCATTGCACTACTCTGCTTAAAAATAATTGCTGGTGAAAAGTTGCTGTTGTGTGTCAAGTGTTCCAGCTAAATAATCCTAATTCATAATTCAATATATCTATGTGTTTTGAACCCATATATGAATACTGTGACATCTATCCTAATGTTCCTTTATATTTTTTCCTTTGTTAACCTACATGTATTTAGTTCTATCTGAAGGCACCCTTCACCAAGATTAAACAAAAGAAAATCATTTGGATCTAATGTTTATGTCCTTTTCATAGAATCCTGATTTTAGTAGGTGATCCATATCAGCATGTCTACTTTTGTTTATTCTCGCGAAACATTGCTGTTGTTTGTAGTGATGAAATCCTTTTGTATTCTTTTCTAGATATATCATAAAGTTTTACTTTTGATTGTATGTAATTTATAACATTTAATTTTCTGTTTGTACCTCATGAATTGAAATATTTTACTAGATATCTATGAGGGTTTGAAAATTTCCATAAATACGTTTTCAGGGTACTCGTATTCTTTAGAGAGAATGAAATCTTCTAGAACCAGAAATTTTAGATAATGTGAAGAATTTCGGGTCCTAAGCAGGTTTATTTAATAGGAAAACCCTCATAATTTAGAAAGAAAACCATTTGAAATTTTCCTGTATTTGTTATTTAGAAATTGATACATTGAAAAACAAATAGATTTTTACTATCAGCATGCAGAAATTCATTTCTAAAACAGGAAACATGCAAATTGTATAGAAAGCATGTTATAGAAAAAAATTAAGTTTTCTTTAAACAGCCATATTATATTACAATTTAATAAAGTTTATTTTTTTCACTTCAATCAGTCAGATGGTTGGATCAGGTAAACGGTAAGTGTCGAAAATTCTTGAATACTTGAGCAGAAAAATAGGTAAAATAGGCTTGAAAGGTTTTTCATTTCTTGAAGATAAGGATTTTTGGCTTTGAAAATATCAAACCTTGCTTTTATATCCAGTTTAATCGCAACTAATCCATATTAAATGCGCAAAGATTTAAATTACATGTATTAACAATTTTATATGGCTACTATGGAAGGGGAAATAACTCTAATACTTTTGTGTTCTTATTTGCATTTTCTTTGCTCACTAATAAAACTATAATGCAATTTGCAAATACATTTATATAATGATATTTAAAACAATAAAATATATTCTATTTATATAAATTATTTTTCTCCTGAAAGTTTAATATTTAAAGAAATTACTGGAACTATTCAAGTTAGTGTAGGTTAAACAGAAATGCTTAAAATGTTTTTTGCATTAATTATTTTAAAATAATCTATTTTCAGAACAAAAGAAGATGAAAAAAGGTAAGGAAAACACTTTTACTTCATCTTGCAACCATCTGTGTAAAGATGTGCCAGATTAAGGACATGAAAATGTTCAAATATTTGAATTGGTTTTAAATCATATTAGAACATTAAATCAGTCCTTTGTATTAAGATTTCCAGGTGTATAGTCCATAGTTAAAATTGAATTTGACAATTTGACACAATGTCAATGACCAAAAATAAAAGGTTCCATTTGTTTTGTTTTTGACATTTCGTATTCAGAGTTATGTCCCTTACTAGTCTGAGAAAATGAAATTGTTTTTGATCTTTTTTATAGCTCCCAAAAAAGATACTGAGGTAAAACCAAAAGAAGTCAGACCAAGTCGTTCTAAAACTAAACCAGTGCCAAAAGTCAAAACTAAAAATAAAGATCATCATGACAAGGAGGAAAGTAAGTTAAATGCAATTTTTTTGATTTTGCCACAAATGAGATTTTTTCAATCTGTTTCAGACTATGCTATTTTGTCTTAGCCAGTCTATAATTATACCCCACGCAACGAGTTGCGGAGGGTATAATGTTTTTGACCCGTCCGTCCGTCAGTCTGTCCATCTGTCAGTCCGTCCGTCCGTCAGTCCTGTTTCTTGTCATCGCAACTCTCTCAAACCACACAACAGAATTTCACGAAACCTTTTTAGATAAAAAGGACATATTATGTAGTTGTGCATATCGACAGGAAATTACGATTCAATTTTTTTTCTAGGAGTTATGCCCCTTTGAACTTATTTGCTTCAATGTACTACTGCAACAGTTTGTCATCGCAACTCCTCTCAAACCACACAACAGAATTTCACAAAACCTTTTTAGATAAAAAGGACATATTATGTAGTTGTGCATATGGACAGGAAATTACGATTCAATTTTTTTTCTAGGAGTTACGCCCCTTTGAACTTATTTGCTTCAATGTACTACTGCAACAGTTTGTCATCTCAACTCCTCTGAAACCACACAACAGAATTTCATGAAACCTTTTTAGATAATAAGGACATACTATGTAGATGTGCATATCGACAGGAAATTACGATTCAATTTTTTTTCTAGGAGTTACACCCCTTTGAACGCTTTAAGGTACTACTTCAACAGTTTGTCATCTCAACTCCTCTGAAACCACACAACAGAATTTCATGAAACTTTGTAGATAATAAGAACATACTACGTAGATGTGCATATCGACAGGAAATTACGATTCATTTTTTTTTCTAGGAGTTACGCCCCTTTGAACTTATTTGCTTCAATGTACTTCTGCAACAGTTTGTCATCTCCACTCTTCTGAAACCACACAACAGAATTTCATGAAATTTTGTAGATAAGAAGGACATACTATGTAGATGTGCATATTGACAGGAAATTATTATTCAATATTTTTTCTTATACAATTTTTTTTGTTACACTTATTTAATTTCTCCAATGACAATGTGGGGACGTGGGGTATGTGAGCGTGCTCACTAAGGTTCTTTAATTAATATGTGAATTTCCCATTTATCCTTTAGATAAGTTCTATTCGAGGAAAGTTTTCATATAACTGATTAATTCACCACGCTTTTACAAGGTTTCAAAAAGTATCCACCACAATTTAGGATATTAATTTTTAAATCAAGTCATTTATTTTTTAGCTCACCTGGCCCTGTCCGTTGTCCGTCATTGTCGTTCGTCTGTCATCGTCATCGTCGTCAACATCCATGATGGCAGCCAGTGGGGGACTTCATTTAACATAAGACCCTATGGGCAATACATACAAATGTCTTCTTTTAGAGAACCACTAAATGGAATGAAATCAAACATAGCATGAATGTTCCTTATGAGGTGCTGACCAAGTGTTGTTACTTTGAAGCCAATCCATCATCTAAGATGGCCGCCAGAGGGGGACTTTTGTAACAAAGGACCCTACGGACAATACATACAAATGTCTTCTTTTAGAGAACCACTGAATGGAATAAAACCAAACATGGCTTGAATGTTCTTTATGAGGTGCTGACCAAGTGCTGTTACTTTTAAGCCAAACCATCATCCAAGATGGCCCCCAGAGAGGGACCTAGTTTAACATAATACCCTATGGGAAATACATACAAATGTCTTCTTTTAGAGTAGCACTGAATGGAATGAAATAATATATGGCATGAATTTTCCTTATGAGGTGCTAACCAAGTGTTGTAACTTTGTAGCCGATCCATCATCCAAGATGGCCGCCAACGGGAGACTTCATTTAACATAGGACCCTATGGACAATACATACAAATGTCTTCTTTTAGAGAACCACTGAATGGAATGAAACCAAAGATGGCATGAATGTTCCTGATGAGGTGCTGACCAAGTGTTGCTACTGTGTAGCAAATACATCATCCAAGATGGCCGCCAGAGAGGGACTTAGTTTAACATAGGACTCTATTGGAAATACATACAAATGTCTTCTTTTACAGAACCACTAAATGGAATGAAATAAAGCATGACACGAATGTTCCTTATGAGGTGCTGACCAAGTGTTGTAACTTTGTAAACGATCCATCATCCAAGATGGCCTCCAGCAGGGACTTAGTTTTACATAGGACCCTATGGGAAATACATACAAATGTCTTCTTTTAGAAAACAGCTTATTGGATTGAAACCAGACATTGTATGAATGTTTCTTTTGAGGTGCTGACTAAGTGTTGTTACTTTGTAGCTGATTTGTCATCCAAGATGGCTGCTAGCAGGGGGAGTAAGTTTAACAGGACCCTATGGGAAATACATACAAAAGTTTTCTTCTAGAGAACCACTGAATAGAATGAAACCAAACTTGGCATGCATTTCCTAATGAGGTACTGACCAAGTGTTGTTACTTTGAAGCTGATCCATCATCCAAGATGGCCACCAGCAGGGGACTTAGTTTAACATAAGACCCTATGGGAAATACATATAAATGCTTCTTCTAGAGAAGCACTGAATGGAATGAAACCAAACATGGCATAAATGTTCCTTGAGGTGCTGATGAAGACCTTAATACATGTAACTTTATAGATTGAGATCTACTGTAAACTGCAAAAATATCAAGAAAAGAAGATCTACACATAAGTCAACATGAGCAAAATTGTCAATTGACATCTTGTTGGAGTTATTGTCCTTATAAAGTCATTTTCCACAATTTCAATGAATTTATTGGTAATTTCTGTAAAATTTTACAAAAGTCTTCTGCTTTTGATTAAATTACGGGGCCAATATTAAACCAAATTTTTGGCCTCAATCATTATTAGGGTATCTGTTATGATTTTAATCTATTTTTACATGATTTCTAAAACCAAAGTAAAATCAGGTGAGCAACACAGGTTCTTGAGAGCCTCTAGTTAATTGTTAGAATAACCAGGCAAATTGTTTGATCATAAATGTCTGTAATCAATATATATATATTTATTTTGTTAACAGTTTTTTAGCTCACCTGGCGTAAAGGGCCAAGTGAGCTTTTCTCATCTCGTGGCTTCCATTGTTGTCTGTTAACTTTTACAAAAATTTTCTCCTCTGAAACTACTGGGCCAAATTTAACCAAACTTTGCCACAATCATCATTGGGTATCTAGTTTAAAAAATGTGTATGAAGGACGATGACCCCGCCTGCAGACCAAGATGGCCAAGGGCTAGAAATAGAACATAGGGGTAAAATGCAAGTTTTGTCTATTATTTTGAAAACAGTTATTAATAGAGAAAATCTGACTGGAGCATTAATGTCCAAAATGTTGAGCTCTACCAATTGTCTATATAACTGTCAGACAACTTTTTATAGGAGTTATTGCCCTTAAAATTTCATTTTTGCCTATTAGCTTGAAAACTATAATAGATAGAGAGAAACTTTAAGTGCAAAAATGATCAGCAAGACCAGATCTACAAATAAGTGTCCATGGTCGTAATCGTCAGTCGACTCCGTTTTTAGAGTTATTGTCCTTTGATGACGATTTTTTACCATTTTTTTTTGCGTTTTTGCCTTATATCTTAAAAATTATAATAGATAGATAGAAACTTAAATAGGCAAAAATGATCAGCAAGACAAGATTTACAATTATGACAATATGGAAGAAATTGTCCATTGACTCCTTATTGGAGTTATTGCCCTTTAATGACGATTTTTACAAAAATTATTGCGTTTTGCCTTATATGATAAAAATCATAATAGACACTTTAAATAATATAAATGATCAGCAGGGCAAGATCTACTAACAAGTCAAATTTTGCTGATATTGTTATTGGACTGTCACTCTTTATAAGAGTGATTGCCCTTAAAAGAGGATTTTTTTTAACCCTATTTTGTGTTTTGAGCAAAAACTATAGAAGATAGAGAGAAGCTAAACAGACTAAATGATCATTGATACAAGATAAACAAAACAGAGATTTTTGTCATGAATTCTATTCTCGTCTACAATGTTGGAGAGTGTCCTTTGTTGAATATGGACATAGACCAAGGTGAGCGATACAGGCTCTTTAGAGTAGTGTGTGAATAAAATTGAATACATGTAAAAAAAAAAAATAAAATTGTAAAGACCTTGATCTATATCAAATAGCTTGTTTGAAATTAGGCAAAACTTGAGTTTTTGTCGAGCCTGTGACTTTTGTCGCAGAAAGCTCGACATAGGGATAGTGATCCGGCGGCGGCGTTAGCTAACTTCTTAAAAGCTTTATATTTTAGAAGGTAGAAGACCTGGATGCTTCATACTTTGTATATGGATGCCTCATGTTACGAAGTTTCCGTCAGTCACATGTCCAATGTCCTTGACCTCATTTTCATGGTTCAGTGACTACTTGAAAAAAAAGTTAACATTTTTTGTAATGTTAAATTCCTCATGCCCGTCAGACAGTTTTCACTTGACCTCGACCTCATTTCATGGATCAGTGAACAAGGTTAAGTTTTGGTGGTCAAGTCCATATCTCAGATACTGTAAGCAATAGGTCTAGTATATTCGGTGTATGGAAGGACTGTAAGGTGTACATGTCCAACTGGCAGGTGTCATCTGACCTTGACCTCATTTTCATGGTTCAGTGGTTATAGTTAAGTTTTTGTGTTTTGGTCTGTTTTTCTTATACTGTATGCAATAGGTCTGCTATATTTGGTGTATGGAATGATTGTAAGGTGTACATGTCTAGCTGGCAGGTGTCATCTGACCTTGACCTCATTTTCATGGTTCAGTGGTCAAAGTTCAGTTTTTGAGTTTTGGTCTTTTTTTCTAATACTATATGCAATAGGTCAACTATATTTGGTGTATGGAAATATTTTATGATCTATATGTCAGTCGCGCAGGTTTTATATGACCTTGACCTCATTTTCACGGTTCATTGCTCAGTGTTAAGTTTTTGTGTTTTGGTCTGTTTTTCTTAAACTATAAGCAATAGGTCAACTATATTTGTTATATGGAAGAATTGTTAACTGTACATGTCTGCCTAGCATGGTTCATCTGACCTTGACCTCATTTTCATGGTTCATTGGTCAGTGTTTAGTTTTCTTGGTTAATGTTAAGTTTATGTGACAGTTGTAATAAAGCTTTATATTTAGGACTATCAACATAATATCAATGATTAGTAAAGAAGGCGAGACATTTCAGCGTGTGCACTCTTGTTGTGAACAGTTATTAAGCAATTATAGAGGCAATATGTTTTGTTCTGTAATCATTACATACATATACATATTTGAATAATTTAGTTGTTATATGCTTGCCTACACTGGAAACTGAGGGATCATTCAAGACGGTAAAATACCCAAAGTATCCAAAGGTCAAGACGAACAAGATCAGTGACCTTGAAGCCACACAAATAACTTTTGTTAATGACTTTAAAGTTCATTCAAGTATAGATGAAAATGAAGAGGTAACTTCCATTGCTGAAAAAGATGATAGCACACAATTCCGTTTAGCAAAATTTGTGGAAAATGCAAATTCTGTACATGTCGCTGGTCAGTTAGACAATTTTCAAAATGGAAAAAAGATAGATAATTCTTTTAGAAATAATATAAAATCTTTGGAGAAAAATTCTCTCTCAGAGCCAAAAGTGAAAAAAAGAGTCAGAATTCTGGAACTTCCTGTGGAAAAACCTGAAGAGTGTGTTTATGTGGACCAAAATAAACCACCAAACATACATGAACATGTTTCCATGCCATGTCTGAAGGAAGTGTTGGTAAAGGGAGGTAAATCACCAATGTTGTCATGATCTCTGTAATGTGATGTATAGAGCCTGCTGGGAACTGTTTGTTGTTACTATGTATATACATGTATATCTTTTTGTGTATGCGTTGTTTAATCTGTTTTTTTATTAAGTTTAGATAAATATGTATTAGTACAGTTTACAAATTATTTTTTAGCTCAGCTTTTAAATAATTGAGGGATAAATATTATATTTGTATGCATCCATTTAATACAAGCAAGTTATATTTGTGGCATCTTTTAAATTTCCTATTAAAGACTTATACACTCAATAACCTGAAAAATAGAGAATTTTTAGGTTACCAGATGACTTTACACTCAATTTCATATTTTAGGTTTCTAAATGATCAGGCTAAGAAAACAGATAGTATGAATAAGAAGATGTGGTATGAGTGCCATTGAGACAACTCGCCATCCAAGTCACAATGTATAAAAAGTTAAAACAATTCAAACAGGAAAACCACTGGTCTAAGTCTGTTTAGGGGTTTTGTACCTATCCTATAACATTTATGAAAAAGTTGTTTTCATTTATTTGTATTTTTTTAAAATATTTTGTTGATTAAGTAATTTGTGATTTGCCTTTACCATAATGCAATCTATTAAGATTTAAATCTTATGAAAAAGAATTAATAAAATGCAGTGTACCCTCTGTCAGGCAAAATTGTGATGTATTTCCTTTTATCAAGTTTACTGTCTTTTTTACCCCCACAATGCTTCATGTAAAAATGGGCAATATAATGTGTGTTAAATGAGCTTCCAAAGTTATCCATCCAATGTAGATGTTTCCTGTTTCCAAACCTGCCAATTTATTGGATGGTTTCTCCCATGAGACCTATGACTTGACTCTTGAAATCCTCCAGAATTATAAACTGAAGACCAAATGGTCAATTATTAGAAATCACACTTTTTTTTAAACATTTGGATGATTACTTTTGATTGAAGATTCTTTAAAAAGCTAACCAGTTATTAAACTTGTATTTTACCCTGTTATATAGTAGTAATTACCTAATTTCAATCCACACTTCATATATTAAATAATTGTTCCACAAATATATATAAAGACTATTTGTATATGACGATTGTTTGTTTGTTTTTAATAATCTGAAATAAAAACTATGAAGTGAGTGTTGCATGAATTGTCTATATTTTCTATAATTTAAATTTCGTTTGAATAAATATTTAGATATTTTGTTGTTTTTTATATCAGATAGTAAAAGGATAGATTTTGATCCTAAATCAGTGGTTAATCGAAAACAAAATATTATTTCTCTTGTCAAATAAGATTTGTAAGATTTGGATATTGTGTCTTCTTTCTTAAACGCCTTATAACCATTTAATTACATTTGTACCAGCTCAAGTAGATAAATGAATTTTCAGTTTAAAAGTTTGTCTCCTGGGTAGAATTATTTTTAGTCTTAATTGTTATGTTGTATTTTATTATAATTACACAGAGCGAATACAAGGTATATGATTTTAAAAAAGATATTTTTTATGGACGTTTTTGAGTAGTTTGTTAATTATACTGCTTTTAATTAAAATCACATTGGAACTTTTATATTTGAAAGTTTGAATTCAGATGTTATTTTTTAATACCTTTGTATGGTGATTGAACTTTATAAGTACTGGATTTTTTCTTTTATAACTAATATTTCTTTTGTATATATATATATAAAAAAGAAGTTTCAGCTATCTATATTTTGATTTTATTGTTTGTATTGTTTGATGGTAAAAATAATTTGACTAAATATAGTCTTAATTTCTCATTACAGAACAAGATTTGGATGAAACTGGTACTCTAATTAGTGAGGACACAACTCATTCTGTAGCTACCATAGAAGATACAAAGACTGGTCCCCTGTCACTCACTGTCTCAGCTGACAAAACTTCACAGGTAAGTTATAGTGGTCATTATTCCTTGGCAAGTATTAAGGATTCTAAAAATTTATATTTTTCAATTTCCGAAAAAAAAAAAGAAAAGTTCAGGAGGATTTAGTAATTGGATACAATTTTGGGGCTACAATAGAGAACTTATATATGTTTGTTGGCTGATAGAATTAAAATATTGGGAAAAGAGAATTTTAATACAACAAAAATTTTGTGAAATAAATATATGTCCGATTGCTTGTTTTTGAGATACATGTATTTGATTGATTGATGGTTGGTGTTTAACACCACTGTCTGCTGCATTCTTGGCTGTATTGTAGCAGCAATTTTTTTTGGTGGAAGAAAACTGGCTATTCTGGTCAATTAAAATCAGGAGTCAAACTACAAGCATTAGAAAATATAAACATTATATGCAGTATGGGCTTTGCTCATTGTTGAAGGCCGTACTGTGACCTATAATGTTAATTTCTGTGTCATTTGGTCTCTTGTGGAGAGTTGTCTCATTGGCAATCATACCCCATCTTCTTTTTTATATAATAAATATTTCTGCATTTTTCATGTGAAATGTCTTGGTAGAAATTATGTAAGCATGGAGAGTATGTAAGTAAATGAATTGCAAAGTATTCTAATTTAATTTAATTTTTAATTTCACAGTTTTTTTTAAATTATCAATTTGCATAAAGACTTTATATATTGGCAAGTTATTTATGTTATTGCACTCAATGGTTTGATTAGAAAACTAAAATTCCTTTCCTGGTTTATTTTTTATGAATTTGATATTTTATAGCCAGAAGAAAGTCCCTCACCACAGCCTAAAAGGAGAACAGTGGTTAAGAAAGTTTTTGTTCCAAAAGTCAAACCTAAAGTAGAAAGGCAAGACTCTACACCAACTCCTGAATTAGAGGAAGAAAAATCTTTGACACCTGAATTAGAAGAAGCAGAAATAGAAGAGACACCTATTGGTAAAATTTGACCAAACCGAATGTTTATATAGCCCCATTATAATGCCTCAATGTCAGCTATTGGATTTGCCAATTACAAAAGTTAACATTCCATCTTTTTGCAACTTTTTAAAGCAAGACATTCTTAAAAAAAAAATATTGAATTTTTATAATTTTATAATACTACCCACATAAAAAATATGTTTTAGTTCAAATTAAAAATGTTATGTGAGAATTCTATCCAATCATCTCTACTCATTTTTCATGTTCTAAACAGGAAACGCAACATATTTTTCCTTAGTGTTGCTTTTATTGCTTTTAAATCATACCTTTACTGAAGCTCTATCAAATGGGCTGATTGTACCATTGGAGAATGGTAGTCCTCCACCATCGTTACTAGAAAGGGTAATAAAAAAAACAATGATATATTTCTTTGCTCACAACACTTGATTTAGGAATAATATCCATCAGGTACCCTGGATAGATGTATGTGTCATATTTATATATATTGTCAGATAGCGATATAAATGACTGACATGAAATTTTTTTTTTTTTTAACATTATAGTTGAAGAGCCAGCACTTCCTGTTGTTGAACTTGATGAGCCACCATTACCTGATCCTTCGCTTTATAAATGTAAAGACTCAAAATCTTCAACAAAAAACAAATCTATATTAAAACCAATACTTAAACTTGAACAAAAACTGAAGAAACAGAGACAGTTCAAACGGGATACATCTTATGAAGAAGAATTACGGAGACAAGAAGAAGCAGAGAGACGAAGACAAAAACAAATGGAGATGCTCGAAAAGATGAAGAATAGGAATAAAAGGACCGGTGGTGAAGCTGAAGCTGAGGAAGAGGCAAGGAATTTTGATAATTGTAAGTAATGCCTTCATAAAAAAAAACTGGTTCCAACATCCTAGTGACTTTATTTTGGCTAGTGTTTATAGAATAGATGATTGTTTAAATACTGTAAATTCAGAAATTATTGCGAGGTTTTTATTAATGTGAATAGTGCAACTGTGTGAGTATCGCAATAATAAAAACTCACATTTTGATATCTGAAACATACATCTATATAGAGATTTTCCATGAACGCGATAATTAATCTTGCATTTTTGTCCATTCTTCATGTTCTTAAAAAATCGCAATAATAAATGCACGCAATAATTTCTGAATTTACAGTACTACAAGTATTACCGATGAAGATTGATTTTTATATAAAACAAGTCTGCTGCTTTCACACAACAGATCAATGATACAAAGTGGTATTTTGAAGTGAGAAAACATGTTGATACTCACAACCTCATATGACTTGAACCTTGGATAAGTCAAACAATTATGTTAGGTCGCTTTGACTTTGTCTTATCCAGGTTTGACTCTTATATAAACACAGGCATGTAACAGTAAATAGAAGAAAAATAAAACATATGATTCCTCTTACATCTGTATTGATAGATTAAATTTTTGAATTTCTGAAAGATCACTTACCATGTTCAAATTTATGGGCCAAAAGTAGCTGTTAACACATCTTCTTTAATTTTAAAAAGTTTTGAAAGTTATACCAGCTTTTGAGAAAAAGTGGCCAGTTTTGTTGGTTTTTAAATTTGACAAATAGAATTTCAAATATTTGTGACTGCTTGCATTGGAGTGAAATACAGGATTTAGGAAAAAAAACACAGAAAATTTATCCAACAACTAAACTGTTTTTCACCTGCTGGAATAACTGGAATATTCACATAAATTGAATGATTTTCTGAATTTCAATATCTTAATATTTTAAGATTTGTGAATATTGTGTAATTTACAACAGCAGGTGAAAAACAATTTAGATGGTGGATAATTTTTCTGTGTGTTTTTGTAGTTGTTTGCCTCTTGCAGTAAAATGGATTGTCTTGCTTCCACCCAATAGTTTTGTTCTCTTGAGTAAAGTCTTTAATCTTTTAGATCAGATAAAGAATTACCCTCAGGCTGGCGTTATACACATATCAATTTTTTGACGGGACGTATTATGTTATACAAATGTCCGGTGTCCGTCCGTCTGTCTGTCCGTCTGTCTGTCCTGCGTAAACATGTCGCACCGTAACTCTAGAATGACTTATCCAAATTTCATGAAACTTAACATAGTTGTTTCTTATGATGGTCAAACGATCTGTATACTTTTTGGTGAAAATAAGATTAAAACTTTTTGAGTTAGGGGACTTATTAACTAAAACAGGTGTGTGTTTTTTTTCACATGTCGCGCCGTATCTCAAAAACAATTTATGATTATTGCTTAAAACTTTACACACTTCTTAGTTATATTAACCTTAAGATCTGTATACTTTTTGGTGATGATTCAAAATTTTATTTTTGAGTTATTGAGTATTTTGTAAAAAAAGGGGATGGGGTTTTTCACATGTCGCGCCATATCTCAAAAATGATTTATGATTATTGCTTAAAATTTTACACACTTCTTAGTTATATTAATCTAAAGATCTGTATACTTTTTGGTTTTGATTCAAAATTTTATTTTTGAGATATTGATTTTTGTCGAGCCTGCGACTTTTGTCGCAGAAAGCTCGACATAGGGATAGCGATCCGGCGGCGGCGGCGGCGTTAGCTAACTTCTTAAAAGCTTTATATTTTAGAAGGTGGAAGGTCTGGATGCTTCATACTTTGTATATGGATGCGACATGTTACAAAGTTTCCGTCAGTCACATGTCCAATGTCCTTGACCTCATTTTCATGGTTCAGTGACTACTTGAAAAAAAAGTTAAGATTTTTTGTAATGTTAGATTCTCTCTTATTATAAGTAATAAGATAACTATATTTGGTATGTGCGTACCTTGCAAGGTCCTCATGCCCGTCAGACAGTTTTCACTTGACCTCGACCTCATTTCATGGATCAGTGAACAAGGTTAAGTTTTGGTGGTCAAGTCCATATCTCAGATACTATAAGCAATAGGTCTAGTATATTCGGTGTATGGAAGGACTGTAAGGTGTACATGTCCAACTGGCAGGTGTCATCTGACCTTGACCTCATTTTCATGGTTCAGTGGTTATAGTTAAGTTTTTGTGTTTTGGTCTGTTTTTCTTATACTGTATGCCATAGGTCTACTATATTTGGTGTATGGAATGATTGTAAGGTGTACATGTCTAGCGGGCAGGTGTCATTTGACCTTGACCTCATTTTCATGGTTCAGTGGTCAAAGTTAAGTTTTTGAGTTTGGTCTTTTTTTTCTAATACTATGTGCAATAGTTCAACTATATTTGGTATGTGCGTACCTTGCAAGGTCCTCATGCCCGTCAGACAGTTTTCACTTGACCTCGACCTCATTTCATGGATCAATGAACAAGGTTAAGTTTTGGTGGTCAAGTCCATATCTCAGATACTATAAGAAATAGGTCTAGTATATTTGGTGTATGGAAGGACTGTAAGGTGTACATGTCCAACTGGCAGGTGTCATCTGACCTTGACCTCATTTTCATGGTTCAGTGGTTATAGTTAAGTTTTTGTGTTTTGGTCTGTTTTTCTTATACTGTATGCAATAGTTCAACTATATTTGGTGTATGGAAATATTTTATGATCTATTTGGCAGTCACGCAGGTTTTATTTGACCTTGACCTCATTTTCAAGGTTCATTGCTCAGTGTTAAGTTTTTGTGTTTTGGTCTGTTTTTCTTAAACTATAAGCAATAGGTCAACTCTATTTGTTGTATGGAAGAATTGTTAACTGTACATGCCTGCCTAGCATGGTTCATCTGACCTTGACCTCATTTTCATGGTTCATTGGTCAATGTTTAGTTTACTTGGTTAATGTTAAGTTTATGTGACAGTTGTAATAAAGCTTTATATTTAGGACTATCAACATAATATCAATGATTAGTAAAGAAGGCGAGACATTTCAGCGTGTGCACCCTTGTTTTTTTTAAAAGGGGTGTTTTCACATGTCGCGCCGTATCTCAAAAACGATTTATGATTATTGCTTAAAATTTTACACACTTCTTAGTTATATTAATCTAAAGATCTGTATACTTTTTGGTTTTGATTCAAAATTTTATTTTATAGATATTGAGTTTTTTGTAAAAAAAAAAAAGGGGTTTTTGCATCACGCCGTATGTCAGAAACTATTTATGCTTATTGCATAAAAATTCACACACAAGACAACGGGCGTATCATGCGCTCATGGCGCAGCTGTTTATTGCTTTTTTCTAAACAACTTTGAAAATATAAAAAAGCATGTTTGTCCTGAACATGCATGAAATATTGGCCACTGGACATTTAGCAACCATCAATTTATAAAAAAGTTTGTAGAAAAGGGGAGATAATCAAATATAATAATTTTTTTTTATATGGTGAAAGATTTCAGAAAACCAGTTCAAAATAAGAAAACTTTAAAAATGTTGCAAGAAGATGGTGGTAAGTGAAAGTGTGAGTTCTGGCTTAATGGGGTTTTAGAACTAAGGCTTTAAAATGTACTAGTGTTCGTATACATTTTTGAGCTGGCTTATTCTTGATTTTTCAGTGAAATAAACTTTGAACTATTCTTGATGACTTGTAACTAATGGCACCATGCCATATTCAAGCTATTCTCTGTAATTCATTCGTGATTTATTGGTTATCTTAATTTTTATCTTAATTCTCACTGATCTAGAGATATTGTGTGCCTAACTTTTTTCTTTGTTTACATGGTAAATTTGTTTGAAAATCATTGAAAATGTTGTAAGCAGTTTTTTATGTCTTGCAGAAAAAAAAAATGGGTTTAATTGGGCTATTCCATTACAATGAATATAGGAAGGTGGAAAGAATCTTTCCATCCCCCCTATTTCCCAACATGCTTTCTTCAAGTAACATTGTATGCATCAAATGGACATAGGCCATAAATGATATGTAAAAAAAATAGTAATTCCCCTCCTGCCCTCCCACAGATATTTAAAAGGGATATAAAGTTTTAATGGTTTTATTTATCATTGATTCCTTTGATCCAATCAGCACACTACCAGAATTATAGAAATTGACCTGTCTTTATAGAACTTGTAAACAAATTTTAGACTTGTCCTTTTCCATGAATATCTTCAAAGATTAATTGATTAGAAAAAAAAATTGTTAGAGAAAGGGGAGATAATTAGATATGATTTTTTTTTTTTTTTTTTATGATGAAAGATTTCAGAAAACCAGTTCAAAAACAGAAAACTATAAGTATGTTCCAAGATGATGGTAAGTGATGGTGTGAGTCGGGCTTTGTGGAGTTTTAAAACTTGAGCTTAAAAATGTACTGTTGTGTGTTTACATTTTTGAGCTGCCTTATTCAATAATGAGTGTTTTCAATACAAAAAACTTTAAACTGTCTATTTTTTCTTCTATTTGGTGACTTAATTGATGGCAGCATGTCATCGGTCAACTTTATGAATCTTCATTTGATTTGTTTGGAATTCTTGTTTCTGACTGATCTTAAGAATGTTTTCCTTTCTCAGAAGACATGGTATGTTTGGAACTTGAAATTGTTAGATTTAGAACTCCAAATTTAGGAGTTTGGTTAGGAATAGATTACCTTGAAATTTTTTGATTTAAGCGTCACTGATGATTCTTTTGTAGAAAAAACACACATCTGGCATACAAAATTGTAATCCTGGTATCTATAATGAGATTTAAGCAGCAAAATTTTTAAAATTTGAAAAAAAAGGGGGGGGGGGGAATCATTTTTGGATGGCTGAACTGAAGAATAGTATAGCCTTAAAAATGGATAAATATCAAGATTGTTTTATGGACTTTTTTTCTGTTTGACAATTCGTATTTTCATATCCATATACCGAACAAAGGTTCAGAAATTATTGAAATAGATCACACTAACTCTGATGCAATTTTACAAACAAATGAGGGGTAAAGCTTCCTTCAATTTCTTTTGATCTTGAGATAAAAGTCAATGTGTCAGAAAAGTTATTGAAATTATACTTTAGACCAAATTTGTTCAGACATGTGTGACATTTTAATGACTGTTTTTTCAATATTTTATGGCAAGAATGTAGAATGTTGCTATTGGTAAAAAAAAAAATATATTTCACCATTTTTACTGTTGGAAATCAAATACATTACAATACTATTACAATTAATTTGTGAGAAAAAGTCTGGAAAAGAGGATGGAAAAAAAATTATGAGGGTCAATTATATATTTTTTCTAGTACTACTTAATGTAGACAATTAAATGATAAGAGATGAAACTCTTTCTTTCTATAAACTTTTTTCTCAACTATTGGCTGAATTTTACCTATTTTTGTTTGTTAGATTTTTTTCTTATATATATGCAGTTTTTGTGTTCTCTGGAGTTCTTTGGACAAGCTTGTATGATGATGTCATACATTTTGAAATCATGAAGAAACAGATGCTTCCTCTTCCACTGTATCACCTGAGATACAACTTTTTTTTCACTGTTGAAAGATGATTTCAAACAAACAAATGACTTTTGGGAAAGATGATTTCAAACAATGACTTTTGGGAAAGATGATTTCAAACAATGACTTTTGGGAAAGATGATTTCAAACAATGACTTTTGGGAAAGATGATTTCAAACAAACAAATGACTTTTTGGACAGATGATTTCAAACAAACAAATGAATTTTGGGAATTACTGCGTTCATAAAATTTTGATATCAAACTGGAGTGGAGAAATGTCATAACTTATCTTTCATAATGCTGTGGTATATCATAATGTTTTGACCATTTATTAGAAAATATACCTAATTTCAAAATTGGTCAGAGCATAGTGTGTAAAGTTCACTTCATCTGATTTTCTTTTTATGAAGGTGAAAATAGAACGCTTTCAGTTTAACAGAAAACATTGTGACATAAAAATGTTAAGACTTGATCTGGGATGTAAAGATGGGTACACAATACCTTTCTTTCTAATTTAAAAAAAAAAAACGTGTATACTGAAAAATAGACAGAAGACTTTTCCAATATTCTTCTTGACAAAGTAGTTGTTTTGAAATAATGATCTTTGCATTTGAATATATTTCAATCATAGAATTCTTGAACTGACATTCTCACTGAAGTTTATTGTGATGATCATTTGTAAAAAATGTATATAAATTTCTTAAGAAATTTGTTTGTTTATTTGTTGGAGATGAACACTTCTTGAAGTGTATTCATATAACTAATTGCCTTTATATTCATCAATTGGCTTGCATTGATCCTATAGGTTTTTTTGCACTGATGCGGCGTAAAGCTAACATCAATTGGCTCGCATTGATCCTATAGGTTTTTTTTCACTGATACGTTGTAAAGCTAACATCAATGGGGAAAACAAAGTTTATACAGAAGAACATCTGACTTTATACAAACAAATGTGAAAAGTAAAGGACTCAATACCCATTTGTTCCTGGAATCCTTTTTCTATGCATTTGTACAATGGCATTTAGTTTTTAATGATGATGGAGGAGATGAAAGGCTGAATGCTTTGCCTAATTGTCCAACCTTCAAGTAACAGACAATTTTTAAACACTAAATTTAATAGCATTCACCAATTCCTCTGTCTTAAACATGATAGCCTCCTATGACTTTATAATGTTGAAGGGACCAAGTCAGCCGAGTGGTCTCAAGTAGTTTATCTACTGTATCACTAGCCTGTTGACACTGATATTGAGAGTTGGAACCCCCTACATGACAGGTGGGTTGGACTACAATCTTAATTGATTAGGATTGCCAGTTTTCCCGCCAAAGGTCATTGGTTCTATCCAGGCACTCCTGCTTCCTCCAATAAAAACTGGCCTCCACAATATAGCCAATAGTGCTGAAAGTGGCATTAATACCAACAATCAATCAATCAATTTTAATGATATTGACCAATTATCAAAACCAATTTGATGATCTTGTGTTATTGTATTATAAATTCTTATTATCATTTTGATATTTGACACTACACTTTACAACAAACCATCTGTCAATCATCTTTCACATTCCAGAAATATTTGAGTTCAGGCTAGGGTTTAGTGTAGCTTAGGGTGTGGTAAGTCAGAAGAGGTATGGTTAGGATAAAATAAGGCATGGGGATTGTAACACTATATTATCCTAAAGTGTAAACGGTAAAAGAAAGGACTTTTTCTCAAGAAATATTTTGCTTCTGAATTTGTCTGTACATTAAAGACAGATATATGCAATTGTATCTTTCAGATAGCATGTTCACAATGTGTAAATATTGCCATCAACTTATCAATTCTTGGCAGAAAATATGTGGCAGATATTATCTTGAAAACAAATGAATTATATTTTTTGGAGTGTAAAACATCTGTTTTGTTCTTTTTGGAATTGTTTATTTTACACAAACTTTAGTTTTTTTATTGCCACATCTTTTCTTGGAGAATTGTTGAAGAATAGTGTGATTTTGTATAATGACTTCACATCTTAATAAAGCAATCAGTTTTTTGCAGATCAACATGTTCAGTTTAATGCAAGAAGAGTCACACACATATTCTACAACGTATAATAATCTTTGACTTTATTTTTTGCTTGAGACGTCCCACTGACAACTGGCATTTATGTTTGCCACATTGCCACATGTATGCTGCGCCACCTAACTTCATAGATTCTTGTAAAAATTATTTGCCACATATAATTTTGACTAATTACACTGCCATGTTTGATTCTGAATCATTTTTGGCCTTATTTTCATATTTTTTTCTCTCTGATTTTTAATTTCAGTCACAGTATCACTGCAGTTTTTGATTGGAGTCACAACACACATATGATATATAATTTGATTATCTTCAAAATCTACAGATTATGAATTTCTTATATTTGCATGAAAAAAAAAAAAAAATATTTAAACAAAATTCATTTAATTGTGAAGTAACAATAACATTTTTAAATGTACTTGTTTTCCCATTTGTATGTAACATAATTGATGAAGTTCTGTTTAATCATTATTAAGATAAAATCATGAATTAGCTGGAAAAAAATGAGTTTCAAAATTTTGATGTATATATCAGTACTGAGTAAAATATTCTGGCTAATACTGCAATTTGATTGGTTGCATTTAACAAAAACAAAGATCAGAATGGTAATTAATGTTGAAATCAGGACACTCCAGTATGATATTTTCTTATTCAGGCTTCACAGGAGATATGGGCCCATATTCCCTGTGAAGTTCCTAAATAACATATAATATTCTAAAAATTGAATCATATGCTTTTGTTACAAATCTTCATACTTATTTTTAGATGGATTCTTAGCAAAATACTGTATATTCAACAAGCTAACTTTAGATGCCTACAGAAGGACATTTGATTCTGTAAGTGAACTATATTTTAATTATTTTTTCAATGTGGTTAAAAGGGGATGCAGGCTATCTAAATGTATCCAACAACACAAAAAAAACAAAAACAACCAAATTCATCTACATTCAGGTCCGTACGCTCCACAGAGAGTCAAATTGTAAACAAGCATATCACTGCCACTACCAAGCTTAAAGCCTCTTCCGAACATTTGAAAGTCCTTACTAAGTACTGGTTACCTAAATTGCACAAAAAACCATTTGAATTCCGTTTCATCTCAGCATCTAGTAAGTGTTCTACTTAACTAATCTATCAGTGCTTCTAACTACCTCCCTTACTACTTTCAAAGAACTTGTTATTAACTTTTGTAATAAAGCTTATGAAAATAATGGTATTAATTATTTTTGGAGTGTTAAAAATTCTTTAGAGGTTTTAAATAAAATACATGCTTTTGATGGTCCTTTTAATTCTGTTGACAGTCATGATTTTTCTACTCTCTATACTACACTTCCACACAATCTTATCAAGAAAAAGTTTCATATTTTATTAAATGGTCTTTTGAAAAATCTCATTACAAATTTATTTGCTGTAACTCGTTTAAAGCCTTTTTCTGTAATGAAAAAGGAAAGTATGCTATATCTATATCTAGATACACTTACTAGAAATGTGAAGATATGATTGAAGCTTTAAATTTTCTCCTGGACAACATATATGTACGTTTCAGCGATAAAGTGTATCGACAAGTAGTAGGTATTCCTATGGGCACTAACTGCGCCCCTTTAATAGCAGATTTATTCCTGTATTGCTCTGAATCTCAGTTTATGACCAAACTCAGTAAAGACACGTCATTGTTACATTTGTTTGATACATTCAACAATACCTTCCATTATCTAGATGATATTTTTTCGTTAAACAATCCAGAGTTCTCTAAATATACTACCAAAATTTACCCAAAAGAACTTACTTTAACTAAATCTAACATAAACAGCAGTAGTTGTCCTTTTCTGGATTTGGACATTTCAATCTCTAAAGGAAAACTCCATACTAAAATTTACGACAAAAGAAACAACTTTTCATTCCCTATTGTTAATTTTCCCTTTTTTAGACGGCGATGTTCCTTTGGCTCCATCATATGGTGTTTATATATCCCAACTAGTTCGTTATCCCCGTGTGTGTAGTGATGTCATAGATTTTAACGAACGTAATCAATGCATCACTGGTAAATTATTAAGTCAGGGATTTCGTTACCATAAATTACGTAAAACTTTTACTAAATTCTTTCATAGATACAAAGATTTGATTAGTAAATTTGGCTGTACCTGTAGAAAACTGATTAAAATTGGTATTTCACATCCTAAATTTTATGGTAATATTGTACTTAAAGCGCGGAAATCACTATGTGATCCGTGTAAACTCATCGAATCTTTAAACAAACTTATTAGTAAAGGTTATCTTACCAATGTTGTAATTAGATCTTTGAATATAGTTTACATTGGCACTAATATTGATTTTGTCATCAGCAAATTAAAACATTACTAAATTTGTATTCTTTTCAAACGGGATGTATAAAGACACACTCACGTTCATTTTGATCTATAAAGAGGTTAAACTAACTATCTTACTGTCTGTCGATACATTTATTTTTGACATTGCACAAGTCATGTCTTCTTTGACTGATCATGACGTTAAAATACTAAATCCCTGGGATGTGTTTTAGTTGATTTTAGTCTCTGATGCATGATTTTTTATTATTAATTGTTTTGGCTTTTAACTAGCTGTCAGTAACTGTGAGTACTCTCAAATTGTACTTTCTTGTTTATTTGACCTGTTGATACTAATTGTAATGCTTTTTTGTTATTTAATGTTATTCAGGGTTATATCTGGTCTATATACCAGCTTTGATAAGTGTTTGGTATTACTATAAATTTTCACTTCGTACTATGAACATCAAAATTATTTATTTTGTAAAAATATTTCCTTTCTCTATTGGAACTGTACACGTATACCTACCTTACAACAAAATTATTTTCATTTACCTGTGTTTAAAGTTATTGCAAATGGCTGATATTTTTGTTCGAGCATATTGTTTTTCTTAATTTGTTTAACATTTCATACCAATATAACATGTTACTTTTATTATTTTTCCCTTAGTTTATTTATTTTGTATTTACATTGTATCATAGGTCAAATTTATTTGTTCAGTGTATGTTCACTGGTGTTAATATGTCCTTTGATTGAGTTAAGCTATTTCAGTTGATACTTTATAGTGTGACTTTCTATGTTGTGATGTTACACTATTGTTTCAGAAAAAGGGTGAAGGTTTGGTACCATTAAAACGTTTAAACCCGCTGCATTTGTTTGCACCTGTCCTAAGTCAGGAATCTGATGTTCAGTAGTTGTCGTTTGTTGATGTGGTTCATACGTGTTTCTCATTTCTCGTTTTTTATATAGATTAGACTGTTGGTTTTCCCGTTTGAATGGTTTTACACTAGTAATTTTTGGGGCTCTTTATAGCTTACTGTTCAGTGTGAGCCAAGGCTCCGTGTTGAAGACCGTACTTTGACCTATAATGGTTTACTTTTTTAAATTTTGACTTGGATGGAGAGTTGTCTCATTGGCACTCATACCACATCTTCTTATATCTAAAGTCAACACGTTCACTACTTCTTTGAAATACAATATTTTCATTACTGTAAATTTATAAATTATTGATTGCATTTATTATTGCGATTTTTGAAGAATGAACAAAATGTGAGTTTAATTATTGTGATGTTAGGAAAAACTTCATACAGATATATACACCAGATATCAAACTGCGAGTTATTATCATTGCGATTTTCAAGGTGTCGCATTATTTGCATTTATAAAAACCATGCAATAATTTCTGAATTTACAGCAATAGATTTTTCTTGTTTATAAGTGTTATCATTTCCAAAGCTGATTTTTTGTCGATTTTAATTTCACCTAATACATCACAGTAAAAGAAAAAGAAACAAATCTGTTGAACCTCAAGATGAAGAATAGCAATAAAATCACTGTTCATTTGCTTTTGCTTCTGTTAAGTATGTGTGGGTATTTTGTGTCAAGAATGAATATACCATCTTCTTTTTTATTCATGTGATATTTATATCTTCCATAGGTTGATGAAGAAAGGAAAGGGTGGATTAAAGGTGTAGATGTGATGATAGGTTTACGTGGAATCAATCAGAAAATCTCATACGAGGAAGAGGAATATTTATACAGGGTTTGTACAAACATTTGTTATATTTTTACATTCACCTTTTCTGTTTGTCTGTCTGTTCATCCAATAAAAATTTTCTTTGCACTTTTGTGAAGTGCTAGTCAACAGAATTACTTAATATTTGGTCAGGAGCTTGACGGCGATGAGTTGTAACTTGTGAGTACTTTTTGTTTTGTTTCTGTCAGCTACCTTCTTCCTATTTGATGATACTTTGAATTTTAAATATTGTGAATGAACTTACAAATTTTCTTCACACATTTCACTAGTACTAATGAACAGAATTACTTCATATTTGGTCAGTAGCTTGACAGTGATTAGTTGTAATGGGTGGGTACTTTCCTGATCTATCAGACACTTACTTAATCCTGCTTACTGATACTTTGAACTATGAGTGGGGGTATGCTAAGCATGACAAGTCATGCATTCTTTTCTGATTGGTATTAAATAATCATTCCATTGTAAATCTATATCTGAAATGTATACCAAATTCTGTAATGTGCAAAATCATAGGTTTTTTTCTTACCTTCATTTATATATTTTTGAAAATAAAAATAAGTCTCACAAACAAGATATTAAAATTTCAATGTAATAATGAGGAAGACCATTTCAGACTCAAAATAACAATTTATCTTCTTTGAATCTGATGCTGTTTAGTACACAATAGATATTTTCCCTAAAAATAAGAATTGGATTTGTCTCCCATTAGACATTTGTAGTTGTGGGTTTTGTTTTGTAAATTATCAATCAGTCGGTTTCTTATATGATATTGTCTGAGAACAAGAATATTTATCAGTATAGCCTCGGTGTTTTTATGCCCCCGCCGCACTAAAGGGGGCATTAAGTGTTACCCTAGTCCGTCCGTACGTCCCAAAAATAGTTTACGTTTTCTAACTTTAGTTGAAACTTATGCACAATGCTTATTACCACAAAACTCTTATCAAGTTCGAATTTGGGTAACTTGTCACTTCTACCGTTCTTGAGTTATGTCCTTTTATACCGTTATATGCAAGCGGGGGCATAATCTGTGTCCCATGGACACGTTCTCCATTTAATTTTTTATAAATTTACTTTAAATTAATAAAAATGATTGAAAATTATCCTGCACTTTATTTTATGTTTACTTTCAGGTAATGGAAATAACAGGGTACAATATTTCACAAGGTGCTGATTTTAAATTGTTTGCTGTTATGGCTGCTCTATCATTAAAAATTAGTTCTTTAGAGTAAGTACCTATAATGGAGAGATTTGATTAGTTCAATAAAGTTAATATCCTGCATGGAAAGAAAACAAGGTCTCTTCTCAATTCTCAATTTACTGTAAACTAATTTTAGTATTCTCAAGGATTTTTGTTGTTGTCCACCATTTTACCCCTTGACTATCAACACCACAAGGATTTATTTTTGTGATTTTCTATCTTCTTTAATGTATTTATGTAAGAGAAGGTCCAGGTTTTACATTGTCTTGTTAATTATTTTTATTTTTCTAGAATTGACCACAAAAATTAGTTGGTTTACAGTAAATCATGAATAAGAAAAAATAAGATTATAAAAATAAGGAGATGAGGTATGATTGCCAATGAGACAACCATCCACCAAAGTTCAAATAAAGTGGATGTAAGTAATTATAGTCAACCGTACGGCCTTCAACCATGAGAAAAACCCATACCGTATGGTTGGCTCTAAAAGGCCCCGACATGAAAAATATGAAACAATTCAATTGAGAATACATGTATTTTATTATTTAATGTTCTACATAGCTAGAGCTTCAAATCTTATGAGTTTTAGTTAAGCTTATGTAAATTAAATATCTGTTCACTTTTTAAGGTTTTCAGCTGAACAGATTATCTTTCTTTTCAAGTTTAATTCAAGGGTACATTTTGCTCAAGTTATTCATAAAATTCATAAAATGCAAATTTGGCTTCCTGAAATTTCGATTTTAAATTTAAATGAATAAATTCATTATTTTAGTTCTTGGATGAGGAATATGATCGGCAGCATGGATTTTAAGATGTTGGATACTAAAATGTATATGTGTAAGGTAAGAAAACATATGTGTATAGTGTTGATAGTGATATTTACTTTGTTTACTGTGATGTCCTCCAGCAAAAAAATAAAAAATGTAAAATTACAACAACAGGGAACCAGTAGAAGTCAATAGTTGGTATTCATTTGATCGACAAGGTGTGGACACTTAATAATGTTACTAATTTTTATTTTTAACCTTGTTTAAAAAAGAATATTTTTCACTGTTGTTTGGAACTAAAAGAAATTAATTTGTTTACCTCATGCTTTATGGTTCTATGATTCTGTCTCAGGAAAATATGTTGGTTTTTAATAGTTGATGTAAATCTTAAAAAAACAACTACCATTTGAAATTTCCTTTTGTTAAGACAACGTTGTAACTAATATGGTTCCTTCAAATATTGACCTTTTCTAAAAAAAAATTTGATTTTTAAAAAGAATAACATTTATTTGAGCTTAACTTTAGGAAAACACAAGATGAAAGAGATGCGAAATCGTTGAGAACTACAATTTTCAGGTTATTGTTTGTTTTTACAGTTTTTAGATATTATGAAATTTACATTTTATAGACAAAGGGAAATAACTCAATTCACACTAATTGCCAAAATGTTGCTTTTTTTTTGCTTTATACAATGCAATTTTGATTAATTTTTAGATCATAATGCATAATGAATGCAATATCCTCTCTTTGATTTTGTTGAACTTCTCATAACCAAGAAAGGCACCGAACCATGTCAGTCAATAGACCATTTTCGAGTTTGTTGCATTTCGGTCAAAAACTTTGGTTTTAGTGAACATGTGTTTATGGGCAACTTCACTTCCTTCCCATGTTGAGCGAGTGGTTGAAAAAATATGATGCGATATTACACGAATTATTTGACAAATTAAATTCTTATAATTGGTAATCAGCACTGCTGTCATTAGGGGATTGTGATGAAGTACCTACAGTTCAACAAACATTATTTCTAGTCTATCCTGCATAATGATGATCACAAAGATGCTCGTTGAACTTTAATAGTGCAGGGATACAGGTGATCCCCACTATCTGGTAAATGACGTCATAAAGACGCGTATAATTGACGAACTTTTCCTGTGAAGAACATACATTGTTATGTCCCATTGCAATAAAATATATCTTGAAAAGGCATCATAAGCACTATCACACCTACATTTCTTGAAAATAGAAAATATATGGAAAATAGCATTATTAGCAACCTCATATAAGAACAAGAAGTGGTATGATTCCCAACGAGACAAATTTCCACCATACAGCCTTCAACAATGACCAACCAAAACTCATACCACATAGTTAGCTATAAAAGGCCCCTAAATGAGTTGACGTCTACATGTAGGATATTTATAAAATTGTTTAAAAGAACCCAAAAAGATTTTTTTTAGTTATTGAACTTGGACAGATGAAATATTTGCAACCACAGGTGACATTGAAGCATATGCTGTTCTTTTATTTGTATACATCTATAATAACTTGATATATTTTTGTTTGACAGAAATTGTGGGAGTGTAATGCAGATGCAAATAAGATTTCTATAGACAACTTTTTAAAACTTTTTAACTTTTTTTTAAACTAAACTTTTTTCATGATATTGGCTGGATGAAAAGAGGGTGCGTATTATACACAACTTTGTACTATACATGGCAAAATACGGTATACTGTGGATTCATTATTATTCGTTGGATACCAATTTTCGTGGATTTCGTGGGTACAGGTGAACAACGAAATTAAATGTTCAACGAATAACAAATTTTCCATAAGCTTGTATGCAGACTTCGTCAAAACCACGAAATTAAATATCAACGAACATGTAAGTTTTACTTAATCCACGAAAATTGGTACCCACGAAAATAAATGAATCCACAGTACTTGTAGAATAACTTGATATTTTTTTTGTTTGACAGAAATTGTGGGAGTGTAATGTTGATCCAGATACAAATAAGATTTCTATTGACCAGTTGTGTATAGAACTTAGAGCTGGTGGAATTAGTCAGAAACATGAGATAGAAGTGCGGGAGAAATTAGGACATTTGAAGGCGTTAGATTTGTTAGACTTTCTGACATATATACCTTTATTTATTTTAATCCATGAATCGGTAGTTGACAATCCATTTGATGATAGACGAGATAAATGATAAAGATGACAGAAACATTAGCACCATTGAATTCTTTTGTTAATTATTCTAATCCATGAATAGGTAGTTGACAATCCATATAATGAGAGCCTAGATAAATGATAAAGATGAGACTGAGAAGCATTATTAGCGCCATTGAATTCTTTGGATCATTCCTGTTACACGAGAAATGATAAAATGATCACAGCAGTAGCCACAGCACCTTTTTGAGATTCATCGGACAAATCATTTTTGAAATAAAATGATGAATGTTAAAATTCACAACAGTAGCAGCACTTTAGCAATTCAATAATGTTAACAACGACATAAAGGAAATAAGTTCATTTTAATTTAAAACATATACTAAAAAGAAACTTATATGTTCATCAGCAAAAAGAATAAAATATAAATGGGTTTATTCAACAAAATACCAATAACATTATGTCATAAGTTGAATATCCATTGTTTACAATGTTAAACAATACTGCATTTGGTGTTTGCTTTCAAAATGTAACATTGAATGATAAGAAAAGATTGTATGCTCCCACCTATGACAGTAGGGGCATATTGTTTTGCATTGTGTCCATTCTGGTAGTTTACAAAGCAGTTTATTGATTGGCAAAGTGTTCAACGGACACATATTCTTGTTTTTTAATTTGATAATAGAAGAAAAATAATTTGGGAAAAAATTTCAAAACTTATATCCTACAAATAAACTGTTATATCTACATTTTTTTTTATTTCTGAATTTTCCAGGATGTGTATGTTTAGTAATATATGTGTATTGGTAAAATTGCATAATGTAGATCGTTCTTTGTGATATTTAATGACAATTGTGCAATATGAAATATGGAGAAATTACATAATTAAATATATTTTATATGTGAATGGAATAGGTTTATGAAAGGTCTATACTAGCCCTAAAATCCAAAAATCTATAGATAAGTCAAATGGCTGTATTCGTCGGACAACAACTTTTTGAAGTTATTGCCCTTTAATGAAGATTTTTCCCATTTTTGTTTGTTTTTACCTATTATCTTGATATCTATCTGATTCATTAATCAATACACCAATTAGGTTTCAGCACAGTGCAACACGGATGTTGTCATTTTGAAGTTTAAATGAAAGAAAAAGCATTAATTTGGCTGATTGCTGAGTTTTGCTTTAGAAAAAAATTGACTACATTCATCGAAAAAACATTATTTTTTGACAGGTGTGTATCATACCTTGGCAAAAATATGATTTTACTCGGAGGACGAACTTTAGTCATAGGTTAATAGCCTATTTTAAATGAATTAGAAATGTAAATCTGACTTAAATCTTAAAATAAGATATCCTATTCCTCAACATGCATGAAATATTTGCCACTGGACATTAAGCACACAACAATCAATCAAAAATGAAATATATCATATGCCTGAAGATATCCACATTCTCTAAAGGAAACAAATTGAAAAAAAAATGCTCCATTAATTTAAATTTGTACAATTAGGAATTGGAATGACTGCTTATTTTGGTTAAATAATACATACTTCAAAGTTTAAGGTCAAAGAAAGACCTGTCTGTTCCTACTCCAAACAAATGAGCACTTGTGATAGTATTAAACTGTGATAATATGCAATCAGATGATTTATAGATTTTTTGAGTATTATTATGATTCATGTGGATCATAGGAACAGTAAAAAATAAATAAATAAAAAGTACTTGTTTTATTGTATTGCCATTTGAATTTTCTTGTATCATTTTTTTTTTTTTGTACTTTTGCTCACTTTTTGAAGTATGGGTTAAAAATGATAGTTTTATCTGTTCATTCCTTCTTTGTCGCTGTTTGTATCCACAACTCCTCCTATCACTCTTTGTATCCACAAATCCTCCTATCACTTTTATTATTCACAAAAATATATCCCCATAACTAAATTCATTTAACCTTTAATGCCTTTAGGTTATGTCTTGGCAAATGAAATAACAATTACACTATTGTGAAATTGTATGGTCTCAGTTGCGCACGCTAGTTATTTTTTTATAAATCATTTTCCATTATAGATGGGTCAACAGCTAATCCAGTAATTGCACTGCTCCCTTCTTTCTATATTTCTTCATTTCAAAAAACTGTAACAATTTATAAATCACCTGGCTTGTTTTTGATTATTTCGACTTTGTATCCACTGACATCAGTAAAGATTCCAAACAAAATGGTCAACATTTGTCAAGTAACAATGGTACAAAACCATTAATATACATACAGGAATGCATGTGATCTATAAAACACCTATGACTGCAAGTTAGATCTATAAAACACACAGGAATGCATGTGATCTATAAAACACCTATGACTGCAAGTTAGATCTATAAAAAACACAGGAATGCTTTTAAACTATAAAACACCTAGGACTGCCAGTATGATCTATAAAACACACATGAATGCGATTGAGATATATAAAACACCTAGTAGTGCAAGTGAGATCTATAAAACACACAGGAATGCGATTGAGATATATAGAACGCCTAGTAGTGCAAGTGGATCTATAAAACACACAGGAATGCAATTGAGATCTATAAAACACACAGGAATGTAAGTGAGATCTATAAAACCCTGATGAAGGCAAGTGAGATCTATAAATATAAATAAGAAGATGTGGTATGAGTGCCAATGAGACAACTCTCCATCCAAGTCACAATGTATAAAAAGTTAACAATTATAGGTCAAAGTACGGCCTTAAACATGGAGCCTTGGCTCACACCGAACAGCAAGCTATAAAGGGCCCCAAAATGACTGCAAGTAAGATCTATAAAACACAGGAATACAAGTAAGATCTATAAAACACACAGGAATACAAATGAGATTTATAAAACACACAGGAATGCAAACGAGATCTGTAAAACACCTAGTAATGCAAGTGAGATCTAAAAATCAACAAGGAATATAAGTGAGATCTATGAAACTAAAAGATAGAAAGCTAGTGAGATTTATACAACGCACAAAAATGCAAGACAGATTAAGAACACCTGGGTATGCAAGTTTGGACTATTAACAATCAGGAATGCAAGTGAGATTTATAATACATGATCCAGGCTTGCAAGTGAGATCTACGGGACAGTCAGGAATACACGTGATTTCTATTTTTTCTGAAAAATAGATATATTCTTGGATTCTAGCATACTTGTACCAGGTATTGTTTAGTTTCCTTTATACTCATCTTATGATGGTTAAGAATAGAATATATTAAGAGTAAAGTGCAAGTATACTTGTCTTTAACAAAAATGCTTAAGATCTGAAAAAAGACAAGATCACTGAAACCTTTAAATGACTCTTAGATTTCTGGTTTCTTTGGTTGTTGGGTTGATAGTTTTCTCATTGACGTGTATAGGTTCGGTGACCGAGTGGTCTAAATAGTTTAACTACTGTATCACTAGCCTGTCAACACTGAGGTTGTGAGTTCCTTAGGTGGCAGGTGCGTTCGACTCCAATCTTAATTGGCTAGAATTGTCCGTTTTCCCATGAAGGTCGGTGGTTCTCTCCGGGCACTCTGGGTTCCTCAACCAATAAAAATTGGCCGCCACGAAATAGCCAATAGCTGAAAGTGGCGTTAAACACCAATCAATCAATCAATCACCAATCATTGACATGTACCCTACATGTACATCTCCTTTTATCATACCCTAATCGGCGTCGATGTCCTTAACTAACTATTTTGACCGACTTGTGTATTTTGCCTACTATCTTGAAAACGTTTATAAAGTGAAACAGTAAGCATCAAAACCGATTTAAAGTCCCACCAGGAAACTGTCGATGACACTGTTCAATAGCAGTTTTGCACCAAGATGACCATTTTACTCGTATGCCTCGCTGTCTATCAGATCTCAACTCATAATCTGCTGAACCAGTTTGTTCATCCAGAAAACAACATGGCTGTTTATAGATATGCTTGACTGAACAGTCGGATCTACTGTAAATCTATCAAAAATGTCGGACGATTTCTTATAGGAGTTGTTACCTTTTAAATATGACGTTTCTACTTAAATTGTATTGTTAACATATATACTGTTATGATGTGCCTGTACCAAGTCAGGCGCCTGTAATTTAGTGCTTTTCTTTTGTGACCTATATTTAACCTTCTATCCCATTTGGTCTCTGATGGAGAATTGTATCATTGGCCATCATACCACATCTTATTTAAAAAAAAAAATCAATCTGTATTGGTTTTAGTGAAACGCAGTTGAACAGATTTTTCCCATAGGAACAGTCTCTCTCTCCTTTGTGTTTGATGGTAAGTTTTTATATTCATTTTATTTTCAAATTATACTTGTACAAACACATATTGAATGCAATCAAATATATATATAAACCATTACCTTGATACAGTTTTAGTTTCGCGTAAAATTTACGCGATGTAGTAATTCCGTAATTTTACCATTATCACCAAATTTGCGTTTTATTTTAGCACCCCATTGTTTTCATTGATTTCTATCATTTATTGTTTTGCCATTATTTTCTCTTCTTTAACCCCATTCAGGCCATCCTATATTTATAATAAGCAGATGATATGATTTTCTTTATATTCTAAAGCATGCATGTGCAGTATTCAAGAATGTAAAACAAATCATTCACGAAACTTAAAATTTCAGATTCAACTGAATTCTTTAGATTCGTCATTGGTCTATAGCATTTTTTCCAAATACTTATATTTGAAATCGCCACTAAATTGAATTAAGTCCTCAGTTTTACTGATTTCAGTTTATTCGCAATCTTTCGGTATTAATCCCAGTCACTATCACTATCAGAAAAGTCACTATCGTCCTCGTCACTTGAACTGTCCTCGATGAACTTTCTGTGGCCTTCTAACGCTCGGTTCATTATTGTGTTAACATCAAGTTGGTTTGACTGTGTTTTTACTGACTGTGCTGGTGTCTTTCTTTCTTTCGCCTGTTTTAGGTTCTTTTTAACTGAAATTGATTTATTTTGGCAGTTAAGATATTAATTTGTGCACATGTCAAAGAGAGGCGAAAGATACCAAAGGGACAGTTAAACTCATAAGTCGAAAATAAACTGACAACGCCATGGCTAAAAATGAAAAAGACCAACAGACAAACAACAGTACACAAAACACAAATCCTTTTTAAATCTAAAATATCTGTTATCATTAAAAACATACTTGCGAGTAGAGAATTTTCTGTAAACACTCCCGCTGCAGGTAGAGATTCAGAAGTAGTAGGTGCATTATTCGTTACCGATCCATTTGGCTGAGGTGGTAATCCTGGTACCGGAGGTGGCGGTGGTGGTGGCGGTGCATTAGAAATTCCCGGATAATCTATGAGTTTGGTATATCGCCGCCCATCTATATTGTCGCTCGTTTCCATGCCGGATGTCATGACAAATGTACTTATCCTCTTTGCTTTGAGCTTATTTGATGGTCTGATCATGTTTGAAGTTATTTCAAGTGGAGGAGGTGGCTCCATAAAACTGTCAATTTCCTCGTCATTATTCAATTCTAAAAGATCTGGTGGCGGTGGTAAAGGGAAAATAGAGTCTCGATCTTCATTAATAGAGTTTTCTTTGTCATTTTGATAAAAATCGTGAGGAGCGACGCTGTTTCTGGGATAAATTTGTGGATCATTATCTGTTAGAATAGGTGGCGGTGTTGGCGGCGGTGGTGGTAATTGACTATATCTGTCGTCTGGCGGCGGTGGTGGTAATTGGCTATATCTTTCATCTGGCGGTGCAGGTAACACAGACTGTGTATTATGGCATGTTTCATTGTGTTTACGCAGAGGAACTGGCGGCGTTGTAACATCTTCGTTATCATTAATGGCAAGTGGTACTGAGATTGAGGTTTCATTTTGCACCTAAAATAGTAAACAACATGCCTCAAATGATGTTCAATTGAATAGATTATTTTGTGGTTTGAGGACATGTTTTTATTCTAAATTAATTGTATGATTTTAAATTTCTTGAAATTAATGTTTCAAAGGGAAGGGAAAGAAACTAAAAAAGCCAACATTGATCTAAAAAAATCTTGTTCCAGTGTATGTTATTAAAAAAAATTAGTTTGTTTTTCATTTCTAAATTATAGTGTTTTGCCCCGAAAAAAAAAAACTAAAATAAAATCATAAGCCTCCCACAAAAGGTAAAAGGTAGGTGCCTTAATGTTCAATAACTATTTATCATTTGTAGGAATAGGAAAATAGGAGTAGATGCTTAATAAAAAAGGTGCTCTTATTTACCGTAAGATAATCGAAACTTGTTTCATTACATAGTTCAAACAGTTATTTTAACACACTGCATTTCCACTGCTACATACATATGGAAAACTTGTAAATTTAAACTTGTATACAGTAAAGTAATACAAACTATATATACCTTGTCGTGTTCTGTTCCATTTGCAGGAACTTGGTCAGGATGTCGTTCTTCCCACTGTGTATTTGAAAAACCTTCCATATTTTTCTTTTTATTCTTCTTACACTTCCCGTGACTTGGTTGAAGACCCTTTGAGCTGAATTCCTCACGTTTTGCCTTTTCTTTCATTATATCCCGTGTTCTCTTAATTTGTCTAGGTCCACTTCCATTTTGTCGCCTTGTTTTTCTTTCTGCTCTCTGTATAAAAGAAATGGAAATACGTATATTTCCATGGCATATTAAGTTTTCATATTTTTATATATTTCGTAGCTAAAAGAGAGGCGAAAGATACCAAAGGGACATTCAAGCTCATAAAACGAAAATAAACTGACAACGCCATGGCAAAAACGAAAAACGACAAAAAGAAAAAAACAACAGTATACAAAACACAACACAGAAAACCAAAGAGTGAACAACACGAACCCCACAAACCGGGTATGATCTCAGGTGCTCCGGAAGGGTAAGCAGATCCTGCTGTGTTTTTCTACTTGCAAACATCTCAAAGTTGACCTAGGCAAATAAATATAGGAACATTGACGTCTTTCTTCCTGCAGAGAGACCAATGCTGTTGATATGTCTGCTGGGTGTACGCTGCAAAAAAAAAATGAAGTAAGCTGAAATTTAACCAAATGACTTCTATTTATAGCACAATTAGCCAAAGCGGAACAAACGTGTTTATATTTTAGCACAATCAGCCAAAGTACCAACCTTTATTTTATGCTCTCGATTATCGGGTTCCTTTTTCTGCATCTGTGAAAACCAATGCATAAAGAAAAACGTTGGGTCTGTATACAGTTTCAATCCATTCGTACCATTTTCCCTGAAAAAGACAATGAATCTATTGATCAATGAATCTTAAAAAAATATCGAACGTAAGAGGCAACAATTTAAAACTACTAGTATATACTTCAAGAGTGTAAGACATTTTCCTGGCAATTTTCTATCGTGTGTATATCTTAAAAGGTAACAAGTCTCTCAATTTAGTTGTGACAATAGATGTTTGGTCAATATAATTTGCCATTCTTCGTACTCGCTTGCTCCTATTTTTTACTATATCTTTGGAGAAGAAAATAACTTACTATCCCTAGCGTATGTCTTATCTGCTGCGCACAACTAGTAAAAAATAACGAATTTGACGTGGTAGAAGTTCTGAATTGGTCAAAGTTCTTTAGTCTGAATTGGTCAAAATTCTTTTGTCTGAATTTGTCAAAGTTCTTTTGTCTGGATTTGTCAAAGTTCCTTTGTCTGAATTATCAATCATCTGGAACCCCATGAGTCAAAAAATTAGGTACCCAAAACATGCATATAGTATATATAGATTAATTTTCAGCAATCCAACTGAAAATATGCCCTCATTAAAGGTCAAACAGTTTAAGGTAACATTTAGCCTGAAGGATTTCTCAAAAAGGTCCCCTTGATGCCCCTTTCCCGCATCCGTGCTTCAAGAGTTGGTTGCCTAGCATCGGTATTGTCACCATGACAGCCAATAAAAGTGTAACCAATCAAATCCGATAAGTTCAAACCGCGATTGTTATGTAATTTTGAGCGTGGTTCAGTCATTTAGAATGGACAGGACCTCAAGTGCGAATGCATTTACAAATTTGTACACTGTTACCTGAATTGGTTCATCTTTGTAATAGCAGGCGGAGGATTAGCAGCCTCGTAGATTGTTCTTATAGCATTAGATCTGCTTTCTAAACTCAGAATTTGTTGATCAAAATGCTGCGATAGTGCCTTTTCATTTTCAATGTTCACTGCATGCAAAGATCCTGTAAACGAATATGAATGTTTAGTTATGAAAAGTTTCATGGTATAAATTGAAATTCTTATGTTTAGAGAATCAACAATTTAAAATTTTGTGCGTAGAGATTAAACGATTTTTAGTTTAGAGATTAAACCATATACTAATGATTCATCTATAGTTGCTGAGACAGTCTCGGAACATGCACACACTCTCATACCAAATTCCACCCAGCAGAACACAAATACGCCAACAATCTTTTTTTTCCGCGAACGATTAAGAACTGGAACAGCCTTCCTCTGAGTATTTTGATGAGCGACTCTGTAGAGTCGTCCAAAGCAGCTGTCTCGACCTACACCTACAGTCAGTAAATTTATCATGTGTAAATAGTTTTATCTTAATATAATAAATAAAATAAAAATGTGCACTATGTAAAAATGTTATAATCAATTTTGTTAATAATTACAAAATTGTTAACTTTCACTGTATATACGTCTCCACTAAACCATGCGTAGTACAAGCGACATAAAACTTCAACGTGTTGAAGGCGGTCACTACAAAGTAGAAGTAGAAATAGTTACTTTCATTAGATACACTTATGTATATCTAATGAGCTAAAACATCCCTGTGCTTAACATTAAACAAACGATTAACGTGCTATCAAAGAAGTGAACAATGTATTTTTGGATAACCAATTTGAATGGGTGATTTTGATTCATATGATTCTTCGATTGTGTCCTTCTATCCTTTTTGGATCAATGTACCTATATTCGATAATGTAAACAGTAACATAATTTAGTAACTTACCCCCAGTCTCCTCCTTTTCAAGCATTTTACATTGTTCTTTCATTTCGCTGACTTTATTTTTGAGGTTTTTTGATCTAGTGATGACATTCATTGTCTCTGTAAGCAGATCTTCAAACATTTCCGAGGCATTGTCACTCAGGCTACTAAGCTGTTGTATTATCCCACAAAGGGTATGGTTAGCTATGCAATTGAGTTCATCCCCTATAGCAACATCTTTTGTAAGCTGAACTTGGCTAAGGCGGGCAGGGACGGTCTTTCGTTGTATAAAAGGCATCGCCTGAAACAATGACTCTTCGCTTAAATATTTAAATTGACTAATTTATTTAGGAAAATTGTCTAGAATCGGCATGTATAAACGCAGTATAAATATGACGAATTTGATAGCAACTGATCGTAGATATACCTATTATTGTAAAAGTTACTAATCTTGGTATTTTTAAGGGAAAAAAACCCAAACATATTTCAAAATCTTTACATCGAAGATTACTAGAGCTGCTTCTAAATTATATTCCGATTTTTTTGTTTTGCTTTGATATTCTTCCAACGTTGTATTTTTTAAAAAAAAGTCTAATTATAAATGTTTTATTTTCTATGACACAGACCGTCTTAATAGCGGTGTGCCAGTACTTAGGTACAGCAGTCATGATTTGAAATTGATCAATCCCGTGGGTATCACCAATCTTATATAGTTCAGTACTTCGGTACTGACAGAGAATATGTATAATGTTTTTTTTTAATGAAATTTGCAAGAAATAAAAGTCAGGAAATCATTTGAAATTATTAATGAACCACCCTTATGCCTATAGGTTTGAATCGTTGCCAAGGTTATACTACACTTTTGGTCCTTTTCATATATATATCAGCTCCTTAAAGTTTGTGTTAGGGTAATACACACATTGCTTGTTGAAATGTTCATCTGGTTGCTACAGTTAAATATTAGTAAAACGATTGATTGATAGTTGGTTGCTTAACGTCCAGTGGCAGATATTTTATGCATGTTCAGTTATCAGTAACATGGTGTTAGAAGAGATATGTTAAGGATGCTGGAAGATACGGATTAATTACAGCATAGAGATTTTCTACTTTATTGTACAAGTATCTTATTATTATAAAACGCTACGGTGTTCTCGTTGTATCTTGATCTCATTGAGTGCGGGAGATCTTTGGGTTTCCATCCCCGACTGAGCATACCAAATACTATTAATGTGGAAAGTTTTGCGCGGGGGTTATTTTATCTTATTTCGCCATCACGTAAAGATGCCCGAACAAATCCACTGCTTGAATAGAACAAATCAATAATTTTAATGTGAAGAGCCCATTCATCGTTCGATAGTCGAGTATTTCCGCCGCGTGAAAAGTTATTCCTTGAAATTTGAGAAAATAGCAACCTATGTTTACAGTTTTTTTAAAAAGCAAAGAGAGATTGACTGGGAGTTAGAATAATGTTTCCAGTTTGTGTGATATTTCTTCTCGCGGACTGCTTGCTACCTTGTGACGGAGCAGTTTAAACTCCAAATTAAGTGAGTCGGCCTATAGTACATGTAGAAAAGCAAGGTTAATATTCATGTCCTATTACCATGTTTGATAAAGTATGTAATTTTTGTAGCTGGAAGCCGTCATTATGAAAAACATATAATGATCCTCCAATATTTTAAAGGGGCATTAGCTACGATTAAGAAAATAATTTAAAATACGATTCTTTATTTTTCGAGTATTAATAAAAGCAGAATTTTGAAATAATATTTCGTTATAAGCAGTCAGTTTGGTCCAAATTTGTCAAAATAAGCTCAAAAACATCGCTGGTGATTTATTCACTTGCAAGTCAATAATTTAACCTGATTGAATCCGTATTCATGTGACCTTCAATTTAACCCCTAAGCTAGAGATGGGTTACGCATGTACTAGGCGGGTTCAGCTATTAAAAAGAAAAAAATGTCAACATTGAAAGTTAAACAAGGATGAACCATTTGGTTAACTGATTCAATCCACATAAAAATCATTCTTATACAGGTAAACACGATGATTGACATATTTTTCAACCTATTATTTGAAATCCAACAGAACTAAATCCAATTGCACGTGCTCGCTATCTATTTATATCTATATTATGTTTATATCGGGTTATATGACCGTCATCTCGGTGGTTAATTCGATGGCGTCCAGACTAAAATACACACGAAATGTTGATCAAAATTATCAAGTCCATAAAATTGAGAATGGAAATGGGGAATGTGTCAAAGAGACAACGACCCGACCATAGAGCAGACAACAGCCATGCATTGTTAATTGTTTATTTTAGACTTTTTGTTATTTGGATATACGTGTTAGTATGTTATAAATCAAATATTGAGAATTTGAGTCACATCGGTGAAAATGAATTTGACAATTAATGCCAATTTAACATGTCAAATCAACCATAGTAACTGTTTTATAAAAACAGATATTCTTTAATTCCCATGCATTCTTACGATACATTGTACTCACATTACTCTTCCTTCTTTTTCCTATATCTGCTTTAGTGATTACTAGTATTTGAAAAATGAAACCGTATTTTAGTATTTTAACATGTGATAGTATATACAGTTACCACTTAAAAGTTAGAAAAAGGAAGTTTGTAATTAAGAAAGTCTTTCATATATAGAACAGTGAGACATATTACTTATACTAGACAAGTGTCTTGGGTAATATACAAAAAAAGAAATATTAAAAAGCTTCGATAATTCTTTATAGTATGGTAAACAGGACAGTAGGAAGTTTTTGCTGATTGTTCTATTGTTGTTTCCTTTCAATATGCATCGAAAGAAAGGGAATCGAAGATTAAACTGTTGTTATATCCTCGATATATAGTGATTTGGGGAGGGGTGTCCGTCCGTCTGTCTGTCCTTTTGTACATTCATGCATTTGTTCGCCCCGTTGTCTCAACTTTGTATCCACAACTGCTCCTGAACATCTTGACAGAATTGGGGGAACTCACACCGAATCTTACTCATATATTGTACTTCAATAATAATATAATGAAAGTCTAAAATAAACAATGAACTCCTATTTTGTTTTGGTCCAGGTTACTTTTTGGTTTAACCTACCAAGCAATGACTTTGTCATTAGTTATTTTGGGAATATCAATTTTATTTTCGCAACTCCTCCTAAACACCTTATTACTATTTATTTAAACTTTCTCACCACCTTAATAAAATAATGTTGTTGTGCATCTCCTTTTTTTTTATCTGAATATTGTTTTGGGTTTCCCTCACCAAAGCATGGACTTTGACATTGCTTTATTTAGGGGTATACATTTTATTTCCGCAAATCCTGTTATACCCCTTATTACAAGTTATTCTAACTTTATCACAATCTTATAAGCATGTAATACTATTGTATACTTCTTGTTTTGTTTTTTGTCAGAACCATTTTTGGGTTTCCCTCAACAATGGACTTGCCATGGCACTATATTAGAGGGTATTCATTTTGTATCCACAACTTTTGTGCACCTCATTTTTTGTTTTATAATCAGAATCATTTCATGTGGAAAACCATGTGCACACTACAATACACATTTACATTCCCGTCCCCTCTTAAACCTTTAAAACGAATTTGATGAAACTCGGAATCTTCACAATATAATGCCATTTAGTACCTCTTACATGTTTGTGATCTCAATTGTTTTTTTGGATTTACCTCACCGAAGTATGGACTTTTATTGGTACTGATATTGATTTTGCTATCAGTAAATTAAAAACAAACTAAATATTATTGTTATATACATATACACATTCATGGATCTACAATCTGTCGATACCTGTATCTTGGCATTGCACAAGGTCATGTTTTTCTCTGACTGTTTATGACGTCTTTAGACTAAATCCATTGGATGTTGGATGTGTACGGATTGATAATTTTAGTCTTAGATGCATGATTTTTGTTATTAGTTGTTAGTGGCTTTGAACTAGCTGTCAGTAACTGCGAGTACTCTCAGATCTGTACTTAGTGTTTTTTTGTTGTTTGGATGTACAAGTACCCGGCCACGTACACTTGTAATTGTAGTATTGGTATTTTTATCCATCTGATGAGTTAAGCCTCTTTCAACTGATTTTTATAGTTCGTTCTTATGTTGTACTGTTACACCACTGTCCCAGGTTAGGGGGAGGGTTGGGATCCCGCTAACATGTTTAACCCCGCCACATTCTGTATGTATGTGCCTGTCCCAAGTCAGGAGCCTGTAATTCAGTGGTTGTCGTTTGTTTATGTGTTACATATTTGTTTTTCGTTCATTTTTTGTACATAAATTAGGCCGTTAGTTTTCTCGTTTAAATTGTTTTACATTGTCATTGCGGGGCCTTTTATAGCTGACTGTGCCGTATGGGCTTTGCTCATTGTTGAAGGCCGTACGGTGACCTATATTTGTTAATTTCTGTGTCATTTGGTCTCTTGTGGAGAGTTGTCTCATTGGCAATCATACCACATCTTCTTTTTTATATTTGCAAGAGGCTGGGATATCATTTTGTGAGCTTTGCTCGTAGGACTTCTTATTTTGTACTTGCAATATACCTGATTTTTTTTTACAATTTTCAAATTCGTGAACTTGTCTGAGTTGCACACCCACCGATATTACAAAGTAATTGACAAGGTGTGTTTAGAGGATTGTCTGTTTTCCTTAAATGTGGTAACAATATAAAAAGAAGATGTGGTATGATTGCTAATGAGACAACTCTCCACCAGAGACCAAATGACATAGAAGTTAACAACTATAGGTCACCGTACGGCCTTCAACAATGAGCAAAAACTATACCGCGTAGTCAGCTATAAGAGATCCTGTAATTAACAATCAGAAAAAAACATGACATTGTGCAATGCCAAGATGCAGATATCGACAGATTGTAGAGCCATGAATGTGCATATGTATATAAAAATAATATTTAGTTTGATTTTAATTTATTGATAACAAAATCTATATTTATTCCAATAAAAAAAATATTCAAAGATCTTATTACAGTGTTGAATTTGTAACCTTTTAGAAGAAGTTTACTAAAAGGATCGATAAGTTTACCCGGATCGTATCCAAATTTCCGGGCACGGTAAACAACATCTCCGTTAAAATAAGGATGTGCTATCCCATTTGAAATAAGTTTTCTACTTCTAGGTACATCAAAATTTCCGAACCAAATCTTTGTATCTATGAAAGAATTTAGTAAAGGTTTTAAGTAATTTGTTGTAATGAAATCCCTGACTTAATAATTTAGAAAGTTAACAGCTTCAATCATCTCATCACACTTCCAAGTAGTATCATGAAATGGTTGGTTTAATTCAGTTAAACTTTTATCATTAGGAAGATTGTGAGCACAGTTAATATATTCATACTCGTCCAGACATTTCGCAAATTTCTAAAATTGTGGTAAATATAAAAATAAGAAGATGTGGCTTGACTGCCAATGAGACAACTATCCACCAGAGATCAACGGACGAGGATGTTAACAACTATTTAGCACTGCATGTCCTTCAACAATGAGAAAAGCGCATATCGTAGTACATGTAACCTATAAAAGGACCTGGATGACATAATGGAACAGTTTAAAAGAGAAAAAAACGGTATGCTTTATAGTCTATGTTTGATTATGAGAAGCCCCGAAATCATTTATAAACCACAGAATAAAAAAAGGAGCTGCTCAAGCTGTAAGGTAGCGAAGACATTTTATAAAGATTCACTGAAATCCAGTTTATGTTTTAGAATAAGTTGCGAGTACATAGGAGAGGTGGACGAACAGACAGACACGGCACTCACTAACACCACAAAAAATGCAGAGCGGCAGTATAATAATGAAATGCAAATGTAACTTACGCAGAATGATTTAACATCAATGCCTGAACAATATGTCCTTGTAATAAAGACGGAAGACGTTTCACAGGTAATGTTTTCACAAACTTCCTAGTCCATTAGTAACATATACATGTACCTGACTGTAATTTATAGGTTTTGCAATTACATTTTAAACTTTTTCGAATCATTAAACCCCTTTTTTTTTAAATTAATCGGGAAGTATCTGTACCATTTTCATATACTAAGTGAATTTACATAATGTTATGCTATGTAAACAGTTAGTTGATAATATCAAGCGAAGCGAGTATACATGCAATTTAATTTTTGTAAGTATTTTTACTTATTTATTCATCTTACAGGTGAACCACGTTTATATACAAAATATGGATGTACAAACAAGCTTACACATCAATATACACATAAGGCTTAGATAAAATGTTCTTACATTTTACATCGTTTATAAAATTTTGTTTACTAAAAATTGAAACTATCTAAGTCAAAAGAATTGCAGGTTTATGAAACCTCAGAAACTATTGAACAGTTCTTTTTATAATGAATTTGCTTTATTGAAACATCAAGCTGGTACATCATGCTAAATTACAGGCGAACAGAATGACAAGTCACTTGAACACTTAAATATTTTAAAATATAAAACATAACTTTAAAATAAATATTGGTTAACATCAGATAATTAATTTTATACTTTTCGCTTTAAATGTATTTGTTGTTTTCGAATCAAAAGTACAGAAATACTGTAAGTATACAGGAAAAGAAAAGAAAAAAGGTTAATCAATTATAAGCAATCAGTGGTTCCATTATTTGTGTTATTCGTCTCGATTAAGGTTTTAAAGGAAATAGGTCTTTCTAAGTTCAGGATTTTCCGGAGATAAATTAAACTGTTAACGCATTTATATTTGGAACTACTTCTTGTAACATGTTTCTGTAAGCATTTTATTTATCAATCAAAATTACCTGATTTTCAACAAAATTCATGTAAATACTTTCAAATATACAAAATGAAATAATTTTGATCCCAAATGAAGTTCAATATTTTTCATTAAAAAATCCAATGGTAAAATGCAAGCCAGAAATAGGAGACAAAGATAAGTGTTCTATACTCTCTTGTTGTTCTTTGCGATATGTCGGATTATCGCTATTTTACGAAAATTTCCTTTGATCTAACTGACTGATAATTTCCTTTCTCAGCCGAGCCGAGTGATATGAAAATTATCGCTAGAAACTAAGGGGGCACGTGCCGTTGCTAATGAAATTGACATGAAATTGACAACGTCGTCATAGGTGAAATAGCGATAAACAGATTATCATTGGTCATCTCAACTCGATTGCTTTGATGATCAACGATAATCTATGAATATATCAAAGAAAGGCGGAAGATATCAAAGGGATATTCAAACTCATAAATCGATGGTAAACTGACAACGACATGTCAAAATACGAAAAACGACCAAAAATTAAACAACAGTATATATACAAAACACAACATATAGAAATAAGGACTGAGCGACACGAATCCCCCCCCCCCCCCCCCCCCCAAAAAAAAAAAAACCAAACATGCGTGATCCCAGGTTCTCTGAAAGGGTTAACAGATTCGGCTCCACATGTGGCACCCGTCGATAACAGTTGTAAATCTTCATCATTAGTTCCGATGTTCTATGGAAAATTATATACTGGAACCAGGGAAGTTTTGTTTCTTGTGTGTGTTTTTTTATAGAACAAGAGTGAGTTTTTTTTAAGTAATACCTGTCATATCTACATTATTTTCTCGATGTTCTTTTCATGTAAAAGTATCATTGGAAACCTTTAATATGAACTTTGAACTTTTCTTAGATTCAGAGGTGAAGCAATGCTTAGGATTTTTCCTCTATCACACCAATTCTAATAGATTTCAATGAGTGTATCATTCCATAATACTGTCAAATATATTAAGAATATATTAGGTCTCAATTGATATTTTTGTTGGAAGTCTTGAAATGACATTATACTGCCGTTTCCGCATTCCACGTTAAGTCCAATTTTGATCACATACACTGGAACCTTTATGTTTTCGCTCTCCATTAAAGGGAAAGTTATAAATGCAGCTAAACATCTTGGTTTTTGAAACTGATTATTAATTTTTCCGGGCATATAAAAAAACCACCTTCAAAAATTTATTTTTCGATTCTTTATCGGCCTGATGTTGCTTAGTTCCATCAAATTTATTTGCTCTACAATGGAGACTTACCTCTCCCATTTATAGTCCAAGTTATATGATCTTCTTACCCATGTATATTTCAGTCCCTATATAAACGCTTTAAAATTTAACATTTAAAATCCACCATATAATAATCTTGACCTAAGAGATTTCACTTGACCTTATCTGGTTAATTATGCCAGATAAAAGCATACATTCTGTTAGTTAAATTAACTTAATCAAATGGTTTAATTTTCATATAAACAAGTTTTCAGAATGGTCATTTTTCAAAAAGGGGTGACATACTCTTGACCATCTTCTGCGGGTGAAATTTATACCATTTAAAACTCGCTTGTACATGTAATTTAATTTGATCATTATATAAAGATCAGCCGATGCTGTACTTAAGGATGTTTGCTCCTCTATTTCAAAATAACAAGCTTTTAAAAAGACTGTTATAAATTGGAGTATATAAATAACGGAACTTAAAAAGTAGAAAACAATTACAGGTCCGTGTACTTGTATTTGAGATATTATGAATTGAAATTTTGGCGGGAGTTTAATCTCTCTAGATTTTTCATATATTTAACATTGGTACCGTTTTTCTTTCAAATTCTTTGAAAAATATCAAGGATTTTATAAGATTTTCAAAAATGGCTTTTTAAACTTTATGAAATAAAATTAAAAAAAGAAACGTAGGGGCTCGTGGGCAAAATGTTTATTAGCAGTACATTGATAAAACAAGAGGATTCAAAATGTCTGACAAAAAGGGAAAAACAAGAGTAGCGAACATCCATTAAATCGTGCTAGAGCCCCATTTCAATCAACTCTTCATACACGTTTTTATCTTAGCTATGATTTTTACCTCTTATCTGACAGTTGATTTTTTTTATATCATTGGTGAATCCAAAGACTTCAGAATATGATGGGAGAACACGAAGAGATGCATCAAGTGACTTAGATGAGCCATTTAATATAAGTATTAAAGAAAGGATAGGGGGCATCCATGCATCGTGGTAATATTAGTTATCTTGGTGTAATCAGGGGTGTACAGAATTTTACATCCTTGTTGAAAATTCATACACCCTGAGGCGCAGCCGAATGGGTGTATGAATTTCAACAACGGTGTAAAATTCCGTACACCCCTGATTACACCAAGATAACGAATTTATTTCTTATGAACAATTCCTTTACCCATTTTTAAACCGGGATTTAAAATTGAAAAATGCTAATGAAAAATTTCCAGTGTAACATTTTTTCAAAGTCGATGTTGCTGCGCATTGTTAAATACTTTTTTTCTTTATTTTTGGGAAATTCAGAATTTTTTTTGTGTTCTTTCGAATTTTCGGGGAAAAAAATTAAAAAAAAATTTATAAAATTTTTTTTACAAATTTTTGTCCTCAAATTTATTCATTTTTTTTTTTCTTCTTTATTTTGGCAAAATTCTATTTTTTTAAATTTTTTGGCAAAATTTTATTTATCCCGGGTGAACAAGGGTGGGGTGTTATTTACACCGGGGTATAATTAACCAATCAGATTGCAGTATTTATGCTGCATAAGAAATAATATGTTTTACATAAAGGGCCAACCAGTGGTAAAATCACAATCAATTGAAGCCCCATGAATTAATTCTTAATTTTAATCCAGTTTATGTCAGAATCACCAACAATGCGAGTTTCTCAATATTTTGTGAAGAAAAGACCAAGAAATGGAATCAAAAGCCTTCTCAAAATCAGTAATAGTTTTGCTTGAATGTTTTTCCTTCATCTGTAAATCAAGGATTTATAACCAATATACGTCTTTGGTAAACTGGGAATATCATATATATCAAATTCAATTCAATTCAATATTTCATTGCCATATAAACTTTACAGTTTGTGACATATAACAAAACAAATGAAGACAATAACTAAGTAACTCAATATATATATATACAGGTTCAAGTAAATATTAAAGGGTCCCCCGTCCTCAATTCTATTGACTTTTTAATAAAGGATCGTAGTTTATTCACTTGTGTTGGTGTTGATGGGTTAAGTATATATATAACTTTGTCATTGTCAGTGAGATTAACAAATGAATTATCTTCTATGATAATGCAATTAAAATATGCTAATCTAATATTAGAATTGTGAGAACAAATTTTTAAGAAATGTTTCTCATCATATATCAAACGACAATGGCCCCCTATATATCTACATGAATCTGGATTCAACCAGTGTCATATGAACTTATCAATTTGACAAATAAATTTTATTCTCTCTGCTATGCAGCTAGATACTTGTTTATATGTACAATTTAGAAAAGTATAAGTGGTTTAAAGGTTTAAAGGATTCAGAATTGGTTTGTTTACCCTCCTATATTTAGAATACATGTAAACACTCCCTGATTATGGCTTGCTGCGTAAGCGATATTTGACCCATTGTTTGTCAATAATTTATATACTTGCATCTTAACAACAGTCCAGTCTCAAATGTTTTCACGCCTGATTCGTTCTCCATAGTATCTGGAAGTTGCCTCAGCGAATGTTGAATTTGACGACAAAATTTCTTTCCCTTGGTATATTCAAAAGACAATTACTCACAAAAATTCGTATCAGTGACCATAACTTTAACATCGAAAGTCGACGATATAAAAATATCTCAAGGAAACATAAAATAATTTTATAGTTGAAGATGAATACCAAATTTCCTTATTCGTTATCACTCTAAGCAAACAATTAGGAGATAATTTCTTTAAAACTTCCAGAAACAATATTGAATTTTTTACTGTTAATCGCAATTTAAAAATACATGAAATTCTGATAATTTGAACTATTTCCAGCAGTATGGACTTTAAAAAGAAGTTGTTAGTGTATTCTTTGTATACATATTGTAACATTACATGTATGTGTGTAACATTTTACTTTATTGTAGAAATTTATGTGTGTTACAATTTATCTTATTGTACACATGTATATTTGTTTGTTTAACTGCATTGAAATAAATAAATCTAATATAATAGAGAACAAGGACTTTCCAAATACTAATCTAGGAAAGGAAAAATAACCAAGTGAAATTGTATTTTATTTTCAGTGATCAAACAATTGTTGGAAATAATTAACACTGCTGTCCAATATAAAGAACAACTCGGGATGATCAAATTTGCAGTGGCGTAGGAGTAGACTAAAACGTGAGAGGGGGGGAGGGGTCACACTTCTGAAAGTAACAAGCAAAAAAAAAAAACAAAATCTAAAGTCTAATAGTCTAGAAGTTAGTCAGTGTTCTCTCTCATTTCTATTTTTTATCTTTCAATATTTTTTTTGGCCAAAGAGTTGAGAAGGGTGGGGGCAAAACCATGCCCGATCTTTGCCGGCTCCTACGCCCTTGATTTGACTTATGATTGGAGCTTTAAAATTTTAAATTAGTATTTTGGTTCATTTTTTAAATAAATGATTTAATGTAATGAACAAGTAGAAGATATAAAAACCAATTAAGTAGATGGAAGACAAAGAATAAGAATTAAGAGGACGATACGTACAAAACAACAGTAACAATACGAATATTCAGACAAACGAGAAAAGACGTGTTGGACGGGAAAAGACGAGTTCGACTGTTCGAACAGAGAATACATTTCCTTAGAAAGCTATTTCGTAAACTCAACTTCCATAGGAACAAATACAAACTCCGGGTTGAGTACATTATTTCCCAATAGAACAATGGAAACTTAAATATCTAATATATCCCGGTGAAGTATATCAACCATACGGATCTACACAACATTTCGCAAGGAACAGTGAAAACTGATATACATGTATCTATAAATTATTTCATACGATAACAGGAACAGAAACACCGTGATATGGATTACATTCCTTTAGGAAACTACAAAACTAGGGAAAAATGCAAATCGGAACCGGGACAAAATACTCTATCGTAGGTCCCTTGAATTAGAAGATTGCAAGGAAATAATCTACAGATATTTTGTGCTTGCACTGTTCTGGTTAGTTAGAGCATGTTGGTCCATAGGAACCCAGCTATAGACAAAGAGTGATTGAGGTTATAACTCTGTGTTGTTTCCTGAGATATGTCATACATGTAGTTGGCTGAGATTCTTTTAGTATTGGGTTGCTCTGACGTCCCATGGCCCCAAATAAGTAAGAAAAAAGTGCAATCAGACGACAAAACAAACTCAAACGTAGGGTTTTTGTGCTAAAATAGTTTATTCTGGTAGTTTTGTTTGTACTGTGTGTCTGGTGAAATAAAATATAGATATTGTGTGTTTGTAGCTTCTTGATGATTTTAGTCAGTGTTATTTCCTGAGTATATAATGAACATAGATATTTTATGCATGTGATTCTATGTGTAAATACTCCTCACGTGTGTCATGTTAGAGCTATTTCTTGATTAGATAATCTATACATGTGCAAGTAATAGAGATATATAACCCTATGAACTTAAATTTGTGTTCACCTCTGACGAAATAATATACTGTACTTGTACCTACTGAGGTTATTAGTTTGTATTTTTGCCTGTAATCTATAATAATCTATACAAAAGTCATGCTCTTTGAGGAATTACATGTGTGAGCCACAGCCTCAATTTGTACAAATTTAGTTCCTTGACGTTATCAATTTAAAATTGAAACTTTAAGGTGGTACCAAACACCTTGACTAAAATTAATTTGGCTCGTTTAATTTTCATAAAATTTTGACAAAATATTTACTTTGACCCTTAAGTTTGACAAATATATAAAAATTTCAAAAAACATGAACCACACACTTTATCGGAAAAATTTCATTGGATATATAGCAGTTTGACAAACACTAATTTGATCATTGAGAATTTTAATATTTCCATAACAATAGAATGTGATTAAAACGTTCAGCTGATTTGATAGAGTTATCTCCCTATAGTGTTATGTACCACCTTAAGGTAAAATTGTTGCAAAAAAAGAGGCGGAAAATACCAAAGGGACATTCAAAACTCAAGAGAGTCGAGAGAACCTGACAACGCCATTTAAAAAAGACGACGAAAAGACAAGTACGTCACAAAACACTACATAGAAGAACTAACGATTGAATCCCACCCAGAACCGTCGGGGGAAGGGAGGGGGGGGGCGGGTTGTCTTAGGTGCTCCTGGAGGGTAATCGGATCCGGCTCCACTAGTGGCACCCGTTATTTCTTATTTACATCAACTCTGACAAAACGACATTATAATTTCGTATATTTGAATGAATAAAAACACTACTCACATCATTAAGAACTATAAATTAATTAAGTAATACGAACTCTCCGTATCATATAAGAGAGTTTGGATATGGTTTACAGAATAGTGAATAATGGGCAAAAAGTGCAGAATAAAGGATAAAGAAAAGAAAAAGAGAGGACATTTGGAAAAAGTAATAAAGAATAAAGATTAATGCTCAAAATAAACAATGAATAGAGAATGCTGGGCAAAATAAATAATGAATAGACAAAAATGGTCTAAAAACTAAAGAATAAAGAAATAAAGAACCGCCCATCAAGACCCTCATATACACTGTAGATATCATAAAATGCTATATGAATTGATTAAATAAGTACATGTAATACGGGAAATGAATACTTGTAACATGATGAAGTTTAATTAACATGTAATTGTATATGCAATTCAAAATAGATCATCGTTAACAACCATTTTACTTTTCGAGGGTCAAGGAAGAATTTAAAAATGAACCTAAGATCGGGATAATGTCATATTATAATATACCCAAGATAAAAAAAAAAACAATTTCAAATGATAATGTGATTGGTAGATGATGCAAAAATTAATCCATATTGTTACAATTTGGTACTATTTTTTTTATCTATTTTGCTCATTATTTTCTATTCTTTATATTTAAACACCCCATTATTCTCTATTCTTTATATTTAAACACCCCATTATTCTCTATTCTTTATATTTAAACACCCCATTATTCTCTATTCTTCATTTTTGTGGCCTTTGTTTCTCTATTCTGTATTTTTATATCTCTTTATTCTGCACTTTTTGTCCATCATTCTCTATTGCCAATGTTTCTTTTTCATAATGATAAAAATCGTGAGAAGCAGGTGGCAATGCAACACTTTGCCTAGGTCCACTCGTCATTGCAACAGGCGGATCAGGAGGTCATGGCGGTAAATCGCTGTGTCGAATGTCAGGCGGTGGTGGTATAAGCTTCAAGTTTGTTTTCTGTTTTATCAATAATTGTTAAAGTAGGATGAGATTTTACAATTTGTAAAACCTGCTTACACTAAGATAGATCAATGACATCCAATCGGTATACTGGTTTAAGTGATGATCAGTTAAACAGATTCCCCACTAAACCTGATCTTACTTAAGGATCAAATTCACGCGTTGAAGTAGTTTGCCATTTTACAATTATCATCAAATTTGAGAAAAATGTAACAATATTCATGACATTCATTTTTTATAGCGATTTTGATAGACATACACACATTACATAACAGTATGAGGGTCTGTATAGGGGTTGATTTTTGTTTTTTGTATTCCTTCATATTAAAGGCCATTTTTCTCCTATCTTTCTGTCCTTTATGCTCTTGTTTTATTTTAGCACCCGGTTATTATCTATTATTTTGGTCATTACCCTCTAATCTTTTACATCATTCAGACCCTATATTGGTAATAAGCAGATGATATAATTTTCTTTGTATTCAAATGCATGCGGTTCATTATCGTGTTAACATCAAGTTGGTCCGTCTTAGTTTTCATTGTCTGTGCTGGCGTCTTTCTTTTTTCCGTCTGTTTCAGGTTTTTTTTAAACTGAAATGGATTTATTTTGGCAGTTCAAATATAAATTTCAGCACATGCATAATTTAGATTAATAATATAACACCTGGGTGAATTGTTTTCATAGAAACGATGTCTGTTTTATAATGCATTATTCAGTGATAAAATTGGGAACCTTTTGAAAAGCCTTATTTCATATAAACTAGTGTCTTTTAAATTTTATGTAAAATGTGAATCGGAAAGACTCTCTGTTCGAATCCCCTCCTGTTGATGGCATAAAAATAGATATACATAAAAGGGGAAGCATACATATACATGAAAGGGGTTTCAAAATGAACTTTTGCCTGTAACGTTATTAAACGAAATTTTATAATTCAAAGACTTAATACATTTCTGCGCGTGGTAAGCAACAGTCGTCAAAAAAATAACAAACCAAAGTCAAAGAGCAAATCTGATTTCAAGGTATATTTGGAGGAACCCATAACTTGGCATAAGAAATATCCATAAAAAGACAACTTCAAAGATCCTGATTCAGTAATAATGAAATCTTTTTTATAACCTTTTGCTACTGAAATCGCGGATACCATTAAACACATACTTGCGAGTAGAGAATTTTCTGTAAACACTCCTGCTACAGATAGATATTCAGTAGTAGTAGGTGTATTATTCGTTACCCATCGATTTGGCTGAGAAGGTAATACTGGTACCGGAGGTGGCGGTGGCGGGTGCATTAGAAACTCCCGGATAATCTATGAATTTAGAAGATTGCCGCCCATCTATTTCCTTGCACTTTTCAATGTCGGATGTCATGACAAATGTACTTTTTCCTCTGTTTATGTAGTTCATACGTGTTTCTCGTTTCTCGTTTTTATATAGATTAGACCGTTGGTTTTTCCGTTTGAATGGTTTTACACTAGTAATTTTTGGGGCCCTTTATAGCTTGCTGTTCGGTGTGAGCCAATGCTCCTTGTTGAAGGCCGTACCTTGACCGTTAATGGTTTACTTTTATAAATTGTAACTTGGATGGAGAGTTGTCTCATTGGCACTCATACCACATCTTCCTATATCTATTATCCTCTTTGCTTTGAGCTTATTTGATATTATGATCACGTTTGATTTATCTCAAGTGGAGGAGGTGGCTCCATTAAACTGTCCATGTCTTCGGCATTATCCGATTCTAAAAGATCTGGTGTCGGCGGTAAAGGGAACATAAAGTCTCGATCTTCAATGACAGAGTTTTCTTTTGATAAAAATCGTGAGCAGTGGGCGGCATAGTCACGCTTTTTCTGGGAATAATTTTTTGATCATTGTCTGTAAGAAAAGATGGTGGTGTTGCTGGCGGTGGTGGTAATTGGCTATATCTGTCGTCTGGCGGGTACAGTGGTATTTGGCTATGTCTGTCATCTGGCGGTGCCGGTAACACAGAATGTGTATTATGGCATGTTTCATTGTGTTTATGCAAAGGAACTGGCGGCGTTGTAACATCTTCATTTTCGTTAACGGCACATGGTTCTGACATTGAGGTTTCATTTTTCACCTAAAATAGTAAATAATGTTCCACAAATGATATTCAATTAAATGGACTATTTTAGGGGAGGATGGCATGTATTTGTTTTAAATCATTTTTTCATTCTAAATTTTCTTGGAAAACAATGTTTCGGAAGGAAAATGAATGAAAATAGTTTGTTTCCATCGAAAATAAGTAAAACATTTATAATAACAATGATTACAAAAATGTCTTGTTCCTGTGTATGATATTGAAAAAAATTTGTTTTTCATTTCATAATTATATTTTTTTTTGTCCCGGGAATTTTTTTAAAACATTTTTATGACATCTATACGGAGATTCTATGGCATTTGTGGAGAAATTGTGCGTTTTTAAAGCATTTTCATTTAAAAATAATATATAAAAAAGATAGCAATAAAAGCAAAACAAAATATATTGGACAGTACCACAGACGACATCAACCACTTACAACCGGCTCCTCCGACAAAATGTACAAACAACACATTGGGCAGATAGCTTGAACGGCAAAATGACTTTATGTGGTTAGGTTAAACCAGTTTTATATCAAGGCGCACACCCTCCCCATTGCCTGTCTAGATCATGTTGCAAACGAGAAATAAAAAATATGCAGCGCAGCTACGACTGCTGACTTAAAAACTGAAATTTGAATAACAAAAAATGAATTAACAATTGTAAATTTTATCTTCTTATCAATTGATGAATAATAATCTTTTTTTCAATTGCGTTATAAAGGCATACATTTTGTGTTTCTAAAAACTCGGTTATTTATTTGGATATCTATATGGACCATGATTTATTCATTAGTTATTCATAAATACTAACCTTATTCTGTGTTCTCGCTAATCGTGTTCCTTTTTCTGTACCTGTGAAAACAGTACAGTTTCAATACATTCGGGTACCATCTTCCCTGCCCTGCAGTAAACAATGGTGCAGAACATGAACATTTAATACCGGGTTTGTACTAACATGAGCAACACGACGGGTGCAACACGTGGAGCAGGATATGTTTATATAGTTACCCTTAAATTATCTCCTGTTTTTGGAGTTCGTGTTGATCAGTCTTTTTCTATGTTGTGTTTTGTATACTTTTGTTTGTCTTCTGATCGTTTTTCGTTTTTTGTAAGGCATTATCAGTTTGGTTTCGATGAATGAGTTTGAATGTCCCTTTTGGTATATTTCGTTTCTTTTTTAAAAAGATTGAAGGTATGAGATAACAATTTAAAACTTTTCTTCAAAAGTGCAAGACATTTCCTTGACAAGTTTCTATTGATGATATTATAAAGCAACAAGTCCCTCAATTTAGTTGTGACAATAGATGTTTGGTCACATAAATTTAATTTGCCGTCCTTCGTACTCGCTTGCTCCTTGTTTTGTACTATAATTGTTGAAAAGAAAATACTTAAGTACCCCTTGCATGTGTCTCACCAACTAAAGTAATAAAACGTAACGAATAAGAAGTGTCTAAGTTCTTTTGTCTGAATTGGTCAAAGTTCTTTTTAATGAATTAGTCAAATTTCCTTTGTAAGAATTGGTCAACGTTCTTTTGTCTGAATTGGTTAACGTTGTTGTGTGTGAATTGGTCAACGTTCTTTTGTCTGAATTAGTGAACGTTCTTTAATCAGAATTGATCAAATTTTTTTTGTCTGAACTGGTCAACGTTCTTTTAACTGAATTATCAATCATCTGCAACCGTTGCAGTCAAAAGTTAAGGCAACAAAAACATCCATGTATAATAAATAAAAATATCAACAATTCAAATGAAAATAGGCTCTCAATAGAAGTCAATTAGCCTGAAGGGTTTAAATTCACTGTCTATTCAGAAATTAACAAAATGCATGTTAAATGACGAACGGATCCAGAAGGATTCGGGGGTTTGGCAGGGAATGAAACCCTTTCTCGCTTGAGCCCCCTTTCCCTCATTTGTGAATTCAGGGTTGGTTGTTTAGAATCTGTATAGACACCATGAGCCAGTAAAGGTGTACCCCAGCCGTGAATCTGCTGAGCTTCAATCCCCTTTATTACCAAAATTGAATGTGGTTCGGTCAAAGCAGAAAGGACAGAACCTCTAGTCTGAATTCAGTTATAAAATCTGTACACTGTTACATGAACTGGTTCATCCTTGTAATAGCAGGCGGAGGGTTCAGCCTCTTAGATTGTCCATATAGCGTTAGATCTGCTTTCTGAACTCAGACTCTGTTGATCAAAATGCTGTGATAGTGCCTTTTTATTTTCAATGTTCACTGCATTCAAAGATCCTGTATATATTTTGACAATACTTTTGGCCTTATCTTGTTAAATCAGGTCTTTAACGTTTGCTGGATTTTTTTATTTTCCATCATTTTGGCCTCAGAATGACTCATGTGACTGACGAGACATGATTTGTTGAAATTTGCATCTGGTGTAATAAACTGTTACTGTTAAATGTTAGCCTCCCACGGGATAAATCCCGTGGAGATCGCCAGGCTTATTTAGCTCAGTATTTCAGTACTGACAAGACAATACGGATATTGTTTTTTTGTGAAATTTGCAAGAAATAAAAGTCAGGATATCATTTGAAATTAATTAATATATTTCCCTTACGCCTAGCTTTGAATCTTTGCCACCTCTACAGCTCCTTAAAGTTTGTATTACGATTTGACAAACATTGCTTGTTGAAAGGTTCATATGTTGTTATAGAGTTGGTACAGTTTATTGTTAGTATCGGTGTGTCAGTGATCTGTTTATGAAAGATATCGACTAGTTACCTTATTCACTTGGACATAGAGATTTGCTAATTCATTGTGCAAATATCTATTTATGAGAAAAAAACGCTACTGTGTTCTTGTGGTATTGTAATTACATTGAGTGCATAAGACCTTGGGTTTCCTCCCCCAACCGAGCTATGCCAAATACTATACTAATAGTGGAAAAATCTGTGGTTAAATACAAAAAGAAGAGAGAGAATCTCGATTAGTGATTCTTTTCTGGTATGTTAACCTGTACCACAGAAAACTTGTTTGTTCGCTCGGTAGTTTTTGTGTTTGTTCGCCCTACTACTGTCTCACTTTTGTATGCACAACTGCCCCCGAATCACTTGACAGAATTTTGTGAAACTTGCACAGAATCATACTCAAATAATGTACTTAAACAATGAAATGCCATTGTGCACCTTCTGTTTTGTTTTTGGTTCAAATTATTTTTGGGGTTTCACTTACCGAAGCATTGACTTTGTCATTGATTTATTTGGGGATACCAATTTTGTATCCGCAACTGCCCTTAAACCTTTAATTGTAATTTATTGAAACTTTCTTACAAACTTAAATGATCATATAATGCTATTGTGCACCTTCTTTTTTGCTTTTTTTCTTATCAAAATAATGTTTTGGGGTTTCCCTATTAATCAAACTCTTTATTGTTATTTATTTTCTTTCCCTAAATTTAGGTAATTAAAACCAAATAAATTAATAAATTTACTAAAACCAAGATTCCGATTTTTATTATCGATCAACAAATAAATAGTACGCTTTAAAAAACTCACAAACACACACTCAAAGACATTTTAATTACACCTTATGATGTACTTTTATTAGTAAACATGGAAATAAACTATAATAATTTCCATGTCATGACAATCCTGCGCAAATACTCTTCAGGGTAGCCGTCATTCATCGAAATTAGCATAGCACAAATACATAAAAAAAAATAATCTCTTGAGAAAATTATAAGTCAAATTGGAAATCTGATCCAGACAAGAATAAGAAAAAACAAACTATGAAATTACATGCAAACATATTGTAATTTATAATTTGAATCAAATACTTGTGATTTTGTCGAACCATCTATTGAACTCATTATTAAAATTAATATAGACTACAATAGTGAAATATGGTATATGGATATATGATTATCTTTTTACAATTTTAAAACTTCAATAAAAAGTAGATGAACAATAAAAAAGTACCCTCTTAATTTCGTTGGCAGACTTCCCCTTGATAAAATATAAGATCAGTTTACCAAACTAAAATTAGGTGTTTAAAAATGCGTATGTAAGATAGTTCTATAAGAATGGACAGTAATCCCATTGATGCTTTACTAAAAAAAGACAAACTTTTTTTATCATGATAGGCTCGAAAGGCAATCTATACGTGTTTGGGCGGTATTTTTGAGTTTTGGTGACATTTTGTAAGAATTTAAAACTCGTTTAATTGCATATGAATAGCGAAAAAAATGGCAATTATCATATTAAGTGCGTTTTTTGATTTCAGTACAAATTAATAAGTATCCAACGCTTATAAAATCATATAATGATAAAATTTCTACCAGAGAATAGTAAACTCCAACTGATTGACAAAAACAGTCATAACTTTGAACCATAATTACTTACCTAAAATGTTGAACATGGACAATGAATTTGATTTGAGAAAATAAGTGATCACTGTTTATATATATAAGCAATAGAGGCTGGTAGATACAGGAAAAATTACCGAGTTTTAAGACTTTGTACACATTAAAACGTCCTTGAAGACGAGTTTTAATTTCTTTTTTTAATGTATTATCAACGACTACTCAAGAAAATATTTTGTTAATAGAAATATATCTGGTAACATTGATTATATAACTCAATATAAACTGATCATATGACAAAACAGTTTGTCAGCAAATTAAAGATGTCAATAAGACTGAGGGCAGGGAATCCTTGAAATATATTTTAATATATATATTTTATGTAAAAAATGAAAATAACGCGTTATAAATATCAAGCCTTATTGCTGAATATGATAATTATATAATTTATATTTTTTTTCATTTGTAAGCAATTGTTAATGTTTGTAAGCAATTGACCCATATAGGCATAGACAAATTAATATTTCCCCTTAAAAGTGATTTACAAAATATAAATATAATTGGAAAATCGATTAAATTTTACAACTCTATGACCTGACGCATATATTTTTCTCTCAAATGTTAGTGATCAGATATATAAAAACAATTCTTATAAAACGTTCAACGTTGTTGCTCGTATCTACAACAGAAACCCAAGAACCAAAAAACATAAGTTAAAGTAGTTTAAATTCGTTGCAAGAACTTTTAGAACAGAAAAGGATATGCTTTCTACCTCTACAAACTATATATCCAGCGATAACAGTCCAGTTGTTACAGTATATCAGAAAAATCAGGCTTTAATGAAGAAAGGAGGAATTTACATGTTTATTGTGATTCTTTGTGTCTCCATCTCATTTAGTGTATGCTATGTCATGAACAGTCCAAGAAATGAAACATCCGAAACTCATTCTGAACTTTGCGTTTTCAAGCTGGATCAAACAACGCTAGACTCATTGGATAATTCTTCAAAAAATATTCCATTTGTGGATGCGAAATGTGAATTTCTTACTTTCAATACACAAGAACAGAAGTTCGAAGTCCAAATGTCTGGTACCTTTGAACTCTCATTGTCAGTTGCTTTGCGATTAGACAATTCTGTTGGCCGGAATGCTCTGATGTGTATAGATTATAAGCTTAGCAATGACAAGAAAAGAGAAGTGTGTAGCAGAGCTGAATTTCTTTCCATAGATGGAAATTCCGTAATTATTAATGTGGGTTTATCAGACGGAGCAAATCTGAGGGCGCGTGACGCATTTCAGGTGAAAATAAGCAAAACGCTTAATATATATATATTCATGATTCCTTGACCAGACTGGTCGTCAAATATTACAAGCCTTAAATCCTAATTATGCGATAAGATTTCTATGCGATATGAAGCGTAATAAAAGAACAAACCTAATCATATGTGTAAAATGAAATATTGAAAGGAAATGGATTCGTATTTACATTAAATAACAATTGTGTTGAGAGAGAGAGAGAGAGAGAGAGAGAGAGAGAGAGAGAGATTTTAAAAAACACACATATATTATTTACGTTCAGATGAAGTAAACGTATGATAAATAGAGGAGTATAATCAGATTTTGATGAAATTTTTATACGTTATTTGTCAAGTAGCACCTGCCTATAAAAAGAAAATAAAGCATTGAGAGAACAAAATAACTAAAAACTCGGATCGAAATCCTCAAATTATGGAATGTACATAAAAAAGTGATAAAAAGCGTCAGAAATATTTTTTTTTTTAAATTTAAATTATGATTTTTTTTTTTTGAAATTCGTAAACATTATTTTGTTTAAAATGATAAATCTAAGCTCTGAAAATTTCCATTTCAATGTTATGAAAAAAATCACTTTTGCTGTCTTATTTTTGACCGTCGCTGTTTACGCACAATCTAAATATTTATAGATCTTTTACACCATATCAATTACTAGTACTAGTAAGCATGAATGCTTTACCTATAGCTTGTCCGATATTCATATGCAGTTCAATTAGTTTTAAACGTAGATGTATATGAAATTTCATACAATTCCGAAATACCTCCCAAGTACATGAACGTCAGTAGTTTTCATATGTCATATCTTTTTAAAATGCTTTTTTTTTCATTTGGAAAATATAGTGGTGATGGCATATTTTCAAAAGTTTCTGTTATATTTTTTCAGACACTTCTAGAATCTGGGAGATTATGAGATTTTCTCAGTGTAGAAAATCGGTCTATTCTTGAAGATCGTTTGTTGATCTGTTGGTGTCTTATGATTTTCTGTGTCTTTGGGTTGCTGTCTTATTGAAGTATTCCCTAATCTACTTTCTGTCTTTTTTTTATATATTCCCATATATATCGTATTTCCATTCTTTTTCAATACTGCTTCTATAAAAGGACTATTGCTCTGACATTAGGGATTATAATAATTAGAAATAATATAGATTGTACTCTTAAGTAAAAAAGAGGCCAAAGATATCAAAGGTAAATCAAATTCATAAGTTGAAGAGGGATCGACAACATCATGGCAACCCCCTCCTTTCCCCCGAAAAAGACAAATTACAGTCTACAAGTCCATTTGGCTGTGCGGGATGTATAAGTACGCAGCCACACCCGGTCAGAAAGTGGACGTTAAATCCGATGCCTCGTGCAGAGAGAGTGCCGCGCTATCTTTACGTTTTAAAGAACTTTTGGAACAACTCTTTGAATGTCCGTAGGTGGCCTGTTACAAGGTAAAATTTCTGTCTCTATCCAATATGCCCTCATTTTCCATAGGCAGTCCAATTTTTCCCGACTTTCATCCCGGACGGCCACTATAACAGAACCTACCTTTCGCTTTTCTTGTTAATTTGTTTTCGCCCTGAACATGCATGAAATGTTTATCACAACATGGGGGTATCCGCAACCGCATCTCCTTTTAAGCATCCATCAATTAATCAATAAATCATCAAGCACAGGCACCTTTGGTAACATAGACCGTCATACTAAGGATAAATTTTGAGGTAAAAAAAAAAATTTCCTTTAAACTTTTATACGATTTTCCTTATAATTTCTTTGCACTTTTTTCAATCATTTGTTTTCATTCAGAGGAGTGACGACATCCTAGGTGCTGTGTGCAAAGTTTTTCCATGTCACGTGGTACGATTTCAGTTTTCATTAAAATGTTTATTTTCGAAAAATTAATTTCTTAAGTCCAAATATTTCATTCCTTTAATTCTTACGGTCTATGTTACCAAAGGTGCCGTCATACTTTGAACGACAAAATTATTTTATGTCTACCTGTGCGAATTTCACACGCGCGATTTTACGCCTGTACTTAAAACCTTCCATCCTTTATAGGTGGATTTTACATAGATAAATAAAATCGTATAATATAACCAAAATGAGGATGTTAAATTTGATGTATGCCTTTTTGTGCTTCTTCGTTACATTTGTTTGTTTTTATAGAGATTAAGATGATAACCCAATGTTGACTGCTGTACCCCTATTTTTGACATTTTTACCTATTGTGTCTGTTTGTTTTGTTCACGCATCGTTGTCAATATAATAGAATTTGATGCGACTGTCATACAAGTGAGAGGTTTAGCTAGCTATAAAACCAGGTTCAATCCACCATTTTCTACATAAATAAATGCCTTTACCAAGTCAGGAATATGACAGTTGTTATCCATTCGTTTGATGTGTTTGAACTTTTGATTTTGCCATTTGATTGGGGACTTTCCTTTTTGAATTTTCCTCGGAGTTCAGTATTTTTGTGATTTTTATTTTTTATACTATTTCATTGGAATTCATTTCATTTATTTGTTGTATTAATGAAAAACGGGATAATTGTAAGGTACAACATAATGTTGATCTTTCAACTTTGAAAGGTTTATACTATTGTTCTAATAATTAGAGTTTTATGTAAAACAACATCTTTCCAATTGATTTGTTGATATTCCAGGAATTTATATTTTATAAAATGCAGGCGTTCTAGGAAGACATCGTTTAATGCATGATTTAGATAGGAAACAACTTAAACATACCTTTGAAAAATCATCATGGCGAAAAAATGGAACAAATACAAAAACAAAAAAAATTGGGAATATTATTTGTTAGGATGGAAATCTGATCCAGTCTGCAAAAGAATTAGCAAGAAAAACTATGAAAGTAATGTATTCTATTAAAACGTATTGTAATTCATTTTTCATACTTTGTCTAACCAATTATTTAGCTCATAAGTAAGACCAATATGAACCTTTAATAGTGAAATATGGTATATGGATATATATTAGTCTTTTTATGAATAAACCTTCAATTAAGGGAAATAAAACAGTTAAAAAAATGTAGACGTTCTTAAATTCACTGACAGATGTCTCCTTGTTAAAGTATTAAATAAAAATAAGAAACTTACATTAGTTGTTAATTAATGCTCTTGTAATATAGCTTTCAGATAAAAATGGGCAGTTTTCCATTAGAAAACTTTTCCTTATCATATTAGGCTCTTTAAAGAAGAAATTTACCTCCTACTGAAAGAAACACTTCATTTGACAAAATTTTACATAATTCGATCAGTATAAAAAAAAAGGAGATATGGTATGATTACCAACGAGACAACTATCCACCAGAAACCAAATGATGTAGATGTTAGCAACTATATAGACCAGCGCAATATAAAAGGCCCCGACATGACATGATGTAAAACAATTCAAACGAGAAAATCAACGGCCTCATTTAAAAAAACACAAACGAAAAACAAATATATATATATATATATATACAGCACCAACCAACAACCAATGAATTACAGGCTCCCGACTTGGGACAGACACAAACATAATTTGGCGGGACTAAACATATTGTGGGTTCCCAACCTTCCTCTTATTTGAGACAGTTGTGTAACAGGAACAACATAAGAACAAATTATAGAAAATCGGTTGAAAAGGGCTTAACTCATCAGATCGATACAAACTACGAAAGTGACTAACAAAAACCACAAAGTACCGATCTGAGAAAGAATTTAGGAGAGATTTTTTAGTAATTTGTGTTAACGAAATTCCTGACTTAATAACTTAGTTTACCAGTGATTCATAGATTATGTTCATTGAAATCTATAACGTTACTAGAAACGGGTATAACGAACGAGTTGTGATATATAAACACCATGAGATGGGGCCAAGGCATATATTCATGGTTTCCCTATTTTTGTAATGTAAGAAATCATAATAATAAAGAAATTGATAATGACAATATTTGTAAAATAAAAAAACCAACATAAAATAAGGCTGATATACAAAAACATTCTGGAAAATTCATATAAAAATGATGAAATGTCAAATTTACAGGAAAATAGTAAACTCAAACTCTTTAACACAATTAAAAAACGTTATAACCTTGAAACACATTTACTTACTAAAAAAAACTATATCGCTGCGATCCTTAAAGACGAGTTTCTTATATAAAATATTTAACGTTGTTGCCTGGATAATGAGTATTGTTTGCAACTTTTAAAGAAACCAGGCATCTTCTCCAAGTCTATCCAAATTTTTTTTGCAAAGAATTCCGATCAAGCCGGTGCTAGGGACCGTCTTAAACTTGCAGTGAGGTGAGAGTTTTTTGACTCCGTGTTGAAGGCCTCTCTTTGACTTTGAGATCAAGAACAGCAATAAAAGCGCTGTTCCTTTGCTTTTTGTGTTTTTTGCCGTGCATGTACTAATGTCATGGATGGATACCCCATATCCTTTTTTTTCTATTATACCAGAGCATTGGCTTTGTAACTGATTTATTTTGGGGATACCCAATGTATATCCGCAATTCCTCTGATACCCCTTATTACAATTTATTGAAACATTCTCACAATCTTAACCATGCACATCCTACTATTGTGCACCTCTTATTTTTTTCTTCATCATAATTATTTTGGGGTTCCCTTACCAAAAGCGACATGGACTTCGCCATTGCTTTATCTTGAGGTATACATGTTGTATCCATCCCCTTATTACAAAAAAGTATTAACAAAAATTCCAAACTCCAAGGTAAATTCAAATAGGGAGAAGTCCATAGACAATTTAAAAAATTTCTAACAATCTCAACCACATAATGCTTTATCATTAGGTCTGATTAAAGTCTATGTTTGACTATGAGAAGCTCCGAAAATCATTTACAAACCACTAAATAAAAACCTCATAAAGCTCTAAAGTGGAGAAGAAAATCATTGAAATCCAGTTTATTGTTTAAAATAAGTTGCGATTACATAGGACAGACGGACAAACGGACGGACACAACTCTCAGTAACACCACACAATTTGCAGAGCGGCACTATACTAATAAAATGTAAATTTAACTTACACAGAGTAATACAAAGCCTGAACAATATGTCGTAGTAAATAATAAGGAAAAGAGGTTAGACAGGAGGGTCTGAATGGGGTCATTCATTTCTGAATCCTTAATTTTTTAGGTCATTTTTCTCTATTCTTTATACCTTTTGGCCATTATTCTTTATATTTTAGCACTACATTATTCTCTATTCTTTATTTTTTTGGTCCATATTCTGTAAACCCACATCCACACCCTCTGACAGGTAATAATTCACACACTTCCTAGTTTACATATACATGTACCTGACTGTAATCTATAGTTTTTGCAATTACATTTTAAAACGTTCTCGAATCAATAAACCCTTTTTTTTTTAAATCGGGAAGTATTTGTACCATTTTCATATAAGTGAATTAACATAGTGTTATGCTATGTCGACAGTCAGTTGATAACATCAAACGAAGCGAGTAAACATTCAATATAATTTTTGTAAGTATTTGTACCTATTTATTCATCTTAAAGGTGAAACACATTTATATACAAATTATGAGATGTACAAACAACCTTTTACTTCGATATACACATATGTTTTACATAAAATGTTCTTACATTTTATGCCGACTTTTTAAATTTTGTTTACTGAAAATTGAAACTATCTTAGTCTAAAGAATTGCAGTTTCATGAAACCTCAGAAACTATTGAACAGTTTCTTTTTATAATGACTATGCTTTCAATCATTGAAACAACAACCTGGCACAACATGCACAATTACCTGCGATCAGAATAACAAATTAATTGAATGCTTCAATTTTGATATAAAACATAACTTTAAAATATAATATTGGTTAGCATCAGATAATTGCTCGTATACTTTTCGATTTGAATGTATTTGTATGTTTTCGAATCGAAAGTATTCAGGAAGAGAAAAAAAAAGAAAAAAAAAAACATAAACCAATTAAAGGCAACCAGGGGTTCTATTATTTGTTGTACATGTATTCTTCTGGAGTAAGGTGTCATATAAGGAAATATATATTTTTAACTTCAGGTTTTCACTTTGATAATTGTTAAACAAAATTTACGTTGATACTTTCAAAGGAGAAGGTCCGGTAAGGGCTTATTTTGGCTTCGTCAGTCGATTCAATTAGTTTATATACAAGATTAGAACTGATTTGGTCATTAAAGACGCCCAAATTCAAGCTTAAATATGAAAAGTCTATCAAATATGCCACAAAACGTCACATTTCAGATGGTTTTTGTCTAAAATGGAAGTGGCCGCATTCGTGTTCAGTCTCAAACCTTTATATATGTTATGTATCATCATCAAATACAACATATATAATATTAAAATATTAAGATTGAACACAAGTGCGGCCAATTCCATTTTAGACAAAAACCGTCTAAAAATAAGCACAAATGCTAAAATTGTGAAGATTTCAGTAATTTTGCATGAATAAATGATGCTAGTACCTGATGCATGTGCATTGTATTGCCAAAAACAGCCCATTATTTATGTAACAAAAGTATTCTTCTTTCCAATTAATAGCTAACAGTTTACATTTTTAACATGCTATATTTTGGGGCCAAAAAGGGGTCGTAGCGGGCATACTCCTTTTCAAAATAAAACAATTTTGATATTCAAAGGTAGTTCAATATTTGTCATTCAAAAATTCAAAGGTAAAATGCAAGCCAGAAACAGGAAATCAAAATAAGTGTTCTATACTCTCTTGTTGTTCTTTGCAAAACGTCGGAATATTTTAAAGAGAGGCGAGATATAACAAAGGGATATTCAACTCATAAGGAGCCTGTTGTTCAGTGGTTGTCGTCTGTTGGTGTGGTTCATAAGTGTTTCTCGTTTCTCGTTTTCTATATAGATTAGACCGTTGGTTTTCCTGTTTGAATTGTTTTACACTAGTCTTTTTGGGGCCCTTTCTACCTGGCTGTTCGGTGTGAGCCGAGGCTCCGTGTTGAAGGCCGTACTTTGACCTATAATTGTTTACTTTTTCAAATTGTGACTTGGATGTATAGTTGTCTCATTGGCACTCATACCACATCTTCTTATCTATATCATAAGTCGATGACAAACAAACGAAACCATGCTAGAAAACGAAATACGACCGAAAGACAAATAACAATATATATGTAAAACTTAAACCATTGTGGTGACGTCAGCCTATTCATTTACCGTGGATTCTTTTTCTAGAATCAACGCTTCCTAAATCTGCCGCTGCAATTGACTCACCAAATTATATTCCATTGTTTCTTTTGTGTGCCTAATTTCATTAAGTTTGAATTGGCTAATTTACCGATTTCTGTTCACTAATGGAATTGATTTAAAAACTTACCTTTATTTTTGTAATTTTTATATGCCTTCACTGGGAATCGAACCCGTCCTTGAAATCTGTTGTGTGTGACTGACATCAACACATCGACGAAACCTCTCGGCTACCAATGGGTTACACTATAGATGTCTATTTTATATATTTAAATGAACATCTGATATACATCGGTTCATCGGACACACAGGGCTTGAACCTTTATATAGAAACAATAGGCATTCGTATAGTATGAGTTGGTAGCCGCGAGGTTAGCATGGTTAAATCAATGAGTTAAAGATAGGGATTATCGGGTTAGGTTCGAATCCCTGTATTCTCTCTGTTGTTCCAATTCTTAAGTGATCCTGTTTTTTTTTCTAATTTCGCATGTTATAGTGGATATTTTTGTAATAATAGCGAGTTTTACCGGTTTTTTTTTTAATTATTATTGGCTATTTCACATTTTGAAACAAAAATGATTACATTCTATTTGTCAATTTTTGTTTTATAAATAAAGTATGATTTCATCTGTTTTACTACATAATTTTACAAAGGTTTGTTCGCAAATTCCTATGCGAGAAAATCGTGATGTGCCTAGAGTGCTAGAAAAATTTCGATAACATACTTATTATATATACTTAATATATGCTTTTTGGTCGGGTTGTTGTCTCTTTGACACGTTCCCCATTTCCATTTTCAATTTTATTAGAAATAATTTCGAATATGTCTTATTTTGTATAAACAGATAATATTCATATGCCTAGTAATATAAAGATATTTAAAGGTAGAAGTGTAATATTTGTATTTTGTTAACCAATTAATTGTGATCTGAGGTTTATCAATGCATTGTTGGACACGATAACATGGTTATTTAAACTCACTTACAATACCTTCTAATTAAGAAAAGGCTTTAATTTTGAAAAGAAATTAACACAATAGTTTAAGTTATAGATACAATGGATAAGCGTAGATTCATGAAAAACAAACCATTCGCCCTCCGGGCTCATAGTTTCTTTTTCAAGAATCCACGCTTATCCATTGTATCTATATCACTTAAACCATTGCCGTGACTTCAGCCTATTCATTTACCGTGGATTATTTTTCTAGAATCAACGCTTCCTAAATCTGTTGCTGAAATGGAATCACCAAATTATATTCAATTCTTTCCTTTGTGTGCCTAATTTCATTAAGTTTGAATTGGCCAATTTACTGATTGGAATTAATTAAAAAAAACTTACCCGTAACTTTTGTAATTTTTATATGCCTTCACTGGGAATCGAACCCATTCTGATATAAAAAGAAGATGTGGTATGATTGCCAATGAGACAACTCTCACCAATAGACCAAATGACACAGAAATTAACAACTATAGGTCACCATACGGCCTTCAACAATGAGCAAAGTCCATACCACATAGTCAGCTATAATCTATTATGTGTGACATCACCATATCGACGAAACCTCTCGGCTACCAATGGGTTGCAATTTAGATGTCTATTTTATATACATAAATAAACATATGTGGTCATTTTGACATTTTCGACATCTTTTTTAATAATAATATATATGTATTGTGTCATAGATCAAACTTATTGTTCAGTGTATGTTTACTTGTTTTTGTTTATTATATTTCTTTTGGGTTGGGTTAAGCCATTTCAATTGATATTTTATAGTGTGTTTTTTTATGTTGTAATGTTACACTACTATTTCAAGTTAGGGTGAAGGTTGGCGCCTGTTAAAACGTTTATACCCACTGCATTTGTATACACCTCTCCTAAGTCAGGATCCTGTTATTCAGTGGTTGTCGTTTGTTGGTGTGGTTCATAAGTGTTTCTCGTTTCTCGTTTTTTATGTAGATTAGACCGTTGGTTTTCCTGTTTGAATTGTTTTACACTAGTCATTTTGGGGCCCTTTATAGCTTGCTGTTCGATGTGAGCTAAGGCTCCGTGTTAAAGCCCGTACTTTGACCTATAATTGTTTACTTTTTACACATTGTGACTTGGAAGAAGAGTTGTCTCATTGGCACTCATACCACATCTTCTTATTTATATATGATACATATCGATACAACAGACACGGAGAAATACTGGACTCAGTATCTGGAAGTTGCCTCAGCAAATGTTGAATTTGACGACACAATTTCATTCCCTTGGTATATTCAAAGACAACTACTCACAAAATTTCTTATCAATGACCATAACTTTAACATTGAATCTCGACGATATAAGAAAATCTCAAGGAAACAGAAAATTTTTATAGTGGGAGATGAATACCAAGTTTCCTTATTCGTTATCACTCTAAGCAAAGAATTAGGAGATAATTTCTTTAAAACTTCCAAAAACAATATTAAATTTTTACAGTTTATCCCAATTAAAAAAGACATGAAATTTCGAACTGTAAATTTGAACTATTTCCAGCAGTATGGACTTTAAAAAGCAGTTGTTAGTGTATTCTTTGTATCATTTTGTATGCTTATAACATTAAAATTGAGAATGGAAATAGGGAATGTGTCAAAGAGACAACAACCCGACCTAAGAGCAGAAAACAGCCACGGCCACCAATGGGTCTTCAACATAGCGAGAAAACCCCGCACCCGGAGTCGGACTTCAGCTGGCCCCTAAACAAAAATGTGCACTAGTTCAGTGAAAATGGACGTCACACTAAACTCCAAAACATATAAATGAACTAAAATTAAAAAACATACAAAACTAACAAAGGCCAGAGGCTCCTGACTTGGGACACGCGCAAACTTAGGCGGGGTTAAACATGTTTTGTGAGAGCTCAACCTTCCCCCTATACCTCTAACCAATGTAGAATAAACAAACACACAGCAATACGCACAGTAAAACTCAGTTTAAAAGAAGTCCGAGTCCGATGTCAGAATAGGTAACAAAAAAAACTAAGCAAAATGACAATGATACATATTAACAAAGGACTACTAGCAGTTACTGACATACCAGCTGAAGACCTCAATTAAACTTTTTTAAACAATTATGTCTTAATCATATGAAAATGAAGCACAATCCCTCCCGGTAGGGGTTTCCATGTATGTGTGTAACATTTTACTTTATTGTTCACATGTGAGTGTGTTACATGCTATCTTATTTTACTCATGTATGTGTGTGTGTAACTGCATTGAAATAGATAAATCAAATATTTCCAAATACTAACCTAGGTAGGAAATAACCAATTGAAATCTTGATTTATTTTAAGTGATCAAACAATTGTCGGAAATATTCAACACTTCTGTCAAATATACAGAGCAACTGAGGATGATAAAATTTGCAATGGTGTAGGAGTAGAATGAAAAGGGGGCAAACTTCTGACAGTGACCAGCAAAAAAATCTAGAAGTTAGTCAGTGTTCTTTTTCATTTTCATTTTTTATCTTTAAAAAGTTTTTAAAATAGGGAAAAAATGGTCTAGAAATTTAAGAATAAAGAAATGAACACCCCCTCCCCCCAAAACAATTCAGACCCTCAATCATATGACAACTTTTTATAGTATATGATAGTATAAGGGTCTGCAAAGGGTGGATTCTTTACTTTTGTATTCATTAATATTTTAGGCCATTTCTCGTATCTTTTTTGTACATTGTTCTCCTTTGGTTTTATTTTAACACTCCATTGTTCTCTTCTTTTTCGTCCATTATTCTCTTTATTTTTGATTCAGCACCCGTCATTCTCTATTGTTTATGTTAAGTTAGTTATGTAACCCCAGTAAGACCCTCCTGTATTGGTAAAAACCAGATGATATAATTCTCTTTTTATTCAAAAGCATGTGCAGTATTTTGAAAATGTAAACACTAAACTTCTTTAGATTCGTAATCCGTCTATAATAGCATTTTATCCCAAACACTTATATTTAAAATGGCCACTAAACCGAATTAAGTCTTCAGTTTTTACTGATTTCAGTTTCTTCGCTACGTTCCAGTTTTAATCACAGTCACTATCACTATCAGAAAAGTCACTATCGTCCTCGTCACTTGAACTGTACTCGTTGACCCTTCTGTGGCCTTCTAGCGCTCGGTTCATTATCGTGTTAACATCAGGTTGGTTTGTCTGTGTTTTTATTGTCTGTGCTGGTGTCTTTCTCTCTTTCGCCTGTTTTAGGTTCTTTTTAACTGAAATTGTTTTATTTTGGCAGCTCAAATATGAATTTCAGCACATGTACTTTTTTGTTTGATATTACACCTGGGTGAATTGTTTCCATGGAAACGATGGCTGTTTTATAGTGCATTATTCTGTGATTGGATATGGAACCTTTAGGAAAGCCTTATTTCATAGAAACTAGTGTCTTTTTAATTTTATCCCGAAATTTGAATCGGAAAGACTTTCTGTTTGAATCCTCTCCTGTTGACGGAATAAAAATAGATATATATCTGCGCGTGGTAAGGCACACTCATAACAGAAAAAAAAAAAAAAAAAAAAAAAAAACATTGTCAAAGAGGAAATTTGATATCAAGGTGAATTTGGAGGGACCAATAACTTGGCATAAGAAATATCTATAAAAAGACAACTTCAGACATCCTGATTCAGTAATGATAAACACATTTTTTATAACCTTTGCAAATGAAATTGCGGATACCATTAAAAACTTGCGAGTAGAGAATTTTCTGTAAACACTCCTGCTGCAGTTAGAGATTCATTAGTAATAGGCGTATTATTCGTAACCGATCCATTTGGTTGAGGTAATCCTGGTACCGGAGGTGGCAGTGGTGGTGGCGGTGCATTAGAAGCTCCCGGATAATCTATGAGTTTGGTACATTGCCGCCCATCTATATTGTCGCACTTTTCCATTCCGGATGTCATGACAAATGTACTTATCCTCTTTACTTTGAGCTTATTTAATATTCTAATCATGTTTGAAATTATTTCAAGTGGTGGAGGTGGCTCCATTAAACTGACAATTTCTTCATCATTATCCAATTCTAAAGATCTGGTGGCGGCGGTAAAGGGAACATAGAGTCTCGATCTTAAATAACAGAGTTTTCTTTGTCATTTTGATAAAAATCGTGAGAATCGGGCGGCAAAGCCACGCTTTTTCTGAGATAAGTTTGTTGGTCATTGTCTGTGAGAATAGGTGGCGGTGGTGGTGGTGGTAGTTGAAGTGGCAATTGGCTATATCTGTCGTCTGGCGGCGGTGGTGGTAATTGTCTATATCTATCATAAGGTGGTGCCGGTAAGACAGACTGTGTATTATGGCATATTTCATTGTCATGACGCAAAGGAACCGGCGACATTGTAACATCTTCATTTTTGTAAATGTCACGTGGTTCTGATATTGAGGTTTCATTTTGCATCTAAAATAATAAATTATGTGCCACGAATGATGTTCAATTAAATGGTTTATTTTTGGGGTGGACATCATGTTTTTGTTTAATCATTTTTTTTTATTCTAAATGTTCTTGGAAAAAAATATTTCAGAAGGAAATTGAATGAAAAAAGTTTGTTTCCATTGGAAAATCAGTAAAAAAAATATACCAACATTGATTACAAAAAATTCTTGTTCCTGTGTATGATATCGAAAAAAAAAAGTTTTGTTTTTCATTTCTTAATTAGTTTTTTTGTCATGAGAATAATTTCAAACATTTTGATGACACCTATACGGAAATTCTATGACATTTTTGGAGAAATTGTGTGTTTAGAAAGCATTTTCATTTTGAAATAGTACGTAAAAAAGATACCACGAAAAGCAAAACAAAAAATATTAGACAGTACAACAGACGACATCAACCACTAACAACCGGCTCCTCCGACAAAATGTACAAACAACACTTTGTGCAGATAGCTTGAACGGTAAAATGTACTTAGGTTAAACCAGTTTTATATCACGGCGCACACCCCCTCCCCATTTGCCTGTCTAGATCACGATGCAAACTAAAAATAAAAAATACGAATCTACGAAAGAAAAATAACCAATTGAAATCTTATTCTATTTTCAGTGATCAAAAATTATGTCGGAAATAATCAACATTTCTCTACAAAACTCGGAAAGAATAAATTTGCAGTGGCGTAGGAGTAGACTGAAAAGTGGGAGAGGGTAAATTTTTGAAAATGACAGACCAAAAAAGTAACAACTTATAGTCTAGAAGTTAGTCACTGTTTCTCTCATTTTTCAATATTTTGTTTGCCACAGAGTTGTTTCTTTTTGGGGGGAAGAGGGGGGGGGGGGTGGGGGGTCTCCTTCGCCCCTGATTTGCCTTTTATTGGGGCTTGGACATATTAAATCTATATTGTTGTTCATTTTTTTTAATTTGATAAATAACTAGAGAATAAAGAACCAATTCAGTGGATAGGTAAAAAAATAAGATAAAAAATTCAGAGGACGAGAGGGACAAATCTAAAGTAACAAGATGGGTATTCAGAAAAACGGAAAAAGACGTGTTTGAACAGAGAAAAAATTTCCTAAGAAAGCAATTTCGTGAACTTAACTTCCATAGAAACAAATGCAAACTCCGGGTTGTGAACATTATTTCCCTATGGAACAATGCAAACTTAGATATCTATCATATCTCGGGGAAGTAAAACAAACATACGGACCTACACAGCGGAAACTGATATATCTTTCAATTATTTCCTAAGATAACAAGAACAGAAACACGCTGGTATATACATGTACCACATTCCTTTATAAAACCAAAAAACTAGGAAGACAAATGAAAACCGTATTAACTTCGCCCGGTAAACAACAAAAACATCAGGAAACAATGGAAACTCATATGAAATGTACAATATATGCTTGTTGTTTCATAAGACTATAAAGGTGTGTTGTTCTCAATAAAAAATTTCTATAAATGCATCTACATGATGTTTGTTAATGCGTTTGTGCAGTTTCCTCAGAAAATAATCCATGGTTTTAGGTTCATAGGCTCAGGTATACCGGTATGTAATAAGAACCGGAACATTATCTATAAACATCGCACAGGTGTAGCTCCCTGAGCTTGTTATTTGTCTTGCTCACTGAGGAAATACGCTATTGTAGGTCCTTGGGATTAGAAGTTCGTAAGGAAATAGTCGATAGATATTTTGTGCCTGTAGTGTCCTTGTTATTAAAAGCATGTTACAAACGGAACACAGCTATAGATAAAGAGTTATTGAATCTATAAGTTCTCTGATGTTATACCTTTGTGTTGTTCCCCGAGGAAATAATCTATAAATATACCAAACATGGTTCTTTTAGTGCCGGATTGCTCTGACGTCCCACGACCTATATCAAACAAGTCAGAAAAGGACACCAGACGTCAAATCAATCTCGAACTAAGGTTTTATTTTATGGGGAAATAACCTAAAAATAGGTAACTCTGGTAGTTATGTTTGTACTGTGGGCCTGGTGACATAAATATAGATATAATGTGTTTGTAGATTTCCTGACGGATTTCAGTTATTTTTGTCCCCGAGTAATACTGTATAACTATAGTATGCATGTGATTTTCTGTGTTTATATTCTTTACGTGTATCATGTTTGTGCTGTTGTTTATCATGGTGAAATAAGCTATATTGTATAGCTTGCTATGCTGTATGGATTTTCCTCATTGTTGAAGGTTGTTCGTCGATCTGTACTTGCTAATATCAAAGTCACTTATTCTCTGTTTGAAAATTGTCTCATTGGCACATCTCCTTTCTTTATATATAATAATAATAGTTTTGCCCCTATGAACTTGAATTTGTGTTCACATCTGAGAAAATAGCATACTGCACTTGCACACCCTAATGATATTAGTTTGTGCTGTTCCCTGTAATCTATAATAATCTATACAACGAGGAAATAAGTATTAACCTTAATTTATTTGTACTTCCATGATGTTATAAATTTGAACTTGAAACTTGAA